>NC_064628.1:768299324-768968324 GCF_023864275.1 Schistocerca cancellata
TTCACCGCTCCCCCCACCCTCGGAACTCGCCCGCTCAACGCTCACCCCACCGTCTCGACTCTAGCCAGAGCGTTGAGCTAAGCGACTCAGGTGTCACTCTGGTCTCTGCGGTCTCAGCTCATGCAGTAATACAGCTCGCGGCTTGACCTGCTTGACTCAGCGCCTCTGCATTGGAGTTCGTCTCAACTGGATATTGTTCTTCATAGTAATACCGCTATGTATATTACATTATTATGTTATGTATACATCAATTGTTTTTATTTTATTTTTATTTGTTTAAACTGATTAGATTAGGTTCCTGCTGACTCCTCTTACTATAGGATTTTTATTATAGACACTCGAATTTACGCTTTAATTACGAGCGAACCGATAAACGTATCGCAAAATGTGATACACCAATATTTTCCTTGTTTTATTCTGCGTAAGGCTATATGCAGCACTTTCGTTTTACAGTCAAATTTATATATTTTTTTCTTATTCTGGGACGGATTTTGCGATTTTAGGCGTCTTCGGAAGGAAACGTTCACTTTAAAAGTATATGGCTTGCGATGTATTTGTATGAGGTTAATGAAATTTTAATACATTATAGCCAAATATATTGTTAATGTAAATCTCAAGTTACAACATTTTCCGATCACCCAAAAACCACGATAGTGCAAAATAAATCAATAATCAAAAACTTTGTCATATCGTGGAAATTTCAATAAACAATACAAAATTCTTACTCATTATCTGTGTTACTTCAAAATAGGATCAAATAAGATCAAAATACAGGTATAGTACTGGAATAAACCAAGTTTAAAGAGCAATGTGCCTTTCATTTATTTTCTATTGTAAATGAGTGGTGAGTCATGAAAAAGAGCTAATTCATTTCAGGGAGTGAACAGTTCTGATCCAATCTCTGAAAAGAACAGTTTTGCCCATCTCTATCTGTTATGGACTGTAAAAGGGGTGAATGACAGTATCCTTGAGAAGCCTGTACCATACATTTACAGACAAGGTCGTTCTTTATCCGCTAATATAACCAGTGTGAATTTTCAACAGATCAGCAGTGCATACTGCGAAAATTGATTTCCCCGCAGTTGCTTAATGATTCTCTGTCCATAAACGAAATCTTATACAGGAAAGCTTGACAGGAGGCTCACCATTCTCTCACTTTAACAACGTTGTCATTCAGATTAATGTTCGTATTTTAGGTCGTGATCTCGGTATTCCCCAGTACTACATCTGGTAGGTGTGGTTTATGACTTTTTACGTGAGGAAATTGTGGGATGAATGTTCTTAAAACTGCATGTGTAGCCTGTAGAGGACTCATACCAAAGGGGCCTTAGTGGAGGCGATGGAGAGAAGGGAGAAAGATGGACTGGGGGCAATAAATACTGAGTGCAACGTCCAGGCTATGTGAGTGATTCTGGGAAGCCTGTATCGTCCATGTAGAGGGATTTCTACCCATAGCACTCTCTTCCTTCTGCTTAGGGTTGGACAAGAGGGCACTGGTTCGCAAAACGTTTTGCCTGGTCTAGGCAGCAGTCTGTCACAAAGGCGGCCATTTGGCAGAAAGTGGATGGAGGAAGCCATTTAAGAGAAATTGCTGTACACTGAGCCTCTGTGCGAACGTTGGGAGGTCATAAAACTCAGTGCATTCTCATGTTTTTTTTTTTTGTCAGGTTAGCGCGAAGGCCATCCCGACTTTCAAAAATTATGGGCCGGAAGGTCGCGCATTTTTGTGTTTATTTATTCACATTACATCATTACAACATTACATAATTACAACATAACATCTTTACAACAATACGTGAACATAAATGTAATTGTGAGTTGTTGTTGTTGTTATTGTTGTTGTGGTCTTCAGTCCTGAGACTGGTTTGATGCAGCTCTCCATGCTACTCTATCCTGTGCAAGCTTCTTCATCTCCCAGTACATACTGCAACCTACGTCCTTCTGAATCTGCTTAGTGTATTCATCTCTTGGTCTCCTCTACGATTTTTACCCTCCACGCAGCCCTCCAATACTAAATTGGTGATCGCTTGATGCCTCAGAACATGTCCTACCAACCGATCCCTTCTTCTGGTCAAGTTGTGCCACAAACGTCTCTTCTCCCCAATCCTATTCACTACTTCCTCATTAGTTATGTGATCTACCCATCTAATCTTCAGCATTCTTCTGTAGCGCCACATTTCGAAAGCTTCTATTCTCTTCTTGTCCAAACTATTTATCGTCCATGTTTCACTTCCATACATGGCTACACTCCATACAAATACTTTCAGAAATGACTTCCTGACACTTAAATCTATACTCGATGTTAACAAATTTCTCTTCTTCAGAAACGCTTTCCTTGCCATTGGCAGTCTACATTTAATATCCTCTCTACTTCGACCATCATCAGTTATTTTGCTCCCCAAATAGCAAAACTCCTTTACCACTCCAAGTGTCTCATCTCCTAATCTAATTCCCTCAGCATCACCCGACTTAACTCGACCACATTGTGAGTAGCAGGTCAATATTACAGTATACGGAATCGAAATCCTTTAAAGAAAACAGAATTAAAAACAAAATACAATTGTAAAATGTGACAAATTATTCACAGAGTGCTTTTGGTAACAATACTAAAGAAATGTGTATGAGTTGTGAAATTTTAAACAAATTGAAATAAGTGTATCATATAGTAAGTAAAAGAAAATGGACAATTCTAATGAAAAATGGGAAACAAAATGGATACTTCTATCGAAGGTATTCACTGTAACTGAAACATCCTCTGATAAGCATACAATAAACAACTGATAAACTGTTTGCAAAATGTTCGCTGTACTTCGGTAAAGGTTCAGTCGTTGATGACCTTCCCACAGGTAGGCCATATACTGCACTGCATCACTCTGTTGTAACTCAAAAATAGCGTAGGCAGTGTGTCCCAGTAGCTAGGGCACGGCGTTGTTCATCGTTCTTGGGTGCAGTTTAAAGTCAGGAAAGAGACTCCACGTTGGTGTCACACTGGAAGGTGCAGTTTGGTTGCGGCACTCTATACGGTGGTCTCTGATGTCGGCATCTCCACACCGGCTACATTCGTTCGTCTGACTAAGGTGAATGTCCGCTAGTCGCTGTTTAGTCGGAAAGGTGTCATTGACTACTCTGCACCACAGCGAACTGATGTCCGATGGCAGGAATGGGTTGTTAATATTAGCCCATACCTGCTTCCAGACGACCGTTGGCATCCGTATTTCCAGTTTGTGCGCTGGTGGACAGCCTAGGAGAGCTTCATAGGACATTATGGACAGAACACCGGGCGCACGTGTTTACTGGAGAAGGGAAGTCGCCAGTTTCTTTTCGCGAGCGGCAAAAAACATATACATCACGGGCATGATTGTCTGGGAAGCTTAAAACCCTTCTTTTAGAAATTGGAAATGGCTATCCTGGAAAGATTAGATTTCTCCGTAAATGAGGGACTGTGATCCCGTCTAGGTTGATGTATTTTTCCAAAAACATGGCCATGCTTACCGTGAGAACGAAGCCTCTTTAGTCTAAAATCTCCTTGTTTCAGACAAGAGAAAATTGGAGTCACTGATTGGCTGCTCTCAAGATATGTAAAGTGGAAGCTTGCTCCCCCAGTGTGGGAACCCTGGTGCTGTCTGGATTGGCTAACAGGACAACAGTACAGTCAAGAGGGGAGATGCAATGAGTAGAGGATAGTTCGATTCGTTTGTGCAATGTGGTGGCGGTTTTGTTTTTTCTAATTCAGCTCCTGTAGCGAGGGTTGGTGCAAAATAATTGTGATTCTTTCCTTTTCTTCGTTTTATGATCCTCCCCTCATGGGGAACTCCAGGCCTTTCCCTAGTGGTTGAGACTTGTGGTGCGTATCTTGTGGTGGACTAAGGGCCAATGGCAGTTTCCCACTTTGGGTTGGATTGTTTGCCGGAAGAGACCAAACAGCGAGGTCATCGGTCTCATCGGATTAGGGAAGGATGGGGTAGGAAGTCGGCTGTGCCATTTCAAAGGAACCATCCCGGCATTTGCGTGGAGAGATTTAGGAAAATCACGGAAAACCTAAATCAGGATGGCCGCACGTGGGATTGAACCGTCGTCCTCCCGAATGCGAGACCAGTTTCCCACTGTACGAACAGTGGAACAGCATATCATCTCGGACATATTATGTGTCACGAGGGTGAACTTATTCGTGCTGAGTCGTCCGTCTGACGTTTTGTAGGGAAGCAGCCTACTCACGCCTTATAAAATTCTCATCAGTCTTTCCATTGTGTGCCAGCCTAGTCTGCTGTAACTAGCTCTGACGTCATAAATGTTGCGCAATACTTTAAAAATAAATAACCTGAAACGTTTCTAGCATGTCAGGAGTAATACTAAATCAATATGTGTTGAATGTCAGTTCAATAACTTCAACCATTTTTGAAATTTGGACGTTTTTCTGTGAAAGTCATTGGCGTAACAGAAAAGAGTTAGAGACTTAAAAATTTGTATTTAGATTCCTTTTTCATAATAATTTAGTAGAAACAGTCTTCTGGATCTCACAAATTAAGATTTTAGTTGAAATTCAATATTTTCTGGTTTTTGTCTTAAAAATTAAGGAAGCAAGATAGATTAAGTAGGCTAATAAATAAGGCTAGGATGTTTAAATTTAAGTAGAATGGAGATCCGCTATAATCATAAAGATGTGAGAAGTTTCAACTGAATAACTATATAACTATAGCGATAGCGTATCTCCAAACGGCAAGTTCAGAGCTCGTCTACTGCGTGTAGTGTAATTAAATTAATTCTCTCGCCCAAAATATTTAACTTAGCCACGTCAGGCTTTTATTATGACTACTTACCTGTGTGCTGAATGCACATTTAAATTGAGAGCTTCATCGGCCATCAGCAAAGGAAGCGATGATGTATTCAATAACTTAAAGTGGTGCATTACTAGCCCAGCGGCTAGTCGGGAGAGCCGATTTGATCAGGCGTTCCCTTAGCCGTCCGCACCATGGCTTTATATATAAGAACGCTGAGCGAGGAAGAAAGGCCCCAGTTCTCTCCAGACGCTGAATAGCACACCACCTGTGTCGGGAGTCGCGTCGCGTCGGTATCATTGCTATAAACAGCCTCGGATGCCGTGCTAAGTTACTCGGGATACGCGTAACCATGAAATCATTTTTGAGTGAAGTGTTAATTCTGGGATGACTTTAATAATCTATCTTCAGTTTGCGTATGTCGTATTTCACGTGCCGCCGCGGGACAAACATTCTACCATTATTTAGCGTGGCGTTTGATGAACATTATCATCAAATTATGGCGAGCATTCACTTAGACATTTAATTTGGACAGTTATAGTTGCATCAGCGCATTAGACTCTGAACTGCTCTGGTAGTTGGATTGTGAGGTTTCTTTTTTTTTTCATCTGTGACTTTCAGAATATAGCGAACGTTTTTACACGATCGTTTTTGATTATGAATCCCAGACAATTTCCTAATTCCTCAGAGTTTTAAGCTGTAGCTATAAGTGTATTTCTCAGATGAAGTGGGCACTAGGAATTCTAATTACAGGCTTCACGTTTTGCTAATCACTTTCTGGTTGCCAATATTGTAGTTAGAGAGCCAGTGTTGGGAACGGCGAAAGACAGCATAAATAATAGGAACATTTATATAACAATTAATTCCACCCGCCGCCCCACATATGGTTAATCGGCAGGGAAATGCATTCTTTTCTACATTACAAACCAAACAATATATAACAGCACTAAAATCCACCAGCCGTCCCACAGTTTGACAATTCTAGCAAGCATCGTCGCGCCTGTGAGTCGAATTGGTTTGACCAGACCAGCGAATGGGTGCACCTCACACTGAAATCTGTCAGGATTTCTGATAGGGAAGTTTCCTATGTTCTGATAATCAGAAAGCCTGACCGCGTTGTTCACAAATTTTCGTGGACGGGTCAGAACATTACAGCCGCCAGAGCTTACCACTCCTCGCCCACAGCGCGCCATTTCCTGCTGCCGCCTGAACCAAGGTGAAAAGGTGTTTCAAAGAGGACCTTACAACTTTAAAAATTCATAGAAATTTATTGAAAGAAGATATAGAGCTGGGTTTAGGTTAATTGTGTAGGGAAAAACATAAAGTTTTTTAATCTTAAACTAAAGATGTTGTTTGTGGCTTCCGTTGGTTATCCTGTTATCCTTTATACATCCCATCGGAAGTCAATTTCTTCCCAAACTCGCTGTAGCATTGCAGGTGTAACCTGCTCAGTGGCAGTGTATATTCTTGCTCTAAGTTTAGGTAGAGAAGTCAGCAGAAGAAGTACAAACACGATTTCCTTGATAAATCCCCGTAGCAAAAAATCTAGTGGCGTCAGGTCTGGGAAACGTGGGGGTCTTACAATTGGCACATCACAGTCAACCCATTGACCTGAAAAGCGGTCATTGAGAAAATCCTGGAGGTCAGCCAGGTAGTGGGGTGGTGCACCATCTTGTATGAAGTAAACATTTCGTTCTTGTTAATCCTCACCGATCTGTGGTATCAAAAATTGTTGTAACACATCCAAGTACACTATCTCCCCCGCCCCCCCCCCCCTCCCCCCCTCATCCGTCGGAGGTTCGTGTCCTCCCACGGACATGGGTCTATGTATAGTCCTTAGCGTAAGTTTAAGTTACATTAAGTAGTGTGTAAGCCTAGGGACCGATGACCTCAGCGGTTCGGTCCCATAAGAACTTACCACAAATTTCCAAACTACCCCGTTGATGGTTCTCTCACGGAAAAGAAAGGGGCCGTACACTTTGTTCTTGCTCAATACACAAAACACGTTCAGTTTACGGCTATCACAAACATGTTACAATGCCTGATGTGGATTTTTACTGCCCCAAATTCTACAGTTATGCGTGTTAATATTGCCACTTAATTGAAAAGTCGACTGTCAGAAAGGATGATTTTGTCCAAGAAATGTTCATTCTGACGTAATCGATTTCAACATATTTGCACAGAAGTTCTTGCGAGCAATTCTATCAGTGTCTTTTATTGATTGTACGAGCGTCAATCTGTATGGTTTCAAATGCAAACGGTTTCTCAACACATGCCAAACAGTCGTATTTGCGATTTGCAGTTCGTGAGATGCACGTCGGCTCGATTCCTTAGAGCTGTTGACAAAACGTTGTCTCCCTCGCTCAACGACGTCGTCAGATGTGCTTAGACGACCTGATGATTTACTATGTCGTACCGAGCACCCTGTTTCTACAAAACATTTATGCCACTCATAAATTGTAGGCCTACTAGGAGGATCTTTAGCGTACTTGGTACGGAAATTACGCTAAACTGTTGTCGCCAACTTCGGCTCTTCAAACCAAAACACACAGCTAGCACGCTCGGGTCTAGTCAAGACAAACAACTTTAACGCAACTGCCGCTAGCGCTCCTTTAGGGTGCGATCCGGCATTAGCGAACTACTTGAGACAAAACTTGATGTATTTCCCTACAAATTGACATACAATCGCCTCTGTAGATACTATGAATTAATTTACATGAATTCTCAAAGTTGTAAAGTCCTTTTTGAAACGCCTTGTATTGCTGCACCGGCGTAGGGCTGTTAAATGATATTCACACCTCCCTGTTCTCAGGTGAACCATAGTTTGAAGTATACTTTGTCGTAGTTGATTCCATTTGAGTAAAGTAGGGGCTTATATTGGATTCATCGAAAAAAGTCACGTTGTAAAAGGCATTAATTCAGGGGAGAATGCCGGCCAGGGTGACCGAGCGGTTCTAGGCGCTTCAGTCTGGAACCGAGTGACGGCTACGGTCGCAGGTTCGAATCCTGCCTCGGGCATGGATGTGTGTGATATCCTTAGGTTAGTCAGGTTTAAGTAGTTCTAAATGCTAGGGGACTGATGACCTCAAATGTTGAGTCCCATAGTGCTCAGAGCCATTTGAACCATTCAGGGGAGAATTTGTATAGGTTCCACCCCAATTTACGCTAAGCCAATCAAACACCATCCCGTTTCTGATTTGTGTTCTTTATAGTTATAAAAGGATTAATAAAATTTCTCATTATTTTGTAAACTTAAATACGCCACTGTTCTCATTCATACTCCCTCAAGTATTCACTATATTTATTTTAATGTGGTACATGGGTACACCAGCAATTTAAGGTTCAATCTTATTAAAGTAATTAATTTGATTATTCATTTGAATTATGAAACTGGCCACAGGCAATAGCAACAAAAGTGCCATGAGTGTATTCAGTAATTTATATATATATATATATATATATATATATATATATATATATATATATATATATATATATATATATATATATACATTTGCTGCTGTATGGTAGCATCTATATAATTAAGGGTGTAGTTCACGATTTGAAGGTTACTGAGAATATAATATTTTTCTGTATGTAAAAATAATAATATGTAGCATAACTCCGACATATATTTATGGTTAAAGCAAGCGATGGCTTGCAAGCTCCATCATTTTACAGATTTCACAGACATCATTTGCAGGCCCATAACGTATTCTGAAAGGCATTGCTATGAAGGTGTTGATGGAGCGAAATATATAAAGGTTGAAATGCCTTAATTTAGTTTAACATCAACACTTATAGACTCTTCATTTTCCTATGACGTTTGCAAATTCAGACCGTGACGGCATAGCACCATCAACATGCCTTTCAGCACATAACCGCGTCGCGTCTGTACCAATTTGGTGACATTCACCATAAACGAAAACTGTATCCAGTTTTAAAAGCCTGCAGGAAACACACAAACGATAACCGAATTGCATTTGCTGCTGTATGATAGATTCCTGTGGTACCTTTTCTGCTGAACGTACGACAATGGTTTGCAGTCGCTATTATATTGTTACTATTTGATCTAGTTCCGCATATGTTACGTAGTTTAAGTCCTCTTAGAAGGCCTTTCGAATACCACAGAAATAGTATATAGTTTCGTAAAAAAAAATGAAGTCTGTTTCATAACTGGGCAGCTATAAATTCCATAAATTTATTAGTTTTGGGGATAAATGGGTGGCTTGTCTTACTTCCTCATCCTTCTGTATTCAGATATTCTCCTACGGAACAGAATGAGTTACCAAGTAGATGTTTCAATATGCGCTTGACGTTAGTTTTTGTATATAACAGATTATTCACATCACTCGGTAAGTCGTCGAAGATTTTCGTCACTGAAAACTTCATCCCTTTTTCTGACAAGGGTGTGGGGGGGGGGGGGGGTGATGGAGAGGGGATAATTTCTCTTTGTATTATATGTAAGCAAGTTACTACTGTTGTTTCCGAATTGTAACTGATTATTTACGACGAACTACATATTCGACTAAATTTGCTGTGAGATTAAATAATTCTCTCCGGCTTTCGAATGGTGCTCAGAGTTACGTAAAAGCAGGCGTGTGGATTACATTATTTTACGACCGCGCGCTTAAATTCAACGTACCTGGTTTCCCCGCGTCGGTTGCCATCTTACTGCTCCCACTGCCGGCTAAAGATAGAAACCTGTTATCTTTATTAATTAGGGCAGGATAGGGAACACCCACGCAATGATAGTCACGAGTAACTGATAAATAATGAAATATATTATACCATGAACTCAGCAAGTGGGCTGTGCTGTTACCATCTTATCTAAATATTGGCACTTCTCCACGTAATCGGTTAAAATATACTGATGTCTGTTGTCGAGATATCAATTACTCAGTTCAATTACTTGGATAAGAGACGCTCTTCTTGCAACTACTATTAATCCGTTCTAGTGGCGGCACTAGTTACTTTTACGAGGGTACGTGAGATCTAACGCTACGCGGTTGTTTGACGATCTTGTGATACGATGTCCGATTATATGCCTCTCTTCCCTTTTTTAGAATGCTCATTCAGATTTTTATCGAGTTGTCGTTATTTCTCAGGTAACTATAGCACCGCAGGTGATTGTTGACTCGTGTCACGATACAGAATTTCGGAAATATCAGCACTCAAATAATTCACTAATGCCGAGCCGCAAACAATGATGTAACACTCGTGTACACTACATCCGTAGAGAAGACGTTAATTAATTCATCACAATACTGCGGGCCGGTTCGACAACATTTTTCCACACAAACGACTTACTGTTTGGCGCCCCTCCCGCTCCCCCCTTTTCCCTCATGTACTTCCACCCGTTTCAGTTTTCGCTACTGTGATTCGCACTGCATACGGGTCTTAAACTTGGGTGCCCCCGCGCCCTCTCAAGTTGGTGTCCCAAGTGGCCGATACTAATTGCGATATGTCATGTATACAGGGTGGTCAGGAACAGTCTGAAAATCTTGTAATGATGTTATAGGATAGGTTATGCTGAGAAATAACTGTTAAAAAAAAAGTCGCGTTGCGCCGTTTCCGAGTTAATTACCATTGAAGTTATCCAATCATGGCGTTGTGCGCGCAACTTCCAGCGCCCCCCCCCCCCCCCCCAGACACGGTGTTGCCAAACGGGTTCTTCGCTTGGTTTTCCAAAATCAAACAAGAGAACGATACAAAAATTGGACATGGGGTGGTAGTGAGGATAGAATCCGAGCCAGCGGCTGAGCAGGTTCGTACGCTATCATCTGCACTTCGAGAACAACTGACATTCATTGCGTCTGGCGAGCTGCTTGAATTTTCGCGCGCAACGGTCTAATAGGCTAACTTCAACGCTAATTAATTCAGAAACGGCGCAACGTATTGAATTTTCTTCTGAAGAACTGTTCAACACAAGTTAACTTGCAACACCCTAACAAGTTTTTTAGACTATTTCTGACCACCCTTAGAGTTGCACTTCTCAGCTTGGGGCCACAAGCACCGGTTCCTGTCGCTTGACCCTTAAACCGGTCGTGACAATACCGTAATATGCAGTCTTGAAGCCGCGACGTCGTGTCAGCACTCAAAGATACACGTACCACGGACGCTGAACCACGATTCTCGACAGTCGCGTTCTGTACTTGCTAGAGTGACGACTATCGATACTGCAGAGGGACAGTTAGCGACACAGCAGTATGCTAACATGTTTGTCAGTATGCCCAGCTCTTTAAGAACTAGCTACAAGAAGTTCTTGAGTAGACACGACAAATTACCCTTGTCACAAGCTTCTGCGTAACAAAACTTTCTTCAAGAGTGAAAATTCACCCCCAAGATAAGCTGCCATAAGACTTCAATTAATTAAAAGTTGGATAGGTAAGGCATCTTTTTGACATTTTCATCTCTAAAGTCTACCATTACTCGCAATGCATAAGTTTCACAGCTTAGTCATGTGACACCTAAGATTTTAGAATATGAAACCTTCCCGTCCAATAAAATAATTTAAATAATGATTGAATTTAATGCGTTTAGACGATAACCTTCCCGTCTAGAGCAAAATAATTTAACTTACTTTCCATCTAATGAAAGAAAGAAAGAGAATTGAACTTTATGTGTCGTGCAGCTTTCCTGTCTGGACTTGCTTTTGACAACGTGTCTGATCTGATAGTCTTTAGCGTACACAATGTTGTACGCCTTTTGCCTTTATTAGTAACTGTATTAATGTGATTGATCAAAACAAGACTGTTTCGACGTGAACACTTAAGCTTACGCCGTGGCCCTTAGTACTGGTTGTCTATGCAGTGAACCTGAAAACATACATATATATTTTCCTTACCTTTTATTTTACTGGGTCGCCACCGGATAACGTCATCTGACTGCATGTCTGAATATACTTACTCTGATCTATTGCTGATAATTATTTGGGTTGGCATTCATTTACTGGAATTGTAAATATGTGAGCTAAAACTGTACTTATTCATTTGCTATTTTGATTGAAGTTACTGGTGCAAAATTCAATGTCATTATTAAATAAAGAAATTGAGAAAACTCAACAAAAGTTAAACTTGTGGTTACTGGGTTCAATGAAAAATAATACGATATTGACTGAGATAAACTGATCTATTCTGAAAATGACTGAATATAAATTTTTAACTCTTTATAATCATTCAATTTATAGAACTTTAGTTTGGAGAACGTTTACATAAAACAGATAAAAAATGTAACAACGAACTTAAGGACATCAGCAGTAAGCGCTTAAATACCTTTGATGTCTTCATGACGTCGATTTTTAATAATTCATGAACAATTACTCATTATATAATTATAGTATTCTTCGAGTAATATATAGCTGGTGGCGAACAGGCACACTGCTCTGTCTCTACACACAACTTCACTGCACAAAGGTTGACTCAAGAGTGTTCTATCGACAACGCTGCTCGTTTCTCGCCACTCTCCCTATGTATCAATGCGCTGGCTCTCCCGCGAGAAGAGCTTGGTGCAGATACTTCACTGTCACCATCGATATGCAACGAACTTAAATAAATTTTACAGAACATTTTTCTTAACATTTCCTTGTACACTATAATTTGATTTTCTATTGACATATTTCAAATATTCCTGTTTCATTTATTGATTTTCTCTCGTGCATTATTTCTGACAGTGACGTCAGACATTGTGCAGTTAGAAACTGAATGTATCGTGGTTTCTCAAACTACAGCTACAGTTCATTTGCTGAAAACCAATTATTAAACTTCAAGAAATTTTCAGGTATTGAAGCCATTCTGTTGTTAATGGTGGACCAGAACTTGAACCGTCATACTATACCGGTATTTTCCACGGAAGCTGACGTGTTATTTTGTTCCGATATTCGAATGAAGTGACAGAATTTGTAAAAATCAAGTTAGCAAGTGAATATTGTTTCCTTCTCATTGAGCAATGGAGCAACGGTCATTGTTGACGTTGGAGACCATTCCTCCTGCAATGATTTCAAAATAAAATCTGCGCCTGAAGTTTTTACCACTTATAAGCCGTAGTAATTTAACACCACCATCAGTTATGTGGGGCCTGTATCTCACGGAAGCGAAAGCAGCAGATTCACAGTGACAATGGCCAGATCATACGTAATTTGCGCTTGTGCAAAATGAGTCCAAGTCTCTGTTAAATGATCCGCAAATAATCTCAGGGACACGCTTTTCTTATAGCAGAATGAAATCAGTGGCTGAACACGAACTGCATTCGGTACATTGCGTCTGTTTACCATGACCTGCTGAGCTCGCAGTTCCAGCTAGCTTTTCTGAAACAAATATTATAAAAATCATAAATTGTGTACGACTTAATAATTGGGGGGGGGGGGGGGGATGCACATTTCTTTTTAAATGAAACATAAATATAACCCGTTTTTAACATATTTGATTTTAAATCAAAACTAATCCAACCATAGACAGAGATTAACGAACGCTAGTTGGGACTATGCGTATATGTATACACTTTGTTTACAACTATTTTGACAGACATTTTACTTGGCAAAAATTGCTTGGTTGAGAATGGGCGTAGCGTAAAACCGGTCACCGACTGAATAAACATCCATTTTAGTTGCAAGTCTGTCTCTTTTTGCATCACAACCTAAAAACAAGTTGCTATCCCATTATACCCAGCAAGCTGGAGTCGTGCATGCACAAGTATATACAGTCTCATTTTATAAGTTGACGCTGTGGCCGTGCGGTTCTAGGCGCTCCAGTCTGGAACCGAGCGACCGCTGTCTTCGCAGGTTCGAATCCTGCCTCGGGCGTGGATGTGTCCTTAAGTTAGGTTTAAGTAGTTCAAAGTTCTAGGGGACTGATGGCCTCAGATGTTAAGTCCCATAGTGCTCAGAGCCATTTCATAAGCTGATACATACTGAATTAGTGACGAGTAAACAAATTTTCCTTTTCTCTTTTTCTTTAAGAGTTGAATTGGTGTGTAGTTCACTCTATTTTATATGTTCATGGAAATTTGCAACAGTTTTGAATGGTCTCTTCTTTGTACAATGCTATGTAGACTCGCTGAATCCAGACAATAGATGGTTTACAATAAATTGGTGATAAATTTTAATTTCGTGCGTGTTTGTTACTGTTTTGACGATCTGCGTAGGCGTGGGTGTGGCGCACAGGAGTGGGGGCACCTCACCCCCTTCCAGTCAGACAGATAGCGATGGGACACTCCAGCACGTGACTGGATCAGCTGTCGTAGGCTGCGGTGACAACTGTCTATCGGGGCTAGTCAGGTATGCTGCAGTACTGCTGCCAGCTCCCTCCACCGATATTTGATTATGAATGCATAAAACAGCAGTATCAATAGTATGACAACGATTGTAAAGCGCTGAGCTGCCGACACAAATATCACTACTATTCCAGTAACCATCGAGGGAACAGGCTGCAACTAACTGCAGATTGTAGCGCACGTTGGAACAACTGATGCCTGTCGACTGCACCCCGAGGTCATACTTGGTTCATTCCAACGATTGGCAGAGAAGGTTGAGAAGACCAGCCTTGCTCATGGAGTTTCAACGAAGCTCACAATTTGCCCCGAACTGATCGCGGTCCTTCGGTCCTGAATCGAGTGGAAGGACTGAACCAGAGACTTCGAAGGTTCTGTGACAAACTAGGCTGCGACTTGCTGGACGTGGACTGAACAAGAGACTTCGAGGGTTCTCTGACAAGCTAGGCTGCGACTTAATTGCGCTATAGGGTTGACAACTGTAGGGTCCCCCTTAATGGGCCAGGTGTGCACTATGCGTCATAGGCTGCTATTCAGGGGAGGGGTGCACGCAAGGGTTTTTAAGATTAGGCGGCTCTCCATCCATACCAAGTAACGACAGCTGTAGGAAGCCCGGAAGTATCAGTTTAAGATCGAAGAAAATGCCGCCGATAGGTGAGAGTGTTTAAAATTCTAATGGTTAACTGCCGAAGCATTCGCAACAGTTTAAAGCGCTCCTGAAAAGCAGTGAAGCTAACATAATACAGGGCGTACATAAAGTCGGGGAACACTTTCAGTTATTTATTGGACACCAACCAAACATTGTACAGATATCACACATATGTCATTTTGAAGAGAAACCCTGAACTTTTTTTTTCTTTTCATGTATACCGCCACAGCGTTGTTTGCTAATTTGCCGATAGTGAGCGCTAGTTGCAAACATGGCGAGTTCAGGTGCGGGGTGTGTTGGAGTTCGACAAAAACAAGTGTGCTACAGCTGTTCAACGGATATTTAGAACCAAGTACGGTAATAAGCCACCAACAAGGAAGGCCATTTACCACTGGTACAACAAATTCGTTAAGACGGGTTGCTTGTGCCCGGCGCGTACGAGAGACATTCAGTATTTTTTTTTTTTTTTTGTCATCAGTCTACTGACTGGTTTGATGCGGCCCGCCACGGATTCCTTTCCTGTGCTAACCTCTTCATCTCAGAGTAGCACTTGCAACCTACGTCCTCAATTATTTGCTTGACGTATTCCAATCTCTGTCTTCCTCTACAGTTTTTGCCCTCTACAGCTCCCTCTAGTACCATGGAAGTCATTCCCTCATGTCTTAGCAGATGTCCTATCATCCTGTCCCTTCTCCTTATCAGTCTTTTCCTCTCCGATTCTGCGTAGAACCTCCTGATTCTCTACCTTATCAGTCCACCTAATTTTCAACATTCGTCTATAGTACCACATCTCAAATGCTTCGATTCTCTTCTGTTCCGGTTTTCCCACAGTCCATGTTTCACTACCATACAATGCTGACTCCAGACGTACATCCTCAGAAATTTCTTCCTCAAATTAAGGCCGGTATTTGATACTAGTAGACTTCTCTTGGCCAGAAATGCCTTTTTTGCCATAACGAGTCTGCTTTTCATGTCCTCCTTGCTCCGTCCGTCATTGGTTATTTTACTGCCTAGGTAGCAGAATTCCTTAACTTCATTGACTTCGTGACCATCAATCCTGATGTTAAGTTTCTCGCTGTTCTCATTTCTACTGCTTCTCATTATCTTCGTCTTTCTCCGATTTACTCTCAAACCATACTGTGTACTCATTAGACTGTTCATTCCGTTCAGCAGATCATTTAATTCTTCTTCACTTTCACTCAGGATAGCAGTGTCATGAGCGAATCGTATCATTGATATCCTTTCACCTTGTATTTTAATTACACTCCTGAACCTTTCTTTTATTTCCATCATTGCTTCCTCGATGTACAGATTGAAGAGTAGGGGCGAAAGGCTACGGCCTTGTCTTACACCCTTCTTAATACGAGCACTTCGTTCTTGATCGTCCACTCTTATTATTCCCTCTTGGTTGTTGTACATATTGTATATGACCCGTCTCTCCCTATAGCTTACCCCTACTTTTTTCAGAATCTCGAACAGCTTGCACCATTTTATATTGCCTAACGCTTTTTCCAGGTCGACAGATCCTATGAAAGTGTCTTGATTTTTCTTTAGCCTTGCTTCCATTATTAGCCGTAACGTCAGAATTGCGTCTCTCGTCCCTTTACTTTTCCTAAAGCCAAACTGATCGTCACCTAGCGCATTCTCAATTTTCTTTTCCATTCTTCTGTATATTATTCTTGTAAGCAGCTTCGATGCATGAGCTGTTAAGCTGATTGTCCGATAATTCTTGCCTTGTCAGCTCTTGCCGTCTTCGGAATTGTGTGGATGATGCTTTTCCGAAAGTCAGATGGTATATCGCCAGACTCATATATTCTTCACACCAACGTGAATAGTCGTTTCGTTGCCACTACCTCCAATGATTTTAGAAATTCTGATGGAATGTTATCTATCCCTTCTGCCTTATTTGACCGTAAGTCCTCCAAAGCTCTTTTAAATTCCGATTCTAATACTGGATCCCCTATCTCTTCTAAATCGACTCCTGTTTCTTCTTCTATCACATCAGACAAATCTTCACCCTCATAGAGGCTTTCAATGTATTCTTTCCACCTATGTGCTCTCTTCTCTGCATTTAACAGTGGAATTCCCGTTGCACTCTTAATGTTACCACCGTTGCTTTTAATATCACCAAAGGTTGTTTTGACTTTCCTGTATGCTGAGTCTGTCCTTCCGACAGTCATATCTTTTTCGATGTCTTCACATTTTTCCTGCAGCCATTTCGTCTTAGCTTCCCTGCACTTCCTATTTATTTCATTCAGCAGCGACTTGTATTTCTGTATTCCTGATTATCCCGGAACATGTTTGTACTTCCTCCTTTCATCAATCAACTGAAGTATTTCTTCTGTTACCCATTGCTTCTTCGCAGCTACCTTCTTTGTACCTATGTTTTCCTTCCCATCTTCTTCTGTGATGGCCCTTTTTAGAGATGTCCATTCCTCTTCAACTGTACTGGCCACGGGTACTTGATTGACATTCAATAAGGAGTCCAAAGAAATCGGTGCGTCTTGTATCCCGTGAACTCGAAATGGCTCCAATGACAGTGTGGGAAGTCCTGCGACAGAAGCTCTCTCCGGGAGAGAATACGGGAAGTGACTGCCACAGACGATAATGCCATGCTGGGAGCGGTATGGCAATAATTCGATTACCGTATTGACGTCTGCCGGGTCACTCATGGTTCGCATATCGAATGTTTGTAAAAAAAAAAAAAATTTCAGAGTTTCTCTTCAAGATGCAGTTTGTTTGACATCTGTACAATGTTTAGTTCTTGTGCAATAAATAATTGAAAGTGTTCCCAGAGTTTATGTGCGACCTATACTAGGTACATAAAGCTGGTTGAAACCTGAAATTGACAGCAGTGAGATTTTTGGGAAAAATTTGAGTGAGTATCGAAAGAATAGGCAATTGAGAAATGGAGGTGGTGTATTTGGTGCAATAGACAAGAAACTGGGATCCACCGAGAGAGAAACTGAAGCTGCATGTGACACATAATGATAATTGGAACCTTCTATCACCCACCAGACTTATCTCCTGATGTAATCGAAAACTTTAGACAAAACCTCAGCTCATCTGTACGTAATTTCTCTAGTCACACTGGAATCATCGGTGGAGATTTTAATTATCCAACAAGTAGATGGGAAAATTACAGTTTTGTTAATGGTGGGCGTGATAAAACATCATGTGAAGCATTACTAAATGCTCCCTCTGAAAACTATCTAGAATGAATATATATTGGATCTAATGGCAACAAACAGACCGGACCTCTTTGAACATGCTCACATCGAAACTAATGCCAGTGACCATGATGTGTTTTTGGCAACAGTGATTACCAAAATACAAAGGATAGAAAGATATGTATGTTCAGTACAACAGATAAGAAATCAGTAGTGTTATACCTCAATGAAGAACCTGAAACTCCCGGCAAAGGGTAGGAGAATGTAGAGGAACTATGGCTCAACTTTAAAAGAAATGTTGATCATGCTCTGGATAGATATGAACCCAGTTGAATAGTTCAGAATGGGAGTGAACCACCATGGTATACAGTCACTGTAAGGAAACTTCTATAGAAACAGAGATTACTGCATAGTAGGTGTAAAACAAAGGGCAGGGTTGTGCTGAATAAAACACGTTTGGCCGTCAACAGAGCGGTGCGTGACGCCTTCAGTGACTACCTCAGCAGAATATTGTCTAACGATATTTCACAAAACCCAAAGAAATTCTGGGCCAATGTTAAGGCCGTTAGTGGAACCAAAGTTAGTGCCCATTCCCTAATGAATGAGGCAGGAGTTGCAATTGAGGGTAGCAAAGCAAAAGCTGAAATGTTGAACTCCGTTTTCGAACGTTCCTTTACAAAGGAAAGCCCAGGAGAATTACCCTAGTTTAATCTTCGTACCACTGCAAAGATGAATGAAATAAGTATTAGTGTTAGCGGTGTTAAGAAACAGCAAAAATCATTAAAATTTAAGAAAGCTGCAGGGCCCGATGGAATCCCTATCAGACTCTATACTGAATTTGCGACTGAGTTATCCCCTCTTGTAACTATAATATATCGTAGATCCCTCGAACAAAAACCAGCTTCCAGTTCTTGGAAAAAATCACAGATCACACTCGACTACAAGAAGGGTAGTAGAAGCGATCTACAAAACTATCGTTCACTACCCTTGACATCGATTTGTTGCCGAATCTTGGAACATATTCTGAGCTCAAACATAATGAGATATCTTTAACACAATAACCTCCTCAATCCCGACCAGCATGGATTTCGAAAACATCGATCATGACATACCAAAACCTTCGGACGAAGGAAGTCAGGTAGAAGCTGTATTTCTTGATTTCCGAAAAGCATTTGACTCGGTACCACGCCTATGCTTATAGTCAAAAGTGCGATCATATGGGGTACTAAGTGAAATTTTGACTGGATTGAGGATGATGCTTTGGTAGGGAGGACGGAGCCTATTACCTTGGATGAAGAGTCATCGTCAGATGTGGAAGTTACCTCATGTGTGCCGCAGGGAAGTGTGTTGGGACCCTTGCTGTTCATGTTGTATATTAATGACCTTGTAGACAATGTCAATAGTAACGTCAGACTTTCTGCAGATGATGCACTTGTCTGTGATGAAGTGCTGTGTGAAAGAATCTGCATAAATATTCAGTCTGATCTTCATAAGATTTCAAAGTGGTGCAAAGATGAAATGTAGTATCCAATGAGTATAAAGTCAGTCACTCACTGTTGGAATCGGCCAGCTCATACAAACACATCGATGTAACACATTGTAGGGATATGAAATGGAATGATCATATAGGCTCAGTTATGGGTAAAGCGAGTGATAGGCTTCGGTTTATTGGTAGAATACTGGGGAAGTGCAATCAGTCTACAAAAGGGATTGCTTACAAATCACTCGTGCGCCCTTTCCCAGAACACTGCTCAAGTGTGAGGGACCCGTACCAAATAGGACTAGCAAGGGGATATTGAAAGTATACAAAGAAGGGCAGCACGAGATTTCTTTGATCCATGGAAGAGTGTCACCGAGATACTGAAGGGACAGAAGTGGAAGATTCCTGAAGATAGACGTAAACTATCCCGAGAAAATCTATTAGCAAAGTTTCAAGAACCATCTTTAAATGGTGACTCTAGGAATATAATACAATGCCCTACCTATCCCTCACACAATGATTGTAAGGATAAGATGAGAACAATTACTGCAAGCATAGAGGCATTCAAACAATCATTCTTCCCGTGTTCCATACGTAAATGGAACGGGAAGAAACCCTAATAACTAGTATAGTGGGACGTACCCTCTGCCATGCATCTCACAGTGGTTTGCATAGATGTACATGTAGATTGACGTAAAATGGGGTTGCCATTAATTTACGTGATTACAATCCGTTGGTACAGATCTTGTGCTGTAATCAGATTCAAAGTTGGTATTCGCTCGTGTCCGTGGTTTCACAAACCACTCTATTCACACTAAATCGACTCGTTTTGCTGCTACTGGAGTTCATTGTTTAACGTTTTCGCTTCAAAATAAACTCTTTTCTGTGTGTAATTCGAGTAAAAATAACTGGTTTAAAACTCAAACAGGCACTTAATGCCGCATTCTAACAATTAATTGTTGTAGCAGAACCTAGTGTTGTTGGCGTGATTTACTCCGGCGATCTCTCATGGATTAACTATGTGTGCGTTGGTGTGAACGTTGTAGAAGTCGTGTCCGCATCCCGCCGATTCACAGGATACTGTGTTTATGAGTTCATCATTTATTTCTACGCACCACAGTTGGACAGAGGTGAGTAACTTTTACCACACACATTCACATTTTTTTTATTTCTGCGTAGAAAACGAGAGACGTTCAATGATTTTGGGCGTTGACATTTTTATGCTCTGAAAGAAGCGTGGTAGCGCCGCTTCTACGAGCGTGATTCCGTCCAATGTAGTGTTGACTTGCTGAATGCTGCGGGCTCCTGGCACCGTTGCCGTTCAAATGTTTTGCGTCTTCTTGAATCAAATCAAGAGTGTCTGCCACCGATAGAAAATTTTCCGCTTTGTCTTCAGGTGCGTGGATGAGCTTTTCTCGAATCGTAAAATTTTTGTCCATCTTATCTGGCTGTTGCTTAGAAATTTGAGCAAAATTCTCTTTCATTTTAACGGATTGTTCATTTGCAATGCAAGTAAAATCCGCAGTTATTCGCGTAATTCATCAAAAGGTGTTAATGATTGTTTTGGCGGTGGAACTTCCGCACAGATTTGTGGCTGTGTGCTTACTTCCTCAAATAAATCGTTTACTTTCGCGACGCGAGATTCTGACACTTCAGAACCGGAATCTGCTGTTTCTTTAGTCGGTTCGACTGTATTGTCGCCAACGACTGGAATTTGCTTTTGTGCGTAGGGATCCATCTCCGTTTGCTGTGGTTTCTCGAATGTTGTATTGTTGAAACGAGTCCCCGAATTTAAATATCATTTACATAATGAGAAAAAGACTAATGACTGAATCCATGCCACACTTAAATGTGTAAGCGCCGCAGCATATTATGTAAACTAATACAACAAGATGGTCGCTCATTTAAAAGAGAGAAGAATGGATAGTAGTCCATCTTGCGATGTATTGCTTTATTGAGACGTGGTGGACAACTTGAGTTTCAACAGTGCTTTCTATAATTCTAATGTTTTTTATTCCAGTCTTTGATCACAATATGAATTCTTTGGACGATGGCCGGTTTCAGTCCGTAATGACCATCCTCAGATCTTTTTTACACCATGTCCTAAAGTGATAAGGCCATAATAGGCATCGTCAAAACATATAAATATAATCAGCATAGGTGTAGAATCGGCCGCATAGTCCACACAGTCGTTATTGCAACTATAATTTACAATTACAAAGCAATAAATTGATTTTCATAAACTTTAGAAATGAGCCACACATTAATTACTCGAATTTTGAGAAGTTGTCGAACACGCTAAGGCAAGCTAGCTGTGCTGGCGTCCCTTACATTTTTTTTACAGTTCGTTGACGTATCGACAATAAATTTTCCTTTTAGAAAAAAAGAAATAAGATTGACTTTAACGTCTCGTCGACATCGCGTCTCTTTACCATGATCTGCTGAGCTCGCAGTTCCAGCTAGCTTTTCTTAAACAAATATTATAAAAATCATAAATCATATACAACTTAATAATTTCCTTTGAAATGAGACATAAATATAACCTGTTTTTAACATATTTAATTATAAATCAAAAGTAATTCAACTGCAGAGAGAGAGACTTGCATAAAATACATTTGATCACTTCGATGGAGAAAAGAGCAAATTTTGCTGAGTTCAGCTCCTCTTCTAGCTTGCATTTTATTATAAACATTTGAAAATATAAGTCTTCCGATTCGTTTCAGCCACATGCTGATATCTCTGATATTGTTGATCTGAATTCACAGTTCATATGAGTTTTATTACATTTTTCAAAGAAAACATCAAACATTTCCCCAAGAAAAGAGCGCAATTCGTGCAAGAAAATCACTTTGAAATATTTCTTTTTGTTTAAAAAGAGATGACATTCTTCGAGTAATGCTTAAAAGCGCTTGACACTGTCAGACGCATTTTCTGCCCACTACTTCTGGTTCCATCCCTTGCATCAACACCATATACACTCCTGGAAATTGAAATAAGAACACCGTGAATTCATTGTCCCAGGAAGGGGAAACTTTATTGACACATTCCTGGGGTCAGATACATCACATGATCACACTGACAGAACCACAGGCACATAGACACAGGCAACAGAGCATGCACAATGTCGGCACTAGTACAGTGTATATCCACCTTTCGCAGCAATGCAGGCTGCTATTCTCCCATGGAGACGATCGTAGAGATGCTGGATGTAGTCCTGTGGAACGGCTTGCCATGCCATTTCCACTTGGCGCCTCAGTTGGACCAGCGTTCGTGCTGGACGTGCAGACCGCGTGAGACGACGCTTCATCCAGTCCCAAACATGCTCAATGGGGGACAGATCCGGAGATCTTGCTGGCCAGGGTAGTTGACTTACACCTTCTAGAGCACGTTGGGTGGCACGGGATACATGCGGACGTGCATTGTCCTGTTGGAACAGCAAGTTCCCTTGCCGGTCTAGGAATGGTAGAACGATGGGTTCGATGACGGTTTGGATGTACCGTGCACTATTCAGTGTCCCCTCGACGATCACCAGTGGTGTACGGCCAGTGTAGGAGATCGCTCCCCACACCATGATGCCGGGTGTTGGCCCTGTGTGCCTCGGTCGTATGCAGTCCTGATTGTGGCGCTCACCTGCACGGCGCCAAACACGCATACGACCATCATTGGCACCAAGGCAGAAGCGACTCTCATCGCTGAAGACGACACGTCTCCATACGTCCCTCCATTCACGCCTGTCGCGACACCACTGGAGGCGGGCTACACGATGTTGGGGCGTGAGCGGAAGACGGCCTAACGGTGTGCGGGACCGTAGCCCAGCTTCATGGAGACGGTTGCGAATGGTCCTCGCCGATACCCCAGGAGCAACAGTGTCCCTAATTTGCTGGGAAATGGCGGTGCGGTCCCCTACGGCACTGCGTAGGATCCTACGGTCTTGGCGTGCATCCGTGCGTCGCTGCGGTCCGGTCCCAGGTCGACGGGCACGTGCACCTTCCGCCGACCACTGGCGACAACATCGATGTACTGTGGAGACCTCACGCCCCACGTGTTGAGCAATTCGGCGGTACGTCCACCCGGCCTCCCGCATGCCCATTATACGCCCTCGCTCAAAGTCCGTCAACTGCACATACGGTTCACATCCACGCTGTCGTGGCATGCTACCAGTGTTAAAGACTGCGATGGAGCTCCGTATGCCACGGCAAACTGGCTGACACTGACGGCGGCGGCGCACAAATGCTGCGCAGCTAGCGCCATTCGACGGCCAACATCGCGGTTCCTGGTGTGTCCGCTGTGCCGTGCGTGTGATCATTGCTTGTACAGCTCTCTCGCAGTGTCCGGAGCAAGTATGGTGGGTCTGGCACACCGGTGTCAATGTGTTCTTTTTTCCATTTCCAGGAGTGTAGTTACCTGTCCCCACCCGCGTCCGGCCATCCTGATTTAGGTTTTCCGTGATTTCCCTAAATCACTCCAGGCAAATGCCGGGATGGTTCCTCTGAAAGGGCACGGCCGACTTCCTTCCCAATCCTTCCCTAATCCGATGAGACCGATGACCACACTGTCTGGTCTCCTTCCCCAAACCAACCAACCAACCAACCTGTCACCATGTTTCGTTGTTTGTAGCATTACACGTGTTTTCGGCGTTTCTCCACTACGTTACCAATAGTTTTCACACTCATTACAACTTAAAAAGAAATTCACGTCAGCCTAATGCGTTCGAGGCTACATGTTGCTTTTCTACGTTATTATCGACGTGCATGGGCACGAATGTATTTTCATCCCACGTTGCCATACACAGAGTGAGGTGCTAACTTTTGATTCACAAAATGTTTGACTGGTAATAGTATATCTATTTGTTGACTCGTTAAAGATATGTTTTGACTTACACAAACAGCGACGAAGGTCTCATTAAATAAAGACTAATGCATTTTCGTAACTTCATTTCTCACCGTGATAACGCATCTCATTTATTGTTTTTTATATAGAACTATGGTTTGTTTGCGTCAGAATAACAGATTTGTTAGATAAAAATCTTACGATATATATCTCTTATATACCTCTGATAAGAAATTACTGAGTAGAAATACACCAGATATGGGGATTATTAAACATGCAGTTAGTTAAATTCAGGTAAGTCAAGCATATTACGAGCAGTTAAGGTTAACTGCGAAGTTGTAAATAATTCAGAACCGCACAGTGAGGCAGGCAGATTCCAACAATGCAGTCTTTGAGTAACTAAACGCCCTTCTGTACACATTACCATTTCATTCTCGCAGATGCTTTAGATCGCAGGACACAACACAACGAAATAGACTTGAGTAATATGATCTGATTCAACAATGAGGTAGGTTTACTACTCTTCACAAATGAATGATGTGGAGGTTGAACTTTACCTTTTTCTTTTATGGCTTCTTCGAGTTTAATCCTATGCATGAAATTTTGCATTGGATGCTACGCATCCTGAGCGTCAAAATGAAATAATATTCATGCATATGTGCTTGAGTCGTTCCAGGTGTCAGAAGGTAATAACTTTCACAGCAGTGAGTGTTGCGCTTGTATATGTTAGAATATGATAATATTCAAGAAAAATATGTATTTATGCTTTTCATACTACATTAGTCACAAATTATAAGCTATTATTAAAATGTGCAAGTGCACCAAATTGTCATTATAAAGCGGCATAAATTCCCAAATACTATATACATTCCTGGAAATGGAAAACAACGGTGTGTCAGACCCACCATACTTGCTCCGGACACTGCGAGAGGGCTGTACAAGCAATGATCACACGCACGGCACAGCGGACACACCAGGAACCGCGGTGTTGGCCGTCGAATGGCGCTAGCTGCGCAGCATTTGTGCACCGCCGCCGTCAGTGTCAGCCAGTTTGCCGTGGCATACGGAGCTCCATCGCAGTCTTTAACACTGGTAGCATGCCGCGACAGCGTGGACGTGAACCGTATGTGCAGTTGACGGACTTTGAGTGAGGGCGTATAGTGGGCATGCGGGAGGCCGGGTGGACGTACCGCCGAATTGCTCAACACGTGGGGCGTGAGGTCTCCACAGTACATCGATGTTGTCGCCAGTGGTCGGCGGAAGGTGCACGTGCCCGTCGACCTGGGACCGGACCGCAGCGACGCACGGATGCACGCCAAGACCGTAGGATCCTACGCATTGCCGTAGGGGACCGCACCGCCACTTCCCAGCAAATTAGGGACACTGTTGCTCCTGGGGTATCGGCGAGGACCATTCGCAACCGTCTCCATGAAGCTGGGCTACGGTCCCGCACACCGTTAGGCCGTCTTCCGCTCACGCCCCAACATCGTGCAGCCCGCCTCCAGTGGTGTCGCGACAGGCGTGAATGGAGGGACGAATGGAGACGTGTCGTCTTCAGCGATGAGAGTCGCTTCTGCCTTGGTGCCAATGATGGTCGTATGCGTGTTTGGCGCCGTGCAGGTGAGCGCCACAATCAGGACTGCATACGACCGAGGCACACAGGGCCAACACCCGGCATCATGGTGTGGGGAGCGATCTCCTACACTGGCCGTACACCACTGGTGATCGTCGAGGGGACACTGAATAGTGCACGGTACATCCAAACCGTCATCGAACCCATCGTTCTACCATTCCTAGACCGGCAAGGGAACTTGCTGTTCCAACAGGACAATGCACGTCCGCATGTATCCCGTGCCACCCAACGTGCTCTAGAAGGTGTAAGTCAACTACCCTGGCCAGCAAGATCTTCGGATCTGTCCCCCATTGAGCATGTTTGGGACTGGATGAAGCGTCGTCTCACGCGGTGTGCACGTCCAGCACGAACGCTGGTCCAACTGAGGCGCCAGGTGGAAGTGGCATGGCAAGCCGTTCCACAGGACTACATCCAGCATCTCTACGATCGTCTCCATGGGAGAATAGCAGCCTGCATTGCTGCGAAAGGTGGATATACACTGTACTAGTGCCGACATTGTGCATGCTCTGTTGCCTGTGTCTATGTGCCTGTGGTTCTGTCAGTGTGATCATGTGATGTATCTGATCCCAGGAATGTGTCAATAAAGTTTCCCCTTCCTGGGACAATGAATTCACGGTGTTCTTATTTCAATTTCCAGGAGTGTACATACGTGATATCTGCAGCGATGCATTGCCTAACAGTGTTTATGTTGCCACTCTACATCACAGAGAGTCGTACGCAAATATAAGAGTGTATTTTTATCAACAGGACATTGCGTATCGAGTTTTAGGAAGATAATCCGAAATTTCCTACAGGATGATCACAGTAAAGATACGAGGTACACGAAATATTTCTGGAACAGTAAATTTCTGTTGCCACTTGCAGGAACAAAACCACAAAAGAGATATTAAGATTTGTAGTTTATGGGTAGCAAAGATTTCAACACAGCGCAGTGGCCCTCCTTAACCGTCACCGAATATCGTGGGCGCAACACCAATTCACAAAGGCAGGTTCCCTCCTTTTTAGCCACCACCGTCCAACGAAATTACAGTCAATAAATATCCTCAATTCCCGACAGTCAATGATCGTCATCAGTGGCCACTGGACATCCACTGCTCTATAAATGTCCCCTCCAGACTTATCCATGCATTTTGGTCTCCAGCTATACGCAACCCTACTTTTGCTGTATGTCGTCTTGTGTCATATATCCACATTCCACACCTCTGCAATTCCGAAAAGGACTGGCTTGATCTAACTGCAATCCATTTGATGGCTACATTGTCAACCACTTCCATTTTACTTACATTACTCTCAAAATTACGTCTTTAATTCCAATCTACTCTCTGATTTATGTGCTTTTCTTGTGTGGTAGTAATTTCCAACAGGCATCTCTCCATGCCCGTTGCGCAACCGTCAGTTTTTTCAGTGATTTCGCGTTAGAAGTTCGTATCTAAGTGTCATAAGTAAAAACTGGTAATATACACTGATTATAAAATCAGTGATTAGTAAGCAAAACGTCCTCGGTCCCGGGTTCGAAACCCGCCACTGCTTACATTTTGATTAATAATCAGCATTGGCGGCCAAACACTCCGGCATAAGAAGTCACCCACATTCAACCAACGGCCTTGTCAAAGAGGGCGGAGGAGCGGACAGAGGTTCAGGGCACTCTTTTATCGTAGGGGTGACAAACTGCCCCTAAAGGCGGAAGAATCAGCAGAGATCAACGGCATGAGGATCCAGAACGCAATGGAAACCACTGCACTGTAACGTGTATCCCCAGGACATGTGGCCTGTAATTGAAAAAGTGCCACGATGATCTCTCCATTGGCAAAAGATTCCGGAATAGTCCTCCATTCGGATATCCAGGAGCGGACTGCCAAGGAGGAGGTGACCGTGAATGATCAGCGAAAGGACAACATTCTAAGAGTTGGTGCGGGGAATGTCAGAAGCTTGAACGTGGTAGGGAAACCAGAAAATCTGAAAAGGGAATTGCAAAGGCTCAGTCTACATGTAGTACGGGTTAGTGAAGTAAAATGGAATGAAGACAAGGATTTCTGGCCGGGTCAGATAAGTATAGGGTAATATCAACAGCTGCAGAAAATGGTATAGCGGGAGTAGAATTCGTTATGAATGGGAAGGTAGGGCAGAGAGTGTGTTACAGTGAACAGTTCAGTGATAGGGTTGTTCTTATCAGAATCGACAACAAACCCGCATCGAAAACGACAGTTCAGGTATGCATGGCGAGGTCGCAAGCTGAAGAAGTAGCGAATATATATATATATATATATATATATATATATATATATATATATATATATATATGAGAGTATTGAAATTGTTACACAGTTCACAGTACGTAAAAGGAGATGAAAATCTAATAGTCGTGGGGGACTGGAATGCAGTTGTTGGGTAAGGAGTAGAAGAGAAGGTTACAGGAGAATATAGGCTTGAGACAAGAAATGAGTAACAAGTTTCAGCTAGTAATAGCGAATACCCTGTTCAAGAATCACAAGAGGAGGAGGTGTAAAAGGCCAGGTGATACGGGAAAATTTCATGGTCGGACAGAGATTCCTAAATCAGATACTGGATTGCAAGGCGTACCCAGATGCAGATATAGACTCAGATCACAATATAGTAGTGATGAAGAGTACGTTTAAGACATTAGTCAGTAAGAATCAATACGCAAAGAAGTGGGATATGGAAGTACTAAGGAATTATTTATTTAATCGTATCGCTAGGACCCCCCGCCCTGCAGGCCGTTCGCCGGGGGCCGATCTTTCAATTTGACTCCATTTCGGCGACCTGCAGTCGATGAGGATGATAGGATGATGATTAGGACAGCACAAGACTCAGTCCCTGGGCGAAGAAAAATTTCCGACGCAGCCGGGAATCGAACCCGGGCCCAGAGGATTGACAATCCGTCACGCTGACCATTCAGCTACCGGGGGCGGAGAGTAAGGAATGACGAGATACGCTTTAAGTTCTCTAAGACTACAGATACAACAATAATTATCGCTCAGCAGGCAGTACAGTTGAAGAGGAATGAACAGCTCTCTATAGAGCGAAGAGCCCGATCGAGGCGGTTCCACAAATTGACGAACTGCATTTAAATTCGGGTGTTTGTTTACCAGGAGAGTAGTTTCACTCATCCTGGCGCTCTACGAATCACGAACGTACACTGTGACCTGTGTGACTCGTTGCACTGTCCTGCTGGTAGATGCCATCGAGCCGAGGAAAAACAAACTGCGTGAGAGGGTCAACATGATCCCGACGATAGATGCACACTTGTGTTGATCCATTGTGCCCCCCAGAACGGCGAGTTCACCAAGTGAATGCCACGAAAACATTCCCCATACCACAACACTGCGTCCTCCGGCCTGGAACCTTCCGATGATTGTTGCATCGTGTTAGCTCTCAGACGTTTCACGCCAGATCGAACAAAACGTGATTCATCTGGAAACCTGCCACCTGCTGCCACCTGCCGTCTGTGGGTGGTTACTGCATGTTGACGTCGAACATGAGCGGTGGGCACTTTGGTGTGACTGAACCGTGTATTTACTATAAAAAAATGGCTCTGAGCACTATGAGACTTAACTTCTGAGGTCATGTGTACCCTAGAACTTCGAACTACGTAAACCTAACTAACCTAAGGACATCACACACATCCACGCCCGAGGCAGGATTCGAACCTGCGAGCGTAGCGGTCGCGCGGTTCCAGACTGTAGCGCCTAGAACCGCTCGGCCACCCCGGCCGACTTTACTAATAAAAAAAAAAGGCCCGCCCGTTTAGCCGAGTGGTCTAACGCGCGGCTTTCCGGAGTGGGAAGGAGCGCCTGGTCCCCGGCGCAAATCCGCCGGGCGGACTTGAGTCGAGGTCCGGTGAGCCGGCCAGTCTGTGGATGATATTTAGGCGGTTTTCCATCTTCGTCGGCGAATGCAGGCTGGTTCCCCTATTCTGCCTCAGCTACACTATGTCGGCGATTGCTGCGCAAACAAGTTCTCCACGTTCGCGTACACCACCATTATTCTACCACGCAAACCTAGGGGTTACACTCGTCTGGTGTGTGACGTTCCCTGGGGGGGGGGGGTCTCCACTGGGGGGGCGAACCGCACAAAAACCCTGGGTTCCGTGTGGGGCGGCGGAGGGGTGGACTGCGGAAGTCGTCGTGGGGTTGTGGACCACTGCGGTTGCGGCGGGGACGTCATTTCTAGGTCCCCGGTTAACATACATACATACTATAAAAAAAGAAGAAATTCAAAGTGTAAGTGGAGAATTTGTACGTTGAAGGCATGTTTCCCCAGCAATTTCTTTTCTAAAATAGTAATAGTAGTTACTAAACTCGGCTAGCAACCTTTCATAATCTCACCAGTTTGCGATCTCCGTTTCCGTAAACATTCATTGCCGGCACTGACCAGAGAGGCCAAGCAGCTCTACTCGATGTGTTGGTAGTGAATCACGTGTTGCAGAAACGTGTGGCTTTTGGCGGTAAATCTGTATGGTCTGAGCTCAAGAGCGGCACCTCCTTCTCGAAGCTGGTCGTGTCCGGACCGGTCAGGTGAGGGGCTGCGACTAAGGGTAACCACTGTGTCAAGGGCTATTGGTATTTCGAAGCTAGTCAGTTGTGGCTAACGAGTTTTCCGTCTCTTCTTTATCAAATATGTTTCAGTAGTGCTTTAGCATCATTTCCTATATTTCGCGAGTACAAGTTATTCAGTTTATCCGATGCTTTCATTGTGAACGTGTACACATGAATATCTCGTGCTCTTAAATTGTTTCCCACAGTGCTTCTTCCTTGCAAAATTTGTTAAATGGTGTACCATCATTTACGAAATTTCTCAGTTGTAATTTATTTCGTTTATTCCTTTATCAACTTGGACACGTAGCAGTAGGCACCCTCTACCACCTCACATACTCATGATCAATTTTGCACAGTGTGCTTTTCGTGCTGAATACGATTCAAAAGTGTTTTTAATATGTGTTTCACTGTATCGAACGTTTCATTAATTGCGAGTTCTCGGTGCTGACAAGTGTACTAATAGGGGCTAGATCCGGGCTAGTACATGAGACGAATGCGACTTTTGTGTGTGTGCTTGTGTGTGTATGTGTTTTATGTTTCATTCTTTTCTACATGTTTCCCCATCCACATAGCACAAAATCTGTCATTTCTCTACAAATACGTCAGGCAGCTGAGTATGCAACTGTCTTTCATTATCTTTTTCTTCTGGCCCACACACAGGAAGTTTTCTTCGTTCATTACAAGAATATTAACTTGCCTATAATTAATGAGTCGCTAATTGACGGCTTCAGTTGTTGTATATCCATACAGATGTCTGTTCAAAAAATGGTTCAGTTGGCTCTAATCACTATGGGATTTAACATCTGAGGTCATCAGTCCCCTAGACTTAGAACTACTTAAACCTACGATTGAAAGAAAACAGCCCTCGGTCACTATTTTTAACGAATTAACCGGGTTTCAGCATTGCTAGGAGAGTCTTCCTCAGAATTTAAATCAAAGAATGGTCTATAACATGGTCACAGAATTATGACTAAAACCGTATGATACAGAGTATAAGTACAGAATCATCGTGAAAGACTGGCAGTACTTATATGTCATTTATAAAATAATATATATGCCAAAAGGGCATTAGTCACAAAGATATTTAAGGTAGAAAATTGTGATGGCGAGCCACTAAGGGCTGCTCGTTACTTACGCGGTTACAGGTTACAAACAGTAACATATACTGACCAGATCGTTCCTGCATCTTCTACTCATCCACAATCGCATAAAAAAGCCTTCTTTCATTCTGCTATTTACCGAGCCATTTCCATCCCACTTTCTAAAGAAAAGTTCAACGACGACATCAATTTACTTAAAACAATAGCAGTTAACAACGAGTATAAAACTAACACAGTAGATGACGGCCTTAAAAAGAAATCTGCTAAAAGAATTACTACGCTAGACACTTCTGTTATCGAGTCTAACTAAAAAAAAAAATATTTCTCTATTCCTTTCGTGGGGCCTATCTCTTATCAGATCCAACGCATTCTTCGAACGAAATACGATTGCAACGTTGCTTTTTCTAGTAATAACAAGTTGAAAAAAAAAACTTCATTCATAATTTACATTCTATTCGTTCCCCTTTAGAAAATTCTGGTGTCTACAAAATTGTCTGCGATACTTGCTCCTCTTACTATATAGGACAAACTGGACGTGCCTTCACTACCAGATATAAAGAACACTTGCTAAGAAAAAATGGCACTACCCTCCAAAATTATTCTTTTGCCGACCATCTTCTAATTACAGGTCATTCACCTAAAGCGATCTGCGATAGCAACATTTTGCACACCGGAAAGAAAGGACGTAGAATAGAAGAATTAGAGATTTTCAAATATCTTGCTCGAAAGGATAGCCTCGTCCTTAACGAACAGCTACAGCTACGTAACAAAAATTTCTTCAGCGTTATAAAGCCGTTTCTCGATATCTGACTTCGGGTGTCCTTGTGCAGGTTGCCGAAATGTTCTTTTCCTTCTAAGGTAGTCCTATATTTTCTAGTTATCAAATGTTTCTTGGCTGTATTTCATGTCAATATTGCTTTCTATAAGTTGTCATTCAGTCCTATCAACGTTTTCATAATGACGTTTTCATGTTTTATCTTACTGTTATAAGCTTCGATGTAGACAAATTGTTATGTTGTATGCTACTATCAAACAAACATTGCTTTCCATTATGTACCAAATGCTGATCATTTATAATCATCTCTGCCTATATTTCAATGTGAAGTAGCCTAATTGTATCTACGGCTACTAGATGGCTCGCTCGTTGCAGTGCCATGTTCACCTGGCCGCATTTGTTAACGCGGGCATCTTAGTCCGTTTGCAACCTGTAACCGCGTAAGTAACGAGCAGCCCTTAGTTGCTCGCCATCACAATTTTTTATCATAAATATGTTTGTGACTAATGCCCTTTTGGCATATTTATTATTTTATAAATGGCATATAAGTACTGCCTGTCTTTCACGATGATTCTGTACTCTGTGTCATACGTTTTTAGTCATAATTCTGTGACCATGTTACAGACCATTCTTTGATTTAAATCCTGAGGAAGACAGTCCTAGCAGTGTTGAAACCTGGTTAATGCGTTTAAAATAGTGACCGAGGGCTGTTTTCTTTCAATTGTAACTATTCACGGTCTCTGAACGTGCAGCCATTTACAAAATTTTGTACTTAAACCTAACTAACCTAAGGACATCACACACATCCATGCTCCAGGCAGGATTCGAAACTGCGACCGTAGCAGCAGCGCGGCTCCGGACTGAAGCGGCTAGAACCGCTCGGCTACATCGGCCGGAACAGATGTCTGTCTCCGTAGCAGAGTGGACAGCGTAGATGGTTGCCATTCAGAGGACCTGCACGCGATTCCTGGTGTTGCGAAGGAGTTTTGATTGGTGCTAGGAATGGTACGGGATTCACGAGGCCTCCTGACACCGACTGAGTTGCTTGAATGAAAAGTAGCTGTTCCAAGGTCAGGACAGCCGGCAAAACGACCGGGAGAGCAGTGTGATGACCACATGCCCCTCCATACCGCAACCGTATGATGCTGAATGCCAGACGATAACACGGCGGCCGGTCGGCATCCCCTGGCCTTCACGCCCTGGACGAGGAGTTCGTTTTGTATCCATATAAATAGAAATAATTTGCATTAATGGATATGGAAGTAATGGAAGTCTGTGCATCATTCATGGGAATAAATGTTAATGTTTTTATTAAAAATGGAACTCCTCCAGCTGTGCTTAAGATTTTATATTCATTTGGCTACTAGTTTCGACGTTGCGTCAAACGCCATCTTCAGGCCCGTACACTTTGATGAAATCAAATGTGTGTGGCTCAGTGCTATAAGTCCGCGGTGAGATCAACACGTGCTCCACTTGGATGGCGGGCAGTAACTGCTGTGACATTCATTGGCGCCTCTTCTGCTAGCGTCATCTCGCGACTGTCATCTCTCTTGGACGCCTATATGCTACTTACGACAATTTTGTAAGGCCTGAGTGTTGTAGGCAACTATTAATACCACCATTGTTTGCCTTGATGTTGTAACCTGTATGTATCCTAAGATCCGATGATGGCGGCTTTAGTTTCGCCGAAACCGGTAATCACGGAATAAAGAGAATTCCTACGATCTTGGCTACCAGTTTATTGTACGAAGAAATGTTAATGTGGTTTAAAAACTTAGTTCTTTATTGGAATTCTAATGACAAAATTCCCCTCCCTTAATCGATTTGTAAACTAATCAAATTGCATTGTGGCCAACTCACTATACTCCAGGACCTGTAATTAAAACAAGCTCCTATGTGAGCGTCTTGCATGTATGATGACGCATACCATGGTCTTGGTATAAATAACTCCCCCCCCCCTCCCCCGCAATCTCTCAAAAATGGTTCAAATGGCTCTGAGTACTATGGGACTTAACTTCTGAGGTCATCAGTCCCCTAGAACTTAGAACTACTTAAACCTAACTAACCTAAGGACATCACACACAACCATGCCCAAGGCAGGATTCGAACCTGCGACCGTAACGGACGCGCGGTTCCGGACTGTACCGCCTAGAACCACTCGGCCACTCCGACCGGCCCGCAATCTCTCAAAAAAATGTTCAAATGTGTGTGAAATCTTATGAGACTTAACTGCTAAGGTCATGAGTCCCTAAGCTTACACACTACTTAACTTGATTTATCCTAAGGACAAACACATACACCCATGCCCGAGGGAGGACTCGAACCTCCGCCGGGACCAGCCGCACAGTCCATGACTGCAGCGCCTCAGACCGCTCGGCTAATCCCGCGCGGCCACGCAATCTCTCCCTAGCCCCTTTGTAAGCTCTATTTCGAAAAGTTTATTCAGCTAAAAAAAGCACCCTAGGTCATATTTGCCCCTCTGTTCATTTGTTTTGCTGCACATCAAGCCGTACAGTCAGTCAGGGTAACTTTTTACAAGTTGGGGTCTCTTTGTACCATTTATAATTTTTGTTTCAAATGGTTAGTGTCTCACATACCGGCATAATTTTGTTCTAAAAGTAATAGTTTTATTACTTTTCTTGCTTTTAGAGCAAAATAAAGCCAATAAGAGGGACGCCAGCCATTTGAAACAGAAATCGTGGCGCAAAGATACACTGACTGGTAAAACGTTACTCTGGTTGACTGTACTTGTTACCAATCAGCAACTGCCATCAGTGATAAGTTTTATTAGCAACTGTTCTATTGATATGAAAAATCAAGAGGGAAATTCCTAGGTTCTAAGGCCATTTTCAGTGGAAAAAAGGATTATTTTATGAAGCGAACTTCGAGCCGAAGTATAATCTCTTGGCTACACCGATTGACAACCGTTTCTGGAAATTTCAATGAGTCGCTAATTGGCGGCTTTAGTTGTTGTATATCCATACAGATGTCTGTTCAAAAAATGGTTCAATTGGCTCTAATCACTATGGGACTTAACATCTGAGGTCATCAGTCCCCTAGACTTTGAACTACTTAAACCTACAATTGAAAGAAAACAGCCCTCTGTCACTATTTTTATTTAGTTTAGAAATTTAGTTTAGAAATCCAGCGGCATTTCAGTTCATTTCCAATCGTTTATTTATTTTTTTGTCTTCCCATCAGGTCGTTGTTTCCAACAGCTCTAAATGAACTTGATAGTGGCTTCATTGATGATAAGTACTATTTTCTTTTCGCTATGTTGGATATACATGTTTATAACCTAGCTGTGGCCGATTTTCGAACCTACATCCAAGTTTCTCCATTCACTTCATTCAGTCATAATAGAAATTTATGTGCACTGTGTCAACAGGAAAACGAAGATGCTTGCTGTCGCTGCTAGACAGTGATATGTTTCGCGTGCGACAGTGGGCGCTGCGGGAGCAAGATGCCGCATTCTGCTGTTAAGCACTGCTTACAGGAGTCTCCATGTAAAGAGTTCGGCTCTGCAGCTTCACTGCACGTGTCGAGCATCTCATTAGCTTCACACTGTATTGTAGCCGCTCAGGAACCTGACTGTACGTAATCACCGAAGGACTATATCAGGGAATGGGTAATGCCCGGTCTGTCGCGACGGCGGAACTAGAGCATGCTCCTAGAATTACATTGGTAGCTTTTTCTATACAACAAAGTCGGCCAGTGCCCATAGATGGAAACCGCTGAATGCCATGACCGCAATGCCAGCAACGTCAGCTGGATCGACGTTGCATAGGTGGTTGGTGTCAGTACGGCTCCTCCACGGAGAAAATGCCGGCAGTGAGTGCCCTCGTCAGTCTGGGAGGCTGCAAGCCGGGCCCGGAGTGGCGTGGGTCGAATCCAGGTTCGCTCGAGATGAGTGAGTGCTAATCACTGGCGTGCACTGAACAGTCCCATCAGAGTGGACCCAGGAGACACCAGGCAGCATGGCTCTAGCATGTCCGTGACAGCATTTAATAACGTGCGGGCGGAGGAGGCACTCAGTCGGTGCTGGCACTGCATCAGTGCTTAGGCTGGAGTCGAAGTCAGTACCGAGTGTGAAGTGCAGCAGGCTCCGGCGATGGTCACGTCAGACGCACAGTCTGATGTCAGGATTTTTTTTTGGTCATCAGTCTACTGACTGGTTTGATGCAGCCCGCCACGAATTCCTTTCCTGTGCTAACCTCTTCATCTCAGAGTAGCACTTGCAACCTACGTCCTCAATTATTTGCTTGACGTATTCCAACCTCTGTCTTCCTCTACAGTTTTTGCCCTCTACAGTCCCTCTAGTACCATGGAAGTCATTCCCTCATGTCTTAGCAGATGTCCTATCATCCTGTCCCTTCTCCTTATCAGTGTTTTCCACATATTCCTTTCCTCTCCGATTCTGCATAGAACCTCCTCATTCCTTACCTTATCAGTCCACCTAATTTTCAACATTCGTCTATAGCACCACATCTCAAATGCTTCGATTCTCTTCTGTTCCGGTTTTCCCACAGTCCATGTTTCACTACCATACAATGCTGTACTCCAGACGTACATCCTCAGAAATTTCTTCCTCAAATTAAGGCCGATATTTGATATTAGTAGACTTCTCTTGGCCAGAAATGCCTTTTTGGCCATAGCGAGTCTGCTTTTTGATGTACTCCTTGCTCCGTCCGTCATTGGTTATTTTACTGCCTAGGTAGCAGAATTCCTTAACTTCATTGACTTCGTGACCATCAATCCTGATAAGTTTCTCGCTGTTCTCATTTCTACTACTTCTCATTACCTTCGTCTTTCTCCGATTTACTCTCAAACCATACTGTGTACTCATTAGACTGTTCATTCCGTTCAGCAGATCATTTAATTCTTCTTCACTTTCACTCAGGATAGCAATGTCATCAGCGAATCGTATCATTGATATCCTTTCACCTTGTATTTTAATTTCACTCCTGAACCTTTCTTTTATTTCCATCATTGCTTCCTCGATGTACAGATTGAAGAGTAGGGGCGAAAGACTACAGCCTTGTCTTACACCCTTCTTAATACGAGCACTTCGTTCTTGATCGTCCACTCTTATTATTCCCTCTTGGTTGTTGTACATATTGTATATGACCCGTCTCTCCCTATAGCTTACCCCTACTTTTTTTCAGAATCTCGAACAGCTTGCACCATTTTATATTGTCGAACGCTTTTTCCAGGTCGACAAATCCTATGAAAGCGTCTTGATTTTTCTTTAGCCTTGCTTCCATTATTAGCTGTAACGTCAGAATTGCCTCTCTCGTCCCTTTACTTTTCCTAAAGCCAAACTGATCGTCACCTAGCGCATTCTCAATTTTCTTTTCCATTCTTCTGTATATTATTCTTGTAAGCAGCTTCGATGCATGAGCTGTTAAGCTGATTGTGCGATAATTCTCGCACTTGTCAGGATAGGACAGGTCTAATGCTGGGTGACGAGAGACGAGCCCCCAGTGCAATGCTGGCAGCAGTCAGGTGGAGCAGCCTTGTTCAGGTGGTTAACTATTTTGAGAAAACATCATATGTGCGCCATCAGCTGCAGAATTGTATATTTATTCTCTACTGGTTCCAGTTATAACAACCATTATCACTGTAGAAAACTGTAAGGTACAAAAGAGGGACGAATTTAAAATATATACAGGCAACATAGACAAAAAAGCTTTTAAAACCGTAGTACTTACGCAGTGTACGTCAATGGATCAAAAATACATTTTCGCCAAGTACGACACAACCAAATATACTGTATAATATATATAGCTGTCATAAGAATCTGTCTGAACGTAATCTATGCAAACTTGCTGTGCACTGGCACAATTACGGTAATGTACGGTATGCTTGGTGACAATTTCACTCTTAATAACTGACGAATTTTAACTTTCAAAGGTACAAATGTTATGTCATCGTGAAAGAGATAATTTGAAACAAATACAAAGTGTAGGTACGTAAAAGGTTACAAATGTTCTTCGGTGTAGTCAAAGCTTACAGTAACAAAAATACAGTACTGATATGGCGTCTATTTTCCGAAAAACAGATACATTCCCCGATGTAATGTCGTATGTCGACCACAGTTAAAAGCAAACTTAAAGAACATCTATTTGTAATGAACAGTTAATCCTATTCATCCTTAAAATTTTGTTAAAGTGAATAGCAACTAGCATTTATGTAATATTTGACTCATATGGGAATCTGTAACTGACAGTAAAAGACCAGTTACGGAACATCTCACTTAAGGCTGTTAGTTTGGCGCTATGCTATAAGGTCTAAAATTTTCATTCTTTGTGATTACATTTACTTTTCGTTTTTGCTGAAACTCTGCTAACGAATAAATAGATTTGCTATGCTGCCTTCAGTGTCTCCACGTAAACCAATACCCTTAACAGTTAGATAGATACAGTCAGTGGTGTGACACTTGTCTACATGTACTAAACCAAGGTAATTCTGTAGGTCTTTCACGGTAAGCTACTGATTTCCACACGAGGCCAATATTTCACCAGTATTAGTTACTACACACTTTAAGATAATTTCAATGCTGAACAGGATTAATTGTTTATTACTAATAGGTGTTTTCTATGCATCATTTCAGCGTTCTTCATACTTTTATTGCTTCTGTCAATCTACATACACTAATAACAACATCAGCAATTCATTACATAGTATAATATTTCGAAGGTCCTACAGCATTACAACAATCTAGATTTACTTCTTTCACAGTGTTTAGTTCAGATAAATACCTTCTATTTAATTCCTTGAAGACTAGGGTCAGCATACCACATCATATCAGGTTATGTATATATATTGTTTTTCCATAAAATGAACGTCATACCAGTACTGCGCTTTTGTCTCTGTAATCTTTGATTAGACCAAAGAATATTGGTAACCTTTTAGGTGCTCAGACTTAGTATTTGTTTCATACGATCTCTTTGACGATGACATTTATACCATTGAAAAATGTAACGTATCCCTTACTAAGTGTGAAGTTCTTACCAAGCATACATTACTATAATTATGCTACTGTACAGCACTTTTATATGGATTATATTCAGACAGACTATCATGACAGTTATTTACGTTCTATATTTGGTTGTGTCGTATTTCACGAAAATGTATTTTTGATCCATTAATGTACACTGTCTAAGAACTACGGTTCTAAAAACCTTTTTTAATTTTTCCCAGCCACTATTGTGCCTGTATATACTTTGTATTCGTCTCTCTTTTGTATCTTACAGTTTTCTCCTTTCCAGATGGTTGTTGTAACTGAAACTGATAGACAATAAATATACACGTGTTTTAGACATGTTCCATTACCACACGTTCCTTCTTCATTTACCCAGTTTAAGTGTCTGAAAAATACCTGAAAAACAGATTCCGACGAATTTTATCACATACCTGTTGACGCACTTTAGGGACAGGACGCAAATTAGTTTAATAAAGTGGCACGCACTTCATATCCTGAAAATGATCAATTGATGATCAGGGAACAGCAGATGGGAAACAAAATTATTGAATGTAAAGCATGATAAGTGATGTGCTTTATTAATGTTAGTTATAGTTCCAGGTTAAGCCACCAGGTAGTAGTTCTATCCTAATTTCAGATTCTCGCTAATAGCAACTTTAACAGTATGTGTGCATGTAAACAGTAGTAAGTGCCAAAAACATGGCTGCCTGTAGGAGTAACACGTGCAGTGTTACAGAATTCTGACCAAGGTGATTTCCATGGACGATTAGTACGAATCGGAGGATGAAGTGGATAACTATGAGATAAAAAATATTAAATATGGCAAAAGTTTTTGTTAATCAGGTAAATGTGGATAGTTATTTACGAAATTCAACAATGTTGTGTCCGTTGTCATAGTTTACATAAATGTACATGACATGGTCATGTAGAAATGTTAAGGGCTATCCTTAACATCGTTTACACACGGTAGTAAGGTGATCGCTAAAATTAATTTTATATTGTGCTGAGTCATAGATTACCTTTTGAGGTTCTTATAATTAACTATTGCAACGGAAACAAATCGGATATTTTAAATTTGCATTTTTGAGAAATTTCACAACAATGTTTCGCTAATTCGACCAGTCACTAGAATGTAATAAGTCAATACTAACGCATGTAAAGTGCAGACAGTTTGCAGGTAAACAATGTTACATACCCACTGACGAATTTTTAAAAATAAAATTTTGGAGAGAATTTACCGTTTTAAAAACATGCGTTACTGCAGATATATTTGAAAACAATGACTTATCTGAATAAAAAAGTCACGTTAGTAGTACTTGAAATATCTGATTTATGAAATTTTATTAAAGATTTGCTGTAAAATTCCTCAAAATAACCAAATTGTCCCTTAGCTTTACAGTCTTCAATAGCAACAGTGGTCGAAATATTGGTGTATTTTGCAATACGACGTGGTCTACAGTGTTGTTCATGTTGTGGTCCTCGGTCCAAAGACTGAATGGACGCAGCTCTACATGCTTGTCTCTCCTGTGCGAGTTTCTTCTAGTGAGCATGACTATTGCAACTTACACCAAACTGAACTTCATTTAATCATGTATCTCTTCTAAATTACATCCTTTCGCCCGACCTCCTTCTATTGCCAAACTAGCTAATCTCTTTTTGTGCCCTAACAAGCCATTCCTTCCTTTATTCAAGCTGTGCCATAAGCTCCTGTTCACATACGCCCCCCCACCCCTTAATTTGATTTATTACCTCCGCAGTAATTCCTCGATCTGCCTATCTAATTTTCAGCATTCTGCTATAGGATAATATTTCAAAAGCTTCTATTCTCTTCTATTCTGAACAGCTTATCGTTTACGCTTCACTCCACTACATTCCAACCAAATACCTTCCAAAAACTACTCCCTAACACTTATGTTAGATGTTAGCAAATTTCTCTTTCTTTGTCTTGCCAAGCTGAATTTCACATTCTCTTTTCCTCTGCCATCGTCAGTCATTTTGCTGACCAAAAGGAGAAACTCATGATCTAATTCTCTCAATATTGCCTCATTTAATGTGACTAGTCTCCATTACCATTCTTTTCTTTTTGCTGACGATTTCCATCTCATAATCTTATTTCAGCTATCTACCAATACTCCATAGCTCAAGATATTAAATGCTGTCCACCATGAGGACATTCGGATATCGACTGGAGCCTATCGAACCAGCCCAGTCAGCGTGCAGAGCCTGGTAAACCACCACTCGTGATCGGCGGCGCCTCCTTCTGGCTCGACATGCACAGGAAATCTCAGCAATGCCTCAGTATTTGGCATTCAATGCGCGGCCGACCCCACTTTGAAAGGTTATTCAGGAATCGGCCCCATGCGACCAAGCATTCGGGATTCGTGCTATCGATAGCTTCACAGATATGGATATATCTGACCGCCGAATACGCAGCAAGGGATGGAACAAACTGCCGCCTTGGCGTTCTCAGAAGATTGAAATCACTTTGAATCGTGACACATTGTAGGAAGACTGTTACTTCAGTTTTTACAAATCTGTTTTCTTCGATTTTTAGTACTTACCACAGTTTTATAGTTGTATGTACTTGTGCGGTACAATCTGGCTGTTCAGCGGTTTTCACTGATAGGATTGTCTGGAACAATTTTCAAGTTTTGATCTGAAATTACGCGACGTTATGACGGTACTGGAGTGGATTCAAAGACATCGCAGTAAGAAGTTGCTCATCTGCTTTGACTCTCTCCTTGCGCTACAAACGGCTCACCGCGTGTATCTAATTGACCAACTGATTCAGTTGATCCATGACATCCAACAGCGAATCAACATCGAAGCAAGGGAGCATATTTCTGCTACGTGTCTTTTATACTGAATGGTCAGAAACAGTTCTGAAAAACTTGTAAGGGTGTGTAGGTTGCGTTGAGAAATAACTATTGAGAGAAAAATTCAGTATGTTGCGCTGTTTCCGATTTAATTGGTATGGAAGTTATCGAACCACGTCACTGTCCGCGCAAATTCAAGCAGCCTGCCAGAGACGGAGAATTCTTCGTCTGGTTTCCTAAAACGGAAACAAGAGAGCGATAAAAACATTGGACATGGGGACAGGTGCAAGGATCAAATGTGAGCCAACGGCTGATCATTCTCATGCGCTGTATCTACGCTTTGAGAATAACTGTCATTAATTGTATCTTTCTTTCTTTTGCTGGTCCCTTGTCCCGCGGATTCGCAGGGCCGGCACGGTTAGCAACGGATTTGGCAAGGTTAGGTTTTAAGGGGTACCCCCCAGGACGGAATTAGTGTATCCCAGCTGTCTGCGTCTAGTGTAATCCATGGAATAGTGCGAACGTGTTCAGATGTCTGCGAGTCGTGTAACTGAGGCGGGACGTGGGGACCAGCCCGGTATTCACGTAGCGGTATGTGGAAAACCGCCTAAAAACCGCATCCAGGCTGGCCGCCACACCGGCCACCGACGGTAATCCGCCGGGTGGATTTGAACCGGGACCGGCGCGCCTACCCGAGTCCAGGAAGCGGCGCATTAGCGCTCTCGGCTAACCTGGCAGGTAACTGTTATTAGTTGTATCTGACACGTTGAAATTGCGAGCGCAACGACGTGATTGGCTAACTTCAGTGCAACTTAACTCGGAAAAGGCTCAACGTATCATTTCTGAGAACAACCTACCGTGCAACAACCTTTACAGATTTTCACACTGTCTCTGACCAACCTGCGTATTGACACAAGGACAACCCTCGGTTTGGATGGAGATGTGCCCTCCGTCCTCGCTGACGCCGCCAACAGTGTAACGTGGATCGTCGGATCTCACGTCTAAAGGGCTGTGGAGGGAAGGTCGGCGTGCTCTGAATGGATAGCTTTACCGAGCAGTTTAGCATTTTTATTGATCGATAATCAGTATCATAGTTTGGTGTATCATAACGGAGTTTTTTTAATTGATAGGGGGATTTTAATTCATTATAAACAGGTCCGCCTGTATGGGGACGGCCCTCGCCCCCCTCCCCCCACCCCCCTTCCCGCTCTTCCGCCCTACACGTGAATGCCATGGTGACACTTCGTAATGGCGCTGATGACCATGCCGTTGGGTGCCCGGCATCCAGCATCATCGTCATTTAATCTTCAAAGTCTGCTGCTGTATCAAAAAACAAATAGAAGTCAGGTTCCCTTCCATTCAAAAGGCTGTTGTACGCAGCGACTGTTATACAGGGTGTTACAAAAAGGTACGGCCAAACTTTCAGGAAACATTCCTCACACACAAATAAAGATGTTATGTGGACTTGTGTCCGGAAACGCTTAATTTCCATGCTAGAGCTCATTTTAGTTTCGTCAGCATGTACTGTACTTCCTCGATTCACTGCCAGTTGGCCCAATTGAAGGAAAGTAATGTTGACTTCGGTGTTTTTGTTGACATGCGACTCATTGCTCTACAGTACTAGCATCAAGCACATCAGTACGTAGCATCAACAGGTTAGTGTTCATCACGAACGTGGTTTTGCAGTCAGTGCAATGTTTACAAATGCGGGGTTGGCAGATGCCCATTTGATGTATGGATTAGCACGGGGCAATAGCCGTGGCGCGGTACGTTTGTATTGAGACAGATTTCCAGAACGAAGGTGTCCCGACAGGAAGACGTTCGAAGCAATTGATCGGTGTCTTAGGGAGCACGGAACATTCCAGCCTAGCCGGCCGGAGTGGCCGAGCGGATAAAGGCGCTACAGTCTGGAACCGCACGACCGCTACGGTCGCAGGTTCGAATCCTGCCTCGGGCATGGATGTGTGTGACGTCCTTAGGTTAGTTAGGTTTAAGTAGTTCTAAGTTCTAGGGGACTTATGACCACAGCAGTTGAGTCCCATAGTGCTCAGAGCCATTTGAACCATTTTTGAACATTCCAGCCTATGACTCGCGACTGGGGAAGACCTAGAACGACGAGGACACCTGCAATGGACGAGGCAATTCGTCGTGCAGTTGACGATAACCCTAATGTCGGCGTCAGAGAAGTTGCTGCTGTACAAGGTAACGTTGACCACGTCACTGTATGGAGAGTGCTACGGGAGAACCAATTGTTTCCGTACCATGTACAGCGTGTGCAGGCACTATCAGCAGCTGATTGGCCTCCACGGGTACACTTCTGCGAATGGTTCATCCAACAACGTGTCAATCCTCATTTCAGTGCAAATGTTCTCTTTCCGGATGAGGCTTCATTCCAACATGATCAAATTGTAAATTTTCACATGTGTGGGCTGACGAGAATCCGCACGCAATTGTGCAATCACGTCATCAACACAGATTTTCTGTGAACGTTTGGGTAGGCATTGTTGGTGATGTCTTGATTGGGCCCCATGTTCTTCCACCTACGCTCAATGGAGCACGTTATCATGATTTCATACGGTATACTCTACCTGTGCTGCTAGAACATGTGCCTTTACAAGTACGACACAACATGTGGTTCATGCACGATGGAGCTTCTGCACATTTCAGTCGAAGTGTTCGTACGCTTCTCAACAATAGATTCGGTGAACGATGGATTGGTAGAGGCGGACCAATTCCATGGCCTCCACGCTCTCCTGACCTCAACCCTCTTGACTTTCATTTATGGGAGCATTTGAAAGCTCTTGCCTACGCAACCCCGGTACCAAATGTAGAGACTCTTCGTGCTCGTATTGTGTGGACGGCTGAGATACAATACGCCATTCTCCAGGGCTGCATCAGCGCATCAGGGATTGCATGCGACGGAGGGTGGATGCATGTATCCTCGCTAACGGAGGACATTTTGAACATTTCCAATAACAAAGTGTTTGAAGTCACACTGGTACGTTCTGTTGCTGTGTGTTTCGATTCCATGCTTAATGTGATTTGAAGAGAAGTAATAAAATGAGCTCTAACATGGAAAGTAAGCGGATCCCGACGCATGTCCACATAACATATTTTCTTTCTTTGTGTGTGAGGAATGTTTCCTGAAAGTTTGGCCGTACCTTTTTGTAACACCCTGTATTGACTTGTTAATAACAGATTTCAGCTACCAGTCGTCCTTTTTAAATTTTATTGGCAGATCTAGATTTCAGCTAGAAACTAACCATTCTCAGTGCTAAGAATACAAGCGGTACATAGTTAGACGATGTCATAAAAAACTTGCAATTAATGGCTTAACTCATATGGTTTGTATATTACATACCACTATCATTTTTTATTGATACATGTAATGCCTGTTGGTCGGGCTTCATCCACAGTTCATTGAATACTACTTTTTGCGGAAGGCGGGGTGTATGGAGAACACATCGGTTGGTTACATGGCGCCGTCTATGTGAACTACGTATAAACCTCAAGGGAAGTAAACCACTTCAAATTTAATTAGCACCCTCTATATAGTGGAACAGCCAAATTGTAATAACCATGCATCTGATGTTTGGTGCCATCTATGAACTATTTAGTAAATATGATGAATATACATATGTTTTAATAAAGGGAGATATAATATAAAAATAGATATATATATATTTAAGCCATATAAACTAATAGGTGTATACAGAACGCGTCTTCTAGTGTTTTATAAATTTATAAAAAATGTTTTTAAGAAACTTAAGAAAGTTTTACCCACCAGACGTAATTTAAATGTTTTAATAATAATAACGGATGCACAAGGAGTGAACATGGAAATTGTACTACTTCATAAATATGAAATAAGTCTGACAACAATGTAAGAATTTTACTTATGTTTCATTTGATGTAATTAAATTTGAAGTGGTTTACTTCCCTTGAAGTTTATACGTAGTTTACATAGATGGCGCCATGTAACCAACCGATGTGTTCTCTATACAGCCCACCTTCCGCAAACAGTAGTATTTAATGAACTGTGGATGAAGCCCGACCAACAGGCATTACACGCATTGATCAAAAATGATAGTGGTATGTAATATACAAAACATATGAGTTGAGCCATTAATTGTAAGTTTTTTATGACATCATCTAACTATGTACCTCTTGTATTCTTAGTATTGAGAATGGTTAGTTTCTAGCTGAACTCTAGATCTACCAATAAAATTTAAAAAGGACGACTGATAGCTAAAATCTATTATTTACAAATCTTAAAGTTATAATTTATGCTTTCCGAACTTTAATTAATTTCCAGAATTTCTCCTCGCTTTTCTTTAGTGCTTTCTCTATGTGCAGATTGAAGAACATAGCGAATAGGCTGCGACGCTAACTTATTCCCTTATCAGTAAGTTATTGCCTTGTTTTTCATGCCCTACGATGCTTATAAGTGCTGTCTTGTTTCGGCACAACTTATAGATAACTTTTCTTCTCATGTAGTTTATCCATGATTTTCGAAGTGTGTATTCTAGTCAACAGTACAATAATTTTACATAAAGACGGGGCGTCATTTGTGAACCAGTTCACATTTCACGACTGTGAAGGGAAGAAGCAGGCGAATAAGAGGACTCGGTCTGGTATTCGGGCCGCGGTAGTTTAATTACAGGAAGGGGCAGGCGGAAATGGGCGCCGGGGCTTGAATTCTCGGACCGCGCCCTTCAGTGGAGCTATTGTGGGCAGCATGTGGGGCGAGCGCCCGCGCCGGCAGTTCTCGCGAGGCAGACTTGAGGGGCTGGAGTGGCGCTGGAGCGCTGGAACGAGCCGCAGCGAGAAATTGGCCGCCAGCCGCATTTCCAGCTCCAGTGGCAGCGCGCACAAGCGGCTGTTGGCCTTTGTGCGGGCCGAGTGGGTCTCCGGGTAATTGACTGTCGTCGCGACGGCGCCAGCCGCAGTCGCAGCGGTCGCGAAAAACAGCCGGCCATCTCAGCCGCGTTTAGTTCCGCCTCCCCCGCCGCCTTTCTCACTTTGGCCTGTCCGGCGGAATGAGTACCGCGCCGCTGGAGTCGCATAAACCCACACACATACGAGGCGGTATTCAACAGTTCCTGGAAATAGAATTTTTGCTGGCAAATGCTTACGATTACAGTAAAACACCGCTGGGTGTATCCCGATACATCCTCCTGAAGTCAGTATAGCATGTGACTACGAGCTGAGTGCTTTGGTTAATTGCTAGTAAACATACACTAAGGTAACAAAAGTTTAATAGGCAGTAGTGTACAAATGACAGCTCCACCAACGCACTGTCCTTTTATATCTTATGTACGCGATACTACCGCCATCTGTATATGTGCATACCAAAATACAGATGGCGGTAGTATCGCGTACATAAGATATAAAAGGACAGTGCGTTGGTGGAGCTGTCATTTGTACACTACTGCCTATTAAAATTACTACACCAAGAAGAAATGCAGATGATAAGCGGGTATTCATTGGACAAATATATTATACTAGAACTGACATGTGATTACATTTTCACGAAATTTGGGTGCATAGATCCTGAGAAATCAGTACCCAGAACAACCCCCTCTTGGCGTAATAACGGTCTTGATACGCCTGGGCATTGAGTCAAACAGAGCTTGGATGGCGTGTACAGGTACAGCTGCCCATGTAGCTTCAACACGATACCACAGTTCATCAAGAGTAGTGACTGGCGTATTGTGACGAGCCAATGCTCGGCCACCATTGACCAGACGTTTTCAATTGGTGAGAGATGTGGAGAATGTGCTGGCCAGGGCAGCAGTCAAACATTTCCAGTCGAACACATTCAGAAAGGCCCGTACAGGACCTGCAACATGCGGTCGTACATTATCCTGCTGAAATGTAAGGTTTCGCAGGGATCAAATGAAGGGTAGAGCCACGATCTTAACACATCTGAAATGTAACGTCCACTGTTCAAAGTGCCGTCAATGCGAACAAGAGGTGACCGAGACGTGTAATCAATGGCACCCCATACCATCACGCCGGGTGATTCGCCAGTATGGCGATGACGAATACACGCTTCCAATGTGCGTTCACCGCGATGTCGCCAAACACGGATGCGACCATCATCATGCTGTAAACAGAACCTGGATTCATCCGAAAAAAATGATGTTTTAACATTCGTGCACCCAGGTTCGTCGTTGATACACCATCGCAGGCGCTCCTGTCTGTGATGCAGCGTCAAGGGTAACCGGAGCCATGGTCTCCGAGCTGATAGCCCATGCTGCTGCAAACGTCGTCGAACTGTTCGTGCAGATGACTGTTGTCTTGCAAACGTCCCCATCTGTTGACTCAGGTATCGAGACGTGGCTGCACGATCCGTTACAGCCATGCGGATAAGATACCTGTCGTCTCGACTGCTAGTGATACGAGGCCGTTGGGATCCGGCTCGGCGTTCCGTATTACCCTCCTAAACCCACCGATTGCATATTCTGCTAACAGTAATGGGATCTCGACCAGCGCGAGCAGAAATGTCGCGATACTATAAACCGCAATCGCGATAGGCTACAATCCGACCTTTATCAAAGTCGGAAACGTGATGGTACGTATTTCTGCTCCTTACACGAGGCATCACAACAACGTTTCACCAGGCAACGCCGGTCAGCTGCTGTTTGTGTATGAGAAATCGGTTGGAAACTTTCCTCATGTCAGCACGTTGTAGGTGTCGCCACCGGTGCCAAGCTTGTGTAAATGCTCTGAAAAGCTAATAATTTGCATATCAGAGCATCTTCTTCCTGTCGGTTAAATTTCGCGTCTGTAGCACGTTATCTTCGTGGTGTAGAAATTTTAATAACCGGTAGTGTAAAGATTCGGAAATCCAAAGTGTCAAGTGTGTGCCGAGAATAGCAAATTTCAGGCATTACCTATCACCACGGACAACGCAGTGGCCGACAGCCTTTACTTAACGACCGAGAGCAGCGGCATATGCGTAGAATTTCAGTGCTAACAGATAAGCAACACTGCACGAAATAACCGCAGAAATCAATGTGGGACGTATTGGGCTTTAATGGGCTGCGACAGCAGCGACCCATGCAAGTGCTTTTGCTAACAGCACTACATCGCCTTCCGTTGGTCTCCTGGGCTCGTGACCATATCGGTTGGAGCCTAGACGACTGGAAAACCGAGGTCGGATCAGACGAGTCCCGATTTCGATTGGTAAGCGATGATGGTAGGGTTCGAGTGTGACGCAGACCCTTCGAAACCATGGACTTAAGTTGTCAACAAGGCACAGTGCAAGCTTGTGGTGGCTTTATAATGGCGTGGTGTGTATTTACATGGAATGGACTGGATCCTCTGAACCGATCACTGACAAGAAATGGTTGTGTTCCGCCACTTGGAGATAATTTGCAGCCATTCATGTTTCCAAATAACGATGTCATATCACCGGGCCAAATTCGTTCGTGATTGGTTTGAGGAACATTCTGGACAATTCGAGCGAATGATTTGGCCACCCAGATCGCCCGACATGAATCGCATTCAACATTTATGGGACATAATGGAGTGGTCAATCCGTGCACAAAACGACTCATTATTTCTGCAAGGGACTTCCAACGACTTATTGAATCCATGACACGGCGAGATGTTGCTCTACGTCGGGTAAATGGAGGTCCCACACGATATTAGGAGGTATCTAATGACTTTTGTCATCTCATTGTAATTGCAGTTTGAGACTAGACCCAAGCCTGTTGAGAGCCTTCCAGATTGTGAAGAATTTGTTGCTTCCAGCTGCAAGTTTTTCCTTCAGTTACAGGATAGGATTTGGAGTTGCCTCCTTCCATGGTTGAAGCCTCTTCGACGGTGACGTTGACTGCTCTGACGTCCAAAGGAAGCTCTCTTGAGTGAAGCCGCATGGGCTGTTGTAGATGCCAGTGTTGTGGGTGACGATTATCTGTTAGCTGTTTCTTCTTCTCCACCTCGGCATTTACTTGGCGCCGTATACTGGGGGGAATTTATCCCTATGCGGGGTACATCTCTGTTGACGTGGGCCTTAAACCTCCTGATATGATGTGAGATGATTAATTTATGGCCACGACAATGGGTTTCAATGTCCTCTTCTACACAGGCGCAGCATGTTCAGCTGCCGACAAACTGAGTGCAACGGCTGCTGTTTGAAACACTTGTGAGTCAGCACCCTAGTTTGTGTAGGTCGGTTTACGAGTGGTATTATTCCGAGCACAGATTTTTTGCTTTGTGTCCAAAAAGTGCTGTTTAAATGACAGAGCTCTGTCCAACTTCACGCGTATTTTGGTGCGTAATAGTGTTCTAGCTGTTACCCTTGTCCTTGCGTTTTCCTTATTCCTCATATGGAAACCACAAACTTGAGTCTTTGCTGGGTTTGGTTTTGGTGGTTTTGGTGAGAGTAATCCCCCAGTAGTTCAAAGTTGATACTTCATTTTTTTCTGCGCTTCCACGAATGTGCTCACTTGGGCAGCCACGGCCGTGTTATCAGCATCTGCCATCCATCGGGGAGCGTTGGCAGGTCGTTCGTGTATATATTGAACAGCAACGGAGCTAATTCACTACCTTGATTACTCTATAATACACTAAGATTACATTGAAAAACCTCTGGGTGTACCCCTACACATCCTGAAATCAGTGTGACAATTGACTGCGAATCGAGTGGTTTGGTTAATTGCTGGTGAACATATGGGGATGCAGCTTTCTCGTTGAATTTGGATGACGACATCTCGGACTATCGGATTATCAGACGAGCCGTGGCATAGTGGTGCCGCAATGTTTCGATCCGTTTCCCATTCTTCATATTGAGGCAAAGCATGGGCTCAACGTCCAGCTCGTTCCTTTATAGCCGCTGGACGACACACTCCTCTGCTGAGGACCCAACGGGAAGGCTTACCGCGTGCCTCTGGAAGAATTGTCGCGGCTGGTTGTGGGGCGACCGACTGGCGGGGTGGAGGGGGATCCATTGTCTTTTCGACAATTCGACGTGTGACTTTCGTTGATGCTGTGCAGTCGACGTTGTTACTTTATAGCGAGGACAAGAAAGTATACAAAAATAAAATTTAAAGCGCACGGATAAAGAAACGGGAGACGTTTATTCTGAAAAAAATTGCGAACTAATCTCTGTGGCTCTCCTTTCAAAACACCAGCAGATAAAATCTGGCGCCTACTAGTAATGTCGACGATAAAGAAAAAATGTGGTAGAATGACACACGGTTGTAAGAACTGTGCTGGACATCTGTTAAGCATTGTACTACGACTGGGCACAGAACAAAAGTGGCAACTTGGGAAGCTGATGAATGATCCGATAATGCGTCGTTAGTGGTAGCGCCATTTGCACGTGAGGAAGTGCGCGATGTAGTTCAGTCTTTAAAGAGGGGCAAAGATCCTGACCCAGATAGCCAGTGTTGCTGCAAGAGGCGCAGATTTAGCTGCCGCCTATTTGACAGCACTATGAGTGAGTATCTGTTGTAGGGAAGAGTGCCTGACAGATGGAAGGCGCTAATGCAGTAAATTCTAAAAAAGAGAGGAGCAAGGTCCTAGTTCGGCGAAGTCATACCGACCCGATATGCCTTTCCAGTACTCTCGGAAAAGTCCAAGAAATGCTTCTTTGCCCATCGTTTCTTACCCTTAGGGAAATAACCGGAATGAATTGTAATCGCTATGACTTCCTGAAGGCTGCAATAAATCGGGCGCTGGAACTTCTCGCGAGTGTGACGTCTCGCTACGCCATAGCAGTGATGACAGATAATCCAGGGAACTTTTCGATCATTTGTGGTGGCACTCCCTTTTCGTCATACTCAGGAAGTTCAGGGTTCCGAGATATCTCCATTTGAGATTGCCGGATTCCTGCAAAAACTCGAAGGTAAATCGACCACCCAGGCAATAGTTCTAAAAGGTATCACTAATGGGGCCTACTTTCCGCGTCATAGTGAGAGAAATCCCCTTCAGAAGTTATTAAAGTTGTACCATACGCAGACGACTTACTAGTTATTGTTTCAGAAGATTCCAGAGCACAGGCACAAAAGAAATCAAATGAAGATTTAGAGTTGGTGTAAAGTTTGTGCTTACGCAACATGCTGCAAGAGACAGTAAATAACTTAGATACTCCTCAAGGGCGCATTGTCAAGGACACGGAATCCAAATAACAGACTACACAATGTGTTAATCAAAAGACAAAAAGCGCGTCGATGTCGAGGACTCGTATAGACTAGGAACTGACTTTTAAAGACTACATAGAAGCAGCGTCAGAACGAGCAAAAAAAAAAAAAAAATTATGCACAGGATTGCTAGCACAGTGAGATAACATCATGAGGCTATCCTGACGGCTCATTTGGAGGTAGTGTCGAGACATATAAACTGAGGCAGGCACAGCTGGTGAAAATCATGAAAAGAACGCAGACGGGAATGTTCTTACGACTCACAGGTGTGTACAGGACAACCCAACAGAGTAATGACTAGTAATCTTGTGAATATAACCCACAGATCTGCAGAGACGAACGAGGGTAGCCATTCTCTGGTTACAAACATGAAAGAAAGAGAAAGTACGGGCGATAACTGAAGTCGACAGCAGAGATGCAGTACGGAGATGGGTAAGCAAAAAATGGCAACATATTTGGACAATGAATGAATCTTCAGTCCTGGTGCAGAGTTGATGCTTGCGCAACGGGATGTGTTCACTCATGTCAAACGTTAAAGAGTGGAGTAGAATAAAACACTTAATTCCTACAAAAGGTCTCGACCATTTCATCTCTAGGTATGGACCCCCACGCATCACACTTGTATAGGTTTAAGTGTAGAAAAGATGACAGCTTTGTGTGTGTATGTGTGTGTGTGTGTGTGTGTGTGTGTGTGTGTGTGATGGCAGTGGAAGTCTGTAGCATGTCATCCTCCACTCTAGGAGAGTGGATCATCATGCTGAGCGCTACAAATATCACTCACTGTCCACAGAGAATTTTTTGCAGAAATCAAATTAGTTTTTGTACATTTTGATGCGTTGGCCACGAATATTACTATTAAAACTGTTTCCTAGCTCAGGGTTACAAGTAAGTTGGGACTTTGTTTCAGGTATGTTGCTACCATAGTCAGCAGCATATATAAACAGTAACTGTACTCACCTAGTTTATTTGAGCTATTTTTTTTGCCTTCCTCCTTAGGCTGCGGCCGGAGCATATCTTTGTAATGTGCAGCAGCAATCAGCCAACATAGCGTTAGTCCGCCAACCTGCGTACTGCTGTTCCACGAGAGAAATGTCATGGTGGAACCGCTCGCCATGCTGATCATTGAATTCCCCACAGTACTCTGGGAACACATCGAGAAGAGAGTACAACAAGTGCATCTGCAGGGTCATGTTGAAGCCAATAACCTTATAAGCATGAATGAGTTCGTCCATGATATCCCTGTAATTTTCGGCTTTCCTCTTCCCCAGAACAATCTCATCATATTACGGGAACAATGCTATGCAGTCAGCTGATAAGGGGTTAGAGTGGGCTCAGAGAGTGTGTGGCCTAATGAATGTCTGAGGAATATCAACAAAAAAATGGTTCAAATGGCCCTGAGCACTATGGGACTTAACATCTGAGGTCATCAGTCCCCTAGAACTTAGAACTACTTAAACCTAACTAACTTAAGCACATCACACACATCCATGCCCGAGGCAGGATTCGAACCTGCGACCGTAGCAGTCACGCGGTTCCGGACTGAAGCGCCTAGAACCGCACGGCCACCACGGCCGGCGAATATCAGCATACGAAATAAAGCGATGGTGGAAAGCGTCTGAAGCGTTATGGCGTGTTGCAGAAATACAGGGTGATTCAAAAAGAATACCACAACTTTAGGAATTTAAAACTCTGCAACGACAAAAGGCAGAGCTAAGCACTATCTGTCGGCGAATTAAGGGAGCTATAAAGTTTCATTTAGTTGTACATTTGTTCGCTTGAGGCGCTGTTGACTAGGCGTCAGCGTCAGTTGATGCTAAGATGGCGACCGCTCAACAGAAAGCTTTTGTGTTATTGAGTACGGCAGAAGTGAATCGACGACAGTTGTTCAGCGTGCATTTCGAACGAAGTATGGTGTTAAACCTCCTGATAGGTGGTGTATTAAACGTTGGTATAAACAGTTTACAGAGAATGAGTGTTTGTGCAAGGGGAAAACTTCTGGATCGCCGAGAACGAGTGATGAAAATGTAGCACGCATCCAGCAAGCATTTGTTCGCAGCCCAGGAAAATCGACTCGCAGAGCTATCAGAGAGCTGCAAATTCCACAATCAACTGTATGGAGAGTCCTACGAAAAAGGTTAGTTATGAAACCTGAACGTCAACTACCCGAGGCGATGGATCGGCCGCCAGGCAGCCCGTGACGGAGCACTTCATCACTGGCCTCCAAGAAGCCCTGATCTTACCCCCTGCGATTTTTTCTTATGGGGGTATGTTAAGGATATGGTGTTTTGGCCACCTCTCCCAGCCACCATTGGTGATTTGAAACGAGAAATAACAGCAGCTATCCAAACTGTTACGCCTGATATGCTACAGAGAGTGTGGAACGAGTTGGAGTATCGGGTTGATATTGCTCGAGTGTCTGGAGGGGGCCATATTGAACATCTTTGAACTTGTTTTTGAGTGAAAAAAAACCTTTTTAAATACTCTTTGTAATGATGTATAACAGAAGGTTATATTATGTTTCTTTCATTAAATACACATTTTTAAAGTTGTGATATTCTTTTTGAATCGCCCTGTATACTCACAAAATGAGCTGCAAGAATACACTGATCAGCCAGAACATTATGACTATTGAGCTACTATCGATATAAAACTTTCCAGACGATTGCAGCATCACCTGGCGAGAAATTACAGATGAACAGCCACACGCGTGTTTCCTGTAGTATCAGTAAGCGTGCTGTCCGTGTGTAGAATGGGGAAGGCGTGCAATCTATCTCAGCTTGACCGAGGACAGATTGTGATGGCCTGGAGGCTCGGCACGAGAATTTCGGGAACTGTACGACTTGTCAGGTTTCCGATGAGTACTACGGTGAGTGTCTTAGCGAAACCAGACGTCGTGGAGCTGGGCGGCCCTCTTTATAGACGTCGGACGTCATAGACTGGGTAGACTGGTAAAACAGGACAGGCGACGAACTGTGGCGGAACTGTCAGACTTTACTGCTGGGATGAGTACAAGTGTGTCTGAACAAACAGTGCACCGAACACCCCTAATGATGGGCCTCCCTAGACGACCACCCTTGCATGTGCCAATGTTAAAATCACGACATCGGAAGCTACGACTGAAATGGACACGTGACCATCGGCACTGGAAGTTGGTGCCTTGGCAGAGCGTTCATGATCTGATAAATCCCTATAACTTTCTCACCATTCCGATAGGAGGGCGCCAATCCGTCGTCCTCGAGGGGAACACCTCCTTGACACGTGTACTGCGGGACGGAGTGAAGCTGGCGGCAGCTCCATTACACTTTGAAGGACATTCACGTGGGCATTCATGGGTCCAGTGGAGCTCGTGCAAGGCACCATGATTACCGAGGAGTATTGTACGCTGGTAGCAGACCACGTACACTCCTGCATCACGATCATGTTTCCCGACGGTAATGGCATTTTTCAACAAGGTAATGCACCATTTACGAGGCCAGGAGTGTAATGGAGTGGTTCGAGCAACACAGTGGCGAGTTCCAGTTGATGTGTTGGCTCTCCAACTCACCATATCTGAATCCGATCGAACACATCTGGAATGGGATTGATCGTGGCGTCAGAGCTCATTGCCCTTTCCCAGAATTTACGGAAATTAGGTGTACTGCAACATGTACAACGTGATGGTCCGAGAACAATGATGTTCGACGGTGGCAATAAATTCGAATGCTTGCCAGTGTAAGGACACGACGCAGCCAACACGCACAGTATGCAGATATCGAAGAAATAGAGCCAAAAGCGCAATATCTATTCCTGTTTTGTTTCAGGCAGCGATCACTGGTCGTGGAGATGTGCCGAATGTTCATTCCCGGCATTCAGCAACCGAAGCCTAAGGAGATGGAACCCGTGGCCACGTTGGGAGGTAGGTTGGGGCGAACTGATAATGAAACAAATCGCTGCGAGAAAGGATGTGGACGCAGATTCCTGAATCTGTGTGAGATGTACATATTCTCATCTGAATGCCTCACAGCTTAATGTGACATCACAGTACGCACTTTCGGCAGTGGTCAGAGACCAGGTCACGTCACCTGGCTTGGTGCTGAAGTTGAGAGAGAGGTGTAGTAACATATGTATACTTTTTCATACCCCACGCGTGTGTGAGACATGATCAGAGAAACATAAAAATGTGGTGTAATAGCACCAGAGGAATTTTTTTTAGAATGGAATAAACAAACACAAGTGAGCGTAGACCTATTATATTAACATAGATTTATCATATAGTGTTCTTCTAACTTACTTATAAAATACTAACACACTAACACCTTATCATAAGGATAGTAGTTGAAATTTACTAACGTATTAACATAACATAGCTGGGTGGTATTCTTACTTTGTGGACCAGAAAACTTTTGCAATCAGTTAAAATTTGTAATAATAGATGTAATACGACTAGGCAGCAATTCGAAGTTCAGTGGCAGCAAATAAATAAATAATTAAGACTTACCTACGTTGATTAAAGACAGAAATAGTGCCGAAGAAGAGCCTGTCAGAATATTGCGAATTTGTTTCTAGCTTTGTCTACGTCACTCACATTAGGTGAAATAATGTTAACATCTGTTTATTTATTATGTTACCTCGGCGTGAAAGAGATTAATTACTTATGCTACTCCTTGAACGAATGATTTGTTGTACATATCACTCTGTACAACAAATCATTCGTTCAAGGAATACGATGATGAAACTGCCAAGAGTCCATGTTTACTTGTAATAAACAAAAACAAGAGAAATGAAGAGAAGGAGGAGACGAATAAGAATAGGAAGACAACGACGACGACGACGAAGAAGAAGAAGAAGGAGGAGGAGGAGGTGATAATGATAAAATGAACTAGACAATAGTTTTTAGGAAGATGTCAAGTTTTCACTAGCCTTAGCTTATTTTAACTATAACAGGGTTTGTGGTGTCATTACTAATGCTATACTTCCATGGGTAAGTAATATCTATACGTTAATAGCTTTTAGGGAGTGTTTACTATCTTCCACCAAGAGGAATTTTCATGTTTTCTTTCCGTCATTAAGGAGACATTTTTAGGAGACTTTTTTTGGACCATCACTCTTCTGACTGGGGCTGACCTGGACCCTTTGTCTGTGACGTCTGCGTAGCTCCACTGCTGACCTCGTGATTACTTCTAGGGAGTAGTAAGGGGCTAAGGAATATCTGTAACTCGCTCAAGGCTGTAACGTGCAGACTGCTGATATTTATAAAAAAGTAATGGATGCTGAGTACGCTTTACAGCGAGAAAATTATATCAAAATCCCAAATTTCTGTTGTGTGTGTTTACTCAAATAAAATACTTATCTGTAGCCGATAACAGAAACTGTCGTTGAAATTTAGTACTAAATAATAGATGCTACATGAAAACTAAATTTCAAATTAAAATTTTATGTCAAATTTCTTTGGTCATGCTGAAATCACAAGGGAACTGTATAAGTAAAGCTGCGATCAGATTCTTGGGAATATTGTAATGTTAAATTATAATTATACCAACATTCCTAATACTTTCAACAAAAAGTAAATTGCTGATTTCGTGTATTTTTTGAATATTTAACGACTGCTAAATCCTCCAAATTCATCTCTTATATTCTCTCTCTGTTCACGGGTACTAAATATGGGTCAGTAAAATTGATTCACACACAGTCGAATCTACGGATAATGAAGCCACGAACACCGAGGGAGAATGGGTCGTTCTCGATTAAACCATTTCGACAATGTAACTATTTCCTAGATTTTACATGTATTACAGGGAAGAAATGCATTTAAATTAAAGACTGCGTGTTCTTGTAGTGGGCTGAATGCATTCTCAATGGTGAAAAGCTTCGCCAAGGTCGCTGTTTGTATTGCCCTTCGATGCATTAGAATTACAGGCAACGGTACGAATGTCTACATTAGACAGTTTTTTTGTCCTTTAGTGTCATGAGATACTTGTCTTTGCTGACGGGTTTGTGTGAGGGTGGAGGCGCTGAGAGGGTCCTAGAGTCTCCTCCTGCCACAGCATCTCCTCACACCCCACTCCCCGCCTTTATGGGCTCACGCCACTTGATTGATTTGATGTGGCCAGCCACTATTTCATTTCATTTACCAGTATCCTCATATCACAGGAAACGTTACACCCAACGTTGAATTATTTGTTGTATGTATTTCAGTTGCTGTAAACCCCACAGTTTTTGCGCCCTTCGGCTCCCCCCAGTAGACGAAAGTTATTGCTTCATATCTTAACGCATGTCCTATCGTCCACCTCCGGCTCCTGGTTGAAGTTTTCCACATAATCCTTTCTTCACCTATTCTGCGGAGAACAACCTCATTTGTCATCTCATCAGACTACTTAACTTCCTGCATCATTCTACACCGCTACATCTCAAGCTCCGTGATTCTCTTCTCTTTGGGTTTTCTAACAACCCACATTCACTTCCACAAAATAATGTGCACCAGACGTACGTTCTCAGAAAATTCTTTCCCAAATGAAGGGTTGTGATTGTTATTAGTGTATTTTTTTTCCAAGGAACGCACTCTTTTCCTGTGCTAGTCTGCTGCTTATGTCATGCTTGCTTGAGTTATCAGCTGTATCAATACTCTGGTGAATGTTTATGCAATATGGGTGGGAATTTGTGGCGATCAGTTTCTCGTAACTTGTTATAGTTTATTTGATGTAATGACTTGTTCTAGAACTTTTATTCATCACTTTAGCTCAGAGTTAGACTGGAACTATTTCTGTGGCCGATATACACAGGATACGTATTATCGGTGAAATCACACCAGCCACTAACGGCGTTCTCCGTGTGTCCGAATGCTGGTCATGTATCAACGGACCCCACTGTCGCGCGGAATATATGCAAGCTAATCATCGGAGATGTGCACAGGCGTCCGAGTCACATATGAATAGTCTGCCACTAAGCATGACCGATGTTTGCATAATTTCCCGTTTACGGATGAACGTGTGTCATTGCGAGAGCAGTGAAATGTAATGACAATGGTTTAGCAGTTGGCGTAGTGGGTAATATCCGCTCAGCGCTTACAGAGACAGGCTCTCTCCTAATTACAACAACACAATGCACACCTTTTTGGTACAGAACTCCTGAAAAATGGCATCAAAGGACAATGAAATAAGTGAATCTAAATATTTTAAATTTTTAGGGTTGGAGGCAGATCAAAGACTTGAAAGTATAAAATTCACTGTGTTGAGAAAAAAGCAGCTGCTAGAATCTTGTTAACAAGAATGATCTATAAAGTTACTAACACTGATACGTAAAAGTTTGACTACATCGTTTATTTTCATTCTGATATGTCCTGTGGCATAATCTACATGTACATGAATACTATGCAAAGCATACTTAAGTGCCTGACAGATGGTTCATCGAACCACCTTCACTACAATTATCTATTATTACATTCTCGAACCGTGCGCGAAAAGAAAGAACACCTATCTTTCCGTGCGACCTCTGATTTCCCTTTTCTTATTATGGTGACTGTTTCTCCCTATGTATGTCGGTGTCAACAAAATATTTTCGCATTCAGAGGAGAAAGTTGTTGATTGAAATTTCATGAGAAGTTCCCGGCACAAAGAGAAAGGCCCTTGTTCTGATGACGTTAGCTCCCACGCAGTCGTCCGAGGAAGTGGCATGAGTCAGGAATTCTCTATCGACATAGATTCCATCCCTATCACTCCTCTCTCCATCAAGCACTGCGTGGAAACGATTATGAGAATCTTGTTAACTTCTGTTCATGGACATTAAGACAGGATATTCCAGATTATCATGTATCTTGTTTAGCGATGAAGCCACATTTACCAATCATGGCCAGGTAAATCGCTGAAATATGCACTATCGGTCTGTTGACAATCCCAGCTGGGTTCGTGAGGTGGAACATCAGCTTCCATGGAGCGTAAACGTGCGGTGTGGGATAGGGTCCGTTAGATCATAGACGTGTTTTTCATAGCTGGAACACTGAATGCACACAAATATCGCAGCCTCCTAACAGGCCATCTTCCACGTGTGCTAGAAGACGTTTCTCTGCAGACTATTTGGAACCTGTGGTACCAACATGATGGCTGTCCACCCCATAGTGCACGAAGTAATACAATATGTCTTCACGGATTGTTTCCGAATCGTTGGATTGGACGCAGAGGACCTGTACCTCGGCCGGCCCGTTCCCCGTGTTTTTTCTGTGGTTAAAGGTGAACGACGTTGTTTACAAGGACATACCAACTACACCGCCTGATATGCAACGAAGTATCACAGCAGCCTCCTCGAACATCTCCGCTGAAATGCTATCGAGAGTGCAGCAGTCGATCCATACAAGGCTGGAAGCGTGTATTGCCGCTGACGGTAATATTTTGTAATGGTAATACGTCTCGCTACTGGTCAGAATCCAGATAACTTGTGTATGCACTTGTGTTGTTCTTTAGCATGTGCTACCACGGAATAGTACAAGTGTCGGCGAGGGAACTTTTCAAAATGCGGTATCTCGTAAACAATTTGTACAAGATTCCTGCAACAAACTACACTGATATTCTAATTTACCGTCCTTTCAATTTGTTGTCGCCAATAGATATGGTTTCATTTAGAAAGAGTATACTTTCTATGTATTATTACAATCTGTGTATTTCCCAACAGTACGAGTTCCTAACTACCAATCCATTCTGTGAAAAACGCACACCAATAGCACTTCCCGTTTCCGCAATACTTGCGGAGCAAATTTTAGGCGATTCACCCTGTATAAGCGGAGCAGAGACATATAAGAACTCATTTTAGCGATGATACGAGCAGCAAATGGGGAAATTCACTGATCTAAGCAATTATGGGATGAAGGGCACATCGTTAAGGCCCAGCGCCTGGGAACGAATATCTCGGCAACGGCGAAGTTTCTCGACTGACTGGATGCTACTCTCATGAGCACCTACAGAAAGTGGTTGAAGGATGGTGAAGCCACGAACAGGAGGAAAGGTATTGAATGTCTACGCACGATCACACAACGTGGTGGTCGGAGACTTGCCCAGTCAATTAGGAAAGATAACTGGCGATCTGTGGAAAATCTGACAGCAGAGTGCAATGTTGTTGCAGCCACAAGTGTTTCAGGGCACACCGTGCTGCGCATGTGATTGATCATAGGGGCTCCACAGCGGACCTTACGTGTCCACGTCTTGACTGGATTTCATCGTCGGTTACTACAGCAGTAAGCACAGGATCATCAAAATTGGATCGTGTAGCAATGGAAATATGCTGCAAGACCACGTGAATCACATGTCTTATTACACCAGGTCGATAGTCATGCCCAGATACACCATAATCCAGGCAAATGGCTGCTCGAAACATGCGCCACATCTTGGATGCATGCCAACTGGGGCCGGTATTATATTACAGGGGACAGTCGCCTGGGCGTTAGTGGGACCTGTGATAGTAATCGAAGACACTATGGCAGCTGTGGAGTATGCAAACATTGTTGTGTAGAGTGCAGGTAGAATAACGTGGCAGGTAGGTGCGCAGTTGGCAGAGCATGCGTGGGGAGAGTGGTAGTGATGGGGGTTACGGGCAGTCACTATAGGGGAAACGCCGATTGCTGGATGGGAAATGTTGTTCTACTCTAAAGCCTACGCTCAGATTTTTTGTAAGCATTAAGTGGAGCCCCTCCATGCCTACACTTGCATGGTGGCCATTAAAAAAGACTTACTGTCATCTCTGCTTTGGTTAGTATCTAAAAAGAATTCAGCCAAAATGCAACAAATGAAGCCATTTATTGTCTTGTTCACCATTTGTAACTTTTAGAGAATTGTCATGAGTGATGAATTTTGAGAAAAACCTAAATTTTTCTTGTTTCAATATTAAAGTTCACTTCTTTTGCCAAGGCGCAGCTGAGTTTACACAACATCGCCTCACTAACATAGTATGCAGACACTTTTACAAGAAAATTCTGAAACAGTGGTTTATCAATTGAGGAACTGAGGACAAGTGAGATCAATAGCTTATGAAAAAGTACATCCTTGATACAGAAGTAAAACTGTATTGTCTTCGCTCATCTCGTTCCAAAAATCACAGGATTACTCATCTCAGCATCTATCTATGGCCCTCAAAAACGGCATTCTTCCATCGAAAAAATCTGTAGTTGGTGAAATAACACGGTAGATAATGAAGTTTTACGTAATAACCATAGGTCAAAATACTCTCCTTTTTCTGTACTATCATTTTCCAAAATCTCATTTCGATATCTCAAACCGTTCATGAAATATGAAGAATGTTGTGGATATTTCACTCTGGCTTAATCGCTGACGCACTACACCGCAAATGAGTGAGCTCAGCAGATCAAATTTCTCGTGATAGGTGACAGATAGACATCTCCACCCAAGTCTAAAGAAAAATTCGTCGTGCTAGCTAAATTTCATGTGCAGAAACATATTAATATTTTCAACATTTCGCGGCCCTGTCAGCAACTGTACAAATATTAATTTTAAATTAACAACAGCCTCAGCTGCAATGTTTACCTGGTTATTCACAAAATTTTAAGTTTAGGAGTACATGTTGGTACCAGTGTTAACAAGTACGCATGACACACTATCGCGCATGTGCTCTTGAGGCTATAGCCAGTTCCAGTACAACATCCGTTGCTGCCGTAATGCGGTCGCGAAGTAGGGCCGAGGCTGTTTCCCAGATAAGTTATTGCAATATGACGATGTATTACTATATTATAGTTTTTAGTTTTTGACGTTGTCCATCATGGACAAATCGTAGTCCCTTTTGTTCTGAAGAAGATTGGGTTATCCCAACTGAAACCTAGGTAAATCTACGTAAACATTGCAACTGAGGCTGTTGTTAATTTAAAATTAAGAAACATATTATGTAATACGCATCAAACTCAAAATCATAGCGCCCCTATTTTTCATTGCAAACTTTTTCAGATTTAGCTTAGTGGTGCCTTGCATCCATGAAAATATAGAAACTATGACCATTAACAAATGATGGGCACATCATCATGAAGCTGACATATAAAACTATAAGTAACGCAACTATGAAACTTGTTTACCAAATAGTTTTTTGTAAAATCGTTAGAGAAAGATTGCAGGGCGTGCGCCTCAATCCTGTCATTGCCAACCAGCCTTCTCTTCTGTGCAAACGAATGAACCCGCCCAGCCATTTGGACGAAAACGGTCACTACATCGACCACTGCATCCTGCGTTGACTCCTACCACCCTCATCCACTCATGTATCATATCTTTCCCAATGGCGATAGAATATTCCAACAGGATAACTGTCGTGCGTCACCACATTCGCCTGACCTGAATCCTGTAACACACATTTAGGATGGTATCAGGCACCATCTCCGCAGTCGCAAACCAGCAGCTCGTAATTTACGGATATTACGTGACCTGTGCTTAGACGTATGGTGACACATGCGTCCAGAAACCTACCAACGACTTGTCAAATCCATCTGACACAAAATCGCTGCTGTATTACGCTTCATAGATGAACCAGCACGCTGAAAAGTGGGTGTTTGTGATGTTTTGATCCATTAATGTGTAGCACTGGGCAGTAGACAGTACATAATTTCAAATACCAGGATTTGTTTTTATTATTTTGATTCATTTCTGGCAATTTCAGCCGTTGTTAAAGAACTTCATATAAGAGTTATTCCAAACCGAGACTATTAGAAAAATGGCAAGAGTAAAGTCTGGACCAACTTTTGTTCAATTTGAGATGGAAACGATTTTCAAAATTTTTCCATTGCATGTAGGCATGCGAGAGGTTTCCTGAGTGCTATAACAGGTTCTTCTTCCCAATTTAGATGTCCATAGAAGATTTGTCGAGGACTTCTATTAGTTTTTGACACGGTAACTGGATGTGATTGAGAAGTATTGGAGGAATGTTTCACGAAAATGTCTGGTGATGAACTTTTTGTGTGATACAAGGATGACCTGTGATTTCTTAAGGTTCAGTTTAATACCCTGGTTTTGTGCTCATAGTGTTACTGAACAAAAGTCATAATTGATATCTGCTACGGCAGCAGCCATGTCTTAGGGCTGGCACTTGGGTTAAACTGTGTATCGTCAGCATACAAATGGTAATTAAAAGAGTGAAGCACAGGGTAAATATCATTGGTATGCTGCGAGAAAAGCAATGGACCAAGGACGGAAGCGTGGGGGATGTTCTCGTGATGACATCTACGACCCACCGACGACTCGTTGACATCTGTTTTTGAGCTAGCCTGTCGCAAGACTAGCTTCGCTGAACAAATCGACTGACGACATGTTATGGATGTATGTTGATGTCTGCCGCTGAAAGTTTTCGACCACAGTATTGTGCTGTTTGAGGAACTCAGCTGTTTTTCGATGTAATAAATGATTTATGAAAATCAACAGTCTCAAAAGCCTTTTGGAATGAAGCAGTGTTAAAATGTTCACGTCTGTTTATGCGTTTCTGATAGAGTAAATCAGTTTGGTTAACGGAGTTGCTGTGCTATGGTGCTTTTGGTAAGCTGATTGATACTGATCTCTAGTGTTACAAGTTTTAAGGTAACCTGTCAGCTGTCCACGGACAATGTGCCACAAGGCTGGTAATATACTGGTCAGCCTATAGTCACCTAGTGATTTTAGGTTATCGTTCTTGGGTCTTGCCTGAATTAAGCTATGCTTCCATTCAATAGAAAGATAGAGAGTGAAGATATCTGTGAGAACTGGAATAATAGTATCGAAAACGTTTTTAATCGTACCTATGTTCACTCAGTCATAACCTTCTGTCTCAGAAGGTATTCTAATGATTGCTTTCAGTACTGTGTGTGTGATGAGAGCTGATCGCTGTCGAGAAAAAATCGTTTAATTCGTCTGCTGAAGCTTTAAAAACAGTATCAGAATTTTGCCTTTTTTATAGTGAAGATGTGAGTTTTTTGCAGGACTGGATACGCTGCAGACAACAGACCGGGCGCACCTGATTTTGGCATTACCCGCGTTTTGCTCCGCTTTGTTCCATAGCTTCCCATAAACGCCATATAGTGGAGGTGTTGGATTTCGTTCGAATATTCTAAATACAGCGCCTCGTTTATTCATTGTCCGGCACAGTTTTGCAGCCATCCATGGAGCAGGAGTTCTTTACTTCGCCAGAATGTTTAGAGGCTTGTTTGTCATACAATGAAACAGGTCAGCGACTTAATACCTGGACTTGACTGTCTAATGTCGACTCATTGCTCGCATGCTAGCACGGAATACCTATGCAGTCTGTTTGTAGGGCATCATAGTTAACCTGTTATACGTTTCTGTTGGTTGTGAGATGAGATATTTCAGTATATTAAGGATCCGCATCATGGCAGAAAGGCCATGGGCAGAAATTTCACTGGCGCGAATTGCTTTATCTGGCCTCTTCGCTGCTGCTGCATGTGATGGTGTGTGATGGGTTGGATCTAGAGGTATAATATTCGTTCGAGTTGAAGAGTCTCCTTAAGTTCCCTCCATCGCGATATTAAAAAAAAAATGCAGGTCTATAGTGGCATCTCCCATAACGATTATGCAATCATGCTGTGACACTAGCGATTCCAAGGCTGATTAGAAGAACGATAATACCAGTTTTGGATAGTTAATAGAAGTAGATTGTTCTCAACGGAATATCTGATTTATTTTGAGAAACGAGAACTCTCTTTCTCTCCCGTCGTTTGTATCCGATCCAGTTAGTATCTTCGGTTTTAGATCAGAGCGTAGACGCGCGCACCTACACTGTCGGAGAAATCGTTTGGCTTCAGCCAAGTCTCTGACGAAAAAATGACTTTGAAATTCGGCATGTGGAGCCTAACATGCGTTCAGCTACCTTCCAGCCTAAAGAGTGCAATGCATGCATTCGCTAACGTACACGTTCTGCAAGGGGGACCAACGAATGGCCGTCACGATTGTCAGCAGTTTTGGTGCCTGACGGCTACGAAGTATCGAAAATGAGTGGACTCTTTAATGAGAAGAGGTAGTTCTCGACAAGGCGCTATAATAGATGCCACTCTGTGTACTTCTGCCTGTACCAATTAAGCAGTGGCAAAGGGAAATGCTTTTATAGACTACTTCTTACAAAAGAGTAAAAACAGCAACCAGCCATTTTAACAATTCTGTTTACTAGGAACTAATGGAGCCCTGTATCCATTACGAACCGAAAGATTCGTCTTCAGTTAAAGCAACTGTTATATCCTACTGCTCGGCTGCTATTTTTATATAATACTTCAAACAAAGAAATATTGTTTAAAACATTGGAGTTGTGAGGAATTTGTATCCCTGACTCCAAATATTCTGATAAATTGTAGTAGTAGTGGCTCATGATTTTTTTTACTTTGTTTTTGTATATCTGGGAATTTTCAATTTTTGACTGAATTGTGTCTGTAGAAAAAAAAACTGTTGCTGGTGGTGTCATGGTCTAGCAATAGTTTACGTGGAATCATATTAGACATTTTATCTATGTTGAATCCACTCTCGAACGATGCATCTGCATACCAGGAATGGACAAGATATTTCTTCAGGACAATGAAACGTTTATTAAATGACGCAAAATGTTAAATAGAGGTTTTGAATTAGCTCGAGCAAAGTTTCTAGTTCCACTCTTATACATATTTTTTCCTTTTTTTTGTTTTTTTAATTTGTTTTAAACTTTGATTAAACACATTATAAAACCAGGTTTATTTATAAAGTGCATTGAACAGTTTTTCACAAGTGATTAAAACTCTTTATTTTAAACAAGCCATTCTTGAGTGGTATTTGGACAGATAGACACACAGAGACAGACTGGCGAAAAGGCTCAACGAAAATGGTGTTAACCATTTTGATGGATCCCTAAAAAAATCGACCTGTTATTGGCGTCTATATACATGTATCAATGAACCTTTACTTACTTTGCAGATGAAAATCAACATCGTGTGCACTTTTCTTTGAACATTATGATTGCGTAACTTTTCAATCTCTTGATTTATATGATCATTAAGAGTGTTGTTGTTGGTGAACTTGCGCTTAGCTTCCTTCCACAAACAATTAACTTGTACGCACGTGTGTTTCGACTTGTCGGCATGTCGCTTAACACACGCATTGTGAAACTTTGATACAAATTCATGTTGAACACGATAACATCAGCTTTATATGCATTGTAGAATACCTTGACTAACTCACTAACTGATACATAGTGACTTCGACCGACACAGCAGAGAACTTCACGAAGGAAATCTATCATTTGTGCGACACTTGCTTCAAATCAAGGAATCACGGGCAGTTCAGATCAGAGGGTCCATAACGATTGGTGGGAACTGTATTGTCTATGAGTGGGATTAATTATTCAAAAGAAAATGTTATCCGTTATAATAACGTATATCCTTTGAATTAAGAAGTTGACGTAAGATTTTCATTGCGCCCTCCCCCGTTCAAGTGATATTTGGTGAGATTATTCCGGACGCCCTCCCCCCCCCCTTTTTGAGCTGACGTAATTAATGGACGTCCCCTTTGGAAATCTAGCATCCACTATTAGCAAGATATGATGTTTGTTTCACACGAGCGGTTTCTCCAGAACAGATGTTGATTCTGTAGGAGAGCTTATTTCTGTCTCGGAAAGTTATAATGTTCGAGCTTATAATATGGTCTATGTTTCCGGAAGACACGGGCAGTAGGAAATTGGTCCATAACTGCGTGTTCCTTTCATTTACAATTTTGGACACAGGAATGCTTCACGCTCTCTGCCAGTCGTAAAGTACTCTTCGCTGCCTTTGAGATTCTCGATAACAATAAGGTAGGAAAGAGTCAAATTCGGCGACCGAGTAAAATCTAATTAGAATTTTGTCAGGGCCGGGTGTCTTGTTAGTCGTAAGTGGTCTCAGTTATTATTCAGTACTTCAAAAATGGCTCTGAGCACTATGGGACTTAACATCTGAGGTCATCAGTCCCCTAGAACTTAGAACTACTTACACACATCCATGCCCGAGGCAGGATTCGAACCTGCGACCGTAGCTGTCACGCGTCCCAGACTGAAGCGCCTAGAACCTCTCGGCCACAACAGCCGGCTATTGTGTACTTGGAGCGCCTAATTCAATATCACTAATTTGTATATGTACTGAGTGTTTCGAAATCCTATTACGGGACTCAAAATGTTATAGAGGGGACATAATAGATAAGGAAGCCATGTTCAGAAGTGTTTCGTTTGGATGTGAAATAAGTTTGAAGATTGGATCTCTTTCAAATCTCCCGCTTCACAATACGAAGCGAAATGGTGGAACTTCACAAAGAATGTATCGAGAAGGTTTTCGGAACGCCTTAGCCGAGCACATACCATTTTCGTCCTATTACATCAACGGCCGCCAGTAACTGGTAGCTATCAGGGCTTAATGGAAGCTCACCACAGTTTTAGGGATGATATGTACGAAAGCTTGCGTCACAGATACACGTTGTGCATCGAACACCTAGGGGTGACACGCGGAGCACACAGGTCGGAGATCTTCGACTCCACTGCTTACGTACCGTTAAGCGGAAGATGTGTGTGTGTGTGTATCAAAAACGTATTTTGACATATAGAATGTATTACATGGGGTTTTTATCTGCTGTCTTCAGTTTCAACTCCAGACTGACCACGAGAGACTAGACGAACTGTTTTAAACCATTCAAATGAGCTAAACGTCACAGTAAATAATAACAGCCAAACAGCTGCAGGATAGAGATTTATTGAACCCCTTGACCACGGTTTCGGTATATCTAAATATACATTCATCAGAAGCAAAAATACACCTGAACAGGAAGACACCTTCATTAGCAAAAAACTTATCATCATAAAAATTTTTTCTTTATTGTATTTCAATTCCCCATCGGGGTGGGCTGGCAGCAGCATATGCGCTGCAGTTCAGCCAAAAGACATAGAACAAACAATAGAAGACATTTAAAAATAACAAAAGAGAGAATATGGTGAACATAGATATAAAAAGGGGGGAACATCATGGAAGGCAATAGATAAAAAAACGGGGTGACTGTAAAATGGAGATAAAAAACTGTTTAAAAGTAGCACACACAAAAAGCCACACACTGTGACAATTAAAAGAACACAAGGCACAGTATGACTGGAGCATAAAAGGTATCGACGGATGGCATAGCACAGAAAACACACTGACGGCGAACCTCAAGGCAGTACACAATTAAAATCACACCCCTTGACGCATAGGAGACACAGCACTAAACACAACACTGATGTGGCACACTGACGATGATCAAAATGGAGGATCTGCCAGGCGCGAGGAGATGAGGGAGACTGGAAGAAGGGAGGGAGGGAGGGAGGGAGGGAGGGAGGGAGGGAGGGAGGGTGGGAGGGGAGAAGGGGGAGATGAGCGGGGAGCGTGCTGAAGAGGGCCAGGTAGGGAGGGATGTGGGAAGGAAAGAGGCAAGTATGGGGTGCAGGGTCTCAGGGGCGGGGGAAGGAGGAAAATCCGCTCTGGGAGAAGGTGGGGAGAGGAAAAAGGGGGCCCTGGGGAGGGGGGGGGACAAGGCCAGGTTATAGTTGGAAGGAAGGGTAGATGTCATGGCGAAGTTCGTCATCTGGGAGGGGGAAGCATCATTAAAAAAAATCTTTATTGTGATTTCATTCCCCTGACCCATATGGGCAGGGGAGGGCTGTCAGCAGCACAATCCGCCGCTCTTCAGCCGAGTGACAGGACAACTAAAACAAGAATAAAACAATACATACATAAGGAGATAAAAAAGGGCAACATAAAACAGAGTAAGGGGAGAAAATGGAGGTAAAAATACACTGACATGTAGACGTTCATGGGGGACAGTTAAAAAAGTCACCAGAAAGTTAAAAAACACAGTTGGCGATTCTTAAAACACAGAGAAGACACTGGATGCGCATGCACAGGTTAAAAGTTGGCCACAGTATTAAAAACACTCCGAAACAACACACTTAAAACCCACTTGGAGCACACACGACGAAGAATAAAACTACCAGGTGGGACCTGCCGAGGGAAAGGTCAGAGAGGATGGAAAAGGAGGGGAGAGCATGGGGCAGCTGGGCAAGCGGCGGGATGAAGAGAGAAGGGGCAACCGTGGGTTCACGAAGAGGCAGGAGACACATGGAGCGGGAGAGGAAAAGGGAAGATAGGGCAGGAGGGAGCGCAGAGACACTGAAAGAAGGCACAAGAGATGGAGGGGGAGTAGGAGGGGAAATCCGCTCAGAAGGAGGGAGGGGGAGGAGAGGGAGCCCTGAGGAGGAGGCAGGAAGAGGGTAGGAAGGGTAGATGTCAGGGCGAAGCTCATCATCCGGGAGGGGTAGACGGTGGAAGTTGTATTGGGAAAGGAGATGGAGGGTGTGGAGATGGAGAGACACAAAGGTAAAGGCACGGCAACTGGTTGGGAGTGGAGAGGAAGGGAGACACCAGGGGGTGAGGGGGATCAAGGCGGCGGACAATATATAGTGTGCGGATGTGTTCAAGGAAAAGGAGAAGGTGGGGAAGGGGATGAGGTCATAGAGGATGCGTGTGGGGGGACGGAAGGTGGATGCAGAAGGCGAGGCGGAGTGCATGGCGTTCGAGGATTTGGAAGGCTTTATAGAACTGGGGAGGGGCGGAAATCCAAGCGATGCTGGCATAACAAATGATGAGGCGGATTATGGATTTGTAGGTGTGAATTTTTTTTTTTTTTTTTTTTTTTACTTTATTGTAATTTTGAAACCTGAACAAACAGGTAGGCTGGCAGCAGCACAATACGCTGCTCTTCAGCCGAAGAGAGTACATGGAGATAAACAAAGAAGAGACATTACATAGAAAAACGGCGGGAAAACACAGGAGACACAAGAACAGAAAGGCACAAGAAGCCGTTTACACTTGATGACAATCCACACTAGGAACTGGAGACCCGACGCACAAACACTGAAGAAGACGATGTCACAGGTGAACAATGGAGCGTGACGGCGAAACGGAACACTAAACATGACGGCACACACGATACACTGATGGCGGTGATCTCCGGCGCGCGAATGTCCACTTAGCGTGTGCGAGTCCGGGGACCTGCCAAGAGGGCAACAGGGATGAGGAAGGGGAGAGGGGAGGAAAAGAGGATGCCACGGCTGAGGAGACGGGGACAGGAGGATAGGGACAGGAGAGGGGGGGCCCGGGGGACGAGGGACGAGAAAAGGAGGAGGGAGGGAAAAGGGAGAGAAGGGAGGGAGGGTGCCCTAAGGAGCAAGCACAGGAGGAGGGCGGGAGGATCAAAGTTGGTAGGAGGGGTAGATGGAGGGGAGGAGGGCATCATCAGGGAGGGGGAGCTGGCGGAAGCCACCTTGGGAGAGGGTAAGGAGGGTGGCGAGATGGAGACCGGGTGGGACATGGGAGTACAGGCGCGGCAGCGGGCGGGGTTGGGAGAGGATCGGGGAGACGAGTGGGTGAGGAGGATCGAGTTTACGGGAGATGTAGAGGATTCGTATCCTTTCGAGGAAAAGGAGGAGGTGGGGGAAGGGGATAAGGTCATACAGGATCCGCGTGGGGGAGGGGAGACGGATGCGATAGGCAAGGCGGAGAGCATGGCGTTCAAGGATTTGGAGGGATTTATAAAAGGAAGGGGGGGCGGAGATCCAGGCTGGATGGGCGTAACAGAGGATAGGGCGGATGAGGGACTGATAGGTGTGGAGGATGGTGGAGGGGTCCAGACCCCACGTTCGGCCGGAAAGGAGCTTGAGGAGACGGAGTCGGGAACGTGCCTTGGCTTGGATTGTCTGGAGATGGGGAGTCCAGGAGAGGCGGCGGTCGAGGGTGACGCCAAGGTACTTAAGGGTGGGGGTGAGAGCGATGGGACGGCCATAAACGGTGAGATAGAAATCAAGGAGGCGGAAGGAGGGAGTGGTTTTGCCTACAATGATCGCCTGGGTTTTGGAAGGATTGACCTTGAGCAACCACTGGTTGCACCAAGCGGTGAACCGGTCAAGATGGGATTGGAGAAGGTGTTGGGAGCGTCGAAGGGTGGGGGCAAGGGCAAGGAAGGCGGTGTCATCGGCAAACTGGAGAAGGTGGACGGGGGGTGACGGCGGCGGCATGTCCGCCGTGTACAACAAGTACAGAAGGGGGGAGAGGACGGAGCCTTGGGGCACACCGGCGGAGGGTAAAAAGGTGTAGGAATCAGTGTTATGGATGGTGACATGGGAAGGACGGCGGGAGAGAAAGGAACCGATCAGACGAACGTAGTTAATGGGAAGGGCGAAGGTTTGGAGCTTGAAGAGGAGACCGGAATGCCATACGCGGTCATATGCGCGTTCGAGGTCAAGAGAGAGGAAGATTGCGGAGCGACGGGAATTGAGCTGTTCGGAAAGGAGATGAGTGAGGTGAAGGAGGAGATCGTCGGAAGAGAAGGACGGCCGAAAGCCACACTGGGTAACGGGGAGGAGGCGGTGCTGGCGGAGATGCTGGTGGATGCGGCGGGTGAGGATAGATTCCAGGACCTTGCTGAAGACCGAGGTTAGGCTGATGGGACGGTAGGAGGAGACGGCGGACGGCGGTTTGCCAGGTTTGAGGAACATGAGGATACGGGAGGTTTTCCACAGGTCGGGGTAGTAACCAGTGGACAGGACTACATTGTAGAGCCTGGCCAGGGTGGAGAGAAAAGAGACAGGAGCTTCACGAAGGTGACGGTAGGTGACACGATCGTGACCAGGAGCGGTGTTGCGTTTGGTGCGGAGTGTAGTAATGAGATCCTGTGTAGTGATGGGGGCGTTAAGTTCCGTGTGTGGAATGTTGTCCAAGTACTGGAAACCAGGAGCGAGGGGAGGGACAGAGGTGTCAGTTCGATCGCGGATATCTGGGAAGAGGGAGTAATCAAACCGGGGATCATCAGGGATGGAAAACACATCGGACAGGTAGGAGGCAAAGTGGTTGGCCTTACTAAGGGCGTCAGGGAAGGGGTGGTCATCGTGGAGAAGAGGATAGTAGGGGGAGGGCTTAGTTCCGGTAAGGCGACGGAAGGCGGTCCAGAACTTGGACGAGTTGATGGGGAGGGTAGCATTTAAACGGGTGCATGTCTGTCGCCAGTCCCGGCGTTTCTTAGCCGCGAGCAAATTTCGAATGTGTCGCTGTAGTTGCCGGTGGCATCGTAGGGTGTCCGGGTCACGCGTGCGGAGGAAGGCACGGTAGAGACGATGGGATTCACGGAGGAGGAGGACGGCCTGTGGTGGTAAGGTAGGACGGTGGGGGTGGATGGCAACAGTAGGGACGTGGGCCTCCACGGCCTCAGACAAGGTCTGCTGGAGAAAGGAGGCGGCATGGGAGACATCATCGGGATGGCGGTAGGCGAGAGGGTGGCTGTCGACCTGAGTGGAGAGGGTATCCCGGTAGGCATCCCAGTTGGCACGGGAATAGTCATGGATGTACTTGGGGGGAGGGTCATGACGAGGGTCGGGGCGGGGGCGACGACCGTCGGAAACGGTGAGGAGGACAGGGAGATGGTCACTACCAATAGGCTCCAGGACATCCACCGTAATGCGACCAAGGAGGTTGGGGGAGGAAAGAATAACATCGGGAGTGGAATTGGATTCGGGGCGGGTGTGCTGGGGGATGGGGACGAGGTCGCCTTGAAGGGAGGAGAGGAACCGATGCCACCGCCGCAACTGGGCAGCGGAGCGACTATGGATGTTGAGGTCGGCGGCGATCACATAGGAGGAGAAGGTACGGTCGATGTGGGAGAGGAAGTCGAAAGGAAGAGGGGCGTTGGGGCGGACATAGATGGTGGCACAGGTAACGGTAAGGCCGGGGAAGAAGAGACTAAGGATCAGGTGTTCGGTGGGGTCGGGAAGGAGAGGTTGGAGCCGAACGGGGATCTGGCGGTGGTGGCCAATGGCAACTCCGCCACGCGCAACTGGGAGGGGATTATCGGAGCGGTGGAGGAGATAGGGGGAGGTGTGGATGGAGTGGTGGGGTTGGAGGAAGGTTTCATTGAGAAGGAAGGCATCCACACGGTGGGTAGCAAGGGTGTGCAGGAAGAGGTTCTTGTTGGCGGGAAGGGAGCGGATATTGTTGAAAAGGATACGATGCTGTCGCGCCATGATAAGGATTTAGACGAGGGTGTCAAGGCGGGAGAAGGTGAAATGGGCCTGGTTATTGGAATAGGTGGCGTACATTTTAAGGTGGAATATGGAACGGGCGGCGAGGGAGATCTGTTGGAGGGTGTGGGGGCGCTGAAAGGGATGGACGTTTTGGAGGACAATGGTGAGGAACCTGATGATGTCCTCAGCAGTGGGGGGGGGACGAAGGGAATTGCCAGGAGGGGTGGGGGCGTCCAGGGGACGGACAGGGACGGTGAGTTCAGGGGTGGTGGGAGGGGGCCGGGCTTTACACTTTTGGGAGTAGGTAGGGTGGGGGAGGCTGCAGGTATTACAGGAGGGAGGGGATTGGAGGTTGGGGCACTGCCGGAGGAAGTGCGCTTGGCGACAATGCGGGCATGTGGGGGCCTCGCGGCACTCGGCTGTTGTGTGTGCATTGTAGCGCAGACATCTCTGGCAGCGCAGGGATTGAGGGGGGGAACGGGAGGGGTCGACTTTGTACCGCTGATTGAAGAGGAGGGCACCCTCCTTCAGGAGACGGTCAATGGAGGGGGCGTCCTCGGAGAAAACCCGCATAAGGCGGGTGGGGCCGGTCGCGTTGAAGATGCGGCGGACTGCCCGCACCTCCAGGGTGGGATGGGCCTTCAGCTCCGCCAGCACCTCCTCCTCCGTGATCGACGGGCTAAGCCGAGTGATCACGGCGGTGAGGGTCGGCGGGCGACGCGGGGGTTGGGGTTGGCGGGTAGGAGATGGGGAGGGAGCAGGGGTGAGGGAGGCGTGAGGACCAAAACGGGTGATGGGGAGGCGGGAGAGGATGTCAGTATGGAGGGTCGGGCTGGGGGAGGAGATAAGAACAGAATCCCGTCTGGGAGTAAGGAGAGAGATGGGGGCGCCTGGGAAATGTTGGCGGAGGATGTAGGTGTGAAATTTTTTTTTTTTTTTTTTTCTTTATTGTAATTTAAACACCTATACAGGTGGGCTGGCAGCAGCATAGTTCGCTGCTCTTCAGCCTTTAGTTGAACAATAAACATGATAGAGATGTGATATACAAAAAAGACGGCGGGCAAAAACATGGAGATACAAAAAAACAAGAGACAAGAAGCCGTTCACGTTGGACGAAAAAAACACTAACACTGGGAAACACGGCGCACAAAACACGGAGAACGGCGACGCCACACGTGAACAGTTGAGTCGGGACTGCACGAAACACAAAACGATGCACACACACTAACACTGGTGGCGATGGTCTCCGGCGCGCGAATGTTCACTGAGCGTGTACGAGTCCGGGGACCTGCCAAGAGGGGGGTGGAGGAGGAGGAAGGGGAGATGGGAGAGGGGAGAGCAGAGATGCCATGGGCAAAGGAGAGAGGGGGAGGGAGGAAGGGGGAGGGGAAGCCCGGAGGAGAGGGTAGGAGGGAGGGGGAAAGGAAAGAGAAGGGAAGGGAAAGGGGGGGAGGGAGGGTGCCGAAAGGAAAGGACACAGGAGGGGGGGGAAGGATCAAAGTTGATAGGAGGGGTAGATGCAGGGGAGGAGGACATCATCAGGGAGGGGGAGCTGGCGGAAGCCACCTTGGGAGAGGGTATGGAGGGTGGAGAGATGGAGACCAGGTGGGACATGGGAGTACAGGCGCGGCAGCGGGCGGGGGTGGGAGAGGATCGGGGAGACGAGCGGGTGAGGAGGATCGAGTTTACGGGAGGTGTATAGGATTCGTATCCTTTCGAGGAAGAGGAGGAGGTGGGGGAAGGGGATAAGGTCATACAGGATCCGCGTGGGGGAAGGGAGACGGATGCGATAGGCAAGGCGGAGAGCATGGCGTTCAAGGATTTGGAGGGATTTATAAAAGGAAGGGGGAGCGGAGATCCAGGCGGGATGGGCGTAACAGAGGATAGGGCGGATGAGGGACTTATAGGTGTGGAGGATGGTGGAGGGGTCCAGACCCCACGTTCGGCCGGAAAGGAGCTTGAGGAGACGGAGTCGGGAATGTGCCTTGGCTTGGATGGTCTGGAGATGGGGAGTCCAGGAGAGGCGACGGTCGAGGGTGACGCCAAGGTACTTAAGGGTGGGGGTGAGAGCGATGGGACGGCCATAAACGGTGAGATAGAAATCAAGGAGGCGGAAGGAGGGAGTGGTTTTGCCTACAATGATCGCCTGGGTTTTGGAAGGATTGACCTTGAGCAACCACTGGTTGCACCAAGCGGTGAACCGGTCAAGATGGGATTGGAGAAGGTGTTGGGAGCGTCGCAGGGTGGGGGCAAGGGCAAGGAAGGCGGTGTCATCGGCAAACTGGAGAAGGTGGACGGGGGGTGACGGCGGCGGCATGTCCGCCGTGTACAACAAGTACAGAAGGGGGGAGAGGACGGAGCCTTGGGGCACACCGGCGGAGGGGAAAAAGGTGTAGGAATCAGTGTTATGGATGGTGACATGGGAAGGACGGCGGGAGAGAAAGGAACCGATCAGACGAACGTAGTTAATGGGAAGGGCGAAGGTTTGGAGCTTGAAGAGGAGACCGGAATGCCATACGCGGTCATATGCACGTTCGAGGTCAAGAGAGAGGAAGATTGCGGAGCGACGGGAATTGAGCTGTTCGGAAAGGAGATGAGTGAGGTGAAGGAGAAGATCGTCGGAAGAGAAGGACGGCCGAAAGCCACACTGGGTGACGGGGAGGAGGCGGTGCTGGCGGAGATGCTGGTGGATGCGGCGGGTGAGGATAGATTCCAGGACCTTGCTGAAGACCGAGGTAAGGCTGATGGGACGGTAGGAGGAAACGGCGGACGGCGGTTTGCCAGGTTTGAGGAACATGAGGATACGGGAGGTTTTCCACAGGTCGGGGTAGTAACCAGTGGACAGGACTACATTGTAGAGCCTGGCCAGGGTGGAGAGAAAAGAGACAGGAGCTTCACGAAGGTGACGGTAGGTGACACGATCGTGACCAGGAGCGGTGTTGCGTTTGGTGCGGAGTGTAGTAATGAGATCCTGTGTAGTGATGGGGGCGTTAAGTTCCGTGTGTGGAATGTTGTCCAAGTACTGGAAACCAGGAGCGAGGGGAGGGACAGAGGTGTCAGTTCGATCGCGGATATCTGGGAAGAGGGAGTAATCGAACTGGGGATCATCAGGGATGGAAAACACATCGGACAGGTAGGAGGCAAAGTGAGTGGCCTTACTAAGGGCGTCAGGGAAGGGGTGATCATCGTGGAGAAGAGGATAGTAGGGGGAGGGTTTGGTTCCGGTAAGGCGACGGAAGGCGGTCCAGAACTTGGACGAGTTTACAGGGAGGGTAGCATTTAAACAGGTGCATGTCTGTCGCCAGTCCCGGCGTTTCTTAGCCGCGAGCAAATTTCGAATGTGTCGCTGTAGTTGCCGGTGGCGTCGTAGGGTGTCCGGGTCACGCGTGCGGAGGAAGGCACGGTAGAGACGACGGGATTCACGGAGGAGGAGGACGGCCTGTGGTGGTAGGGTAGGACGGTGGGGGTGGATTGCAACAGTAGGGACGTGGGCCTCCACGGCCTCAGACAAGGTCTGCTGGAGAAAGGAGGCGGCATGGGTGACATCATCGGGACGGCGGTAGGCGAGAGGGTGGCTATCGACCTGAGTGGAGAGGGTATCCCGGTAGGCATTCCAGTCAGCACGGGAATAGTCATGGATGTACTTAGGGGGAGGGTCATGACGAGGGTCGGGGCGGGGGTGACGGCCGTCTGAGACGGTGAGGAGGACAGGGAGATGGTCGCTACCAAGAGGCTCCAGGACATCCACCGTAATGCGACCAAGGAGGTTGGGGGAGGAGAGAATAACATCGGGAGTGGAGTTGGATTCGGGACGGGTGTGCTGGGGGATGGGGATGAGGTCGCCTTGAAGGGAGGAGAGGAACCGATGCCACCGCCGTAACTGGGCAGCGGAGCGACTATGGATGTTGAGGTCGGCGGCGATCACATAGGAGGAGAAGGTACGGTCGATGTGGGAGAGGAAGTCGAAAGGAAGAGGGGCGTTGGGGCGGACATAGATGGTGGCACAGGTAATGGTAAGGCCGGGGAAGAAGAGACTAAGGATCAGGTGTTCGGTGGGGTCGGGAAGGAGAGGTTGGAGCCGAACGGGGATCTGGCGGTGGTGGCCAATGGCAACTCCGCCACGCGCAACTGGGAGGGGATTATCGGAGCGGTGGAGGAGATAGGGGGAGGTGTGGATGGAGTGGTGGGGTTGGAGGAAGGTTTCATTAAGGAGGAAGGCATCCACACGGTGGGTAGCAAGGGTGTGCAGGAAGAGGTTCTTGTTGGCGGGAAGGGAGCGGATATTGTTGAAAAGGATACGATGCTGTCGCGCCATGATAAGGACTTACACGAGGGTGTCAAGGCGGGAGAAGGTGAAATGGGCCTGGTTATTGGAAAAGGTGGCGTACATTTTAAGGTGGAAGATGGAACGGGCTGCGAGGGAGATCTGTTGTAAGGTGTGGGGGCGCTGAAAGGGATGGACGTTTTGGAGGACAATGGTGAGGAACCTGATGATGTCCTCAGCAGTGGGGGGGGGACGAAGGGAATTGCCAGGAGGGGTGGGGGCGTCCAGGGGACGGACAGGGACGGTGAGTTCAGGAGTGGCGGGAGGGGGTCGGGCTTTACACTTTTGGGAGTAGGTGGGGTGGGGGAGGCTGCAGGTATTACAGGAGGGAGGGGATTGGAGGTTGGGGCACTGCCGGAGGAAGTGCGCTTGCCGACAATGCGGGCAGGTTGGGGCCTCGCGGCACTCTGCTGTTGGATGTGCATTGTAGCGCAGACACCTCTGGCAGCGCAGGGATTGAGGGGGGGAACGGGAGGGGTCGACCTTGTACCGCTGATTGAAGAGGAGGGCACCCTCCTTCAGGAGACGGTCAATGGAGGGGGCGTCCTCAGAAAAAACCCGCATAAGGCGGGTGGGGCCGGTTGCGTTGAAGATGCGGCGGACCGCCCGCACCTCCAGGGTGGGATGGGCCTTCAGCTCCGCCAGCACCTCCTCCTCCGTGATCGACGGACTAAGCCGAGTGATCACGGCGGTGAGGGTCGGCGGGCGACGCGGGGGTTGGGGTTGGCGGGTAGGAGAAGGGGAGGGAGCAGGGGTGAGGGAGGCGTGAGGACCAAAACGGGTGATGGGGATGCGGGAGAGGATGTCAGTATGGAGGGTCGGGCTGGGGGAGGAGATAAGAACAGAATCCCGTCTGGGAGTAAGGAGAGAGATGGGGGCGCCTGGGAAATGTTGGCGGAGGAGGAGGGAGAGATTCCGGGCCTCGAGGAAGGAAGGATCGGGACGGGACAGGAGATATTTGTAGAGACCGGGTGGGGAGGAGGAGGAGGAGGAGGAGGGAGCGGGGCCTGGTGGGGAGACGTCCATGGCATTTTGGGGTGGGGATGGGGGGCGGGGTGGAGCCTTTTTAGGAGTAGAGGAAGTGGAGGCGCCACTAGGGCGTTTGACAGCGGCAGATGGGCGGGTGGTGACAGGAGGGACGGGAACGATGGGGAGGTGGTGGGAAGGGACAGGTCCCGGCACGGACGCAGCAGTCGGCGCCGGAGGAAGTGACTGTGACGGTGCAGGCGAATGTGGCAGTGATGGCGATGGCGACGATGATGATGACGGCGGTGGCGATGGCGATGGCGACGGGGAGAGCTGGGCGTGGGCAGTGGCCCGACGGGCCACCACCCTAGCCGGAGCTGCAGTGACAGGCTGGGGGAGTGGGGGGAAGGGATCAGAACGAGAGGAGGAAGCGGGAGAGGGGGCGACAAATAGCGAGGGCGAAGGGATAGAGAGGAGGGGAGGGATGGAAGGAGGGGGATGGGACTGGGCACACCAAGTGATTGTGGTGGAGGCGGCGGAAGGGGACGTATACACGATGGCGGTGGTGGTAGTAGTGACGGTGGTGGTGGGGGCGGACATGACGACAAGGAGAAGAAAGAAAAAACACAGCACTAAAAGGACAGGACACACACTGGGAGACGACGGACAGCGGACGGACGGCGGACGGACGGCGACGGCGACGGCGACGGCGACGGCGACGGCGACGGCGAGAGGCAGGGACGCTGCTGCCGCGGACAGGGCCGGGGCGGCGGCGGCGGCGGCGGCGGCGGCGGCTGCTGCTGCTGCTGCTGCTGCTGCTGGCTGGACTGCCGCTGCCACCGGAGGGCTGGCAGGCTGGCTGGCTGGCTGGCTGGCTGGCTGGCTGGCTGGCTGGCTGACCACTGCTGCAGGCCGGGACCGCGAACTGCTGCTGCTGGCTGGCTGGCTGGCTGGCTGGCTGGCTGGCTGGCTGGCTGGCACCTGGAACCCCTAACACTTCGATTAGCGCGAAGTGCACTATCGAAGGGCGGTAACCTTTCGGTGTACCGCCGGAGATGTGGGTGTGAATTTTTTTTTTTTTTTTTTTTACTTTATTGTAATTTTGAAACCTGAACAAACAGGTAGGCTGGCAGCAGCACAATACGCTGCTCTTCAGCCGAAGAGAGTACATGGAGATAAACAAAGAAGAGACATTACATAGAAAAACGGCGGGAAAACACAGGAGACACAAGAACATAAAAGCACAAGAAGCCGTTCACACTTGATGACAATCCACACTAGGAACTGGAGACCCGACGCACAAACACTGAAGAAGACGATGTCACAGGTGAACAATGGAGCGTGACGGCGAAACGGAACACTAAACATGACGGCACACACGATACACTGATGGCGGTGATCTCCGGCGCGCGAATGTCCACTTAGCGTGTGCGAGTCCGGGGACCTGCCAAGAGGGCAACAGGGATGAGGAAGGGGAGAGGGGAGGAAAAGAGGATGCCACGGCTGAGGAGACGGGGACAGGAGGATAGGGACAGGAGAGGGGGGGCCCGGGGGACGAGGGACGAGAAAAGGAGGAGGGAGGGAAAAGGGAGAGAAGGGAGGGAGGGTGCCCTGAGGAGCAAGCACAGGAGGAGGGCGGGAGGATCAAAGTTGGTAGGAGGGGTAGATGGAGGGGAGGAGGGCATCATCAGGGAGGGGGAGCTGGCGGAAGCCACCTTGGGAGAGGGTAAGGAGGGTGGAGAGATGGAGACCGGGTGGGACATGGGAGTACAGGCGCGGCAGCGGGCGGGGTTGGGAGAGGATCGGGGAGACGAGCGGGTGAGGAGGATCGAGTTTACGGGAGACGTAGAGGATTCGTATCCTTTCGAGGAAAAGGAGGAGGTGGGGGAAGGGGATAAGGTCATACAGGATCCGCGTGGGGGAAGGGAGACGGATGCGATAGGCAAGGCGGAGAGCATGGCGTTCAAGGATTTGGAGGGATTTATAAAAGGAAGGGGGGGCGGAGATCCAGGCTGGATGGGCGTAACAGAGGATAGGGCGGATGAGGGACTTATAGGTGTGGAGGATGGTGGAGGGGTCCAGACCCCACGTTCGGCCGGAAAGGAGCTTGAGGAGACGGAGTCGGGAGCGTGCCTTGGCTTGGATTGTCTGGAGATGGGGAGTCCAGGAGAGGCGACGGTCGAGGGTGACGCCAAGGTACTTAAGGGTGGGGGTGAGAGCGATGGGACGGCCATAAACGGTGAGATAGAAATCAAGGAGGCGGAAGGAGGGAGTGGTTTTGCCTACAATGATCGCCTGGGTTTTGGAAGGATTGACCTTGAGCAACCACTGGTTGCACCAAGCGGTGAACCGGTCAAGATGGGATTGGAGAAGGTGTTGGGAGCGTCGCAGGGTGGGGGCAAGGGCAAGGAAGGCGGTGTCATCGGCAAACTGGAGAAGGTGGACGGGGGGTGACGGCGGCGGCATGTCCGCCGTGTACAACAAGTACAGAAGGGGGGAGAGGACGGAGCCTTGGGGCACACCGGCGGAGGGGAAAAAGGTGTAGGAATCGGTGTTATGGATGGTGACATGGGAAGGACGGCGGGAGAGAAAGGAACCGATCAGACGAACGTAGTTAATGGGAAGGGCGAAGGTTTGGAGCTTGAAGAGGAGACCGGAATGCCATACGCGGTCATATGCGCGTTCAAGGTCAAGAGAGAGGAAGATTGCGGAGCGTCGGGAATTGAGCTGTTCGGAAAGGAGATGAGTGAGGTGAAGGAGAAGATCGTCGGAAGAGAAGGACGGCCGAAAGCCACACTGGGTAACAGGGAGGAGGCGGTGCTGGCGGAGATGCTGGTGGATGCGGCGGGTGAGGATAGATTCCAGGACCTTGCTGAAGACCGAGGTAAGGCTGATGGGACGGTAGGAGGAGACGGCGGACGGCGGTTTGCCAGGTTTGAGGAACATGAGGATACGGGAGGTTTTCCACAGGTCGGGGTAGTAACCGGTGGACAGGACTACATTGTAGAGCCTGGCCAGGGTGGAGAGAAAAGAGACAGGAGCTTCACGAAGGTGACGGTAGGTGACACGATCGTGACCAGGAGCGGTGTTGCGTTTGGTGCGGAGTGTAGTGATGATATCCTGTGTGGTGATGGGGGCATTAAGGTCCGTGTGTGGAATGTTGTCCAAGTACTGGAAACCAGGAGCGAGGGGAGGGACAGAGGTGTCAGTTCGATCGCGGATATCCGGGAAGAGGGAGTAATCGAACTGGGGATCATCAGGGATGGAAAACACATCGGACAGGTAGGAGGCAAAGTGATTGGCCTTACTAAGGGCGTCAGGGAAGGGGTGATCATCGTGGAGAAGAGGATAGTAGGGGGAGGGTTTAGTTCCGGTAAGGCGACGGAAGGCGGTCCAGAACTTGGACGAGTTGATTGGTAGGGTTTCAGTTAAACGGGTGCATGTCTGTCGCCAGTCCCGGCGTTTTTTAGCCGCGAGCAAATTTCGAATGTGTCGCTGTAGTTGCCGGTGGCGTCGTAGGGTGTCCGGGTCACGCGTGCGGAGGAAGGCACGGTAGAGACGACGGGATTCACGGAGGAGGAGGACGGCCTGTGGTGGTAAGGTAGGACGGTGGGGGTGGATTGCAACAGTAGGGACGTGGGCCTCCACGGCCTCAGACAAGGTCTGCTGGAGAAAGGAGGCGGCATGGGTGACATCATCAGGACGGCGGTAGGCGAGAGGGTGGCTATCGACCTCAGTGGAGAGGGTATCCCGGTAGGCATTCCAGTCGGCACGGGAATAGTCATGGATGTACTTAGGGGGAGGGTCAGGACGAGGGTCGGGGCGGGGGTGACGGCCGTCTGAAACGGTGAGGAGGACAGGGAGATGGTCGCTACCAATAGGCTCCAGGACATCCACCGTAATGCGACCAAGGAGGTTGGGGGAGGAGAGAATAACATCGGGAGTGGAGTTGGATTCGGGACGGGTGTGCTGGGGGATGGGGATGAGGTCGCCTTGAAGGGAGGAGAGGAACCGATGCCACCGCCGTAACTGGGCAGCGGAGCGACTATGGATGTTGAGGTCGGCGGCGATCACATAGGAGGAGAAGGTACGGTCGATGTGGGAGAGGAAGTCGAAAGGAAGAGGGGCGTTGGGGCGGACATAGATGGTGGCACAGGTAACGGTAAGGCCGGGGAAGAAGAGACTAAGGATCAGGTGTTCGGTGGGGTCGGGAAGGAGAGGTTGGAGCCGAACGGGGATCTGGCGGTGGTGGCCAATGGCAACTCCGCCACGCGCAACTGGGAGGGGATTATCGGAGCGGTGGAGGAGATAGGGGGAGGTGTGGATGGAGTGGTGGGGTTGGAGGAAGGTTTCATTGAGGAGGAAGGCATCCACACGGTGGGTAGCAAGGGTGTGCAGGAAGAGGTTCTTGTTGGCGGGAAGGGAGCGGATATTGTTGAAAAGGATACGATGCTGTCGCGCCATGATAAGGATTTAGACGAGGGTGTCAAGGCGGGAGAAGGTGAAATGGGCCTGGTTATTGGAATAGGTGGCGTACATTTTAAGGTGGAATATGGAACGGGCGGCGAGGGAGATCTGTTGGAGGGTGTGGGGGCGCTGAAAGGGATGGACGTTTTGGAGGACAATGGTGAGGAACCTGATGATGTCCTCAGCAGTGGGGGGGGGACGAAGGGAATTGCCAGGAGGGGTGGGGGCGTCCAGGGGACGGACAGGGACAGTGAGTTCAGGGGTGGTGGGAGGGGGCCGGGCTTTACACTTTTGGGAGTAGGTAGGGTGGGGGAGGCTGCAGGTATTACAGGAGGGAGGGGATTGGAGGTTGGGGCACTGCCGGAGGAAGTGCGCTTGGCGACAATGCGGGCAGGTGGGGGCCTCGCGGCACTCGGCTGTTGTGTGTGCATTGTAGCGCAGACATCTCTGGCAGCGCAGGGATTGAGGGGGGGAACGGGAGGGGTCGACTTTGTACCGCTGATTGAAGAGGAGGGCACCCTCCTTCAGGAGACGGTCAATGGAGGGGGCGTCCTCAGAGAACACCCGCATAAGGCGGGTGGGGCCGGTCGCGTTAAAAATGCGGCGGACTGCCCGCACCTCCAGGGTGGGATGGGCCTTCAGCTCCGCCAACACCTCCTCCTCCGTGATCAACGGGCTAAGCCGAGTGATCACGGCGGTGAGGGTCGGCGGGCGACGCGGAGGTTGGGGTTGGCGGGTAGGAGATGGGGAGGGAGCAGGGGTGAGGGAGGCGTTAGGGCCAAAACGGGTGATGGGGAGGCGGGAGAGGATGTCAGTATGGAGGGTTGGGCTGGGGGAGGAGATAAGAACGGAATCCCGTCTGGGAGTAAGGAGAGAGATGGGGGCGCCAGGGAAATGTTGGCGGAGGAGGAGGGAGAGATTCCGGGCCTCGAGGAAGGAAGGATCGGGACGGGACAGGAGATATTTGTAGAGACCGGGTGGGGAGGAGGAGGAGGAGGAGGGAGCGGGGCCTGGTGGGGAGACGTCCATGGCATTTTGGGGTGGGGATGGGGGGCGGGGTGGAGCCTTTTTAGGAGTAGAGGAAGTGGAGGCGCCACTAGGTCGTTTGACAGCGGCAGATGGGCGGGTGGTGACAGGAGGGACGGGAACGATGGGGAGGTGGTGGGAAGGGACAGGTCCCGGCACGGACGCAGCAGTCGGCGCCGGAGGAAGTGACTGTGACGGTGCAGGCGAATGTGGCAGTGATGGCGATGGCGACGATGATGAGGATGACGGCGGTGGCGATGGCGATGGCGATGGCGACGGGGAGAGCTGGGCGTGGGCAGTGGCCCGACGGGCCACCACCCTAGCCGGAGCTGCAGTGACAGGCTGGGGGAGTGGGGGGAAGGGATCAGAACGAGAGGAGGAAGCGGAAGAGGGGGCGACAAAGAGCGAGGGCGAAGGGATAGAGAGGAGGGGAGGGATGGAAGGAGGGGGATGGGACTGGGCACACCAAGTGATTGTGGTGGAGGCGGCGGAAGGGGACGTATACACGATGGCGGTGGTGGTAGTAGTGACGGTGGTGGTGGGGGCGGACATGACGACAAGAAGAAGAAGAAAGAAAAAACACAGCACTAAAAGGACAGGACACACACTGGGAGACGGCGGACGGACGGCGGACGGACGGCGGCGACGGCGGCGGCGAGAGGCAGGGACGCTGCTGCCGCGGACGGGGCCGGGGCGGCGGCGGCGGCGGCGGCGGCGGCGGCGACGGCGACGGCGGCGGCGACGGCGGCGGCGACGGCGAGAGGCAGGGACGCTGCTGCCGCGGACGGGGCCGGGGCGGCGGCTGCTGCTGCTGCTGCTGCTGCTGCTGGCTGGACTGCTGCTGCTGGCTGGACTGCTGCTGCTGGCTGGACTACTGCTGCTGCCACCGGAGGGCTGGCAGGCTGGCAGGCTGGCAGGCTGGCAGGCTGGCTGGCTGGCTGGCTGGCTGGCTGGCCGGGACCGCGAACTGCTGCTGCTGCTGCTGCTGCTGCTGCTGGCACCTGTAACCCCTAACACTTCGATTAGCGCGAAAATTGCACTATCGAAGGGCGGTAACCTTACGGTGTACCGCCGGAGATGTGTGGGTGTGAAAAAACTTATGGCTTTAAGTAACCATGAAAATTACCAAAGTATTACGAGCACAAAAACTGTTGGTCACTTACTAAAATCACATACTGCAGTGGAGATACATGAAACAGTCGTGCCAAAGGCGTCGTCAGTAGTTAAAATTAAAATATCACCTCCATCTGTACAGCATAATTATGAAGAGATGGTCGATGTGAACACGGCATAATATCGGTGCTTAGCCTGTGAACTAGCGTGAAGGGGGTGTGGAAGCATTAGGGCAGACAGTTTCACCGAGAGAGGGCACTTGTGGTATGCGCGAGACACTCGCGCACATTAAAACTCAGGAATACACACTCAGGCGCATCAAAATTTTAAAGGTTGTGCTAGTTCAAACCCTCTGTCTTAATAAATAAATCATATCAAAACCATTGAAAACACCTACATACAATAGAAAATATGAACACCAATTTGCCTGTGTCCTAGTGGCAAGCAGGTGAAGCTTGCGCTAAGGGACACATCTAACAAGAGAGGGCACTAGTGGTATGAGCGAGAATCTCGCGCAAGTTAAAGACTAGGATACATACTACTAGCGAAAACGAACAAAATGTTGTAGTAAATCGTGAAGATTTTCAACAGTTGCTGCTTCAGCCATGTTTAAAATGTTTACCAAAGCGTACTAGGATTTTGTAATAAACATTTGATCTGGATCTAACAATATAACTATCTACATCTACATCATACTCGGTAAGCCTCTAACACTGTGTGGTAGCGGTTCTAGGCGCTACAGTCTGGAACCGCGCGGCTGCTACGGTCGCAGGTTCGAATCCTGCCTCGGGCATGGATGTGTGTGATGTCCTTAGGTTTGTTAGGTTTAAGTAGTTCTAAGTTCTAGGGGACTGATGACCTCAGAAGTTAAGTCCCATAGTGCTCAGAGCCATTTTATACTGCTTCTGGCCCTGTAACTTTGTTATAGGCAACCGTACCATCTGCTAACAGTCTTGAAGAGCTTCCGACGCTTTCTACAAAATCGTTTATATACGTTCTAAACAGTAACGGTCCAATCACACTTCCTTGGCGTACTCCGAAAATTTCCTTCACACCTGTCCATTTTATGTTGTTGAGCGCGACGTGTTCTATCCGCAAAGAAGTCTCAAACTCAGTCGCAAATCTGGTCCGACACTCGACAAGCTGTTTTTTTTTTTCAGTACCGTTAGTTCGAGACTGTGTCAAATGCCTTCCTGAAGTCAAGGAAAATGGCATCATCAACAGTGCCGTTGTCTGCAGCGCTGTTTATCTCATGTAGGAACCTGGGCGCTATTACGACGAATAAGCGATACTAATTCTGGGACATTTCCTTGCATTCTCCCGCAATTTACGAGGGTGAGTCAAATGAAAACCTTAGATTTGTAATGACAACTCGAAATTTCGCGCCGTTCTCCTGTAAGTTGGTGGACCTGCTACAAACAGCGTGCAGAATGGCCTGTAGGTGGCAACATAGTGCAGATGTACACATACCGTCGCAGTATCAGTATAAAGATGGCCGGCCCACTTGCGACTTGCACCAGGGAAGAACACCGTTCTGTTATTCGGTTTTTGCGTAGTGAAGGTGTGAAATCTATTGAAATTCATCGACGAATGAAGGTTCAGTACGGTGATGCATGTTTGTCACAGCAGCACGTCTACGAATGGAGTAAGAAGTTCGCAAATGGTGTGACTTCAATGGAAGATGCTCCTCGTCCAGGTCAGGCACAACGCGTAGTGACTGCACAGAACACTACAGCAGTTGAAGCCATAGTGAAGGAAAACCGTCGAGTGACACTGAATGACACTGCAGCATGTTTACAGATTAGTCATGGGTCAGCACACCACATTGTGCATGATGTGCTCCAGTTTCACAAAGTATCTGCAAGATGGGTGCCACGGCAGCTGACTCCTGAAATGAGAGAACGACGTGTTGATGCTTGTGAAGAACTTCTTCGGCGCTTTGAACGAGAAGGTGATGGCTTCCTTGCAAGAATCGTTACTGGGGACGAAACCTGGGTTCACTTCCACCAACCAGAAACGAAGAGAGCGAGCAAGGAATGGTGCCATTCCTCATCCCAAGTGATTTCCATATGTTTGGGCCACTCAAAGACGCAATGAGAGGAAAGAAGTTCCGTTCTGATGAAGAGGTACGCCACGGGGTGCACGAGTGGTTGCACGGACTACCAAAAGAATTTTTTTCTAAAGGAATTTATGCACTTTGTAAGCGCTGGAGGACTTGCATTGAGCGTGGGGGAGATTATGTTGAAAAGTAATACCGCTTTGTACCACTTCTGCACAATTATTGTTTCTACTTCCGATCTCTAAGGGCGAGTATTCTCTGGTAACATTGTATCTGTTGTAAATTCGATTTTGGTGTGCATTTTGTCTCTGGTCCCAAGGAAGGGGAGTTTCTCTAACCTAAAAAAAAAGCCGCTTACGCTTTCCATATGGCGCAGTGGTTGAACACTGGACTCGCATTAGGGAGGACGACGGTTCAATCCCGCGTCCAGCCATACTGATTTAGGTTTTCCGTGATTTCCCTAAATCGCTCCAGGCAAATGCCGGGATGGTTCCTTTCAAAGGGCACGGCCGACTTCCTTCCCCGTCCTTCCCTAATCCGATGAGAGCGATGACCTCGCTGTCTGGTCTCCTTCCCCAAAACAACCCCCAAAACGCTTTCCATAGGTACTCCGCTACCCTAGTAGCTGCTTCCTGCGTCTAGTGAAGGCCTGACCTATTGACCTATTAAGGGGAACCCTAAGTTCTGCACCTGATAGCAGACGTCGAGAAAGTCACATCCGATAGCATCTCAGAGCCGTCTGAGCCTCTGGTTTAGATACTCCACTCTGCTCAAAACCAAAGGACCGCGACCGACCCTGGGTATGATTCTACAAATAGCTTAGCTTACACCCCACATGCGATGCTAGCTGCTATGACCAAAACAGTCATTCGCTGGAAGCAGCCGAGGATGGCCTCAGAACCCAAGAGGTAGGCAAACTACGCACAACCGCCATTCAAACCTAGGCGTTGACAAAGCATTGTAGAGAAACACACCACAATTCAAATACCAGGAAGGAACCAGCATCATGCTTACAACAGTTCTTCAAACCCTGCTATCGACTGAGCTCCGAGCAGAAAGATGATATACCCTGTCACACTAATGAGAGCTCAGCGACGAGAAATTCGTGGAGTTATGGAAACCAGGCTCTTGGTGATCGTGCGACAGCCTTCTCCATTGAATCCCGTTTTCTGTTTCGCAAGATAGGAAAACGCCTTGCCGAAGCTATAAAACCTGAGCTATGGAGCAATGGAAGAAAGTCAGTTGATCGGATGAGTCTTTTTACACACTGTTCCCAACTTCTGGCCGAGTTGACGCCCTAAGAGTCAAAGATGGCCGCCGTATCGTATTATTCAGTGAAACTGTGCTTTCAGCTTACTGGCACCTATTTCCGTTTCACAGTCTCCAACTTCTGTCATTTCGTAGGCAGAAATTTCCAGTGAAATGAACTAATACACTTTATTAACAGTACTCGTTCTATATCTGTTAGTTTTAATGAAAATATTTGTGAAATAACAGGAGCTGTGCGTCCTGGGCAGAGTATGAATTGCTACAGGTAAACAAAATTAAATTAAAACTTAGGCAAACATGCAAGAAGAATTGTTGGCTGACGTGCCGTCCACTCGGGTAAGAGCTGCGCGGAAGTTCACACTGTCAGATAATAAAATATTTTTGAATTATTATTAAATTTTTCCTCCGTTTGAAGAGAGAATATTTATATCTGTAGTAGTAGCTTATATAAACAGACGCACTGCTTTTGCGCCTCTGTAAAAGCAGCAGACCCAGTAGCTGCCAGCACCTTGCTGTGCTTCGACAGTGGTGCTTATTTTGTTTCTGTTCTTCTCATGTGAATTTATTTTAGCACGACTTTTAATCATAGTGAAGTAATCTAAGTCTTAAGAGAAATTACCCCTACCGATATTTTAAGGTATTAAGAGTGTTATGGATAGTAAAATAAGAGAGCGTTTTACACTGAGTGTTAGTAACATTTTAACAAAGTATGTGGATTAATTTCTGGGATCTAAATGGTTCAGATGGCTCTGAGCACTATGGGACTTAACTTCTGAGGTCATCCGTCGCCTAGAACTTAGAACTAACTAACCTAAGGACATCACACCCATCCATGCCCGTGGCAGGATTCGAATCTGCGACCGTAGCGGTCGCGCGGTTCCAGACTGTAGCGCCTAGAACCGCTCGGCCACCCAAGCCGTCTCTGGGATCTAAACAAAGGAACTGATCCTATGAGCTTCAGTATCATAAAGTGTAGTTTCATTGCAGCATGTTACAGTGTTATATAACACAAGATGGTCAAAGCGTTCGGAATGAGCAGCATGCCTGGAAACGTTTTAACATTGGGCGACGAAACTGTTCCTTGATACTAGGGTACTAATTACATAGAGAATTTTTGCTTCAGATCGCGTTGTTGTTGTTGCTGTGGTCTACACACACTGATCGTCTCTACAAACTAAATTTTCATTAATTTGAACATTTCATGATTAGTTTTAAAACTGGTACGTTATTTGATGAAAAAGAGCTGCTATATCAGTTTGTAATGGTAATTCGATTAACTGTTGTATGAAATCAATTTGGTGGTCTGCATATCTTTCACATTCGAAAAACATTACTGTGCACATTTCGGATCTACGCCGTAGATTTTTCGATAAAATCATAACAAGTGTTTTGTATTAATATTTAATTATATTATCAATCTCTTTAATACAGTAATTGCACAGAGGAGAACAATGGTTACGTAATACATGGGTCACAGGTTTATCGCAGGTAGCAAGGGACTGTGGTGTCATGAAGTCGAATGAGTCTCGAGCGACATTTAACGGTGTGCGCAGTAATCATCATCAATGACGTCAGCATGATCTTTCATAAAAAAGACCACCCGAAGCAGATCACACTCGTACATGATATGAGTTTCGGTGGCCTCTATATAATATTGTGCCATTATATGGGCCAGCGACATAATCTCTCTACGCCGTTTTTCATTGCCTCTCCGACGCTACCATAGCTCTCGAATTTGCTCGGTACTGGGCTTTCTAGGTTTTGTGGATTGCTTTCGATGCGAGCTTTCCTGTGTCTTGCGTTTTTCTGTAATCCCTGGCATATTTACGAGTCATATGAGACGATATCTTTCATTATTTTGTAATTTCAATTTAATACTGTTTTCACTTATATTTTGGGAAGCTTTGGATTCCATTAGTCCTCTGCAAGCTCTTCACAATGACACCCGAATAAATGTCGTAGCTTCCTCGCTGTATCAGTTTATTACTTTACACACGGGTCGGCTACAGGGATGTCTTAAACCGACGTGTGTCACGACATACTGACTTTAGAAGTTTACTCTTTGCTCAGAAGACGGATTTTGGGGTCACCCGTTTCTTGGTATGCTAGCGGTTGCGTACAGGAGTGAAACGGCGACAGGTCTCTTTGGTCTGAGACAATACAGAAAGACAGATATGGTGATGATAGGAGAAATTAGATTCTCGGTTGGCTTATTGGTCTGCTTTTTATTGCCGCTTCACACATTAGCAATGAACATGCAGACGAGCGCAGACACTGGTTTACAAAATCAGAGATAAGGTTTACTGGATTGTCCAATTAGGCACCAGAACAAATAGTCATTACGGCCTATAACCTTACTGAAATTCGGCTCGGGTGTACACAGGAATGTATCGTACTACAGACCGCGAACCATGGAGGTGCCATATTGTTTATGTTTAGGCACTCATGCCAATGTAAGTGACATACCGACATAGGTATATGTAGACAAATATATTATGGAAACCAATAACCCTAGCCAAGAGGTACGTACAGGCAAGCGTTTGCAAGTATTTTGGAGTGCACCAAGTTTTGAGCCTGACTGCTGACTTACATAGGTTCTACTGTAGGCTCGTTCACCCAAGGTGTCTTTCGCTGGATCTTTTTGTTCGCTAGATCTCTCGAACTCTGTCGAACTCTGCCTTACTTGACTGTTCGCTTATGGATGAAAGGTGCCTGCGTCGATTTTACCCCCAATTCGAAATCAGTGGGCGTGAAATCAGCGGTTTCTCAATGTGTATGAGCTCTTAATGGGCTGACGAAAGCAGTTCGCATTGTGTACCTCCACCTAAGTTACGAGGCTTGCAGCTAATGTTCGTACTTGGATGATTTGTCTCTATTTTCTGGCAGCCTTCCATGATTCGGTCGTTACAGCGTGTAAAACTTTACAGGTGCACCGTGTACTGCGTGCAGTACTCGCTACATTTTGGCTTTGCTTCATTTAGCAGTGTGAAACGAAACTTTGTTCCAGCAATTGGTATGATTTATTTTGGTCGGCAAGGCTTTTTTGATTTCGGCAGAATCATGGTATTTACGCTGTTTATCATTCGCTGTTTGTTCGTGGTATAAAGGAAGTTCAGAGGTCCAGTAGCGTTTAGCACAAAAAGAGGGAGCTGGCGATTTATCTTCACAATCCCTTGAAATTGAGTGTGGATCACAGCTTAGCGCAAGAGGCCTGACTCAGGTTGACTGTATTGTCTGCACAGTGTTTTTTTCCAATAATCGAATTTGTATTTTATGTCCTTTGCTCATGTGCATATTTACGCAATATGCAAAGAGCGTGTCTAGTCTAAGCAAACTAATATGCAGACAGGATACTAAAATTTGGTAGTTATTTGCGCAAGTCTCACACACCGGTACTGAATTCTCTCATCTCAAACGGGTATTCTTGTACATGGAATGGCATTTGAGCATGATATGTATTTGGTCCTCAGTAATGATTAGTTTTCGTAGTTATTAAAACAAAAATAATTTTGTAAACGTGCGTTAAGCATACTAAAAAATTAATATGTTAAAGATCCGTTTTCTTTTCTATGCAATTCTGAGAAAGCCGATATGTCGTGGTAACTATTAAACAGCTTTCTTTTAGTTCACAAATTACAAACTTTCTAAACTTTTCGCGCTGATTAAGGCCATAGGAGTGTGGTCTTTTCTGAATAGACTACTGACAAAAAAGCGATTTTGGTAGCTGGAATCGGAGGTTTTTGTTTGTCTTGCCATTTGAATTCTTGTGGTGATATTTCCATAGATACTTTCATTCTCTAACAAATATGCCATTATTTCTAACCGAGAGGTCAAATGCCAATTTTCATAGATTTAGCTTTAAAATACTTTAATATATCTTCATAAAAATTTTCATCCTTCATTTCACCCCTTCGAGGTTAAATTTCCAAAAACACGTATTTTTTATTTCTAGCCGAGAAGCCAAATACGGATTTTAATAGTTTTAGCTTTAAAAATGCTTTGATAATGAAATATTTCTATTAAAATTTTCATCTCTTATTTCACCCCCTTAGGGGGTTAAATTTCTAAGCACAATGAAACATTTTTTTCATAATATTTCCTTACTTTGGCGCCACAGTAATATAATACCGTTCAACTGAAAGTTCCGCCATTTTTCAATTTCTAATCAAGAATCCAAATACCAGTTTTCATAGATGTAGCTACAAAAATGCTTTAGTACTTTAAGAATGATTTATTTTCAAAAATAACTTTCACACAGTATTTCAACCCCTTAGGGGTTATATTTCTAGTTACGTTGTAAGACATACTTTCTTTTTTGGACCGAGGATCCAAATACAAATTTTCGTAGTTCTAGCTTCAAAATTGCCTTAATAGCGACATATTTTCAAAAACTATTTCACCTCCTTAGGAATGGAATTAAAAAAAATCTCTTCTTAAACAATGCCTGTAGCATAAGATGAGAACCCTCTTCAGATTTCAAATTTCTATCCTTTTCAGTTTGGGCTGGGCGATGAAGAGTCAGTGGGTCAGTCAGGACGCTTCCTTTCATAACTGACGATTGTTGCGTCTTGGCTGTGACACGACATTACATAATCATGCACAAGGAATTTAAAGATTTAGTTGACGATGAAAAATTATAACGCTAGAGACGATCAGTACGGGATTCATTCTTCTGCACATCAAGAAGCACTATGTGTTAAATACGCAAGTATGGAACCCATGATGGAATTGGTGGTACGATCAGTAAAATTTCTGAATTGGCACGCATTATTTCACCGTCAGTTGCAACAGTTTAGGATGGAACTGAACAGGGAGTTCGGAGACATTATACATTGAAGAGCCAAAGAAACTGGTATAGGCATACGTAATCAAATACATAAGAAGGCAGAACACGGGCCTGCGGTCGGAAACGCCAATATAAGACAACAAGTGTCTGGCGCAGTTGTTAGATTGGTTATTGCTGCTGCAGTGGCAGGATATCAAGATTTAAGTGAGTCTGAAGCTAGCTCAAGCTGGTAGAGGCTCTGTAATGGTGTGGGGCGTGTGCAGTTGGACTGATATGTGACCCCTGATACGTCTAGATACGTCTCTGACAGGTGACACGTTCGTAAGCACCCTGTCTGGTCACCTGCATTCATTCATGTCCATTGTCCATTCCGACGGGCTTGAGCAATTCCAGCAAGACAATGCTACACACCACACGTCCAGAATTGCTGCAGAGTGGCTCCAGGAACAGTCTCCTGAGTTTAAAAACTCCAGAGACATGAACACTATTGAGCATATCTGGGAATGCCTTGCAACGTGCTGTTCAGAAGAGATCTCCACATCCTCGTACTCTTACGGATTTATGGATAGCCCTGCAGAATTCATGATGCCAAGTCCCTCCAGCACTACATCAGACATTAGTCGAGTCCAAGCCACGTCGTGTTGCGGCACTTCTGCGCGCTCGCGGGGGCCCTGCACGATATTAGGAAGGTGAACCAGTTTCTTTGGCTCTTCAGTTTATATTACTGCAAAGTACGTTGGTTAATTCAAAGGACATGTCTGCAACGAATTTTCTATTTCAGATCTGCTATTGGTGAATTTCTGAAGGCCAAAGGAAGGCAAGAACGAAAATTAGAAGATCGTGAATGGATTGCACACCTTACACTTAAGTGCAGTTGACTGCAGATTGCGCTCAGTAAGACATTGCAAGGTGAGAAGCGACCTATTTCTGACTTCATATCGAAAGAGGAAGCATTCAAAAAGAAAAACCATTGTCGAAGGTACAACGTCTGACAAGGACATAGTCTATTACCCTGAGCTCACTGGCGTTTAACAAAACGCGAATTTCGAAAGATCCAGTGTGGCAATGAAAGAATTACAGGAGTTCCTTTGTAAACGTTCGAGGTTACTGCCAATCTTACTTCTACTTCTGAGCTTTCTTTGAGATCACTTGCCATTGCATGTGAAAGCGCCTCTGCCCAGGTGCAGATGGAAATGGTCGTTATACAATACAATTCTCGTTTAAAACACATCTTCTTTTACGTTAAAACTGTCCAGGATTTCTAAGCTGCTTTCCGCAGAAAGATTTCCCACATATCCATAATGAGGTTGGAAACGTGACATCAACGTATCGATCAATATATGAGAATGAAAGGTTTTTTTTTAGATTATGAGACTAAATGTTACGATTAAGTGAAGAAAATCTGCGAAACTGTCTGCATGTGTCCTTATATCATCAGTTTGTTCCAGTTATATTTCTATTATGACTTCGACGCATCAAAAATAATTAAATAATATTAAGCGTTTGATTTGTTTGTGATTCTATGTTACTGAGAAATATGAAATACGAAACAAAGCTGCATGCAGCACGTGGCACTTTCGCAATTTCCTCATTTCCCTCTCTTCCCACTCAGACAGTGTGACATGGTGGAGGGGGGGGCTGAAATCAGGCGAGAGAGACTGGCACTTGTGCACGAGCACTGCACATAAGCAGAGTTCTTCGTCATCCTGGCTTTACACAATTTTTAATAATCACATTACATGCCTAACCGCGCAACACATGTAAAAATCTGATATCTCCTGCCATCGCTATATCGCATTTACATTAAAGCTTACCTTGAACGTGTATTCAGTGAAAATGACAGGGAGAATGATTAAATTTAATTCGAATTATGGAACTTATAAACATGTTATTCGCCTTACTTGTGTGGAAGCAGGGCTTCAAGCGAATGTTTGACTGTAACTGCAAATAATATTTCCCTTTACGATTCTTGATTATTGATATTTATCTTCCCACTGGCACCTTTTCTTTTATGTAATGGCCGGCCAGAGTGGCTGAGCGGTTAAAGGCGCTACAGTCTGGAACCGCACGACCGCTACGGTCGCAGGTTCGAATCCTGCCTCGGGCATGGATGTGTGTGATGTCCTTAGGTTAGTTAGGTTTAAGTAGTTCTAAGTTCTAGGGGACTTATGACCACAGCAGTTGAGTCCCATAGTGCTCAGAGCCATTTGAACCATTTTTTTATGTAATGTATCCTTCAGGGCTCATAGTTGCTCGAAGTTTTTTGTTATACTGGTAATCGGATTTAGGATATGTTGGCGCTCTTCAGAGATTATGTAAAATTTCTTGTAAATCTGTGAACATTATACATAATTCAGAGTTTTGGCCAGTGTTCGTTCTTTGTCCAATCATTTGTTCTTGACGCAATCTGTCGAGTTTCTGTACCAATGGCTGCCACGCTGGTCTATCCTGTGTGGGTTCGTTCATCTTTGGATAACTATTGCGATCTGCGACAATCCGATCCTGCTTATTGCAGTCAGGCTTCGGACCCCGAATTCTCGACGCCTCAACATGTGAGCTATCACCCAAGCCTCTCTTTTAGTCAAGTGGTACTATAAATTAGTTTTCTCCTCCGATTTGATTCACTAATTCCTCAGTAGTTATGCTATATACAGTTCAGAAAAGACTTACTAACCCTTAAATTCATTAACATACACTCCTGGAAATGGAAAAAAGAACACATTGACACCGGTGTGTCAGACCCACCATACTTGCTCCGGACACTGCGAGAGGGCTGTACAAGCAATGATCACACGCACGGCACAGCGGACACACCAGGAACCGCGGTGTTGGCCGTCGAATGGCGCTAGCTGCGCAGCATTTGTGCACCGCCGCCGTCAGTGTCAGCCAGTTTGCCGTGGCATACGGAGCTCCATCACAGTCTTTAACACTGGTAGCATGCCGCGACAGCGTGGACGTGAACAGTATGTGCAGTTGACGGACTTTGAGCGAGGGCGTATAGTGGGCATGCGGGAGGCCGGGTGGACGTACCGCCGAATTGCTCAACACGTGGGGCGTGAGGTCTCCACAGTACATCGATGTTGTCGCCAGTGGTCGGCGGAAGGTGCACGTGCCCGTCGACCTGGGACCGGACCGCAGCGACACACGGATGCACGCCAAGACCGTAGGATCCTACGCAGTGCCGTAGGGGACCGCACCGCCACTTCCCAGCAAATTAGGGACACTGTTGCTCCTGGGGTATCGGCGAGGACCATTCGCAACCGTCTCCATGAAGCTGGCCTACGGTCCCGCACACCGTTAGGCCGTCTTCCGCTCACGCCCCAACATCGTGCAGCCCGCCTCCAGTGGTGTCGCGACAGGCGTGAATGGAGGGACGAATGGAGACGTGTCGTCTTCAGCGATGAGAGTCGCTTCTGCCTTGGTGCCAATGATGGTCGTATGCGTGTTTGGCGCCGTGCAGGTGAGCGCCACAATCAGGACTGCATACGACCGAGGCACACAGGGCCAACACCCGGCATCATGGTGTGGGGAGCGATCTCCTACACTGGCCGTACACCACTGGTGATCGTCGAGGGGACACTGAATAGTGCACGGTACATCCATACCGTCATCGAACCCATCGTTCTACCATTCCTAGACCGGCAAGGGAACTTGCTGTTCCAACAGGACAATGCACGTCCGCATGTATCCCGTGCCACCCAACGTGCTCTAGAAGGTGTAAGTCAACTACCCTGGCCAGCAAGATCTCCGGATCTGTCCCCCATTGAGCATGTTTGGGACTGGATGAAGCGTCGTCTCACGCGGTCTGCACGTCCAGCACGAACGCTGGTCCAACTGAGGCGCCAGGTGGAAATGGCATGGCAAGCCGTTCCACAGGACTACATCCAGCATCTCTACGATCGTCTCCATGGGAGAATAGCAGCCTGCATTGCTGCGAAAGGTAGATATACACTGTACTAGTGCCGACATTGTGCATGCTCTGTTGCCTGTGTCTATGTGCCTGTGGTTCTGTCAGTGTGATCATGTGATGTATCTGACCCCAGGAATGTGTCAATAAAGTTTCCCCTTCCTGGGACCATGAATTCACGGTGTTCTTATTTCAATTTCCAGGAGTGTATTTAACAAATTAACTTTTCTCAGAAAGGACTTTTCTTGCTCTTACCCATCTGCATTTTATATCCTATTTCGGATATCGCCAGTTATTTTTCTGTTTAAATACGAAAACTCGATACTTTTAATGACTCATTCACTAATCTAAGTCAATTTGCATAGCCGGTAATGCGGTATTTACTTGTACTCGTATATTCAGTACTGTCGAAAAGTTTCGGTCCTGGGATTCTGCATTTATTATTTTTCTAAACTTTGAAACCTTTTTTCAGCTTTGTGGCATTTATTTAGTGACTCAAGTGATTGGACTGCATTAGCATGTAATCGTAGGCATACTCGTCGCCGAGGCTGTGGTCGACACCGTCTGATCACCACGAGGCAGATTGCCGTATTGTGCACTGAACAGCAACGTTTGGAGTGGAAGAATGAATGGTATCGTAGTGTGTTCAACGATGAATCGCCTTTCAGCAGTAACCCGGGTGACAATCGTCTGCGAGTATGGCTGCGACCTTGAGGGACGTCCCATACTTCCAGTTTTTTGGAGAATCATAGTTGTTTCACTCCTGATGACATGATATCAGGAGCAATCGAGTATGACAGATCTCTAATGCCTGCTAGACATGTTAGAAGTGAAGTTATAAGGCATGTTTATCCAAGTGTTAAGACAAAAACGGACAAACGTTGAAGAACGATAACTCTGGCAGGAAGTGTGAAAGAAACTAGTGTGAAGTGTTTTCTCTTTCACGTAATGAGATCGTAATTATACTATGAAATGTTTATCAGTGTATCAAGTGTAATTCATTGTAAAGTTGATCGTAAAATAGTATAATACCAATCCTACCAGAAATGTCTCATATTGTAAAATAAAATGAAGCTCATTCCAAGTATTAGAACATGTAACAATGATATTGTGTGTGAATTGTGAATGTTTCTCTAACAGGACAAGATCGATTTGTATGTATTTCCGTCACGGACAGTTGTAAAGCAGCTATGTGTGTCTTGTGAACGCTATTGTAAAGCAAATACACACATCAAAAAAAGTTTTGCATCACCCCGTTTCCCAGTACTCCTGAAGATAGACGTTGACTGTGGATACTGTATCACAGACACAGTCCCTTTGACTGTTCAGAGACGTCAGTAAACCCGCCGAAAGATGTAAACAACCATGCATGAGCAGCGCCTATTAGACGGAGGGGGTCCGACAGCCGATCAGTTCCAGTCATTCCACCAGGAAGGAGGTACACGGCGGTTCGATCGCGTCCGCATTGTTACTTTGTGCCAAGAAGGGCTCTCGACAAGGGAAGTGCCCAGACGTCTCGGAGTGAACCAAAGCGGTGTTTTTCGGACATGGAGAAGATACAGAAAGACAGGAACTGTCGATGACATGCCTCGCTCAGGCCGCCCAAGGGCTACTACTGCAGTGGATGATCGCTACCTACGGATTATGGCTCGGAGGAACCATCACAGCAACGCCGCTACGTTGAATAATGCTTTTCGTGTAGCCCCAGGACGACGTGTTGCGACTCAAACTGTGCACAATACACTGCATGATGTGCAACGTCACTCTCGGCGAGGTCCATCTTTGCAAGCAGGACACCATGCAGCGCCGTACAAAGCAAGACGCCATGCAGCGCGGTACAGATGGGCCCAACAACATGCCGAAAGGACCGCTCAGGATTGGCATCACGTTCCGTTCACCGATGAGTGTCGCATATGCCTTCAACCAGACAATCATCGGAGACGTGTTTGGAGGCTACCCGGTCAGGCTGAACGCCGTAGACACACTGTCCAGCGAGTGCAGCAAGGTGGAGGTTCCCTGCTGTTTTGGGGTGGCATTATGTGGAGCCAACGTACGCCGCTGGTGGTCGTGGAAGGAGGCTTAACGGCTGTACGATACGTGAATGCCATCCTTCGACCGTTAGTGCAACCATATCGGCAGCATATTGGCGAGTCATTCGTCTTCGTGGACGACAATTCGCGCCCCCATCGTGAATATCTTGCGAATGTCTTCCTTCAGGATAACAGCATCGCTCAACTAACCAGCATGTTCTCCAGACACGAACCGTATCGACAATGCCTGGGATAGATTGAAAAGGGCTGTTTATGGAAAACACGACGCACCAACCACTCTGAGGAAATCGGCGTTGAGGAGTGGGACGATCAGGACCAACAGTGCCTTGATGAACTTGTGGATTGTATGCCACGACGAATACAGGCATGCATCAGTGCAAGAGGACGTGCTACTGGGTATTAGAGGTACCTGCGTGTACAGCAGTCCGGACCACCACTTCTGAAGGTCTCGTTGTATGGAGGTAAAACATGCAATGTTACGTTTTTCTGAGCAATAAAAAGTGCGGAAATGTTTATGTTGATCTCTATTCCAGTTTTCTGTACATGTTCCGGAACTCTCGAAGCCGAGGCGATGCAAAACGTTTTTTAAAGTGTGTATGTATGTTCTCCCATTAAGGGAATATAAATTTGTAGTTACTGAGGACAGTACCTACAGATTTATCCCTAAGGGTGGGGGTGGGGGGTGTAGAGACGTCACATATTAAAAAAAATGCGACGCCTGAGAGGCAACAGAACAGCATCCAGAACGAATAAGTTTTCTAGAACATATTCAGAGTACAAAGGCTTGGCCATTGGCTGGAAATGTTACATGGTTACGTGGACTCGGGAGGTATCACGTGTCGAGCTGCGAGATGTAGCAGTGCGTTGGTGGTGACCATACATGGTGATAAACGAGGCCTTGCAGGGCAGTATCCGGAAGCGCCAATGTGAAATGAGCGGCGTGGCCTGCCGCACAGTATAAAGATGAAGGCAGCGTAGCCCGTGGTGGAGTACAGTAAAGACACTGGTCCAGGACGACCTATTGTATCGGTCAGGCCTGGGTCCTTGACTTGTTGTAGGAGCTCTGGCTCTGTTAACGCTCATACTTAGCCACGTACCTCCTTCGATGGGATTTTGCGATCAGGAGTAGGGTACTTTATTTCAAGTCATTATCTAATTCTTGCTCAGACGGGCAATTAAAGATTGTAGTTATTCAAGTCTTGCCTTTATTCGGTTATTTCCCGACCGAGTTCCATAACTCTTTCAAAATTCCAGTTAACCATCTTCATGTTAGGTGACTGGACGGACCTTCTACAGTCTCCAGTGTCATTGCCGGCCGATGTGGCCGAGCGGTTCTAGGCGCTTTGTGGTGTCACCGCCAGACACCACACTTGCTAGGTCGTAGCCTTTAAATCGGCCGCGGTCCGCTAGTATACGTCGGACCCGCGTGTCGCCACTGTCAGTGATTGCAGACCGAGCGCCGCCACACGGCAGGTCTAGTGAGACGTCCTAGCACTCGGCCCAGTTGTACGGACGACTTTGCTAGCGAAGCTACACTGACAAATACGCTCTCATTTGCCGAGACGATAGTTAGCATAGCCTTCAGCTATGTCATTTGCTACGACCTAGCAAGGCGCCATTATCAGTGGATATTTAACTAGTGATGCCTGTACCTTCAGACCGATCTTCTCCAATTATGGATTAAAGTTAAGTATTACATCAACTACGTACTTTATTTGCTACTCTAAATTCCCTTAACTGTTCCAGACCTCACGCCAGTCTGCGTGAGCTTAACGCGTGCCTTTCGGCTACCCCTCCTAGTGGATTGGCTGTCGGGTCAGTCCACTACACGCTTCATTCCAGAACCGCGCTGCGGCTACGGTCGCAGGTTCGAATCCTGCCTCGGGCACGGATGTGTGTGATGTCCTTAGGTTAGTTAGTTTTAAGTAGTTCTAAGTCTAGGGGACTGATTTTCCTCAGATGTTAAGTCTCATAGTGCTTAGAGCCATTTGAACCATCCAGTGTCATTAAGCGTCTGGACCGCTCGCTGAACGCAATTCCGCACCTTTGATCGGAGACTAGGAACAACAGGACTAGGGAATTACTGTCCCACGCGTGGGCTGCCGTTAACGCGCATTACAAACAGGAGCGTTTGGAGCATAAGTGTGGATGGCATGACGCCTTTCTGCACTACCTGGATGACATCGTCGGCTAGTTTGGCGGCGACATGAAGAGACGTCCCACACCTCCAGTATTCTGGAGAGACATAGCTGTGTCATTCCTGATGACATGTCAGGAGCCATCGAGTATGGCTTCAGGCCACGACTGGTGGTAATTGAAGGAACTCTGACGGAACGGACACCCTATGTCCTCGTGTGTCACATCTCATCTGACGGTAGTGTCGTGCCATTTTTCAGCAGGACAGTGGTCATCCACACGTGACATGCCTCTATGAACTGTGATGCTGAGGCAGTCCGGTGGCCGGCAGGATCCCCAGATCCGTCCTAGAGAGAATGTGAGTGGGACCAGATCGGACTTCAGCTGCGTGCCAGAGCCATTATCCAGAATATCGAGGACCATGTACAGCAGCTGCGGGCAAGCTTGCCTCATACTGCTGAATTTCCTCATACTGCCGAGATCTCTGCAGCTCTCTTAGGTTGTTTGCAGATTATGTTGTTGCTTTTCACCTAGTAAAGTCATCAGAAGATCAAAACAAATTGCAAAACGATTTAGAAAAGATATCTGTATGGTGCGAAATTGGCAACTGACCCTAAATAATGAAAAATGAGAGGTCATCCACATGAGTGCTAGAAAGAATCCGTTAAACTTCGGTTAAACGATAAATCAATCAAATCTAAAGGCCGTAAATTCAACTAAATACCTACGAATTACAATTACGGACAACTTAAATTGGAAAGAATGAAACGTCCCCTTAGAACAATTTTACACGACTGTGCTTAAACTGACACAATATTTTTAGCGCAACGCAATCTGACTTTCAAAAATCCCTACGAAAGAATGGCCCTGACTAACATTAACCTATACCTTTCAGAAATCATTTACCTCACAAAAATCTTCATTACTCGAACTACTGCAATACAGCGAGCGCCACTACTGCCAGCTAAATAAAAGATTCAAACTACGGAAGGCACTTACTACTGATAGGGATAGTTAGCAAATGAAAGATATTAATAGAGAACAAACAATGTATTTACCTTAATAGTCATAATATATATATATATAGGAGTTCGTGACAAATTACAAAACTCCGCCATCTCTCTCCCCACATCCACCACTGCTGGCGGCTCACCTCCAACTGCGCAACGCTACGCGCTGTTCACATCCAGCTGCCGCTGCCCAACACTACAATGGCAGACAACAATGCAAACTAGCCACAGACTGCACACAGCACAGCCAGTGATTTTCATATAGAGCGCTACGTAATGTTGCCAATAAGAAAACATAAACAGCCTACTTACATAAAGAAAACATAAACAGCCTACTTACATAGCCCCCATGCTCACCACAACTGCCATATGCAACGTCCCCTTAGAACAATTTTACACGACTGTGCTTAAACTGACACAATATTTTTTAGCGCAACGCAATCTGACTTTCAAAAATCCCTACGAAAGAATGGCCCTGACTAACATTAACCTATACCTTTCAGAAATCACTTACCTCACAAAAATCTTCATTACTCGAACTACTGCAATACAGCGAGCGCCACTACTGCCAGCTAAATAAAAGATTCAAACTACAGAAGGCACTAACTACTGATAGGGATAGTTAGCAAATGAAAGATATTAATAGAGAACAAACAATGTATTTACCTTAATAGTCATAATATATATATATATAGGAGTTCGTGACAAATTACAAAACTCCGCCATCTCTCTCCCCACATCCACCACTGCTGGCGGCTCACCTCCAACTGCGCAACGCTACGCGCTGTTCACATCCAGCTGCCGCTGCCCAACACTACAATGGCAGACAACAATGCAAACTAGCCACAGACTGCACACAGCACAGCCAGTGATTTTCATATAGAGCGCTACGTAACGTTGCCAATAAGAAAACATAAACAGCCTACTTACATAAAGAAAACATAAACAGCCTACTTACAAGAACATATAGAAAATGTTCTGGGGAAGGCTAACCAAGACTGCGATTTACTAGCAGAACATTTAGAAGATGCATCAGATCTACTAAGGAGATTGCCTACACTACGCTTGTCCATTCTCTTTTGGAGTATTGCTGCGCGATGTGGGATCCTTGTGAGATAGGATTAACGGAGTTCAAAGAAGGGCAGCACCTTTTCTACTATCGGGAAATAGGGGAGAGGGTGCCACGGACATGTTACGGCATTTGGGGTGGACATCATTCAAATAAAGGCGTTAATCGTTGCGGCGGGATCTCCTCAAAAAATTTCAATCACTAGCTTTCTTCTCCGTATGCGAAAATATATTGTTGACGCCGATCTACATCGGAAGAAACGATCATTATAATAAAATAAGGGAAATCAGAGCTCGCAGTGAAACATATAGGTGTTTATTTTTTCCGCTCGCTGTTAGAGAGTGGGAAACAGAGAATTATTGTGAAGGTGGTTCGAATTTGCAGAGCATCCATGTAGATGTAGATGTAGATGCGAAAGTTGACTCGAGTTTGTAATCGCTGGAATAAAATCACATACCCTTTCAACCAATGAATTTCATTTCGTTTCCACCCCTTGCCCCTCGTTTCCACCGCCCCCCCCCCCCTCTCCCATTCTGTGTGCTACATTTTGTCGGCCAGAGTAGCCTCATTTGATCGGAACCCAATCGGAGCTTTAAAATGAACTAGTAAACGGAAAGAACAAATAACATAGCAGCGATTATATGACCGTCTGTATTGCTCTGAGACCTGTAAAAGTGTGCTCACAGCTATGGCTGCTGCCACATGCTTTAGGATGGGACCTATAGTGTGTCTACTCTAGCCTCACGTGTATTTTAGTAACAGTAGCTTTTTATGTTGAAGTATCCTGAAATTATTGCAAACAGAGAACGACCGAAATCCTGGTTCTTTTAGAAGACCAAACTACAGAGTCCGTAGAACTGCTGCTGATTTTTCTGGGGAATCCTTTTTTGCGATAATATATAGCATCCATTCTAGTTCCTCTCGAGGAAAATTACTTCGGCAATGGTGGAGTCTATCAGTATTATCTGAAATCTAAAATAATGAATATCGACAGAAAAATTAGGGTAATTTTAATATCAATGTGTAAATAACACAACTGTGTGGCCTCAGTTTGTAGTAGTAATCCGTCATCAAAGGAAGTAAACGTACCACAGTAAAGACTTGTTCCATATGAATGCGTCATGAACCATAAGCTATTCTGCCACGCGAATTTTAGCTTAAGCCTGTTTATAAAAACTCAGATACATTCTTCTTTCTGTTTAAGCACAGTTTCTTACTACAATTAAACGGCTGCCCTAAGACAGAGAAGTGAATGAGAAAGGGTAGTAGTTACAAAGTTTCAGTGTACTGTTGTAGGCGTGCCAATGACAGTTTCTGAATTATTACAACCATTTTAAAATATGTGATGCACGAGTCGTTTCAACAATGAAACTTTGGTGAGTTGTGCGCACTCATTTTGCTCTCTGGTTATTTTCGACAAACTCCTCCGAACTTTTCGCAAAAGAATTGTTGGATGTTGGGAGTGAGAAAATGGCAATCGGCGAATCCACAGAATGTTTCACTTTGCAAACAACTTCAGTGAAATCACAGCAACCGCAGACGAATTGATTCGAAAAGTTTTCTCAAATATAGCACAAAATTACAGAAATGATCAGTGACTTAGTGAAAAATCCTGTATTAGCAGCCAAGAAAAAAAGAAAAGAAAAAAACGAAGTCAGTACCATCAGTTTTAACTTTCAAAGCGAAATACCAGGTGAAGTGCCAACGCAACACTGTATGAAGTTGTCGGTTGTCCAACTGAATTCTTGAATTCAGTTAATTTGCTAGGAATGCCACCCGCGTTTTAACATTGAAAATTGGCGTACCTATGATTCTTCTTCGAAACGGGAATTCGCCACGACTTTGAAATGGTACCAGGATTTCAGTGAAAAAGATGACAGACAATATCACCGAAGCTACAATTTAAAATGGAACATTTACAGGCAGAGAGAAAAAGTGAAATAAAGTCGTATGGCATGACCATCTGGGAGACCCAGAACGGCAGGTTCAGCCACCTAATTGGAAAGGTTTTCATATTCATCAGGCCCACAGGCATCTTTCCTTCTCGAAGAATGAGAGTTATGTGCATAAGTGTATCTGTTAAGTGTAGGTGACTGTAATGGTATGTGTTTACTGTGGTGTCATCTTCGTTTTGGAGATAATGAGAGAAGGTAGTGGGTGAAGGCCGGTGCCGACACATAGACTACTCCTTGCAAATAGCAATAGGGGGCAGCCGAACATAACGTCATCACCCAACGGACGGAACACCAACATTGTCGCAAGTCCTCGCTTCGTGAGACACTGTGGAAGGGTTTGGATTTGGATCCAGGAGATTGGTGCAAAGACTGGTGATCAGGGATTTTATGCCATCACCCCTTTGCAGTGAGAAGCAGCAGACACACGGACAACCGCTACAAGTCTGTGGACTAAAATTGGCAGATACAAGTCTCTCACGTGGACAGCTGTATCTAGCCAGCTCATCCTTCAGAAAACCTTCTGAATTTTTCGTGTATGCACCAGACGGACAAAGAACAAATATGCTGCAACCAAAAGCACTTAAAAAAACAGAATTTTAACACAAACACTGTCTTTGTTTGAAAGCATTGCAACGCATGCCAGAAACTCGCTACATGCAAATAACTTGTCACTAATTGCAACTTACGGCAATAGAAAACACGCGAGCTTGCGAACCGCTAAGTTAAGCAAGAATAGTGTCTCCTTCCAAATGTAGTATTGTAGCTTAGTGAACACCAAAGAACTGCTTCTGGCTTTGACTGCAAGACTGCTGTGTTCAACCGTAGTTCAGTAGACGGCGAAAGGAAGTCTTATAGCTTATGTCACGAGCGCACTCTCATAGAACGAAGACGATGCAAAATCTTGAATGAACCCGTTCTCAGAAATGTACATCACACAAGGTATTTATACTTGTCATGTTCTGCAATGGAAGTTTGCAACATCCTAAAATTCTAGTCGAGCAAGAAAATCATCCCAGCCGCAGTGCAGAAAATAGGAGACTGAGCACCCCAACCCAAACGCACGCTCTGTCGGAGCTAAATTATTCTACTCGCCGTAGCTAAACGGAACTGGTGCGAATAACATTAGCGGCGTAATTAATCACCGCTCAGATTCGCTACCCATGCATCCGTGCCAATCGCGATGAATTGCATCCGAATGCAGCACAAATGCAGAATGTCGTAATAAACTGATACGTGCTTACACCAGCAGAACCAAATAATACAGCTTTCTCCTCGTATGCATAACATTATATAGGCTACTGTTTGGTAAAGCTCACTGTTTAAATGAACATTATTGTCAGTCATATATTTTTCTGGTAGCGACGAGTGCTATAAATATTAAGTAATTTGAGTTGGCTTTTGCTGATCGAGTTTGATGCTTAAATTAAGAACTAATTCAAAAGGACAGTTTAAAAATTTTACTGGTGAGTGTCACGATAGGAATGAATTGCTTTTTCTTCTCCTTCTTAAAAAATACTGTTATTACTCCCCCTTGCATTATCGTATTTATAGCCATACAAGTTTTGAAAATGCAGGAATATGTCAACAGAATATATATATATATATATATATATATATATATATATATATATATATATATATATATATATATATATAGGCAAAATACATCCGCATTCTAGTAATTTTTGCATATTCATTTCTATCCTTTTAAATTAACCCTGCGAATATTTATCCTCGTAAACTGCTTACAGATAGGAAAGTCTTTTTATTCGTGGTGCTTACGAAAGTCTATTGTGGAGGAAAATTGTTTTAAAAACTGTTTTTCTCAGATAAATTTGAAATATTTCTCACAGAAGACTGTCATAAAATAGCGCCTTTAATCATGTACATGAAACGATTCACAGAGTTCTCAAACATAGAATTATAAAAGAAATATAAAACATTGACGATGTCCTTAACGTTGTACGGGAGTGAGACACTGGCACACTCTGTAAAACATTGGAAAAAATGTATGGAAATTGATTTCATAAGTGTGTGAGATGTGACAGATCAGCAGACAGGGTATGAAAGCAGACTGGAGTGTGGAACATTTAATCTTTGTTTAAAAAAATAAATTTAAAGTATATACATAAAACTGCTGCCTTACATGCATAGAAATCATCGTAGTATGAGATGCCCGAGGCCAAGACATTTATAACAACAGATATTCTACTTCAGCCCTGAAGACGCTAATGAATTATGGTTCTGAATTATAAATGCATGTTTTGTTTGTAATGCTCAAGAATTGTAGAATGAATAGATAATAGTCACAGTAGACGTGTATAGTACAGATGTGTTACACGAAACGAACATCTCTAATTAGGAAATACCAGTCACTCCCTACCCGCAGATTCTTTAAAAAATCGAACATCCATCTATAAAACAGCTCCGTTTTAAGAACAGCTACTTTTTCACTCACTTCAATGCGTATGACAACATATCTCCTGAACTATATGTCGTAGCATGACATAATATTGTAGGTACAGTCTGTTGTACATTTGGACAGTCTCTGAAACATGTATTGCAAATAGAGTTAGTAGCAGAGAAGTAAAGAATTAAAATTTCATGCCTAATGCTGAAGATTTACTGCATGATAACGAAATTGTAGTAAGCGATAAACTTATTTTTGTAATTTTTTGCTCAAGTGACAACTGAAAAGAGTTCTGAAAATGGTTTAAATTACGCGTAAAGTTTGTTAGTAGTCGCTAATTGCTCTCATTCTCAAACAATGGTTGACTATACACTACTGGCCACTAAAATTGCTACACCACGAAGATGACGTGTTACAGACGCGAAATTTAACCGACAGGAAGAAGATGCTGTGATATGCAAATGATTAGCTTTTCAGAGCGTTCACACAAGGTTGCAGCCGGTGGCGACACCTAAAACGTGCTGACATGAGGAAAGTTTCCAACCGATTTCTCATACACAAACAGCAGTTGACCGGCGTTGCCTGGTGAAACGTTGTTGTGATGCCTCGTGTAAGGAGGAGAAATGCGTACCATCACGTTTCCGATTTTGATAAAGGTCGGATTGTAGCCTATCGCGATTGCGGTTTATCGTATCGCGACGTTGCTGCTCGCGTTGGTCGAGATCGAATGACTGTTAGCAGAATATGGAATCGGTGGGTTCAGGAGGGCAATACGGAACGCCGTGCTGGATCCCAACGGCCTCGTATCACTAGCCGTCGAGATGACAGGCATCTTATCCACATGGCTGTAATGGATCGTGCAGCCACGTCTCGATCGCTGAGTCAACAGATGGGGACGTTTGCAAGACAACAAGCATCACCACGAACAGTTATACGACGTTTGCAGTAGCATGGACTATCAGCTCGGAGACCATGGCTGCGGTTACAGTTGACGCTGCATCACAGACAGGAGCGCCTGCGATTGTGTACTCAACGACGAACCTGGGTGCACCAATGGCAAAACGTCATTTTTTCGGATGAATCCAGGTTCTGTTTACAGCATCGTGATGGTCGCATCCGTGTTTGGCGACATTGCGGAGAACGCACATTGGAAGCGTGTATTCATCATCGCCATACTGGCGTATCGCCCGGCGTGATGGTATGGGGTGCCATTGGTTACACGTCTCGGTCACCCCTTGTTCGTACTGACGGCACTTTGAACAGTGGACGTTACATTTCAGATGTGTTATGACCCGTGGCTCTACCCTTCATTCGATCCCTGCGAAACCCTACATTTCGGCAGGAGAATGCACGACCGCATGTTGCAGGTCCTTTACGGGCCTTTCTGGATACAGAAAATCTTCGACTGTTGCCCTGGCCAGCACATTCTCCAGATCTCTCACCAATGGAAAACGTCTGGTCAATGGTGGCCGAGCAACTGGCTCATCACAATACTCCAGTCGCTACCCTTGATGAACTGTGGTACCGTGTTGAAGCTGCATGGGCAGCTGTACCTGTACACGCCATCCAACTCTCTTTGACTCAAAGCCCAGGCGTATCAAGGCCGTTATTACGGGCAGAGGTGGTTGTTCTGGGTACTGATTTCTCTGGATCTATGCACCCAAATTGCGTGAAAATGTAATCACATGTCAGTTCTAGTATAATATATTTGTCCAATGAATACCCGTTTATGATCTGCATTTCTTCTTGGTGTAGCAATTTTAATGGCCAGTAGTGTAGTCCGAATAATTTGCGCGTGCTGAGTTAACGGTCTCTGAAGACATATATAAACACAGTTCTAACTTTAATATTGGACTTTCGTGTTAAACCTTTAGTATACATATTTCGTCATTGCCCGGATTATACAGAATTTTTGGTTTTTTAATTCAATTAATAACGCTTTGTCCCTGGAAGCCGTTAGATAGGCAACATGTAACAACTGTGTGGCTGTTTCAGCCATTCAGTAATATAGAAACCAATGGAATGCTGGTGTATGAGTGAACACGATAGCGATGTACCCTGTTAGTTCTAGATCTTTTTTTTTTTGTCATTCCATAGACAATCGGGTAGAGTCTGGTCCGACAGCTGTACGTAACTGTTCTTCAGCTGAGAGCATTAATAAAATATAAACACATAGTTCCCAAAAATAATGAAAAATGTAAAATACGTTAATGTTTTTAAAATTTTTAGAGCTTACTGTTGTTCATTTCTAACGGAACGGGGAAGTGACAGGACTGAGTTGAGCTGTGATTGAACGTTAGCCATAAGTGTATTATTCCACAATAAATATATGAAGCATTAAAAAGGAACGCTAATGATTTCCGAGATGAGTGCTCAAGATTCATCATTTGAACATTGATCAGGTTAAGATGCACCTCTATAACACTAACAAGAAACCCCTTGAGTGCCAGGTCAAAAGGCCAATGATGTTTACGGCATTCGACGTCCCACATACTGTCTACCATGAAGCCACAATATTGGCTGTTAATGGCAACAGGGGGCGGGACCGGAGATATCCAATGCTTTGTCGACGAGTAACTCACAACAGTGCTAGCGGTGTTGAGACAAAGCAGAGCAATGGCAACGATAAACAAAACAAACATTCCATTATATTTACAACAACAGTTGCCGAAGTTGACATTTCGTCTGAAAGGAAGCCAAGAAATTTCGCAGAATGAGAAAGAGGTGGTAGATGAAATATTAGCGCTTCTACAAGTTGAGTCAGTGGAATGCGTGGCGTCGTATACGGCCGACTGTACGGGCAGTGTACTTGAGTACAATGATGACGATACGTGCTTAACAAGTGAAAGTGATATTGAAACAGGTGTCTAGCCGTGTATTTCATATCCTTGTTGGACAGGGAGTCACAAATCCCGTCTCCAGTGAAAGGCAGTCGTTTCCAAGGAGCGGGTACTAAACGTAATTACGTACATGGAAGATCATCCACACCATAGTTAACAAACAATTTTATGAGCAAATTTCGAATACGTCAGTAGCAATATGGCCACGTAGTGCATAAAAAACGGATATTGAAAGGAGGACTTGTTACAATAACTGGTGTTTGCGCGTTTCAAGGATGTTCTATATAATTTGCAGGATGTGCACGATAGTGACTTACTACGTTACGCACATCAACTTCCTCGACATAGATTATAGTGATTTCAAGGGAAGGAGTGGAAGGTGGCATAACTTCAAACATTGCTACAGAATTGGAAGTCGAAAGATAACGAGAATTTGACGATACAGCAAACTGCGGAATCGGCCCGAAAATTTGTAGGTCTGATAAGCAAACTGATCCTATCGTTCAGTAACGAATAATTTTCCAACTCCGACCAATCGGGATCTGAAGAAGAAATGCATATGAAAGGAACTCTGGAAATTAGAGGTACCAGGAGCGTTGTATCAACTAACATCAGTGCCTTAACTCATTCGTATGTAATTAAGCTGACTGTCAATCTGGGTAGTAAATTGGCTGGACAGTTATTTATTGCGCTGCGAGAAGCTGGAGGTGGTCTAACGCCTACGATTCTTTCTCGTGTGCGTGAGGTTGCAAGGGCAGTAGGGAATATTTACACTACAGAAAGCAAGAGTGGGAAAATGGGCATAAGAGAAGTACAACCACGGTGTGAGCGCTGCTTTTGGTCAGGTGGTCAAAATAGCCTGATTTTGCTTGATCCCTGATCTGGGTATAAAATCCATATTCCTCTAAATCAAACTATACATCCTGAAAAGTGTGTGATATTACAGTTTGTACCTCATGAAACCATTGGACAAATTCAGCCTCTGGATGTTTGCTTTTTCTATGCCTATGAAACACATTATCAAACTATCTGCAGCCAGTTTCACAATAAGCTCCATGACAGACTGTGTCGCATGCAGTTGCATGCCATCACTTTCCATCAGTTTCCACATCCCGTTACACCAATCTGATTCTATATGAATTCTTTAAGAGTGGATCCTAGCTTAACATCCCGCATGGTTTGTAACTCTCAAGAATTTCGCCTTCTATGTTGATAGTGAGAACCTTTGTGATCACCGTGGCGCGCCAATTTTTGTTCTGTGTTCATGGTGCAACTTAACGGTCTCTTTTGAACATTTCTTGAATGTCGACGATGTCCATATTGTGAATTGTTATACATACACCCCATAGAGGGTTGATCTCTGCACCCTCTGGACACACATTTTCTGTCGCCCTCCTGATTCACTTGGTGAGTCATTAACAGCTAATATTTTTCCTGTCACAACTGTTAACTCATATTTTTCAAAAGACGTTTGCTAAAGATTGAACTTGCGGCCTCGAATTAAGGCGTCCCTTGTAAGTAAAATACATTTAATCTTAATGGTCATCAATTAACCAATATTAAACGCAATAGAACAAGTGTATATTATTCTGACAACTTATGGAGAACGTAACTTGGTCTTATAAGCGGTTTACAATTAATTAAAATAGTACCACAGTGTAATCACTAAAATTGTTACTTGCTCAAATACTGCTCCACCGAGCACTGTTCTAGCACATCAGTATGTACCCTTTTATACTTGGTCACTGTTATGAACATAAACAAGCTAACAGTATAATTAGAGTAAAACCTGTTTTTACAATCCCAGATTTTTCTCTTTCCACGAATTTACGATACTTTCTGTTGGTATCGTCGTTAAGTCCCTTTCTCTCAGTTGTACAAAATTTCCTGCATTTTGCAGTTTTCAACCACTACCACAAGATTCACCATCGGTTTTCTGCTTGAGTTCTATATAAACTACATCGCTTTGCCAGTCACACACCAGCTGTAGGATATCGCACAACATAAACTGGACAGTTTCAAATGGTTCAAATGGCTGTGAGAACTATGGGGCTTAACATCTGGGGTCATCAGTCCCCTATAACTTAGAACTACTTAAACCTAACTAACCTAAGGATATCACACACATCCATGCCCGAGGTAGGATTCGAACCTGCGACCCTAGCAGTCGCGCGGTTCCGGACTGAAGCGCCTAGAACCGCTCGGCCAATGCGGCTGGCTCTGGACAGTTTATGTCACAATGTAAATCATTTAGGGTTGTATGAGAAATGCAATTGGCATTTTTAAGGGTACTTTCAAAATGTCCCCATGATGTTTCCTCACCTGTCTGTGCTCTAAACCGCAATAAATTACATAAAACAGGAACTGAGTTTGTTTTTCCTCAGAAGCTGTCATGTAACGTACAAAACAATACTCAATAAACATTTGATTCCAGATTATCACGATTAGTTTGTACTAATTTTACAAGACTCTTATCGAGGAGTTCTTCAACATTCTTAGTCTGGTTTGTCATAGTATTAATAAAATTACTTTACATTTTTTGTACATCTTTATGTCATTCCGAATTCGTATGCATTTTTGCAGATTCATTAAACTTTTTGCAATTGCCGAATGGACGGCTTATAACTGTGCAGTGATACTGCCATGAATTATACGTGGCTGGAAAGGCACACTCAACTTACGTAGTGTATCATTATCTGCCTTACAATAAATCACGTGTGGATATAATGATAGTCTTTTGAAATGTTCTCTTTATGCATCGTTCTTGAAATTATAATTTTTGTAAGGCTGCCATGAACTCAATAAAATCCATTAATTTTGGGACTCTTCAGTTTTCCATTTTGTCCATGTAATCTCTTACATCGGAAATACTGACCAGAAGACTATTGAAATGTAAATTTAATTTTACGCTTTTCGTCACGTAGGTTTATTGAATAATTCAAGGATGTTGTAATGTTTTACTTCATTCTTTACAAGTTAGTGTCTATCGTCCATTTATGTGACCATTCTTTCTTATGTTGGCAAGAACGAACAATGCACATGCCACTAGGAACAACGCTATAGTTTTGCTCACTGATGTACACGTGCGAGTTGAAAATGGATTAATGGTTCGTCTGCTTATTGTCACTGTCGCGTCACTGTTGTGAACTTGTACCAGGCACGGGTATTAAAAGATCGATATTGTACCAGACATAGTGTCCATTTGTGAAATTTAGATATTCGTGTGTCGATTGTTTATATTTTCTTTTCTAGCTAAAGGAGAGCAGTAAGAGGCACGCTCCAGTTGTTTCCCTCAAATGTTGAAAGATTTTCAAACAAGAAGGACGTGTTATCCGGTGACGGACGTTTCCTCGCTTTTGAGAACCCCTGACTGCTGACTATGTGATGAAGCGATGGTATGGCGTTGTTAGGCGGGAAACCCCGCCTGGGGTTGTTCGGCCGGCTGTTGCAAGTCTCTCTATTCGACGCCACTGCGGCGACTTGCGCATCGTCGAAGATAAGATGAAATGACCAGGATAACACGAACACCCAGTCTCTGAAAAGAAAATATCCACCCCAGCAGGGTATCGAACCCGGTATAACACTATTCGCTAATACCTGAACCTTTAGTCCTTTCACGGGAAAAGCTACGTGTAACACTAACGTGCTGTGAAACAAGCTAATGTTACCCTCTGAGAGGATTTCAAAGTTAGATCGTGCGTGTGTCTAATGGAAAAGGCTATTGGACTATAATTTCGATTTTTGTGAAGTTGACACTAAAACTAAACGGGTCTTAACCTTGGGAGTTAACAAAAGTAACACACACACCAGCTCATACTAACGACGGCCACAATCAATAGCATAACTTAATCAAAATACTGAAACATCACCGCATGAAGTGCAGAGCTAATTTTGGACATGAGGGGCTTCTAGCTTGACTGACAGGAATAATACAAATAAAGATAAATAATATCTTAAATACACTGTTTAAAATCCTCTGCATATAGCAATTTTTTCCCTAACAGGGGGAGAATATGATGGGGACCCATAAACTGGTATAGTTTCAGTAGCCAAGGTTCTTCGATTATTACAAAAGTAAAAACTATCTCTAAAAGCTAATCATTCACTTACATTACTTCTAAAGGTAATAAAATGCAACAATGGGTTTAATTAACTTCAAAAGGAACGATTCATGATGGGTAACAAAACTACACTATCTTTGAAAATGTGCATAACTTCAATTCTAACAGTATTACCGCAAATCGGTTCATTAAAGATCGATATGTACTTGTATTTTAATCACCTGTGAAGCAGGCATTCTTTGCAATAATATTTGTACAACCTTGCACTGTAATCGTTCAAAACTATATTTTATAATAAACTAAGGATACTTTAGCAAAAGCCAATCCAACATCACTTTTATGGTTTTAACTTTTAAATAATTAAGGTTTTCTCTTTCCTGTTGACTGATCTTTAAATTTTTGTACTTCCTAGGTTAAGAATTTCACTTGGAGTAGTCTATAAACAAAGCATCCAAAATTTACTCTTACTTTAACTTTTGTTACTCATTTTACTTTAGACAAAAAATCACTTTTAAAAACATGAATGCTAGAATTGGTCTTGTAAATCAGGATAAAACACCTTCGCTTGGACCTTGCCTAGTCGGCGGTGGGGGTCCCCCGCATCGTCCCCCTACGCTCCTTGGAGTATGGGACCTCATCATTATCATCACTCGGTTAATTAGTAGCACCTAGGTGAGGACCGTGGGTAGGTTCGTGATCAGGATTGAAGTTATGGTTTCAAACACGAATTGACGTTTTATGTGATTACTATTGAAACAACACACAAATTAGCTAGTCTATGCCAATATACAGGGGAGTCACCTAACGTTACCGCTGGATATATTTCGTAAACCACATAAAATACTGACGAACCGATTCCACAGACCGAACGTGAGGAGAGGGGCTAGTGTAATTGTTTAATATAAACCATAAAAAATGCACGGAAGTATGTTTTTTAACCCAAACCTATGTTTTTTAAATGGAACCACGTTAGTTTTGTTAGCACATCTGAACACATAAACAAATACGTAATCAGTGCCGTTTGTTGCATTGTAAAATGTTAATTACATCCGGAGATATTGTAACCTAAAGTTGACGCTTGAAACCTCCGACGTTCAGTTGCGTGTTGTAACAAACACGGGCCACGGTCGCCGAGCAGCATCTGCAGGGACATGTTTACGATGACGACCCTGTTTACGAGTGTGGCTGTAGTGCACTGTTATGGTTTGGTCTAGCTGTCGCAGTGTCCACATGTAGCGCTTGCTGCTATTGTTATTCTGCATTCGTCTCCGCACGCAGACCAACTGTAGTACACCGTGTTACCAGGCGTCTGTGATAGTGTAGTGTTGTAGGAACTGTGACCATGGTGTATTCGAATTCTGAAAAGGCGGAGTCGATACTCATCTATGGCGAGTGTCGACGAAATGCAGCTGAAGCATGCAGGGTGTATGCAGAACGATACCCGGACAGAGAGCATCCAACGTGTCGCACATTGCAAAACATCTACCGCCAACTGTATGCAAGAGGTATGGTCGTAGCACGCAAACGGGTCCGTAACAGGCCCGTCACAGGAGAAGCGGGTGCAGTTGGTGTGTTAGCTGCTGTTGCCATGAACCCACACATGAGTACACGCGACACTGCGAGAGCCGGTGGACTGAGTCAAAGTAGTGTCATGCGCATACTGCATCGTCGCCGCTTTCACCCGTTTCATGTGTCGCTACATCAGCAGTTACATGGTGATGACTTTAATCATCGAGTGCAATTCTGTCAATGGGCATTAACAGAGAATGCGTTGCAGTTCTACTTGTTTACCGATGAAGCGGGTTTCACAAACCACGGGGCAGTGAATCTACGGAACATGCATTACTGGTCCGTGGACAATCCTCGCTGGCTCAGACAGGTAGAGCGACAGCGACCGTGGACTGTAAATGTATGGTGCGGAATCATTGGCGACCACCTCATTGGTCCTCACTTCATTGCAGGGGCCCAAACAGCTGCAACATACATCGCGTTTCTACAGAATGATCTGCCAACGTTGCTCGAAAATGTCCCACTGGAAACGTGTCGACGTATGTGGTATCTGCATGATGGTGCACCTGCACATTCCGCAATTAACACTAGGCTGACCCTTGCAAGGATGTTCGACGGGCGTCTCATAGGATGTGGAGGACGCATAAATTGGCCAGCCCGTTCTCCTGATCTTTCTGTGGGGTACGTTAAAGGAGAATGTGTAGCGTGATGTGCTTACAACCCCAGAGGATATGAAACAACGTATTGTGGCAGCCTACGGCGACATTACACCAGATGTACTGCGGCGTGTACGACATTCATTACGCCAGAGATTGCAATTGTGTGCAGCAAATGATGGCCACCACATTGAACATCTATTGGCCTGACATGTCGGGACACACCCTATTACACTCCGTAATTGAAAACGGAAACCACGTGTGTACGTGTACCTCACCCCTCATGGTAATGTACATGTGCGTCAGTGAAAAAGACCAATAAAAAGGTGTTAGCATGTGGACGTAATGTTCTGTTCCAGTCTCTTCTGTACCTAAGGTCCATCACCGTTCCCTTTGGATCCCTACGTAATTCGGTGCTCTCCGATACACACGATCGAACAGCGGAGGAGTGGTACTCAAGCGTCAACTTTAGGTTACAAAATCTCCGGATGTAATTAACATTTTACAATGCAACAAACGGCACTGTTTACGTATTTGTTTATATGTTCTGATGTGCTAGCAAAACTAACGGGGTTCCATTTAAAAAAACGTAGGTTTGTGTTAAAAAACATACTTCCGTGCATTTTTGTATGGTTTGTATTAACCAATTACACTAGCCCCTCTCCTCACGTTCGGTCTGTGGAATCGATTCGTCAGTATTTGATGTGGTTTACGAAACCAGCGGTAATGTTAGGTGACTCACCCTGTATATTACGTAACTGAATGTACGAAGTCTGTGAAGCAGTGGCGAAGATTAGTGGCAGGCGAAATGGCGGCTAACTGTACTCACGGCTCTTGATGTGCGAATGCTCTATAAAATCTCTTCTTGGCGTCATATTTTCAACACATTAGAGCCATTCCATTATTCCGTGAATACCAAGTAATAACCAGATCCACATCCGAGTCGAATCCCTTCTAATGCAGCTTCCAATTGCCTCTCTTAGCACCGTCGAGGTGTACTGTGCTAAGGCTAGCCACACACTGCGTGACGTTCACACAAAGGAGCCGCGCAGTTCGACCGCCAAACCCACCTTTTACATCGCGCCATGCCACTTTCGTTACGGAGGGACTTCCCTACAGCGTTTACATGTAACAAATACAAGTGCCCTAAGCATGAACCAGCTTTTAACAAACATCCTTATTTCATAAGCATATTCATATTATAAAAAATTAAAATTTCTGCATATTCTTTTGCTTTTTTCAAATATACATTACAAAACTCTAATTCTCTTGCCATACATCAAGGAGTTCAAACAACACAGAGTGCACACTTCGTAAATTGCAGATACACAGTTACTTAAAATAAACCTAATCGATATAAGTGTTACATCTGGACTCCATGATCTAGGCACAATGACAACAGCCACAATACCATGAACTGTACACATGACATATTAAGTACTGAAACAGTTCCAAGATGGTTATGCAACGATTTTTGGCACTTCTTCAAAGAATAAGATTTCTTGAAAAATGACATAGCAATTTTAAAATAATTATTCTTTTTGTAATTTTAGTTCGAACCCTCAATACGTTTTTCATTACTCTAACTCATCTTACGGCTCACTTAACGTATGTTTTGTAACCTCTGTACTCAACTTTACCGATGTTTTCATGTTGTTAGTAATAATTTTCCAGGTGTATTAGTTGATATATATGTGGGCCCTGTGATTACAGCCCGACAGTTCCTTTTTTATATCCGTAAACTAAGTGAATTCTGGCACAAAGACACAAAGGGATTACAGACATTGGCTGCGTGTGGGTATTGATTGAAACCAGTGGGGGAAAGCTGAAAATTTATGCTGGACAGAGAGAAGAAACCTGTGTACGAGGTAGATACACTGACCACTGCGCCATCTGTGCTCAGTGGTCAGCGCATCTGCGAGGACTAATCACATCTCCCGTCAGACCCAAATTCTCATCTTACCCACACACTACTAAGGTAGTGCCCCTTGGCCATTATCCTCATTACTCGCACCATTTCACAGAGTCTGGTAAGAGTTCGAGCCTAGTGTGCATCTGCAATGAAGAGATCATTGGCTGCCTCGCTGTAATTTTATATATGGTGCTGACAGGGTTCACGAGTGCCCCATTCAGTTCTGCAGTGACTATTGCAGCTAGCACGCTCTTATTATTCTTCATAATCTGTAAGATGGCAAGAACTATGCCCCTTACATGAAGTCATTAAAGATCACCTAACTCACGTTGCGCGAACAGTAGGGCTGAACAAAAATGACTGACAAGGCACAATGCATCTTGTAGAGGATATAGTATGGACGTATTGGAATAATTAATGTCAGGAGATGGTTTTAAAGTAATTCACACGACATGAAAACTTTGTGGAAACGCGTCGATTTACTGGAGGCTAGTTTACCCCAGGGAAGTATTCAGAATTGACCGTGGCCGCCGGGGGAGTGGCTAAGGGAAGCAACAACAGGCAGCTTAGGGCAGCTCAAGCTCCGAGAAAGCGGTAATGTGGCGCGGCCTCCAGCCGCCTTAAGATGAGTGACAGTGAGTGGGTGGTTGACCCCGACTCCATGCTGGTGTACCGGGAACCAGACGGAGAACTTTATGCCTGTTGATAAATGTCCGTTGTCTCGTTTTCTGTGAAAAATGCGAGAAAGCCGCACAAAGCTATGGTGGAGCGGTCAACAGAGGTCAAAATATGCGTGTTCGTGACTATAGCAACTTTACGGTGAATTCACGGTCCGCAGAGCCTGAAGTAAATCAGGTGAAGAGCGACAGCATGAAATACGCTGGCCTCTGATGGGAACGTAGGACCAAGGAATTTGAAGTACTCTCCTGGGAGTCAGAATTCCGGAAAAATTGGTGTTTCTGCAGATGATAACCTTGATGGGTGGCCTGGGAGGAGCGAAATGGCAGAAGATGAGAGGAAGGGAAATTTTGTGGGAATTTGTTCACTTCCCAGAGCAGGCATTGGTCAGTGCTGGGAAGCGACGCATAATTAACGCGACTTACACTGCAATTGGCGTAAGTGATTTTGCTGGAGGTGAAACCGAGGCGAAGAGCGGACTCTGAGAAGTCTCTGTAGAGGTCTTCCATTCCCAGCTTGCCTAGAGTGCGGACGTGGCGTTCTTTACTCAGCTTGCCTGAGAAAAAGTGAGCATCTCTGCGGTTTAGGACTTAGCAAATGGAACGATTGAGCTTGGAGATAGGAAGTTTTGGTTCAGCTATGTACTGAGCAAGATAGCTAGGAGTGAATAGACGAGCGCAGCCTTGCGGCACCACGAGGTCGGCCGACGTCCACACAATGACGCCGCTCCACCACGCTGTATTCGGTGATATTGCGCCCGCTCCAGCCACTGATTAATTTGTTGGATCACGTCGGCAAAGTTTCCACGAGGGTTTCATGGGCCGTGTATTGTAGAATTCTTCCCGCACTTCGCATTACGCCTGGGTCAGTCGATAGGAATTACTTTTGAGTTATCGCGCTTTACTCCACGCAAATGCAATTTATTACCACTGCCTGATAGGAGAGTCTTGCAATGTGATGATTGAAGGTCGGGAGTTAAAATAAATTTGTGCTAATCGACTGCATCTGTTTTCAATCAAGTAGTTGAAATCCCAAGTCACTTTCTTAATTAATTTTATGTTCAACATTTGCATCTGGTGTTCAATAGCTGAATATAACATCAATGTGCACCCCTTTTTAATTAAAAGTGATCAATTATGAATAAATTAATGTCAACACTGCCACCACAGTTCAATCAGGAGTCACACGGCCATATTACTTTTTTGCGTTATCCGATATTGCGGCAGTTTTGCACTCTCTGTTGATCTGTTAGTCAATTAGCTGGGGTGAACACACGCCAAAACCAGCTAAGTGACGGGTGGGGTGTTACAAATCCTCTTCAATAACGGTGCATCACGACCACTCACCACACACTTTCGTTCGTGTTGTGAGTTAGCGAGTGATGTTCTCCCACCTTTCCTGTACGCGGTATAAATCTTCGATACAGTGCCTCTTGAAACACCAGACACTACGGTTGCCTTGGTTATTCAAGCACTCAACATAAGAGCAACAACAATTTGCCCACTTTGGAATCACTTAGCTCCGACACGGTGCACTCACAACTACACAGAATACTGTCCTGACCACAACTGACACACGTTATACACATTTTAATAGATAGTGTAGTTTTGGTACCCACCATGAATGGTTCCTTTTGAAGTTAATTATGTCCAGTGTTGCATTTTATTACCTTGCGAAGTAATTTAAGTGAATGATTAGCTTTTAGAGATACTTTTTATTTTTCCAATAATCAAAGAACCTCCCCCTATTGAGAAAAAATTTGCTATATGCAGAGGAGCTTAAACAGTGTGTTTCAGATATTATTTGTCTTTATTTGTGTTGTTCATATCAGTCAAGGTAGAAGCCCTCATGTCCAAAATTAGTTCTGGACTTCATGTAGTGATGTTTCAGTATTTTGATTAAGTAATGCTATTGATTGTGGCCGTCATTAGTATGAGCTCGGTGCAATTTTGCCCCCCCCCCATAATTTACTGGTGTGTGTGTGTGTGTGTGTGTGTGTGTGTGTGTGTGTGTGTGTGTGTATTGAGGACATTGTGTACATGTGAGTGTGTGTGTGTGTGTGTGTGTGTGTGTGTGTGTGTGTGTGCGCTCGAGTAGAGGGCATCTAATACTTACGGCTTACGGAGACATATCTAATGCGTTTACTTGGTTTGTATATTCTCCATTAACAACGCTGGCAACGTTGCAAAGATTCGTTTGTGTTCATCCAATAAATGAAAAACTAGACTCGTTTGATTATTTCATCTTATGTTTGGATAAGTACATGTGAAAGAGGACATATATAATTTCTGTCGAATATCTGTCTCTACGTTTACATGGGGCACCTAAAACTGGATTTCCTAGATCGGTTTCCCGATACCGTGTCGGGTTGGTCATGTAAACACTTCAAAATCGATTTTTGCTCCTACGTAAACGTACAACCGTTTTTGAAACTTACCTTGGTTGTCGGGTTACGTCTTGTTTTCAAAAATTTTCGTCTAATCTGGACGGAGTGACTTGTGGTGTGAAGGAGAAGTAGATATATTGGACTGTGTTCGAAGTTGCCTACCTCAGATATTTAACTGAAAACAAAACAACTATTGCGCTGACTGAACTGGAAATCGAAACAGCTGATTACCAGAGGCCATTTGTGTAAAATAGTAAACGATCGGAAAACCAAATCAGACCTGTATAACAAAATCACTTCAGGCCTACAGTGTAAACACTGGTGGGGGGGCGGCGAAAACCGGTTTGCGGAATTCAGTTTCGTCTTCTGAAAGTTGTCTGACGTAAACATAGGACGTTGCAAGCTGAAGAGAGCTATAATCATATTGATAAAATAAAGGTGAGAAACTGTGTTTAGGCCGTTGAACTGCTGGCTGTTACAGTAAGGTCGGGAATAATATCGAAAAGGTTGTTACTATACTGGAAAAATTAACATTTGTAAATTATAATTACAAGTTTTCGAACCACAGTGTTATGTTAGAATTATTGTAAGGTTCCACGGAAGTAACGGATGTGCCGGCAGTATATGTTATCGTATTAGTCGTTCTACGCATATTCTAGAAGTTGCGAATCAGTTTCGTCCTGCAGTTTACACATTCTCGATTTAGATACCGTAAAAGGCTTTGCGCAATCTTTGCAGCGCACTCAAACTGAAAATAGTACTTCACGGACTTGAATACGATGTTAAACGATACGTTTTACTAGTCTCTAATAACTTACGGATTGCTTCTAGCCTGTTACATTTCTGTCGATTTCATCTTGACTACATTTTAATATTTTACCGGTAATATCCTTCATAATCTGTACATCAGTATGATTATTAGTGCAATTATTAATAACGAATGGAGATTGTGTACATTATATATATAAATACCAATCACTTGTCCCCTCTTAACAAACAATTTTCTCGTGCGTCGCATCCAAAGCTTTTGACGGATTTGTATTGTGGAAAAATGGAACAATCACAGAGTTTTTCAGATTTGACGACGTCATGTCGAAAAGAAGTAGTTGGAAAAGCCGTGGTATGTTTCATCCTTGTGCATGTACTCTTTATTATATTCGTGGCTAAATGACGTTTTAAGTCCTGAAGTGCAATATAAGTTAATTATGAGGATAATTACAAGGATTTAGAATGGGATCCTGTCGTTAATTAGCTGCCAGTAAATATGAAAGACGAGATTAAGAATATACACCAGCTAAGAAATTAAATGTTATTTTTTCCCCGCATAAATAACGTTTGGCGAGCTCGTTACTGAAGACTGTGAGGAACAACAGACGGTTGGCTTTCTATTTCTTCATGTGACTTTGACTACTAAAATGAGAAATGAGAAATCTTCGAATTTTGGTTATTTCTGCAGAACTACAAATTAACTGTCAACTGCATAATTCAGTATTTTTACTCTGCGGAATTAGCGGTTAGTTGCACGTAGATGAGAATTAATCATGCATTCTATTATTATTACCTCCAGTACGAGGAAAATTATTGCCACAGAGGGACACTGGAATCCTATATTTGTATCTCTATAGAGATAACCTGTTATTCCCATTGAAAAACACGTATCATAGACCCATAATGCTCATATCCGTGGTTAAATATAACGAGCCCGAAGCAAGCACTTCGGTAAACAGCTGATGCGCAGTATTGGTAGTTATTAAAACAACTGCCAAATGCAGCTAACGTGTTGTTAGAATAACGGAAGTACGATGGACAGGACGTAGTGAAATGTTGAAATGTACTCATGACTGAGGGTGCATTCGGAAATAAAATGTGATTCTGGCAACCGGCATACCACCTTACGCCGTTTTATTTTCAGAAATTGTTTGGTCTGTTTTTCCATCAGCCAGCAACAACGCAAATAACTAACAGTTCTTAATAATGAATGAAATTTTTACTGCGATAACACATATTGCAAAATAACTGTTTAACCTATCTCAGCTGAGGAAAAACCAGCGATTTACTATGTAGTGGAGAGTGTAGCACGTGAAAGTAATCCCAACAGTTGCTTCGTGTCGTTCTAGTTGCTGCAGTTCTTCCTGTAATATAACGATGATTTCGTGAGAGTATGAATGCCTACTGCGCAGTTCGTTTCTGTTATCTATTCAGGATCTGCGGATGTTAAGTAAGCAGAAGTGTATGCAGACAGACGTTGGCAAAGACTATATCGCCCAACTTGTCTCCGTTTGGTTTCCTTACACCGAATAAGAGAGCGATACAAAATTTGGACATGGCGCGGTATTAAGGATGTAATGCGAGCTAGCGGCTGAGCAGTCTGGTGCGCCATCATCTACGTAGTAAAACAGCTGATATTAATTTATCTGGTGGGGCGCTTGAATTTTCTCACGCAACGGCCTGATTGGCTAACTTTAATGAATTTTTCTGATTGGTTATTGCTGCTTTGTTGAAAACTGACATTCTGAGCCTGTGGCTGTACACAAAATGTAAATTGACTCTTACATAGAAGATAACAGAAACCAGCCACTTTTTACAGTGCTATTGATTTATTTAAATGATGCCGTTACCAGTTTCGAACATTACAGGTTCATCTTCAGACAGCTAGATCACGTTAAGACACATTTCACATTAGCTTTCACCTTTTTTTCCCCAAATGTTGAAAAAGATGGCCATCTTTGTGTACATACTTCCATGTGGCGAAACTTCTTGATGTGTGCGTGGTGCTGTAGATTATGTGTATCCATATACATAAAGAAAAGTGCGTCATACTGTCTTCGCTGCTGCATGATGACAACCAGTCAGTACTGAAACGTAATGGCGCGGATTTTTCGACGACACCACCGCCCTGAGGAAATTACATCATTTGGGAAAACAAAAAGTGAAAGATAATGTAAAATGTATCTTGAGGTGAACTAGCCGTCTGAAGCTGAACCTGTAATGTTCGTTACTGGTAACGGTGCTATTTAAATAAATAAATAGCATTTTATGAAGTGGCTGGCTGATGTTATCTTCTACGTAAAAGTTAACCTGTATGAATGATTATTTCCCAGTGCAACCTATCCTACAACATCCTCAAAATATTTTCGGACTGTTTCTGAACACCGTGTATATATACAAGTTTTCTCTTATCGGTGAACTGTGATTGTTGCGTACTTTGGTAATGTAAATGGTCTCTCAAAGTTCTTAGTGGTCGGAAACAGAACACACACTCTAATTTACGGAGTAAATCACTAACTTTCTCCTCAGCGTGTGAAAATATTTTGTTGTTGCCCACCTATACAGGGACAAATGTTCAAATGTGTGTGAAATCTTATGGGACTTAACTGCTAAGGTCATCAGTCCCTAAGCTTACACTCTACTTAACCTAAATTATCCTAGGGACAAACACACACACCCATGCCCGAGGGAGGACTCGAACCTCCGCCGGTACCAGCCGCACAGCCCATGACGGCAGCGCCCAAGACCGCTCGGCGAATCCCGCGCGACCAGGGACAAATGATCATCATCATAAAATAAGAGAAATCAGAGCTTGCACGGAAAGATTTAAGTGTTTACTTTTTGAGCTGGCTGTCCGAGAGTGGAACGATAGAGAAATAGCTTGAAGGTGATTCAACGAACTCTCTGCCAGGCACTTAACTGTGAATTGCGAGGTGATCATGTAGATGTAGGTGTAGATGTCTCGCTTCATCTTGACATTGCTTAACCACAATCTGCCAAAGTCACATCAAGGAAGCTAAAGAAACTACTCCGAACATTCATCATTCAATCAATAACTCAAGTTTGTCGCTGTGTTTCCGCCTGTCACATTAGGACAGCGGATATTTCAGTCACGAACAAATGAAGACTTCACGGGCAGTTCATTAAATACACATTCGGTGACTTATTACAGCGGCATTGAGACTGTGAAATCAGTGTCGTGCGTACAGGATGTTTCTGTGATAACGACACAGATTTTCAGGTGCGGCGCAAAAGGGGAAATATATGTTTGAGCGATTGAAGCCTGGTCCGGGCAAGACTAAATCGGAAGTTAACATACAAGCAAAAATGGGAAAGTATCAAATTTTCCTTTCGTTCGTTGAAGATGGTTCAAATGGCTCTAAGAACTATGGCACTTAACATCTGAGCACACACATCCATGCCCGAGGCAGGATTCGAACCTGCGACAGTAGCAGCAGCGCGGTTCCGGACCGAATCGCGTAGAACCACAGCGGCCGGCTTCATTGAAGATAATAATAATACAGACACAAATGTTATTCGAACAATGTCACTGGTGACGACATTTATTGTCATGAGAGCCTTAACCCCCACGACGTTTTCAGTTTTGCTCCATGCGGAACACTACTGTGAATTGTAAACAGCTTTACATTCGTTAGTTGCAAATGAAAACCGGTATTGTCACAGCCTTGGTATATATGAGCAGAATCTGCTTTATTCGCAAATGAAAGTTAGAGTTGGCACAACCTAGACATATATGCACAGAATCTGAACAGCACGAAAATATTCAGGATATACACAACCGCGCCTCCAAGTTCGTCTGCAAGTATGACTGTGACCTCCAAATAACTGCTTGGAATTTTGCGTAGTTTTTCACACCGAATTTCAATAATATTGTTTCCATGAGTCCACGATGTTTCTAAGTGTGCGTTTGACGATGTACGCCGCGCGGGATTAGCCGAGCGGTGTGAGGCGCTGCAGTCATGGACTGTGCGGCTGGTCACGGCGTAGGTTTGAGTTCTCCCTCGGGCATGTGTGTGTGTGTTTGTCCTTCGGATAATTAAGGTTAAGTAGTGTGTAAGCTTAGGGACTGATGACCTTAGCAGTTAAGTCCCATAAGATTTCACGCACATGTGTGTGACGATGTACTCCAAAAGCTTGATTACAGACGAATAACAGATTGACAAACTGCCTATTGGCTTCTTTCTCGGGTTCTTCGGCCGACGTTCATCAAGACATCAAAAAGCTCTTCCATGCATGTCTCACCACGAGCTATTTCACGTGGAATGGCGATTTCTACGAACAGCTGGAAGGCGTCGCCATGGGTCCAGTGGTGGCCAACTTCTTCATGGAACAATTCCAAGCACAGGCGACTTGCAAACCTAAGGTGTGGTGCAGGTACGTCGATGATACTTTCGTGGTGTGGAGCCATGGTGAAGAACAGCTCGGTGACTTCCTAAGACAATTGAACAGCCTCCATGCCAACATAACATTTACCATGGAAGTAGAAAAGGACAAGAAACTGCCATTTCTAGATGTGCTGGTCACAAGGGAAGGCGAAAACCTGGGACACAGCGTGTATCGAAAACCGACACACACGGACCGATACCTGCACAAACTGTCAAACCACCACCCGAGCCAGAAAAGAGGCATGATTAGTATGCTCGTAACGAGAGCAGGACGAATATGTGAGCCGCAACACCCCAAACGAGAAATGCAACACCTGGAAACTGTTCTGAGGAGCAATGGGTACTCCACAAATTACATTAGAAGTGTAACAGAGCCAAACACTCGGCGAAGTAAGGAACCAGAAAAAGAAATGTCGGGTACGGCCTTTCTGCCATACATTCCCAGAGTGACGGACAGAATCGGCCGTATATTGCGCAAACATGACATAAGACGATTTTCAAACCGACAAGGAAGATCAAAGAGTGTCTTAGATCGGCGAAGGAGAAAAGAGACCCACTTGCAATGTCGGGAATATACCGTATACCATGCACATGCGGAAAAGTTTATGTCGGAATGACTGGACGATCAATTAACACCAGGATCAAAGAGCATAAGCGACATTGCAGGTTTGGGCAGGTGGAGAAATCGGCCGTGGCAGAGCACGCACTGAATGAGACCGACCACGTAATAAAATTCGCCGACACGGAAGTTCTGGCTGTAGAGAAGCACTATCACACGCGCTTGTTCAGAGAAGCTGTAGAAATACAAAACCACGCGAACAGTTTCAACAAGAAAGAGGAAAGCCTTAAGGTAAACGGATCCTGGCTTCCCGTACTGCAGCGAACGACCGTCGCAGGTAGCAAGAGGAGAACCGCACCGGAAATGACCGCGGAGAAGCCCTCGGACGTTGGCGCGCCAGGTACATATAGTCTGCGGCCGCGAGCTCGGCTCCAGTTCACCACCGGCAATGGATGGTGAAGCTTTGACAATGCCAGCCACTCGTGCTGGCGAAACGTCAGAAAAATCATTAGATGAACGTCGGCCGAAGAACCCGAGACAGAAGCCAATAGGCAGTTTGTCAACAAGTGGCCACGAAAGCCTTAACAATTTTGAATATCAGATTGCCATATTTCTAAGGTGGTGTCTAGTGGATGAATATGAATAACAATTTGTCATGTTTCTAAGATGCTGTGGACACAATGACGAACGGAAACACCACGAGAACTCTTCCACAATGAGAAAGGTCACTCCTACGTCTCGCAGAATTCACGATACGTCATACGAACAGAGTACCTCAGGTACTGGCAATTCAGAGAAATTATTCGGTCTGTTCCACATGCAGAATGCCGGCAAAACTGAATCATACGACATTGCTAAAAGGTATATTGACGTTTCCCCAGGAAACCAAGATGTATCACCTGTTCAGTGCATCCGTTATTACGAGGAGATTTCAGTAAGTAATACAACATACTTTTTATCTCGGCCAATTTAGACTGAAAGAAATGTGGAATTTGACATCGTGGAACATTCCCGCTGAACCTGTTATAGTTTCATGCGGTTCCGATGTATGGTGGCACTGTACATAGTCTTCATAGTGGCGTCTGTAACGGAGATGCATTCCAAGCAGTCACTGAGTTTCTTTTGACGGACATCCAAAGCATCGCAGACATTCATAGCTACGGAGATCTGGCAGGAAACGAAAGCACGAGGGCGAGGGTTCGAAAACCTACCGCGTAGCAGCCGGCTGCGGACAGCTGTAACTCCTGCAATGTTAGGACGTGCGGACACTCTCATTCGAGCTGATCGACGAATCAAACATCACGCTGCACAACTGGACGTTTCTGTTGGTAGTGCTGAAACACCTGTCCAAGCCAGCCAAGCGGTTCTAGGCGCTACAGTCTGGACCCGCGCGGCCGCAGGTTCGAATCCTGCCTCGGGCATGGGTGCGTCTGATGTCTTTAGGTTAGTTAGGTTTAAGTAGTTCTCAGTTCCAGGGGACTGATGACCTCAGATGTCAAGTCCCATAGTGCTCAGAGCCATTTGAAGCAGTTTTTGAACACCTGTCCACCAGTTGGTGAACTCGATAATGTGTGCCCCTTGGGTTCCTCGCCGCGTAACAAATACCATGGGGAGGAACGAGGGACAGACTGCGTGGAACAGCTTGCGCGTTACAAAGCTGATCGTGACAATTTTTTGTCTAACGTCGGCACAGCCGAAGAAACGTGGTTTCATCACTTTGAACCGGAAGCAAACCGGCAATCCACAGAGTCGCACCAGACTACCTCTCCTCCGAAGAAAAAGTTCAAAGCCACAACATCAGCTGGGGAAGTCGTGGAGATGGTCTGCTTGAACTCTGAAGCGGTTACTATGTTAAATGTTCTCCCTCATGGTGCAACTATCAACTCTGAAGTGTACTGTGCTACCATCAGGAAACTGAAGAAACAACTTCAGCGTGGTCGTCGCCACAAAAATGGTAATGAACATCTCGAAACAACGTATCCAGACACTCTTGGATGATGATGGCATTGAAACAGAGAATGACACGCTTAAAGCTGAAATATTAAACACCTTTTTCCAGAGCTGTTTCACAGAGGAAGACGGCACTGCAGTTCCTTCTCTAAATCCTCGTACGAACGAAAAAATGGCTGGCATCGAAATAAGTGTCCAAGGACTAGAAAAGCAACTGAAATCACTCAACAGAGGAAAGTCCACTGAGAGTACGCGAAAGAACTTGCCCCTCTTCTAACAGCCGTGTACCGCAAGTCTCTAGAGGAATGGAAGGTTCCAAAGAATTGGAAAAGAGCACAGGCAGTTCCAGTTTTCAAGAAGGGTCGTCGAGCAGATGCGCAAAATTATAGGCCTACATCTCTGACATCGATCTGTTGTAGAATTTTAGAACATGTTTTTTGCTCGTGTTTCATGTTATTTCTGGAAACCCAGAATCTACTCTGTAGGAATCAACATGGATTCCGGAAACAGCGATCGTGTGAGACCCAACTTGCTTGCTTTATTTGTTGATAAGACCCAGAAAATATTAGATACAGGCTCCCAGGTAGATGCAATTTTTCTTGACTTCTGGAAGGTTTCGATACAGTTCCGCACTGTCGCTTGATAAACAAAGTAAGAGCCTACGGAGTATCAGACCACCTGTGTGGCTGGATTGACGAGTTTTTAGCAAACAGAACACAGCATGTTGTTCTCAATGGAGAGACGTCTACAGACGTTAAAGTAACCTCTGGCGTGCCACAGGGGAGTGTTATGGGACCATTGCTTTTCACAATATATATAACTGACCTAGTAGATATTGTCGAAGTTCCATACGGCCTTTCGCGGATGATGCTGTAGTATACAGAGAAGTTGCAGCATTAGAAAATTGTAGCGAAATGCAGGAATATATGCAGTGGATAGGTACTTGGTGCAGGGAGTGGCAACTGACCCTTAACATAGACAAATGTAATGTATTGCGAATACATAGAAAGTAGGATCCTTTATTGTATGATTATATGATGTAAGTAGGCTGTTTAGGTTCTTACATTGGTAACGCCACCGCCATGTAGCGCTCTGTATGAAAATCACTGGCTGTGCTGCGTGCAGTCTGTGGCTGGTTTGCATTGTTGCTGGCTATTGTAGTGTTGGGCAGTTGGCTGTTAACAGCGTGTAGCGTTGCGCAGTTGGAGGTGAGCCGCCAGCAGTGGTGGATGTGGGGAGAGAGATGGGAGAGTTTTGAGAGCGGATGATCTGGACGTGTGTCCATCAGAGACAGTAAATTTGTAAGACTGGATGTCATGAACTGCTATATATATTATGACCTTTGAACGCTATTAAGTTAAATACATTGTTTGTTTTGTATCAAAATCTTTCATTTGCTAACTATGCCTGTCAGTAGTTAGTGCCTTCAGTAGTTTGAATCTTTTATTTAGCTGGCAGTAGTGGCGCTCACTGTATTGCAGTAGTTCGAGTAACGAAGATTTTTGTGAGGTAAGCTATTGATGAAAGGTATAGATTATTGTTAGTCAGGGCCATTCTTTTGTAGGGATTTCTGAAAGTCAGATTGCGTTGCGCTAAAAATATTATGTGTAGTGTTGATCAGAATAGGAAAAGAGCGAAATGTCTGAGCGCATTCAGTTCTGCTCAGCTGTTTGAAAATCAAATAATGTAAGAGGTTTATCAGCACAGTCATTCATAAATTTTTCTAAGGGGACGTTTCAATGATAGCGGAACAAACACTGGTAGAAGTTACTTCTGTAAGATATCTGGGAGTATGCGTACGGAACGATTTGAAGTGGAATGATGATATAAAATTAATTGTTGGTAAGGCGGGTGCCAGGTTGAGATTCATTGGGAGAGTCCTTAGAAAATGTAGTCCATCAACAAAGGAGGTGGCTTACAAAACACTCGTTCGACCTATACTTGAGTATTGCTCATCAGTGTGGGATCCATACCAGGTCGGGTTGACAGAGGAGATAGAGAAGATCCAAGGAAGAGCGGCGCGTTTCGTCACAGGGTTATTTGGTAAGTGTGATAGCGTTATGGAGATGTTTAGCAAACTCAAGTGGCAGACTCTGCAAGAGAGGCGGTGTAGCTTGCTGTCCAGGTTTCGAGAGGGTGCGTTTCTGGAGGAGGTATCGAATATATTGCTTCCCCCTACTTATACCTCGCAAGGAGATCACGAATGTAAAATTAGAGAGATTCGAGCTCGCACTGGGGCTTTCCGGCAATCGTTCTTCCTGCGAACCGTACGCGACTGGAACAGGAAAGGGAGGTAATGACAGCGGCACGTAAAGTGTCCTCCGCCACACACCGTTGGGTTGCTTGCGGAGTATAAATATAGATGTAGATGTCCTTCTCCAGGACAACACAAGGCCTTGCACAAATCTGCGCACCCGAGAGGAGCTCAGAAAACTTCATTCGACTGTTCCTCCACATCCACCCTACACCGCGGATCTCGCAACTTCTTACTTCCATCTGCTTGGCCCAATGAAGTATGCACACTGCGGGAAACAGTACATGGATAATGAGGAGGTCATTGACGCAGCAAAGCGTTGGCTCCGACGTCGGCGCTAATAACCTCGACGTTGAGCACCCCTAAGCTCCTCTCCTCTCCCGCCGTCGCTCGGTACCATGCCATTGTACGGGCTCTCCCAGTACGGTGGCGTAAGGTCGTCGCATTGGATGCAGGTTATGTTGAAACATAGGGTTCTGTATACAAAAGAGTGAGGAATAATGTGGCGTATTGGAGTCCTGAATAAAACTAACTTGCTTTCAGGGAAAAATGTGTTGCATTACTTATTGAACACTCCTCGAAGCGCCTGTCGGAAACATAGACAGAGCGGTGCTTACTACTGTAAACTCGCGTCCTATAGGGTCAGGATTCAAATTAAGGCGCGTGCTGGGTTGGTTTCTTTACAAACGCTGCAGCCGATTTCCTTTGACGTCTTTGTACAATCCGTACTTATACTCCACTCGGATGATCTCGTTGTCGAATTCTAGCACTCAGTCTGCCGTGAATACTGCCAACTTAATCTTGTTAGGCTCGGCGTCTGAATATGGTATGTGCTGTCTGAGCATTGCATCAAGCTTGCCGAAGATGATTATTAGTGGCTGATGATCCACGTAGTGATCTCGGATCGCTGTGCAGATCTGCGATGAACGCTATCAGAAAGGTCATAATCCTTTCTTGTGTGTCGAGCCCTCTTTAATTCTTCTGTTTCCCCTCTTCTATGTGCGCAGCTCGTGGTCTTGCGATAGCGTTCTCTCTTGCCGCGCAAGGGGTCCCGGGTTCGATTCCCGGCGGGGTCAGGCATTTTCCGTGCCTCGCGATGACTGGGTGCTGTGTCGTCTTCATCAGCATCATTCATCTCCATTACGGTCGGAGGAAGGCAATGGCAAACCTTGCCTAGTCAGCGGTGCGGGTATCCGCATCGTCCCCTACGCTCTGTCAAGGAGTATGGGACCTCATCATCATCCCCTCTTCTATAACTTTTGACACATCTGGTTCCCTCTGTTTTAACCTATTAGTCAGAAGTAATATACAGAATACTTATAAAGTACATGAAAATATTAAAATATCGGTATAGGTAAGTGGTTAAGTATAAAGTAACAGATGAAACAGAAAAGTGACAAGCAAAATTTCAAAGTTTTTTCTTTTTCTCTCTTTTTTTAACGTGTTACCGGTAAGTTAATTTATCAAATGAAACCGATTACAAGGGCGCCAGCGACCGTAGTTACTGAAAATATTAACGAACCAGGCAGACAAAGCATTTTGTACGTTAAAATTTGTCCGTTGCCAACCGGTAGTGAGTGTCCAAAGAGATTTCTGCGGTAAGTTTAAGGACACCATCAGCTTTCAACAGCATGGTACAGTGGTACAAGAAACTCGAGGAGGATCATTGTTGCTGCGATGTAAAACTTGCGGGCCAATCGGGTGTGACAGTACGGACCTTTGACATGGCGAGGGAGGTGACGTCGTGAAGTACCACAAAATCTACCAGCTGAGATAGTGCAAAACTGAATATTCCTCAGCCACCAGTGTGGAAAATCCTTTGTAAGCAATTAACTGTGAAGCTGTATAGATTTCTTTCATCATAATCGATGAAGCCTACAACTGTGTCATACTTGATTTAAATTTTTATAATGATTAAATAATTTAAATAAGTGAATACAAGTGTTGTTGTTGTGGTCTTTAGTCCTGAGACTGGTTTGATGCAGCTCTCCATGTGTGGCGACTGGTGTGTTATTCAGTGGTTTGGTATTTAACTAATTTGTAAATGGAAATGATAATCTTATTTTATTACATTGAGTAATTACTAAATAATTTTTCTCCCGGCTAAAGATTTGATCAAGTTGCTAAAGAACTCCAAGTTAATGTCGTGTTAAAGTGTTGTCTGTAAGTTGTGTAAGTGTCACTAAATCACAGTTCATACAACAGATTCCTTACAACTATTAATTAAGATGGAAGCAGTTATCTTCAGCAAAATGATCATTAAAACCACCGAATATCAGCCGCGCACAACACTGACGTATGTTACCTGAAATAATATTCTTCGCAACTCGTGCGTAATTAATTTCGGCTCCATTCATCAGCTAGAAAAGTTTGTTATAACGATCGTGGTATGAGCACATTTATTTTTACACATTTGTATTACCTTCGGCATTTATTCTGCAGAATTGCGTAATTTAAATTTGAATTTGCCGCTGAGATAACTGTTAAGATGGCGGCAGACATTTGATAGAGACTTTCTATTGTTAAAGTAAATAAGTAAATATTTAAAATGCTTATTAAACGCTATAAAATCTAATTTCGTATTGTGCACTATTTAGACTTCATCAAGCAAACATTTGATTTGTTTCTAAGGAAAACACAGACAAAAACGCGATACAAATCGCTATCATCAATGGCTGCGCTCCTTGCAGCGGAAAGAAATAATGAACACAGATAATGCTTACTGAGAGAGGAATTAAAGTTACAAATAATAATTCACTCATATTTATAATAATAATGAACTTTATTTTCAAGTAATAATTAACAAATAATTACAGTTTCTTCACAGACCTCAGTTTGATATGCGTCCGCAGTCTACAAAAGCCATCCAACAAAAGGTAAAAACAAAGGAAGACAAACGCATATCATAAAAGCAATTTACAATTATCATTGTCTTTGTATGATACACATCGATATGTCCAATTATATCATAGAATATTATATAAATAATTAATATTTATAAGTTTTCACTGTTTTTTCATACGTCGAATAGATAATGTTTATAACTGTCAGAGGCATACTTTCCTCTCGTCGCACTGTAGCCAAAAATTTATCACGCGGATGTTACAAGTGTGACAGTACGGACCGTTGACATAGCGAGGGACGAGACGTTGTGAAGTACCACAAAATCTACCAGCTGAGATAGTGCAAAACTGAATATCCCTCAGCCACCACTGTGGAAAATCCTTCGTAAGCAATTAACTGTGAAGCTGTATAGACTTCTTTCATCATAATCGATGAAGCCTACAGCTGTGTCATACTTGATTTAAATTTTTAGAATGATTAAATAATTTAAATAATTGAATACAAGTGTTGTTGTTGTGGTCTTTAGTCCTGAGACTGGTTTGATGCAGCTCTCCATGCTACTCTATCCTGTGCAAGCTTCTTCAACTCTCAGTACCTACTGCAGCCTACATCCTTCTGAATCTGCTTAGTGTATTCATCTCTTGGTCTGCCTCTACGATTTTTACCTTCCACGCTGGCCTCCAGTACTAAATTGGTGATCCCTTGATGCCTCAGAACATGTCCTACAAACCGATCCCTTCTTATAGTCAAGTTGTGCCACAAACTCCTCTTCTCCCCAGTTCTGTTCAATACCTCCTCATTAGTTATGTGATCTACCCATCTAATCTTCAGCATTCTTCTGTAGCACCACATTTCGAAAGCTTCTATTCTCCTCTTGTCTAAACTGTTCATCGTCCATGTTTCACTTCCATACATGGCTACACTCCATACATATACTTTCAGAAACGACTTCCTGACACTTAAATCAATACTCTATGTTAACAAATTTCTCTTCTTCAGAAACGCTTTTCTTGCCATTGCCAGTCTACATTTTATATCGTCTCTACTTCGACCATCATCAGTTATATTACCCCCCAAATATCAAAACTCCTTTACTACTTTAAGTGTCTAATTTCCTAATCTAATTCACACAGCATCACCCGACCTAATTCGACTACATTCCATTATCCTCGTTTTGCTTTTGTTGATGTTCATCTTATACCCTCCTTTCAAGACACTGTCCATTCCGTTCAACTGCTCAACTGCTCTTTCAAGTCCTTTGCTGTCTCTGACACAATTACAATGTCATCGGCGAACTTCAAATTTTTTATTTCTTCTCCATGGATTTTAATACCTACTCCGAACTTTTCTTTTGTTTCCTTTACTGCTTGCTATTTTACCTCCGGAATATTTTAGCCAAGAGGACGCCATCATCATTTAATCATACAGTAAAGCTGCATGCCCTCGGGAAAAATTACTGCTGTAGTTTGCCCTTGCTGTCAGCCGTTCGCAATGCTACAACAGCAAGGCCGTTTTGATTGGTGTTACAGGGCCAGATCAGTCAATCATCCAGACTGTTGCCCCTGCAACTACTGAAAAGGCTGCTGCCTCTCTTCAGGAACCACACGTTTGTCTGGCCTTTCAACAGATACCCCTCCGTTATGGTTGCACCTACGGTACGGCTATCTGTATCGTTGAGGCACGCAAGCCTCCCCACCAACGGTAAGGTCCATGGTTCATGGGGGGGGGGGGGGGGGAGGGTGTGAGTACAACACAATACAATACAATACATTTAACAAATTAAGATGTCGGATCTAGCCCATCTGTGCTTTGTTCCCCATGCCCCTTTCCTTATTTCACCCAATCTCACAATAGTATCAAAATGAGGTTCAAATGGTTCAAATGGCTCTGAGCACTACGGGAAATAACATCTGAGGTCATCAGTCCCCTAGAACTTAGAACTACTTAAACCTAACTGACCTAACGACACCACACACATCCATGCCCGAGGCAGTATTCAAATCTGCGACCTTAGCGATCGCTCGGTTCCAGACTGAAGCGCCTAAAACCGCTCGGTCACAGCGGGCGCCTAGAACCGCTCGGCCACAGTGGGCGGCTCAAAATGAAGGAGCCCAAAAATTCAACTGGTCTAGTTGTGCTATGTAGCCTCCCCCTCCCGTCTTTTACAACCGATGTGTAGTGTTAAAAGGATGTGTTATAATATTGTCAAAAATCAAACATGCAGAAAAGTAGTTACTTGACCTTAACAGACACTACGTCAGAGATATTTGCCTCCGAGTTGGAGATGTGTGAACACCCCCGTCCATCCCCTCCCTTCCCCCACACGTGCACACAATAACACAAGTGAAAGAGTGTGCATGCCCGCTCGCCCAAGCTATGGATTATTTTAATGTAATTAAACGATATTTATGTAAGATATTTGACACTGAATTACGTAACTACACACACCACACTCACACACACACATACACACACACACAAAAGAGTGCTTATAAGAGCTTAAAAGCATACGTACTTTTTTCTTGCCTCATTATCTAAAGTATTTATCCAAAACCTGCATAAGCCACCCCCCCCCCCCCCCCCACGCACACACACTACATAATTTCTCCTCCAGTCAGAGCATAGTATTTCAGCCATCATTAAAATGAAAGATCCAACTAAAATGTAGTCTCATTTAGGCTGTGTTCAGAAGCATCCAAACGACCTGAATTATTTATCAAAAATACGTCACACGGTTAAAAAGTATCTGCCAGAATGAGATTTTCACTCTGCAGCTGAGTGTGCGCTGATATGAAACTTCCTGGCAGATTAAAACTGTGTGCCCGACCGAGAGTCGAACGCGGGACCTTTGTCTTTCGCTGGCAAGTGCCCTACCATCTTTTTTTTTTTTTTTTGCTTCCTTCATTTTGTTCGTTGTTGATCGTTGTATTTGGTCGTTGCGGACGTCACATGACATCCGTTAAAGTTCGTTTTGTTGATCCTCCCACTCATTTTTTTTTATTTCAGAGGCTAATCAGCTCTCTGACCGAACACGCTGAGCTACCTTGCCGGCACCAACTGACCTACCCAAGCACGACCCACGCGCCGTCATCACAGCTTTACTTCTGCCAGTACCTCGTCTACTACCTTCCAAACTTTACAGAAGCTCTCCTGCGAACCTTGCAGAACTGGCACTCCTGAAAGAAAGGATATTGCGGAGACGTGGCCTAGCCAGTTCGAGTCTCGGTCCGGGACACAGTTTTAATCTGCCAGGAAGTTTCATAAAAAGTATCTGAGTTGCATAAAATGACGAAAATTTTGTCAACCATGTTTCCATAACTGACTTAAAAAATCATTTATGGACTGGCTCACAAGGTATTTTGCAAATATCGGTGAATGCTATATACCATCTGCTATGGAATATTAGATCAAAATTAAGTACACTTTCCATAAATAGTTAAAAACAAGCACTTGATTAAGCAATGCAATGAACAAATTAGTAATATGTAGTTGTTGAGCATGAGTTTTACGTTAAATACTATTCCCCAAAGCTTCTAAATCATAAAACAAAATCAATTGCTGCTTTTCTCCTCCAGTTACTTGTCTTTGTCAATAGATGGCTGCACTGCTAACATGTTCAAAGATCGATTGTTATACCACAGCATAAGACACATTGGAGCCTTAAATTAATTACTTGCAGCATTTACGATGGTTGTCAACTGTCACAATATTCTTTCCACGTCCGCAAAAATCGCAGAAAAGTGCAATATTTACCTGAAATTGGTGTAGAAAACATGACTAGGAACTCTGAAGTAAGTACCTGAAGGCTATTTTCACGCCTAAACACATGCGGCTTGCAAAACAGGCAGAAAAATATTCAAAATAATTTCGGAACTGCAGTCATAGTCGTTCATTTCATCCCACGATATTTCGACTGGACACCTGCGAGCTATCTTCAAGTGAGCTATCGATGGAAAATCTTAAAATTCGTATCAGGTAGGTAAACTTCTTATGTAGTGTGAGAGTGAGTATAAAGCAGTCAATGTAAGTTGTTAAAACCAAAATTTTCTTATGGAGTGTAATTGAACAGCGCCATAACGGCAGTCTTGTTGTGCAATGGTTTTACTTTGGGTAGACAAGTGTAATTTTTTGAGGTACCCTCGTATACAAAGGGCGTCCGATGAGTAAAATAATCATTTTTTTAATGAAAGTCGGTTGGTTTTATTCAGGATTCCAATACACCTTATTATTTCCCACTCTTTTGGCTACAAAATCCTATTTATCCACATAATCTCCGTCCAGCGCGACGGCGTTATGCCATCTTGCTAGAAGGACCTGTATACCTACCTGCACCGTACCACTCTACAGGTCCACGTCGGAGGCAGCGTCTTGTTGCATCAGTAACCTCAACATGTTCCATGTACTGCTTCCCGCGCAGTGCATCCTTCATTGGGCCAAACAGATGGAAGTCGGAAGGTGCGAGAACCGTGCTGTAGAGATGGATGAGGAAGAACCGTCCAATGAAGTTTTGTGAACTCCTCTCGGGTGCGCAGGCCTGTGTGAAGTCTTGCGTTGTCATGGAAAAGCAGAAGCTCGTTTACATTTTTGTGGCGACGAACACCCCGAAGCCGTTCCAACATTGCAGGAGTCACAGCCGTGTGCGGCCGGCAGGCACGCGGGAGATCAAACAGGTTTGCGCGGCCTTGTTCGATGGTGACAGACGCTTCGCCCAACGACTCACTGAGCTTCTGTTCACTACCAGGTCTCCGTATTCTGCAAGTGCCTATGAACATCTGCGATGCTTTCGTTCTCCGTCCAAAGAAAATCAGTGACAGCGCTCTGCTTGGATCGGAGATCCATTACGGGTGCTATTTTGAGGGCATCGTATAGCGTCCCTCTCTATCAGAATTTCATAAAACTGTTGTTGTTGTTGTGGTCTTCAGTCCAGAGACTGGTTTGATGCAGCTCTCCATGCTACTCTATCCTGTGCAAGCTTCTTCATCTCCCAGTACCTACTGCAGCCTACATACTTCTGAATCTGCTTAGTGTATTCATCTCTTGGTCTCCCTCTACGATTTTCACCCTCCACGCTGGCCTCCAGTACTAAATTGGTGATCCCTTGATGCCTCAGAACATGTCCTACCAACCGATCCCTGTTTCTAGTCAAGGTGAGCCACAAATTTCTCTTCTTCCTAATTCTACTCAATACCTCTTCATTAGTTATGTGATCTACCCATCTAATCTTCAGCATTCTTCTGTAGCACCACATTTCGAAAGCTTCTATTCTCTTCTTGTCCAAACTATTTATCGTCCACGTTTCACTTCCATACATGGCTACACTCCATACAAATACTTTCAGGAACGACTTCCTGACACTTAAATCTATACTCGATGTTAACAAATTTCTCTTCTTCAGAAACGCTTTCCTTGCCATTGCCAGTCTACATTTTATATCGTCTCTACTTCGACCATCATCATTTATATTACTCCACAAATATCAAAACTCTTTTACTACTGTAAGTGTTTCATTTACTAATCTAATTCACACAGCATCACCCGACGTAATTCGTCTACATTCCATTATCCTCGTTTTGCTTTTGTTGATGTTCATCTTATACCCTTCTTTCAAGACACTGTCCATTCCGTTCAACTGCTCAACTGCTCTTTCAAGTCCTTTGCTGTCTGTGACACAATTACAATGTCATCGGCGAACTTCAAATTTTTTATTTCTTCTCCATGGATTTTAATACCTACTCCGAACTTTTCTTTTGTTTCCTTTACTGCTTGCTCAATATACAGATTGAATAGCATCGGGGATAGGCTACAACCCTGTCTCACTCCCTTCCAAACCACTGCTTCCCTTTCATGTCCCTCGACTCTTATAACTGCCATCTGCTTTCTATACAAATTGTAAATAGCCTTTCGCTCCCTGTATTTTACCCCTGCCACCTTCAGAATTTGAAAGAGAGTATTCCAGTCAACATTGTCAATTGCTTTCTCTAAGTCTACAAATGCTAGAAACGTAGGTTTACCTTTCCTTAATCTAGCTTCTAAGATAAGTCGTAGGATCAGTATTGTCTGACGTGTTCCAACATTTCTACGGAATCCAAACTGATCTTCCCCGACGTCGGCTTCTACCAGTTTTTCCATTCGTCTGTAAAGAATTCGCGTTAGTATTTTGCAGTTGTGACTTATTAAACTGATAGTTCGGTAATTTTCACATCTGTCAACACCTGCTTTCTTTGGGATTGGAATTATTATATTCTTCTTGAAGTCTGATGGAATTTCGCCTGTCTCATACATCTTGCTCACCAGATGGTATAGTTTTGTCAGGACTGGATCTCCCAAGGCTGTCAGTAGTTCTAATGAATGTTGTCTACTCCCGGAGCCTTGTTTCGACTTAGGGCTTTCAGTGCTCTGTCAAACTATTCACGCAGTATTTGATCTTCATCTACCTCCTCTTCCATTTCCATTATATTGTCCTCAAGAACATCGCCCCTGTATAGACCCTCTGTATACTCCTTCCACCTTTCTGGTTTCTCTTCTTTGCTTAGAACTGAGTTTCCATCTGAGCTCTTGATATTCATGCAAGCGGTTCTCTTTTCTGCAGATGTCTCTTTAATTTTCCAGTAGGCACTATCTATCGTACCCCTCGTGAGATAAACCTCTACATCCTTACATTTGTCCTCTAGCCATCCCTGTTCAGCCATTTTGCACTTCCTGTCGATCTCATTTTTGAGACGTTTGTATTCCTTTCTACCTGCTTCACTTACTGCATTTTTGTATTTTCTCCTTTCATCAATTAATTCAGTTTCTCTTCTGTTACCCAAGGATTTCTACTGGCCCTAGTCTTTGTACCTACATGATCCTCTGCTGCCTTCACTATTTCATTCCTCAAAGCTACCCATCCTTCTTCTACTGTATTTCTTTCCCCCAGTCCTGTCAATTGTTTCCTTATGATCTCCCTGAATCACTGTACAACCGCTGGTTCTTCAGGTTATCCAGGTCCCATCTCCTTATAGTACCACCTTTTTTGCAGTTTCTTCAGTTTCAATCTACAGTTCATAACCAATAGATTGTGGCCAGTGTCCACATCTGCCCCTGGAAATGTCTTACAATTTAAAATCTAGTTCCTAAATCTCTGTCCTACATTATATAATCTATCTGAAACATTCTAGTATCTCCAGGATTCTTCCATGTATACAACCTTCTTTCATGATTCTTGAACCAAGTGTTAGCTATGATTAAGTTATGCTCTGTGCAAAATTCTACCAGGCGGCTTCCTCTTGGATTTCTTAGCCCCAATCCATATTCACTTTCTACGTTTGATTCTCTTCCTTTTCCTACTGTCGAATTCCAGTCACCCATGACTATTAAATTTTCGTCTCCCTTCACTACCTGAATAATTTCTTTTATCTCATCATATATTTCATCAGTTTCTTCATCATCTGCAAAGGTAGTTGGCATATAAACTTGTACTACTGTAATAGGCGTGGGCTTCGTGTCTATCTTGGCCACAATAATGCGTTCACTATGCTGTTTGTAGTAGCTTACCCGCACTCCTATTTTTTTATTCATTATTAAACCTACTCCTGCATTACCCCTATCTGATTTTGTATTTGTAACCCTGTATTCACCTGACCAAAAGTCTTGTTCCTACTGCCACCGAACTTCACTAATTCCCACTATATCTAACTTTAACCTATCCATTTCCATATTTAAATTTTCTAGCCTATCTGCCTGATTAAGGGATCTGACATTCCACGCTCCGATCCGTAGAACGCCAGTTTTCTCTCTCCTGATAACGATGTCCTCTTGAGTAATCCCAGCCCGGAGATCCGAATGGGGGACTATTTTACCTCCGGAATATTTTAGCCAAGAGGACGCCATCATTATTTAATCATACAGTAAAGCTGCATGCCCTCGGGAAAAATTACTGCTGTAGTTTGCCCTTGCTGTCAGCCGTTCGCAATGTCACAACAACAAGGCCGTTTTGATTGGTGTTACAGGGCCAGATCAGTCAATCATCCAGACTGTTGCCCCTGCAACTACTGAAAAGGCTGCTGCCTCTCTTCAGGAACCACACGTTTGTCTGGCCTCTCAACAGATACCCCTCCGTTGTGGTTGCACCTACGGTACGGCTATATGTATCGTTGAGGCACGCAAGCCTCCCCACCAACGGTAAGGTCCATGGTTCATGGGGGGCGGGGGAGGGGGGGAGAGGGTGTGAGTACAACACAATACAATACAATACATTTAACAAATTAAGATGTCGGATCTAGCCCATCTGTGCTTTGTTCCCCATGCCCCTTTTCTTATTTCACCCAATCTCAAAATAGTATCAAAATGAGGTTCAAATGGTTCAAATGGCTCTGAGCACTACGGGAAATAACATCTGTGGTCATCAGTCCCCTAGAACTTAGAACTACCTAAACCTAACTGACCTAACGACATCACACACATCCATGCCCGAGGCAGTATTCAAATCTGCGACCTTAGCGATCGCTCGGTTCCAGACTGAAGCGCCTAAAACCGCTCGGTCACAGCGGGCGCCTAGAACCGCTCGGCCACAGTGGCCGGCTCAAAATGAAGGAGCCCAAAAATTGAACTGGTCTAGTTGTGCTATGTAGCCTCCCCCTCCCCTCTTTTACAACCGATGTGTAGTGTTAAAAGGATGTATTATAATATTGTCAAAAATCAAATACGCAGAAAAGTAGTTACTTGACCTTAACAGACACTACGTCAGAGATATTTGCCTCCGAGTTGGAGATGTGTGAACACCCCGTGCATCCCCTCCCTTCCCCCACACGTGCGCACAATAACACAAGTGAAAGAGTGTGCATGCCCGCTCGCCCAAGCTATGGATTATTTTAATGTAATTAAACGATATTTATGTAAGATATTTGACACTGAATTACGTAACTACACACACCACAGTCACACACACACAAAAGAGTGCTTATAAGAGGTCAAAAGTATACGTACTTTTTTCTTGCCTCATTATCTAAAGTATTTATCCAAAACCTACATAAGCCCCCCCCCCCCCCCCCCGCGCACACTCACACACACTACCACACTACATAATTTCTCCTCCAGTCAGATCATAGTATTTTAGCCATCATTGAAATGAAGATCCAACTAAAATGTAGGCTCATGTAGGCTGTGTTCAGAAGCATCCAAACGACAAGAATTATTTATCAAAAATACGTCACACAATTAAAAAGTTTCTGCCAGAATGAGATTTTCACTCTGCAGCGGAGTGTGCGCTGATATGAAACTTCCTGGCAGATTAAAACTGTGTGCCGGACCGAGACTCGAACTCGGGACCTTTGACTTTCGCGGTCAAGTGCCCTACCAACTTTTTTTTTTCTTCCTTTATTTTGTTCGTTGTTGATCGTTGTATTTGGTCGTTGCGGACGTCACACGACATCCGTTAAAGTTCGTTTTGTTGATCCTCCCACTCATTTTTTTTTATTTCAGAGGCTAATCAGCTCTCTGACCGAACACGCTGAGCTACCTTGCCGGCACCAACTGACCTACCCAAGCACGACTCACGCCCGGTACTCACAGCTTTACTTCTGCCAGTACCTCGTCTCCTACCTTCCCAACTTTACAGAAGCTCTTCTACGAACCTTGCAGAACTAGCACTCCTGAAAGAAAGGATACTGCGGAGACATGGCTTAGCCAGTTCGAGTCTCGGTCCTGGACACAGTTTTAATCTGCCAGGAAGTTTCATAAAAAGTATCTGAGTACGTAAAATGACGAAAATTTTGTCAACCATGTTTCCATAACTGACTTAAAAAATCGTTTATGGACTGGCTCACCACGTATTTTGCAAATATCGGTGAAAGTTATATACCATCTGCTATTGAATATTAGATCTAAGTTAAGTACACTTTCCGTAAATAGTTAAAAACAAGCACTTGATTATGCAATGCAATGAACAAATTAGTAATATGTAGTTGTTGAGCATGAGTTTTACATTAAATACTATTCCCCAAAGCTTCGAAATCATAAAACAAAATCAATTGCTGCTTTTCTCCTCCAGTTACTTGTCTTTGTCAACAGATGGCTGCACTGCTAACATGTTCAAAGTTCGATTGTTATACCACAGCATAAGACACAACGGAGCCTTAAATTAATTACTTGCAGCATTTACGATGGTTGTCAACTGTCACAATATTCTTTCCAAGTCCGCAAAAATGGATCAACAACGCAGAAAAGTGCAATATTTACCTGAAATTGGTGTAGAAAACATGACTAGGAACTCTGAAGTAAGTACCTGAAGGCTATTTTCACGCCTAAACACATGCGGCTTGCAAAATAGGCAGAAAAATATTCAAAATAATTTCGGAACTGCAGTCATAGTCGTTCATTTCATCCCACGATATTTCGACTGGACACCTGCGAGCTATCTTCAAGTGAGCTATCGATGGAAAATCTTAAAATTCGTATCAGGTAGGTAAACTTCTTATGTAATGTGAGAATGAGTATAAAGCAGTCTATGTAAGTTGTTAAAACCAAAATTTTCTTATGGAGTGTAATTGAACAGCGCCATAACGGCAGTCTTGTTGTGCAATGGTTTTACTTTGGGTAGACAAGTGTAATTTTTTGAGGTGCCCTCGTATACAAAGGGCGTCCGACGAGTAAAATAATCATTTTTTAATGAAAGTCGGTTGGTTTTATTCAGGATTCCAATACACCTTATTATTTCCCACTCTTTTGGCTACAAAATCCTATTTATCCACATAATCTCCGTCCAGCGCGACGGCGTTACGCCATCTTGCTAGAAGGACCTGTATACCTACCTGCACCGTACCACTCTACAGGTCGTCGTCGGAGGCAGCGTCTTGTTGCATCAGTAACCTCAACATGTTCCATGTACTGCTTCCCGCGCAGTGCATCCTTCATTGGGCCAAACAGATGGAAGTCGGAAGGTGCGAGAACCGTGCTGTAGAGATGGATGAGGAAGAACCGTCCAATGAAGTTTTGTGAACTCCTCTCGGGTGCGCAGGCCTGTGTGAAGTCTTGCGTTGTCATGGAAAAGCAGAAGTTCGTTTACATTTTTGTGGCGACGAACACCCCGAAGCCGTTCCAACATTGCAGGAGTCACAGCCGTGTGCGGCCAGCTGGCACGCGGGAGACCAGACACGTTCCCGCGGCCTTGTTGCGATGGTGACAGACGCTTCGCCCGACGACTCACTGAGCTTCTGTTCACTACCAGGTCTCCGTATTCTGCAAGTGCCTATGAACATTTGCGATGCTTTCGTTCTCCGTCCAAAGAAAATCAGTGACAGCGCTCTGCTTGGATCGGAGATCCATTACGGGTGCTATTTTGAGGGCATCGTATAGCGTCCCTCTCTATCAGAATTTCATAAAACTGTTGTTGTTGTTGTGGTCTTCAGTCCAGAGACTGGTTTGATGCAGCTCTCCATGCTACTCTACCCTGTGCAAGCTTCTTCGTCTCCCAGTACCTACTGCCACCTACATCCTTCTGAATCTGCTTAGTGTATTCATCTCTTGGTCTCCCTCTACCATTTTCACCCTCCACGCTGGCCTACAGTACTAAATTGGTGATCCCTTGATGCCTCAGAACATGTCCTACCAACCGATCCCTATTTCTAGTCAAGGTGTGCCACAAAATTTCTCTTCTTCCTAATTCTACTCAATACATCCTCATTAGTTATGTGATCTACCCATCTAATCTTCAGCATTCTTCTGTAGCACCACATTTCGAAAGCATCTATTCTCTTCTTGTCCAAACTATTTATCGTCCATGTTTCACTTCCATACATGGCTACACTCTATACATATACTTTCAGGAACGACTTCCTGACACTTAAATCTATACTCGATGTTAACAAATTTCTCTTTTTCAGAAACGCTCTCCTTGCCATTGCCAGCCTACATTTTGTATCCTCTCTACTTCGACCATCATCAGTTATTTTGCTCCCCAAATAGCAAAATTCATTTACAACATTAAGCGTCTCAAAAAAATGGCTCTGAGCACTATGCGACTTAACTACTGAGATCATCAGTCACCTGGAACTTAGAACTAATTAAACCTAACTAACCTAAGGACATCACACACATCCATGCCCGAGGCAGGATTCGAACCTGCGTCCGTAGCGGTCGCTGGGCTCCAGACTGTAGCGCCTAGAATCGCACGGCCACTCGGCCGGCTTTAAGCGTCTCATTTACTAATCTAATACTCTCAGCATTACCCGATTTAATTCGACTACATTCCATCATCCTCGTTGATGTTCATCTTATATCCTCCTTTCAAGGCACTGTCCATTCCGTTCAGCTGCTCTTGCAGGTCAGTTGCTGTCTCTGGCAGAAATACAATGTCATCGGCGAACCTCAAAGTTGTTATTTCTTCTCCATGGATTTTAATTCCTACTCTAAATTTTTCTTTTGTTTCCTTTACTGCTTGCTCAATATATAGATTGAATAACATCGGGGATAGGCTACAACCCTGTCCCACTCCCTTCCCAACCACTGCTTCCCTTTTATGCCCATCGACTCTTATAACTGCCATCTGGTCTCTGTACAAAATGTAAATAGCCTTTCGCTCCCTGTATTTTACCGCTGCCACATTCAGAATTTGAAAGAGAGTATTCCAGTTGGAACGTCCCCTCAGAACAATTTATACATAACTATGTTTAAACTGACACACAATATTTTTAGTGCAACGCAATCTGACTTTCAAAACTCCCTGCAAAAGAATGGCCCTGACTAACATTAATCTATACCTTTCAGAAATCACTTACCTCACCAAAAATCTCCGTTACTCGAGCTACTGCAATACAGCGAGCGCCACTACTGCCAGCTAAATAAAAGATTCAAACTACGGAAGGCACTAACTACTGATAGGCATAGTTAGCAATTGAAAGATGTTAATAGACAACAAACAATGTATTTACCTTAACAGTCATAATATATATAGTAGTTCATGACATCCAGTGTTACAAATTTCAAAACTCCGCCATCTCTCTCCCCACATCCACTAACTGCGTAAACAGCCTACTTACATAGCCCCCATGCTCCCCACAAAAAATTTACAAATTTTTTTGGGCACTGGGCAATACATATTTGTTAAAATTTTTCATAATCGTAATTACAATAACAAAGAAATCAAATGCACACACTTATTGATACAATGTTGGTCAAAAGCTAAAATTTTCTCACAGTCCATGAAGATAGTCCTGATCATTCATCATAATAGTAATTACAGTTTTTTTCACAAAGTCTCATTAGTAAAAGAAATTGCACACAGAAGTAGTGGATTTCCATGCAGTCTTGAAGAAGTAGTGTTGTCCTTCCAACGGAAAGACAGTGCTGACTCTTGACATGCAGACAGGTAATGGGCCACAACAGAGCAAACCCACAGCAGAGTCATTCGACGTTTTGAAGAATATTGGTAGGTAGGTCATCACAGTGTAGACCCACTGTAGTCCTGGTAGAGATTGTGGTATTGGTGGGCCACCAGAGGTGCAGACCCACTGCAGTCCTTGTAGAAATAATGGTATTGGTGGGCCATCAAAGATGCAGACCCACTGTAGTCCATGTAGAGACGGCCAGCAGCCATCTGTTGCGACTGTGCAGGTGCACATTCTCCATCGAAGAGTCTTGCGGAGAATATAGCAAGTCCATGAACCACCACTTGTGCACTCACAAAGTTTTTTGGAACTGTCCTTAGAACCAGCAATGCTGTTATCCAGTCCCTTGCTGAATTATTAACACACGTGCAAACACTATCACTCCCTACTTCTCACATATTGTCCATATACTATGACCAACAGAAATGTGTGCAGTGAAATGAATGCTTACAAGTTACTTAATGTGATAAACTGATGTCAATTACAATTTTATAACATGAGAATACAATTACAGAAATACAGAAAACATCATTAAAGAACATAACAATACAGATAACATTTGTAGTACAAGCTTTACAAAAGAATCGAAATAACATATACATCAGTGTTACAGGAATTATGACATGAGTACATACATAAAAGATCAGAATAACTTTTGAAACATCAACTTTACACATGAGCATTAAAACAAAACAGAATAAATAATGTCTAAGCATCTTTACAAAGAAAATAACATATTATCAGAAAAATTCTACAATGTAACTCTCATCATCTAAACACATAAAGACAGGAAAAACGCAAATATACAAGAGCACACAAACACATAGCAGAATAACACAAGAGGAAAGGGCAGGGTTTGTTTTCAGTGTAACATTTGGTACTGCAGTCCAACCTAAAACTTCATTCCATAGATCTTTCGTCTTATTTCAACATTTGTTTCCACCAAAAAAAATCCTATCCAAGCATGCTTTCTGTATTTTTATGTTCCCATATATCTCACCTCATTATTCATTTTCCATTATCTTACCTCATCATTTATTTCCAACAAAATCCTACCTAAACCTGTTGTCCCTAAACCCTACTTTTTTGCTCACATCCTCTTTCAAAATACTTGTTTTTGGCCAACGATTTTCTTATAGCTTCTCAATGCATTTTTTACAATTCATCACAACTCGTTCTCTCATATAGCCTACCCCATCTTAAGCTAACTTAAATCTACTGAGCTCAGATGCTAAACTAAGGAACGAGGCAATGCAGCAGCACAAAACAATTAACACTAACAGCAATGATAAAAAATACAAATGGCAAAGCAAGCAGCATAAATTAGCAAAGCAAATGCAATATTACAACTAATATAAGGCAATGCGCAGCAAACAAGAAAAATAAATTCGTAGTAAAACTGGCTTAACAGAGTAATGTAAAGTGAAATTTAGTAGCACTATGCCTGGCAAACAGCAACAGCAAATGCAATAATTTATATCTAAACATGACAAAGCTCAAGCAGAAAAAATTTACAGTAAAAATGGCCATGTCTAATACCTATGTCACATCTTAGTGTCTATGTAATTAAAGTGGTACACCACAACAACTTATTGTAAAAAAAAATATTACCATGTACTTGAAAAGAATATTATGTATGCAGTTACTGTTACTAGTCCCTTCTTATTGTTCTTTCCTTTTCAAGTGCTCCTTTTTTGAAGAATGTGGATCACAAAATTATTATTTAATAGATCTGTTGACAGAAAGTGTTCACATTAGCAAATGCATTTTATTTTATTTTATAAGACCAATGCTGCACACAGCTGGAAACTAGATATCAAATAAAATAAGCAACTTTGAAAAGCAAAGCATAAAAATATCATTCAATAGTCATGTGACATTTCATAAGTTAGAGGAATTCTGTCAACTCTCGTAGAAAGATGCTTGTCATAATCAGGTGTGCAGATGTAAGTATCTTTCCAAGTAATGAGCGTGTCGTATTTGCGATACTTTCTCTAAAGGAATGTCAATGGCGAGGATAATGGCCTCTTTTTTTCTCCACCTAATGGCTTTCTTTTGTCAGACGACTCCCTCTCAGCTGGGCGCCCAAAACGGATTACGTCAAGGTCACTTACCTTTCTAACTGAAATATTTACGACAGCAGTTTCTGCTACAGTGGCAGTCACATATAAAAAAATTCACAGATCGAGAATTTGCGTTGCAAATGTGTAGAAACAAAATCCTATGAATATAACAGTGTTCAAAAAGTTTTCGTCGGCATTGTGATACATTCGCGCATTTACACGCATTTCATAACTCTTAAAGTACGATTCTTGGTTTCCAACATCCTTTTCCACAAATCAGAGTCCCTAACCACTACTCATTATTCATATACGTATTCATCGACACTTCTTCAGTATTTTATGATAATAAATACGTAGCATAATCAAATTCCTCATATATGGTAGCATCATCTTATTGATCATAAACATATCTCAACAGCATAATACACATCGTCGTCGTAATAATATCATAACATCTCAGTCAATTCTCAAAATCGTCGTAGCTTCCTCCAATAATTTCAAAACCTAAAAAAAATTCTCTGCTGATTTCAATAGTGTCATCTACCTCAAATGTACTTTAAAAATCATGATCTCATACCAAATACATCATTCAAAGCTCTCATATGAACAGTTCACAAAGTACAGACAAAATACAATTTCGTAAGTGTGAAGTTACCCAACTGTGTAATTGCGTAAACACGTGTCACTGATGTAGTAAAAAAAGTTTATCTCTCAGGTAAATGGCTGTGTAATTTATGTGTTAGAGGAATATGGTACCAATGTGTAAAGTTGTATAAGCAAATACCATATTAGCTAGGGCTCCTTGTGCTTGCCAAACACATGGTACACAAAGTAAACGTGTACCCCCCTGAGGATTAATGTAATTATACCCTCAGGTGTTACAGATTACAACAATGGAATGAAATGTATTATGGAAAACCTCTGTATCATTGTACTTCAAATATCTTTAAAAATAAATGATTTAAGTACAAAATTAATCACTCAAATACGTGTCCTGTAGCGCTAAATGTGCGTCTTGCTGTAAGATAATCTCTGTGGAAGTGTCGTAGTTATTGTCCTCTGAAAGCTAAGTTCTGCAGAAGCCAATGTACTTACCTCATGATAAACAAAAGTGAAATGCTTTGCATATAGATATCTTAGTTATTACGCTTATTGCCGTGATGAAGAAATTACTGTGATGTAACGTATTGTTGTGCTACGGAAAAGGCTGTCTCATTTTAGCTATACCACGAAAGTTACTACTAAAACATGTTTTACTTTCCAGAATAATTCAGAAAAACTGTGCAGATATAAAACAGAAACACTGCAAAAGCAACCATGTAAATTGTGTCACACATTAGTAGAGTCGTGATATAATCGTGTAGCTGTTACATAAACTAACCACTGTGTCATCTGGTATCTCACAGAAAGTACTTCAAATCTAGAATGTATTTTGAAGTAAACCAAAATGTTGCATTAAAATCTCATTAGCAGTACCAGTATATGTTCTAAGTATCTAAGCCTTATATTCGTTACATAATCGTGCAAGTAACAAGCAAGAATGCACACACACAATAACACTGTGTCGTCTGTTCACAATAACAATGCATTCGTAATTTCTGTTTAAATAAGTTCTCTTGGTTCTTGGCTGCATATTTAACTTCAAACATTGTTGCATGTTAACAGATTCTAAGTCTGACTAAGCATACTAGTAATGTAAAGTGAAAAATTTTATAGCAAAGTCTAAGTTAAAAAGCAGATTATCTTTCAATTAACGGTTTTACATGTGAAATGTGGTGTAAACCTTTACTCTTCCTAGTACGCAGAGTTTCAATTTCAACGCAATTATCATACGGTATACGTCGGTAAAGAATACTGGAATTTTTCTCAATGTTAGCGTCTATGTTATTTTTCTCTGAGCCAGCCAGCGCACGTGGCAGCCTGCGGTGCGGGTCATTGTCTGCTATCTCTTTGTTGGCGTGCGTCGTTATTGGGATTAGGAGACCTAACTTCTACAAATTCACCTTGACGAGAAGGCCCTGCCCTGTTTGAAGCTCGCCAGTTCTGATGCAATTCAGGTCTGTCGTTAACAATTATATTGTCTGTCGTCATGTCGATAGATTCCATAGTTTCTTACTTGCCGGTCACATGGTGGGGAATTTCTTCCTGAATCGTAACTGCGCGCTGAACTGTTGCGTCTGAAGTTATTCTGTCTCCCTTGATAATAATTGTTTTGGTTTCCATATTGTCTGTTTCTGTGGTTATCTCTGTCATATTCATAATTACGGAAGTGTGATCTTTCTCTGTAACTATTACTCTGCCACTGGTTGTCATATTGGTGGTGTCTGTTTTGTTCACGATTTGCGTTGTAAGAATAGCCTTGTCATGTCCAGTTATTATTTCTTTAATGGCGGAATTGTGACGGATGTGATCTGTAATTGTTGTGTTCCTGTTTTCGCGATTGTCAGTGTCAATTTCTAATTCTTGTAAGAGTCCGTGAAAAGCTTCAATGTCGTCTTTGCAACGTCCTGCCAAAATAGTATGTCGTAAATGTTCAGGTAATTTGATTAAGCAAATGCGGATAAGTTCTGAGGGGCTGTATGGGTTTGACAGGTACTGATTCTTGTGCAACATGTCTTCAAAATATTTCACAAGACTGGAAAATTCAGATTGTTCGAAATGTTTCATCATTATGATGCTATGTTTTACTCGGTCTTGTGTAGCTTGAGACCAATATGCTGAGAGGAAGGCATGGTAAAATTCTCCTTCACTGTGGCAATCGTGAATGACCGATCGCATTCTTACAGCTGGTTCATTCTCTAAGTAGCCACACATAAATTCTAATCTGTGTTCTAATGACCAGTTGGGAGGAAAACAATGAAAGAATTGATGGAGCCATGCTTGTGGATGAATGTCGTTGCCAGAATTCTTAAATGTTTTGAATTTACGTGTAGTAATGAACAGCTTATAGTCAAAATCATCATGTCGGCGGGTCACATGTCGGTCATTGTTACGTCGTTTCGGCGGTTCCATCTCAAAATTCGGTGTGCCTTGCCAATTTCTTTCATAATTTCCGAAGTGTCCTGTGTTTTTATTTTGTGGCTTTTCCGTATTTCTATGTCCCTCTTCCCGTATTGGGGCGTGAGTGTCCTCTGAAATACGTAATTCTTGTATTATCTGTGTCAGCTGATCTTGTACTTCCCGGATTTCTCTTTGGTGTTGCGTATTTATTTGATTCTGATTTTGTTTGAATTTCCTAATTTGTTCGCACTCTTCTGTGTCATTAAAGACTACCGGTTTTGTGTCATTCAGATCATCATCTACCTTTGTAGATAAGTTAGTGAACTGATCTGAAAGTTCAGCTACTTTATCCGGTGGTGAAATTATTTCCTCTGCATGTTTTTCTGAACCAAGTTTCAGAGTGTCCATTTGTGTTGAAATTGTATCTACTGTGTCCTTTAAGTTTTCCTGAGTTTTTGCAAGTTGCATAACCAAATCGGTAGATGCAACTGAGTCAATTTTAGCTTGCAAGGTGTCGTGATTTTCATGAACAATAGTTTGCAGTTCTTTTATGGCTGCTTCATGATTCTGTAATGCATTTTCATGACGCGAAAAAATAGTTTGGAAATGCTCACAAATTTGTGTTTTTACGTCATTACAGACTTTTTACATTTCGATTCAATGTTATGTAACTCAGCAGTTAAATCTTCACGTGTTTGTTCGAGAGTTTGTTCCAATGAGTCTAACTTTTGAAGCTTTTGCTGTGTTTGTCTCTGATTTTGTTCCATTGTGTGTAACTGTTGCTGTGTTTGTCTCTGGTGTTGTTCCATTGTGTCTAACTTTTGAAGATTTTGTCCCATTTGTTTCTGATTTTGTTCAAGCGTTGTGTCTAACTTTTGTAGCCTTTGTCCCATTTGTTGCATTAACTGTAATAACAGTGCACTGGTGTCTGAAACATGTTCCTCAGTGCTATTCGGCAGTGCATTTGAACCGGCAATATTCGCATTTTGAAAAGCAGAAAATGTGTCTTGATTTATCTGAGAAAACAGTGAGGACGCAAAATCTGAATCTACAGTATTTGCAAGATTGTGTTCTGTCATTTCGGAATCCTGAGGCGAGCTGTTGCCGACCGATCGATCGATAATGCTTCCCTGTTCACTAATTGTCTCACTGCCTACACCATTATTTGACGCCCGCTCCATTTCCCTATGCACAGTTACCAAATTACTACTTTGAATATTTGTTAATTCATTACACAGTGGTGCTGATAAGCTACGCTCGTTGTCACTATTATTTCTCAGTTTACTTTGGAGCCTAGTGTTACGTTTTTCACACGCCATTATTGTCACAATATTTCACACGATAACACAGAAAAGGACAATTTGAAGTGCAAAAATAAGAGAACACATTAACATAGCACTGAAAATAATATCTAGTTAATTGCAAGCGCAGCTGCAAAATACTTGGTGCAAATCTACATGCATCCCACAACAACAATGAAAGACTACAACTACAAAGGAAATTCTCTCTATAATTATGCGCTACCAATAAACAAAAGCTACACTAATTACACAAACTACAAGAAAAAATCAGAAGATTCCAGTGAGGTATCCTGGCAGGGTCGCCATATGGAACGTCCCCTTAGAACAATTTATACCTGACTATGTTTAAACTGACACACAATATTTTTTAGCGCAACGCAATCTGACTTTCAAAAATCCCTGCAAAAGAATGGCCCTGACTAACATTAATCTATACCTTTCACAAATCACTTACCTCACCAAAAATCTCCATTACTCGAGCTACTGCAATACAGCGAGCACCACTACTGCCAGCTAAATAAAAGATTCAAACTACGGAAGGCACTAACTACTGATAGGTATAGTTAGCAACTGAAAGATGTTAATAGAGAACAAACAATGTATTTACCTTAACAGCCATAAAATATATAGTAGTTCATGACATCCAGTGTTACAAATTTCAAAACTCCGCCATCTCTCACCTCCAACTGCGTAAACAGCCTACTTACACAGTCAACATTGTCAGACCCTTTCTCTAAATCTACAAATGCTAGAAACGTAGGTTTGCGTTTCCTTAATCTATTTTCTAAGATAAGTTGTAGGATCAGTATTGCCTTACGTGTTCCAACATTTCTACGGAATCCAAACTGATCTTCCCCAAGATCGGCTTCTACCAGTTTTTCCATTCGTCTGTAAAGAATGTAGTATTTTGCATTCATGAAACTATACTGCCTAAGCAGAAATATTTCACGATTCCCTAAAACAAATACTGCATTTCGTCAACAGATACTGGCTGATTAGAAAAAGGTTTTACATTAGTTATTGAATGCTTGTCGGATATTTGCTGTTTATATATGGTTCTGCTCTCTTAGCAATCTCTTGGGCACAATATTAAAATTGTTGGAAGATTCTTGATTGCTTGAAGTTACACAACTTCGTTGTTGTTTGCATGACCGACGTGATGTTGAGTACTAAATGACATATAGTTTGTTGTAAAGTGTCTCTCCAAATTAGGTTTCTTGTTATGAGCCAGTTTTTCCTGACGAACAAGTAAGGTCTTGGGCCATTGAACTTTAGTATCATGGTATTAGCCTTCCATTTTTCTGTTTTTCTTATGAAGACGAGTCGTCATGTCTTCGTTTCATGAGCGCTCGAAACATGAAGACGAGTCGTCATGTCTTCGTTTCATGAGCGCCCAAGGTCATTTACCCACCGGGGCCCCCAGGGTCAGCATGGCGGCGGTCCCTGACCCGCTGAGATAATTTGTCCTTTTAGGACAATTATCTGAGCAAGCACCCACGCCAGCAAAAGCTTGGCACGTGTAAAAGTTGTCGTTTTCGAGCGTCATGCAGTGCCCCCTTTTTGTTCCATATGTATATAAATGCAGAATCTTCTACATTTTATTCAGTCAGCACAATGTCGTGGTTAAATCAGTATTTAAGCACAGGATCACATAGTTCAATTCAGTACGACAGAGGAACGTTATATCCAGGACCAGTGGACGATATTGAAATGGCGGAATATGGAAACACCTTTAATATTAATAGAGATAATAGTATACGGACAATGTTTCGACGAGATGCCGCAGATGAAATTAGGTTCGGAGAAAATCTAGCATATGATGATTTAGACGAAGAAGTCGTCGAATTTGAGTTGGAGCCAATGCCATCAGAAGAAGTTAATACTGGACTGCGGCAGCGTCATCCATATCAGTATGGCGAAGAAGGTCACACTGCAATAGATGCAGATACAGACGAAAATACACCGCTATTATCTGGAACGGCTGAAACAGCAGTGGACGGCGCAACCTTGACCACAGTTTTATCTGGAACTGGTACCGCAACTGCCGCGACTTTATCAACAGCGCAAATTGATGGAGCTGCTGGTGTTACTGCTTTGGCCGGTGCTGGAGTAGCGTATGGTACAAAAAAATTAGTTGATCGAAAAAGTAACAAAGGATTGACGTTGCCAGGTAGCGATTATGTTGGGCCTGGAAACCCTATAAATATAGACGCACCGCAAAGTGCAGCAGTTGCAATTGCCAAGGAACACGACGTCGGGTACGATCACCTGTTAAAAGAAGCTAGAGAACGTGCATTTACTGAAAAAGAGTTCCGAGAACGAGTTCAAAAGTTGGATGCTAAAGCTATTATAGACTTTGCCATAGATTGGAGCCATACACGCAATTGGCATTCATTTGCAGAAAAATACGGACTGAAATTAAAATCGTTTGTTGAAGAAAAAATTGGAAAAGTTTTATATCCAGTAAAACCAGATGCCAAACCAGAAGGTATGTATATTTACGTGCATATGAATATTCAATAACTGATTATAAATTATATGTCGATGTTAATAATAACGTTTCTCGCCTTCAGCAGAAGTACGATTGGCCTCCTTGGGAATGCCCAAATTGGAATGAAATGCATGAAGGCCAGAAACGTTATGTATATGAACAGTGGCTAATGTCACGTGTACGTCGTGGTTTGCCCATAGATCACGAACGTCCATCAACATCTGGCGGTACATCATTAGCACCGAGCTCAGAAAGTGTTCCTGAAATCGACTACTCGGAAGAGGACGTAGAAGATTCTGACAACAACGGAGAGGATCCAAACCCCGTTCGACCATTAGTTCCTTATTCTGACTCTGACACAGAAAGTAGTGCTATGAACGAAGAAACAGCTAAACATACAGCATCGGCCCAAGAAGCAAAGGGTGCAAAGAAGGCTAGAAAAACACTTCCTGGCACAGCAGCTCCCTCAGCTAATGGAATGGGCGATTCCGCCAACACACGTGATGTGCCATTACCTGCACCATCAATATTAGATACGGGTAACATTACCAGTTATAGAAAAGTACACAGATTTTTTACGTATGGTCTAGCATATAAAGTACTCACACATGAAAATGCTGTATTTATGATTACCCCTTTGGCAGAAATTCCTGTTGATCGACCATTTTTGTACATGACCCCCTCTGAATTTGATTTATTACCACATGGTAGCAGAATTGTTCATTGCTGGGCACAAGTGATTGCACGTAATCCCAGGATTGCTTTCCCAACAAATTCAAGTGACTCTGAACTTGCAACTTTAAATCAAAATAAGAATATGATTACTTAAAAATACCTGGTGTTAATGTTACACCTACTGCATTTGGCTCATCAGCTCCATGTCAAACAGGGCAGCTAAAAAGTGTCATTTTGTGATAGTGAAGCCATAATCACAAAATTCTTAAACTGATGACAAAATTAGATCTTCGTACAAGTAACTTTATGCTTGGAGTAAGTATTTTTATTTCTCGTACGCTGTTTGCGGAGGCGTGTAGCACTAATCACTGCACAATGCTGATAGAATGGTTCACTGAACCCGCACTTCGATTGTTACACATCTTCCACGCACGTACAGGTCGACTGAAAATGGTTCAAATGGGACTATGGGACTCAACTTCTGAGGTCATCAGCCCCTAGAACTTAGAACAACTTAAACCTAACTAACCTAAGGACATCACACACATCCATCCCCGAGGCAGGATTCGAACCTGCGACCGTAGCGGGCGCGCGGTTCGAGATTGTAGTGCCTAGAATCGCTCGGCCACTTCGGCCGGCTTCGACTGAAAATTCACGCCCCAAAAATGCGCAGAATGGTAAGTAGTCGAGGAAAAATGTCACTCATGGGGAAACATTGGGGGTAAGGCAAAGCGCTTCGGACAGTTGCAGATGGAACTGACAACCGCAGGGGTGCGGATTTTGACTACAGTTCTAGTCTTTCCTGCTGAGACACGCTCTCGATCCTAATAGATTGCAGAACACGATCAAAAGTTAGGACTTGATGATACGCGATGACAGTTTATCTTTAAGAAAATACGAGTTGCGTTCAGTAAGTAATGCAACACTTTTTTCTCGGTCAATTTAGGTCGAAAAACGAACAATTTTTTGGTGGGACATTGCGGAACATTCCCGCTTCAGCTGCTATAGTTAGTGTCATGAAGTTCCGATAGGTGGCGCCGCATTACGTAGTCTTCAAAACTGCATCTGTAACGGAGGTCCGTTCTTCTAAACAGAGAGCTGCCATTGAATTTCGTTCGACGGAATAGCAGAGCATTGCAGATATTCATAGGCGCTTGCAGAATGTCTATGGAGACAAAAGCACAGTGAGTCGTTGGGCGAGGCGTCTGTCATCATCACAGTAAGGTCGCCCAAACCTGTCCCATCTCCCGTGTGCCGGCCGCCCGCACACAGCTCTGATCCCTCGGAGGTTGGAACGTGTGGACACTCTCGTTCGAGGTGCTCGATGGATCACAGTAACACCTCGTTGCTCGTCTACACGTCGCTGTTGGTAGTACTGACACCATCGCCAACGAGTTGTGTTACTCAAACGTGTGTATCGGCTGGGTTCCTCGCCGCCTAACGGCAGACCATAAAGAGCTACGAAGGACCATCTGTGAGGAATTTCTTGAGCGTTACGAGGCCGATCGTGACAATTTTTTGTCAAATATCGTCACATGGGTTCATCATTTCTAACCTTTAAACAAAACAGTCCATGAAGTGACGTTACACCGCCTCTCCTCCTAACAAAAAGTTCAAAGCCGTATGCACAGCCAGTAAATTCATGGCAACGGTCTTCTGGTACTCTGAACGGTTTATTCTGTTTGATGTCCTCCTCCATGGTGCAACAATCAACTGGAAAGTGTATTGTGTTACCCTCAGGAAACGGAAGAAACGACTTCAGCATGTTCGTCGTCATAAAAATGCAAACGAACTTCTCCTCGATGACAACGCAAGGCCTTACACAAGTCTGCACAACCGAGAGGAGTTCATAAAACTTCACTGGACTGTTCTTCCTCAGCCACCCTAAAGCCCAGATCCTGCACATTCGGACTTCCATTTCTTTGGCTCAATGAAAGGTGCAATCCGCGGGCAGCAGTACATGGATGATCGGGATGTTATTGGTGCAGCAAGACGCTGGTTTCGACGTCGACCAGTAGAGTGATTTCATGCGGGTGCACACGCTCTCCTAGTACGTCTAAGGTGGCATAAGGCCGTGGCATTGAACGGCGATTATGTTGGAAAATAGGGTTTTGTAGCCAAAGAATGGTGAATAATATAATGTACTGCAATTCTGAATAAAACCAACCCGATTTCGGAAAAAATGTTTTGTATCTATTATTGAAAGCCCATCGTATATGTGAGTTCCCACATGTGATATTTTGTAGAAGAACTCCACTCAACAGGCCCAAAGACCCACATATGGCTCGCGAACTGCAGTTAGCAGACCTCTGGTATAGACTGAATGATAAAAGAAACATTAGAACGTCAAGAAAACTGACTGGTTCTAAGTATCAATAACAAAGTTTTTGTTTCCACAGACGTTTCAACTACCAGAACCTTAGCCACAGGAGCTATTTCTGGTTTCTTTCACATTTCTTTTACAAGAGAATTCCAAAATTAAATTCACTAAACATCTCTCACTGTTGGCTTCCCTTCCATCTCCTTTCTTGGGATCAGATGTTGCAAAGTTTACTATAACACTCCCTGTGTTGTTCAGGAAGAAGTGGCAACATCGTCAACAGGTCTGTCTGTTTTGCAGCTCTTTAATACCACTGCTCCTTCAGATGAAGTATAGCATGACTGAAATCCCTGGGCTAACTGGACAGAGCGGATGCGGTTATATTTGTGGAAAGGGCCAAAATAAATTACTGTCTGTTGCACTCAACTTTATTTCTTAAAACTGAATTTTTAATTTAAGAGAGGTTAAACCTCGGCTGAGGGCCGCACACCATGCAGAAAACAATTTTACGGCTTAAGCCTAAAGGGAAGAGCTTCTAAATTTCAACTAAAATAGGCTAAAGGCTTTACCCTAAAATGCTTCACATAACTCTCTCGGCTAACGGCCACATACGAAACCCAAACAATCTCACGGCTTAAAGCCCAGACAAAGGAATTTCCAATCTTTAATTTAAGCTGGAAAACTCGGCTGAAGGCCACATAAAAACCAGAAAATATTTTTTATGGCTTAAGGCCTAGACAAAATTTTTCAACTTTTGATTTAAAAAGGCTGAAAACTCTGCTGAATGCCACATACCAACTTGAAACCAATTTACGGCTTAAAGCCTAGGAACAAGGAATTTTCAGTTTTAATTTTGAAAGGCTGAAACTCAGCTGAAGGCCACATACCAAACAAGAAACAATTTTTTTATTCACGGCTTAAGGCCTAAGAAGAAAAGCATTGCAATTTTAATATGCTAAAACTCGTCTGAAGGCCACACAGAGCACTTAAGACTGAAAAGGAAATCACTATGTAAAACACAAAGAGCGGCGCTCAGAAGGTTCGAAGGATTGGCCTGGGAAGGTAACACTAACGCACGTTTAGGTGAGACAGGCAGACAGACCGACAACCTCTTAATCGGAAGGCAACCCAACCGAAAGCCGATGAATCAACCAACAAGATCAGTTCTGCTCCACCCGACCAGCAAACCAACAAGAATAAACGCCCAAAACTACCAACAATACCTCAGCTGTCGAACTACACGCCTTGCTGCACAGCATGAGAGGTGGCATGAGCCCCCTCTCATATTTCTATCTTACGATTCTCCTCTATAATTGCATGCGGTGGAAAGTTGCTATTCCTTCACGCGCGGACTTCCCACGCAGCGTCTCTCGTCACCCGGGTGGTCCGGTGACAGGCGGGCTCTGCTGATCTGGAAAGCTTTAAGCCGACGGGTGTGAGGAAGTCGAGTGAATGCTTTGCAGACACCGACATTGTCAAGAGGCACGCCCGCAGAGCTTGAAGTAGTGGCTGGGCTAGAGGTTCCGTTACTTCGCAGAAACTTAGCGAAAACACGTTCTGGCGGGCTACCAGCGAGGCGTGGGAATGACTTGTGTACCCAGGCAGCTGTGGCGGGAAAATTCCCGCACTTTCTGCAAAATAGTAACTGTGATTGGCTTGCTCAGGGCATAGCTCCGTGACGTAGCAAGATCGGCGCAAAAATTGGCGCCAAGAATCTCCATTGGTGGAATGGTAGCGTTCCGGCAATGGAGTGGAATTTCCGCCGGTTTTCGAGTTGCTGATTGGAACGTTTAACCACGGCCACTGTCGTGGGGGCGGGAATGTTCTGTGTTCGGTTTTTGTACGGGTGCTCTTGTGGGTAGTCGTCTCTCGCCTTTCGGTCGAGGACGTCGAAGCAACCAGCCAACGGCTCCGGTACGGCAGATCGTGTTCTGGGAGTCAAGAAGTCGGTTTGGTAATGTATGTCCGCAGCACCGGCAGATAGGGATTTTCCTAGGTGACAATCAGAGCTCAGCAGAGTGCGCCTGTTCGTCTTTTTTTTCCTAACTTTGTTCTGTCTTGGGTAGCAGCAATTAATGGTGGGTTGGCTATGTGTTTTCTCTAAGAATTGAGTTGCTAGGAATTGGCTGCACATACCACTTCGTCATAATCCTCACAATCTAGTTTAGAGACAACTTCAATTTCACAGCGTTTGTTTAAGTATCCAATTAGAGCCAATTTGATATATTATTAATGTTTCATGTGTTGTTGTTTATTATTTTGTGTTTAGTCTTAATAAATCATATTGTTATTTTGGACAGAACTTTCATTCTGTTAATAGATAGAGCAACCCCATCATTCCTCACTATGTTAATGAAACCTTCGTTTAATTAACTTATTTAACAAATTAAATTATTGCAGGTGCCAAACTCTCTTCTACTCCACTGGCAGGGTTGATTAGAGTCAGTTCGCGTATTTTTTTTTATCCTTGTGCAACAGGAAAAGTTGGAGTTAGAAAAGGGGGGTCTTAGAGCATCATGTACATATGTAAATTCTCTAAGAATTGAGTGTTAAAAACACTGCTAGCCCCGGCACCTCGCATAATATGGCGACCCTTGGCCTCGGATCTTCCCTGTGAATCTCTGATAAGCAAACAGGATTCTTAGTAGGAACATTCAATTTTTTTTCTCTCTTTTTTTTATTGATTAATACCCAAGTTTTTTTTCCGGTAGTTCCGCGTTTAGTTTTAAGTAGCGGCCCATGATTACAGTTTTTGTTTTCAGTGTATATATTTTTTTTTGTTTTGTTTTTTTTGTTCATTGTTTTTTTGTGTTTCGTTGGTGTGGTGTCCGTACCACATCGCACTTTGTCGGATTTGTGTGCAGTTTCTGTACCACTTCAAATTGTGCTTGTAATTACAGCGTTGGAACAGCGTTGTTGAAATTTTGTGTCTATGTGTAAAAATATATGGAGTAGATTAATTTTATTGTGCATTTTAGATAAATTTGTTTTTTCATAAATGATAACGAGAAGTAAGGCACGACTATTATCGAGCGAAGCTAAAACAAAAGAGGATAGCATAATGGATAAGGGGCAGTTTAACGGGAATAGGTTCGGAGATGAGATGGGCACGTTTTTAGCAGGACAGGACGCCAGGGTCTTTGATGAGGAAGGTGATTTGGACGCGATCTCAGAGCAGCGTTGCGGCCGTGATTATGATAGTGAAGTAGAGGATGAAACTGAGACAGTCACACAGGTCGAGACGGTAGCAGAAGTTTATAATCAAACGAACGAGAGCAGACAGGGGCCAGCTCGGCCACGTCAGAGCTCTAGCGCCCAGGTGTCCAGAGTTACATCACCCATGGGTGACGAGGATCAAAATGATGACATTAACCCAATACTGAGCTTCCTACGATCAATGAAAGAAGAAGCTGACGAACAACGTAAGAGGGAGAAGGAAGAAGCTGACGAACAGCGTAAGAGGGAGAAGGAAGAAGAGGAGAAACAACGTAAGAAGGAGAAGGAAGAAGAGGAGAAACAACGTAAGAAGGAGAAGGAAGAAGCTGACGAACAGCGTAAGAAGGACACTGAGGCAATAATTTCGCATATAGGGGAAATTCGTGGGGAATTACTAACAATAAAGAAAGAATGTGGAGAGGTAAAACAAATGTCAATGGCTGCACAAAAAGTAGCAGGCCTGGCTAAAACGGCAGCAATAGGGGCAATGAAAGTCGCGGAAGCAACTTCTAAACTCGCAGGGCGCTTGCGACGTACAACACAATCCCACTCAAAATCCCTAGCGTTCTTAAAAATTCAGGGTAATATCGCGGTTGCGAACAACACGAAACGAATGGAAGAAGTAGAGAGTCGGATAGCAAAACTAGAGCAAAACGGGCACACGAGCACTGCGCGTTCGGATACCAATGATGGAGTACACAGAATTGTGTCTCCGAGGAAAAGGCCGCCGTGCTCTAGCCCAATGACCGAGTGCGGAACTAACAATGCACACGCAGAAACAGCGAGTAATAGCTCCAATAATTGTAGCCCACTTGTGAATTCTGAGTGCCACTTCCACTGTGATACAGAGGTAGCACATCACAGTTATCACCAAGATAGAACAGGACACTCAGCAGACGTGCAAGTATCGGAAACGAGTGACAACACCAGTGCGAGGATCAGACAGGATTTTGATCAGAATCATTTCCTGTCGATACTAAAATTCCAGAAGTTCAAAGAAAATGGAGGGTCGATGCATCCGAAGAGCTGGGTGATGCAGTTTACAAATTCATTACCGGCATCATGGCCAACCCAGGCAAAATTAGAATTCATGTGTGGACACATCGAAGGCCAAGCCGCGGAAAAGATGCGGGGTGTAGCAGTGACGTGTCGGACTTATCAGGAATTTGTTGGTGCATTCCTGCGGACCTACTGGTCAAAGGAAACGCAGGACAGGATTAAAGATGAAATAATATTTTGTCCTGAACTGGAAGTGTCCGGGTATAGGAGCGCAACCAAATTTCTTGATGAGTTACTCAAGAAGAATCAATTTTTAGATAGTCCATATAGCAACGGAGAAATCATTAAATTTTGCTTTTCCAAATTGCCAGTTAGGTACCAACAGACACTTGTCGGCAAGTGTGGATCTGACATAGAAGCATTCAAGAGTCTATTGCGCGAACTCGAAGTAGTCTTTGATAAACAAGACGCAAAGGACAGGAAGAAGGGGCAAAGTAACAAATACCACGGGCCAAGAAGGGAAGACAACAACAGATCGCATAATCGCACTGGTCAGTTAGGAAACCAGGGTTACGGAAGTCAAGGTTACGCTATTCAAGGTTATGGAAACCAAAGACACGGAAACCAGAACGTCAGGGAGCAGGGTCAATCTAGACAAGGAATCAGGGATAGGAGGAATAACGAACGGCAAAGCGACCGTAATTGGAGAGAGCGAAACCAAGGACAACAGTGGAACCAGGAGATTGAAACTAGACCCGCAAATCCTAATGCACGTCAGAGGAGGGGGAGCTTAACAAGGGATTGACGCCAGACTAGTGCGAACACAGGCCGCCGGAATTTCGCACGTAATCTCGGACCTGGCCAACTACGGATGATACATTACGAAGATTTATCAGAAATCCTGCTCGAGGAACATAAAGCAACTCCTCGACAAGATCGGCAGCCTCTTATCACAGTAGCAATAGCTGAAAAGAGTATGAATGCGATAATAGATAGTGGAAGCTACATAACAGCAATATCTGAGGCAGCATACAAGATGTGCTCTCAGGAGATGGACTGGCCTGTCCTATCGGTTAAGAAAACCAAAATAAAAGGGGCATTAGCGGGAAAATGTACGGAGGTCACCCAACAAACAAGACTGGAATTCTCCTGCCAAGGACACAAAATAGAGTCTAACTTCTGGATTGTGCCAAATCTGGCGATCGACATGATAATAGGAACGGACTTCCTAAATGAACATGAAGCGATAGTTGATCTAGGACGAGGTGAAGTGGTTTTGAGGAAAGGGAATCCCGTCCACATTAAATTCGACGATCAGCTGATCCCAGCTCAACTACCGTCTAACTGTGTACGGATAAACTATGCGTGTCTGAAAGACAGAAAGGAAGAACAGGTCGACGTTGCGGGTAGGGGAGCGGACACAGATGAGAATGAAGTCAGAATAATGGGGGAAATAAAGGAGAAAATAGGAGAAAAAGTGGAAGCAATAAAGAATATAAGGTGCGACCACCGCAAAGAACTTCATAAATTGCTAGTAGAACATGCGGAGGTCTTCATTCCCAAGACAGGATCAATAAAGAACTTCCAATATGAATTTCGTGTACGTCCGCACAATCAGTTTCGTGTGCCACCCTATCCAATCCCCTTGGCATATCGACAGAAAGTAGCAGCCGAAATTACGCGAATGTTGAGTGAAGGAATAATAGAACCTACGGCTTCAGCCTATAATAACCCGTTAAGAGTAGTCGAGAAGGCAGATGGTAGTATTCGTTTAGTCTTGGACTCGCGACAAATTAATACCATAATAGAACCCGAAACAGACAGACCGGAACGATTAGAGGAACTCTTACAAAACTTCCATGGAATATCAATCTTCTCATCAGTTGATCTAAAATCGAGTTTCTGGCAGATCGAGCTCCATCCAAATTGCAGACAGTACACAGCCTTTTTAGCATTTGGAAGATGTTACCGGTTTCGTCGTCTACCATTTGGTTTGAACGTTTCATCTGCCGCATTCATTCGGGGGCTGGACGGCATACTAAGCGATAATTTGAAACGTCATGTCACCAGCTATGTGGACGATTTGCTGATCGCGGAGAAATCTTGGGGAGAGCACAATGCGGTCCTCGGTGAACTCCTTGCGACATTCAAGGAATACGGAGTGACTATCAATATCGAAAAATCGAATTTTGGGACGTCCTCTGTCAAATTTCTGGGACATATCATCACGGGTGAGGGCATTGCGCCAAATCCCGAAAAGATCGAAGCGATTGAAAAGTTTCCCATTCCTACGACAAAGAAGCAGTTAAGGGGGTTCTTGGGGATCATAAATTTTTACAACCGCTTTATACATGTCAAAACTCAGAGCAGTCCTAGGTTGCATCAACTTACAGGAAAGAAGATTCCTTGGGAATGGGATGAGGCGGCCGAATCCGAATGGAAAGCATTAAAATTCGCATTATTACAAGCACCCATCCTATCACACCCTAACTTAGCAGAAGAGCTTTGCATAGTAACGGACAGTTCATACTCAGGTCTGGGTGTCATGGTGTTCCAAGACTATGTACATGAAGGAAACAGGGTGTGGAAGACAATTGCGTTTGGTAGCAGAGTACTAGCCAAGAGTGAGAGGAATTACTCAGTAACCGAGTTAGAGGCGCTGGCTATTGTATGGGCGTTTGAAAAATTCAGATACCTTCTGTTTGGTCGCAAGACGAGGGTCTACACAGACCACAAGGCACTCGAGTTCTTGATGACTGCAAAGCTTAATCACAGGCGGCTCATTAGGTGGGCATCATATCTGCAGCAGTACAACTTTTCGATAGAATATATCCCCGGCAGTCAGAACATTATTGCAGACGCCTTATCACGGTCACCGATCGGATTTGAGCACAACATGGAAGAAGATCTGGAGGAAAATCACTACTGCCTTTTCTATATGCAGAAAGTAGCCTTTGAAAATTTTATTACCTGTAGTATGCATGACATCAAGAAGGAGCAAGACAAGGACCCTGCCCTAGTGTTATTGAAACAGAAATGGATAGACAGAAGACACGCCACCATCAGGCAGTTCTACCTCTTGCGGAAAGGCATAATTTTCCACCGAAATTATGCCAATGACACTGAATGGGGGGTATGCATCCCTGAACACCTAATAAACAAGGTTATATGGCATACTCACCTCAGCTATGGACACTTCGGACCACGCAAGTGCAATCTCAAGCTAAGGACCATGTGTTACTTTCGAAACATGGAGCGTCGAATTCGGAGGGTACTGTCGGTGTGTAAAGACTGCCAAAAGGCTAAGCACACCACTGTGAGCATGCAGGCACCATTATACCCAATCGTACCGACCAAATTAAGACAATTAGCAGCAACAGATTTGATGGGACCTTTGCCAAGAACAAGAAGAGGATATACTTACGTATTAGTGTTTGTTGAACTAACGTCCAAATACGTTACCTTTACGCCACTGAAGAGGGCGACAGGACGAACTGTATCTCGAGCCCTAATCCGGGATTTCCTACAACAGGTTGGTCATGTGAGTAAAATTATTTCTGATAACGGGCCACAGTTTAAGTCAAAAACTTGGAAGGAGACGTTGCGTCGGTGTAAAATTGATCCCATTTTTATATCTTCGCACCATCCGAGCTCGAATGCTGCAGAACGGGTTATTAAAGAACTCGGAAACTTGTGCCGGTTGTACTGTAACAAACAGCACACGACATGGGACGTTTTCCTTAAAGACTTCCAGGAGGTGATCAATGAGGCACCCCATGGGATAACAAAATTGGCACCCATTACAGTACTGAAAAACCGGATTCCTAAGGACTTGATAACCGATGTCGTAAACTTCCCACCAAGTGCGCGAACGCAGCACCAAGCCATAGTGGATTTGGCTCTCAAGAGGATACGTGCTGCAGCAGAGGTCAGGAAGAGACGTGCCGACAGGGGAGCTCGTCTACGACACTTCCACATTGGACAAAAGGTGCTCGTTAAGTCTTTCCGACTTTCGAACAAACAAAAAATGAAATGCCAAAAATTCTATTCTATTTACAACGGGCCGTACCGTATAAGGAGAGCAGCTCACCACAATGCTTATGAATTAGAGACGCTGAAAGGAAAGAAGTCCATAGGACTCCACCACATCTCTCACATAAAGGAGTTCGTGGAATAGAGTAGTGTAAGTGGTGTACGTAGTAGAATGGGCAAATACGTGAACCTTGCTATAGTAGTAGTGTAAGTGGTGTACAGAGTAGAATAGGCAAAGATATGAACCTTTCTTCGGGGAACAATAATCGTTGCATTAATAGATTAAGATTGTTAAAGTATTAACACGCTGCGTTTTCTCGCATAAGAATTTACTGCTGCTAATTTTTTTTCTGTTTATGTTCGCAAGCTCCACTGTCAATGCGATAAGAGGCACTACCTTTCCATGAGCAATGTTTTTGTCCTTTCCAATCTGGTGTCCATGTTAAGGGATAGTGATGAGTGACGAGATGTCGCACAAACGGGCGCATACAAGAACGTGCTCTTAGAAGCGTTCTGAGAAGTCGTGATACGCTCCATAGCGGCCACAGCCAGTTCGTGAGACGTTCATACCAATGCTTGCAGGCACACGTCAGTGCACTGCAAGATTGTGGTATATTGCGAGATTTCGAGGATGAATATTGGCAGTATAGTTTTTGCAGAGCTGCGCCAGCATCGTTGTCTTGCAAGTCGGGGTGAACCTGTGAGCGTTTGACTCCAATGGTGCCCTAGGGCCTAGACGGTAGAAATGCGGGCATAAAGCCTACCATGCCAATGTGCTGGTTGGGGATTTAGCATGCTGCTTGCGACTGTCACAGATGAATAACCAGTGACTCATACTAGGATATTCGTGACATACTGTGTAGCTGGCGTGTGATGGGCGACTGAATCCTCAACAGGAACCAGACTTGGCTGGGTCAAATTACATTGCCTCTGGAAAGGTGCGCTTTCATTGCTAAGACTGCATCACATACAAAATTAAGTTCAACTATAAATTTATTGTCTTGTATAGCCATGGCTAACCCAGTCTCTGGAGTTTCAGTGAGGCGTAGTGAGAACTCGGAGGCCGTGTCGTACGGCGCGCACATCACTGTCGTCAATAGCGGCGAGCAGCGAGATATCTCAGCGTAACAGGAATTATGTAAGAGTAGTGTATAAGGTAAACAAAAAAAATAAATAAAATAAATAAATAAATAAATAAATAAATAAAAGGGAAAGTAAGTTATACTAGGATAAGTTAAACTGTAGGATTTAACAATAACTAGATTAATATTGTGGGGGTTTTCTACCACAAGTGTGGCGCGCGCCTGTTGGGATGCTATTTTTCAGGTCATCAAATCACAGACCCGAGATGGAGGGACGACCGGCGAGCGAAAGTAGTATAGTTGCATGTTCTTTATAGCACAGTAAAACTTAGACCTGAATAACAACATAATTTAATTAAAAGACATAGAATGTAGATCGTTGGCAAATGGTAGTTAATTCTTGAGCATGTCTACTGTCGATCTATATAATTAATAGTAATATTAGTGTGGGCCCGCACATTTAGTTGTTCATCCATTACATAGCATCAGTTATCACACACCATGTACAATACTGAGATTGGTCTCTACACAAATATCAAGATAAATTATTTCCATTTTTTGTTATGATAGCTACAGATAAATAACTATAAAATTAAAATTACAGTGTCTGAAATGACAGACCATCAATGTATCGGTATGTAAATTTATTATAACATAGAAGGTCATGGGGAAAAGTTAGGCATATGATTTTTGTAAGAATTGTGCAGAGGACTGGGATAGTGGCAACGCAGAGGCCAGCCGGAGGTCATCGGCTACCTGCAGGAGGAGAGCGTCGACGCGCTACCTGACGTGAGGGGCGCGAGGGCGTCCGGTCCTACAAGCTGACAGTCACCGGGCCGTGTACCTGAGGGATTAGGGAGGATCCTCGCCGGGCCACAAGCGAAAGTGAGGCTGGCCGTTGACACTGACACGCGACCCACACGAGGCAGCCGTTTGGAGGGATTCCCTGCGGCAGACCACGTAGTCGTGAGTACACGAAGAAGATCACATATGGTGTCATAACTGGCGTCTCATGTGCCTCAGGACAGAAAGGGACGCTATATACTCACCTGTTTGGGTTTTTACAACTCACTAGCATTGGCCGATCTGCTTACACAAAGTAGTATCGTGCCACACTAACAAATGTATGGTCTCATTTCTAACTTCTCCTCTCTATTAGAGAGCAGTTTTTAGCAATCGTCGCTCCTAGTTCGATCCTGTATGGATGACCTCACACACATGTGGAGTCACTCCACGTGCCATCATCCCTCGTCGAACTGCAATATTGGGAAACGTAAAGTGCTGCCCAGCGAGAGAAGAGACCTAGACTAGTGATGTATCCCAACAAGTAGACATCAGAGACAATTAATCGACGTGAGGAGGGCCTATCACTGTGTCTTCCTACCGTACTGCCGTGATCATATGCGTGGGTCTGACTACAATCTCAACAGCGTACTGCAGACGCTCCAGCACTCCCTATTGCTGTTGCAACAACGTAGCAACAACACCCGACGTTTAGCCCTATGTGATGTCAGTACTGTGGCCCCATCCCAAAAGCCGCCCTCCAATGCTCAAGACATGGAACCACGTGCATCAATGCATGTGACTCAACATACCAACCCCCTCAGAGAAACTAATGAATTTGTGAAGTGCTTCGAACATTTCTAACAATGTGATTTAGTGCCACATCCTCAGCACGGTCGTGAACAGTGTGCAATGTGCACGCACAACTTAATGTCCCATGAACCTTGTTTTTTTTAATTTCTTTCTCTAGTGTTGTTTTTGTAATGTATGTGATACCTTGTATGTGTTTGTTTTACACTGTAATTCTCATTACAAATTACTGTATTGTTCTCCACACCATTTTTTTTATCTTGTATTTATTGTTGAGTGTATGGAAACAGTGTGCCTGAAGTCCCCATAAACTGAAGCAGATACCACCTCTGTCATTGTGAATGGACCATCAGTTCAGGGAACATTTTGTAAAGGTTATTCTTGCTGCAGGGAGACAGAATGAATCGGAGGTCGTAATTAGATTCTGAAAGCTCACAAAGAGATTGTTAACTTAAATAGTATCATGTGTGAGTGAGTTCAGGTTAGTTTAATGATTAAATTTGTTGTAACATCTTGGGCATTTAATTGCGGAGCACTCCAACTCTGATTGTAAAGAATAAATTGCTCCATATTTGGCTCACATGCCCGGGCCATATTTAGAGAGTGAATGTCTGTGTGAATCGGTGTTTGGAAGGGGCTCCCTGGGTATGGATGTGTGATGTGAGTGTTAGTGTTCCATATTAAGAAGGTGAAGTTGGCTACATCATAAATAATCCTCCCTCTATGAGCTGCATTTTTCAGTTGCAGTTATTTTCTTTATAGAGTGCGGCATGTGCAGCCAGTTTGCGAGATTGTTCTTGGGCGATTGACTCACTACCTTGCTCCTAAGTGAGCCAACCGCTCACCAATTACAATCTAAAATGGCGTAGGGGCTATGAGAGGTGGCATGAGCCCCCTCTCATATTTCTATCTTACGATTCTCCTCTATAATTGCATGCGGTGGAAAGTTGCTATTCCTTCACGCGTGGACTTCCCACGCAGCGTCTCTCGTCACCCGGGTGGTCCGGTGACAGGCGGGCTCTGCTGATCTGGAAAGCTTTAAGCCGACGGGTGTGAGGAAGTCGAGTGAATGCTTTGCAGACACCGACATTGTCAAGAGGCACGCCCGCAGAGCTTGAAGTAGTGGCTGGGCTAGAGGTTCCGTTACTTCGCAGAAACTTAGCGAAAACACGTTCTGGCGGGCTACCAGCGAGGCGTGGGAATGACTTGTGTACCCAGGCAGCTGTGGCGGGAAAATTCCCGCACTTTCTGCAAAATAGTAACTGTGATTGGCTTGCTCAGGGCATAGCTCCGTGACGTAGCAAGATCGGCGCAGAAATTGGCGCCAAGAATCTCCATTGGTGGAATGGTAGCGTTCCGGCAATGGAGTGGAATTTCCGCCGGTTTTCGAGTTGCTGATTGGAACGTTTAACCACGGCCACTGTCGTGGGGGCGGGAATGTTCTGTGTTCGGTTTTTGTACGGGTGCTCTTGTGGGTAGTCGTCTCTCGCCTTTCGGTCGAGGACGTCGAAGCAACCAGCCAACGGCTCCGGTACGGCAGATCGTGTTCTGGGAGTCAAGAAGTCGGTTTGGTAATGTATGTCCGCAGCACCGGCAGATAGGGATTTTCCTAGGTGACAATCAGAGCTCAGCAGAGTGCGCCTGTTCGTCTTTTTTTTCCTAACTTTGTTCTGTCTTGGGTAGCAGCAATTAATGGTGGGTTGGCTATGTGTTTTCTCTAAGAATTGAGTTGCTAGGAATTGGCTGCACATACCACTTCGTCATAATCCTCACAATCTAGTTTAGGGACAACTTCAATTTCACAGCGTTTGTTTAAGTATCCAATTAGAGCCAATTTGATATATTATTAATGTTTCATGTGTTGTTGTTTATTATTTTGTGTTTAGTCTTAATAAATCATATTGTTATTTTGGACAGAACTTTCATTCTGTTAATAGATAGAGCAACCCCATCATTCCTCACTATGTTAATGAAACCTTCGTTTAATTAACTTATTTAACAAATTAAATTATTGCAGGTGCCAAACTCTCTTCTACTCCACTGGCAGGGTTGATTAGAGTCAGTTCGCGTATTTTTTTTTATCCTTGTGCAACAGGAAAAGTTGGAGTTAGAAAAGGGGGGGGCTTAGAGCATCATGTACATATGTAAATTCTCTAAGAATTGAGTGTTAAAAACACTGCTAGCCCCGGCACCTCGCAAGCATCAACACAACGAGGCAAATACACTGCCGAAAACTACGTACGCCAACGACCAGGTCAGGTAACTGGAACATCAATGTCCGCAAGGCAGAAGATATTGCTGGTACACTTCATTAATGAAGGAATGAATTAGATTAAGTTAAACACCACACAGGAAGATGGCTGCAATTCTAGCTGACGTCAATGCACACACGTTGTTGCTCATGGGAATCCCCCAGAAAGTGAAAACAAGGGTCAAACGAAGAGATGTGATAGCAGTTGAGGCTTGATAGTAAGTTAAGTGAGTACTCAACTTTAGTGTCTAGGATCGGTGGGCGACGAACTTCGTAATCCTCGCAAGAAGCGCCTCACAACTGCAAACGCGCGTGCACGCCGCCAGCGGCTCCGGTCTGACGACGCGCCACGGCGACTTCCGCGCTGCTCTGCCCCAACCGACCGACTGCCACACACAACACATCCGGAAAGTATATCCGCCACACGAAAGATAGTACAGCAGTACTAGTATCGATACACGCTGCTGCTGCCACTCACAGAGAGAAGACAGCAACGTTATGGCGGTAACTGAAGAAGAAATAAGACACCACTGGACTGCAACCAATGATAAAAAAACAAGGCATGACTTGAGCCAGCCACGGCTCAATGACTTTTGAAGAAATTGGCAGTTTCTCATTCTTATGATTCACAGTAAGACTTTTTAATAGCTGTTTCAGATGTAAGAGTATGAGACACTTTTATCACATTGACCACCACAATGACAACAATATTTCAGCATCATATTTAACATCAGAAAAGTCAGTTGTATGTATTGGAATGACATTTGGAACTCCTGATCTAAGCACTGCTTGGCAGAGAGACCATGCACGTTGGATGTCTGAAACGTTTTCTCCATGGTATGATACTTGGAACAAGTTCATGGACATGCATCACACGACCGAGAACACAACAACACTGGCAACGCGCTTCTGATAAGAAAAGCATTTAGGTCGTTTTCTATTTTACTTGCCAATTATTAATGGTGAGTACACGCTGCATTGAGTGCGTGTGATTAGTCGAACTGATTATAAGGGGGTGAAAACCATGACAAGTTGAAGCTTTCAGTTGGTCTGTAAAGCGTCCTTTGATGACGAAATTGGAGACCCACTGCCCATTAAAGTTAGGGGTCCAGGTTCGAGTTCCAGTCCAGTACGCACTTTTATCACATTTATTCAACCAGAACTATGATATAGGAGGAAGCTTAATCTGTTATGTACCATCGATGGCGTGGTTATCTGAAGAGGAGAACAAGTTCAGATATAAGAATGAGGAAGAAAATCAGTGTCCTCTTTTTCAATGAAACTATTTAGGCATTCGTTTTAATAGATTCTGAGGAACCATGGGAAACGTTAATCCGGATAGTTGAATGGGAATTTTAGCCCTGGCCATCCAAAATGCGATTCCGATATCATAATACCACATAACCAAGATAAGACAGAATTTTGCGGCCCAGTGATTAAACTCTAACTACAAACCTCATAATGAAATTAGAACAATCTATATGTAGGTAAATCCACTACTTTTTCACATGATTAAGCGTATTTCTCCACGTCTTCTACAACGCAGCGTTTGAGATCTAGTATATATTAACCATTTGATTCTTTCTGTAGAGCTTCCTCAGATCCCCACTGCGTATACTTATTTACTTGAGGTATTTTAGTTTGATATTGTTCTTCACATTAATTCGTTGCTGATGTTTCTATTTCGTAACACACATGAACGGATGATTTGGTAGAAATTTGGAAACCGGGAAATGCCGATATGTAATTTTGTGGTTCAGTCCGTACACTGTTTGCTGCAGATCTCAACGCTATTCTATCCTGTACAAGCGTCTTCAGTTTTGCGTAACTGCTGCAGCCTATATCCACTTGAAGCTCTTTACTCTAACGAAGCCTTGGCCTCCTATACAATTGTTATTCCTACTCAATACTCCATTACCTAACTGTGTATCCCTTCATGCTTCAGGATGTGTTCCATTAACAGATCCCTTCTTTTATTTAAGTTGTACCATAAACATAGTTCATCCCAGTTCGATTCAGTACCTCTTCCTTGTTTGCCAATCTTCAGTACTCTTCGGTAGCACCGCATTTCAAAAGTTTCTACTCTATTGTTATCTGTACCTTTATTGGCAACATTAAACATTCGTACGGAGCAACACTCTAGACAAATACTGCCAGAAAAGACATTATAACATTTAAAGTGATATTATGTGTGAGAAACAGGGTGACAAAATACTTGAGAAAATGCTTGGATTGCTAGCGAAATGCAATCAGTTTTTGTCAAGAAAAGGCATCTGTCCACAGTGGTGCTTTGACGATGGATAAAACCATTGGTTTTCAAGTAGGATTTGTTGTAACACTGCATTTGGCACTCTGAATTACACCTACGCTCACATATATAGAAAACATTTAAAGTCGAGTTGAATGTAAATATGCAGGGTGAGTCACATAAGACGTAACACCGTTTTTTATTTCGTGAACGGCTACACATATTGAAATTCGGTTTTCGGCAAATGTTAGAGTGCCGAAGGAGATATTGAAGTAAGTACAGTTTTCTTTTAATGGAGCCGTATGCCCTGCGTTAGGACGTGAGAGCACGGTGGCCGGAAACGGTATTTGTGGCGCAAACACTGCCAAGCAGACGTCTCGGACCAGGCTGCGTAGCTGTATACCGCATGGTAGGCCTGCACTACGAGAATAAAGCGTTATTTCCCCTTGAACCAACTTACGACCTAGATGCAGGTTCACCTACGAATGCTGTACATGGCAATACAACGTAGGGTGGAATCTAGCGTATCACAAAGGGCTTAGGAAAACTATTTCACATTTGTGTATCCTCTAAGGTTTACGTGGGCTGAAAAAGGGAAATCAAGTGTTCATTCTTCAAAAATAAAGACTTCTTAATCGCTGCAGATAGCAAATACTGAATTAAATACCTAAAAGTAAGAAGGAAGATTTGATCTCTCTTTTCCTGTACATGGCTGCTTCTTAGATGTAAAATACATGCTGTCGGACAACTGTCTCTACCTATACTGCTACTATGTCATATGGCATACATACGTTGAATTAAAAATTTTATAAAAAATGATGTGGTGACACCTGTACACCATAAAATAAATTAAAATGTCGTTTCATGCTTAACGTAAGCGCATAATGACAGTGTGACCAGCTACGTGTGGACTTACTTGGCACTTCAATGGAATTTCGTACACGCGTAAATGAAATAAACAACTTCATAACAATGACTTGGTAACCACGCAAATCATATATCATAAATTTCGTCTTCCAAAACAATAACCTTATCCTTTATTTAAGCATGTGTTCAAACTGTTAACCATGGAGTGAAAGGCACATTTATAATCGCCGTTCGAAAGAACAATAAACAGACGTAATTACAATGGATGATGTGGTAGAGCATGCAGTAGCGATTCGACGACACGTATCGTCTGGTGTCATTGGGGCTTCTTCATAGATTGCATCTTTGAGTGCTCCCCAAAGAAAGAAATCGAGTGGACGCTCTAAGGCGCTGCAGTCCTGCACTGTGCGGCTGGTCCCGGCGGAGGTTCGAGTTCTCCCTCGGGCATGGGTGTGTGTGTTTGTCCTTAGGATAATTTAGGTTAAGTAGTGTGTGAGCTTAGGGACTGATGACCTTAGCTGTTAAGTCCCATAAGATTACACACACATTTGAACATTTAGAACAAATCGAGTGGAGTCAAATCGGGGGACCTTGTAAGCCATTTGACAACAGAATTTCGTCCTATCCAACGTTCAGAGAAGTTCTCACTTAGTATTTGCATTGCAAAGCGGGACGAGTGAGCTGGACAACCGTCTTGTTGCAGCCGCATGCACTGTCGAATATGCACTGGAACCTCTTCTAAAAGAACCGGCAGAATGTTCGTCAGAAAGTGTGCGTACGAATGCCTGTTTAGAACGCCTGAGATGAAGTAAGGTTCCACAATGTAATTTCCTATGATGCCGCCACATACCTTTACGCACCACGGCCGTTGGTGTTGCACCTGACGAAGCCAGTGTGAATCTTCGGCTGTCCAGTAGTGCATATTATGCAAATTTGCATTATTTTATTATTTATTTTTTATTTATTTATTGCCAAATTATAGACCTGTTACCTGATGTTTAAAACAGGTCGTACATCTTACAATTTTCGTTTTTCATCTTTTTACAGTTTTCTTTCCTTTTGTTTTATCTACAACATTTACAAAGAATGATTCAAAATAACAATAATTTGAGGCTGAAATATAAATAAAATTTTGTTGTCTTTAAGAAGAATATAAAAAGAAGATAGGATAGATGAGAGATTTGTTAGTACTATCACCGAGTGTGACTGACGGTGAATACCTCGGAATGGTTTCATGGAGCCGTTGATCGCCAGTCACACAGACACACACAAATGGTTATTAGTAGAGAAATAATGTTTCTTATCCTATTTGTTACTAATCCTATGTATTAACTACATTAGGTGCGCATCCATGTACAGCATTTGGTGTTTTCTTGGCTAGATTGCCAGCAGTTTGCTTATTTACGGTCACATCTCAGCTTCCTCCTCCTGTTCCTCCTCATTGTCACTATTTTCGCTGTCACAGTGGGTATCGCTGTCCATCCTCTGGAGATTTCTGTTACGCTGCACATAGGCATGTCTGTGATGTCGTGTCCGCATATACTCTTCATGTGTTGTTTTTAAAATACTGTTTGTCAGTGCGTTTAATTGTGCCCATTGTTCTTCGTCTCTTGTTGCTGTGTATATATCTATGTCTGTATCAGTGTAATCTAAGTGTAGTGTATGTCTATTGTTCGCGTATTGCCCGCAGAAAAAGACAGTGTGTTCTGGGGAACCTTCTTCCCCGCATGTGCATGTAGGTGTCTGCCTCAGACTCACGCGGTTTAAGCGCGTGGGATAAGGTCCGTGCCCGGTTAAGAAATGTACCATACCGCGGCTGGGATCGATATGTCTCATTCTCAACCGCTCCCTTATGTCAGGGAGGAAATTTGCATTAGCGTGGTTAGCAGAAGTTACTTCATTCTAAAGAGAACACGTTGGAAAAACATAGGATCAGCTCTTAGTAGCAGCCGGCCGGTGTGGCCGAGCGGTTCTATGTGCTTCAGTCTGGAACTGCACGACCGCTACGGTCGCAGATTCGAATCCTGCCTCGGGCATGGATGTTTGTGATGTCCTTAGGTTAGTTAGGTTTAAGGAGTTCTAAGTTCTAGGGGACTGATGAATTCAGATGTTAAGTCCCATTGTGCTCAGAGCCATTTGAATCTTAGTAGCTGCAGGGCAAACTGACCAAATTCTATACAACGTTGCTCGAATCACAGTAGTCGACCGCCTGGTGTAGTGACAGGTGACAGGGATAGAAAATTCTGTCGATGCTGGATGCGAATGACACTCGTGTGGCTGATTCCACATTCCTTGGCAATATGTGTCGTACCAGTGTCCGGATTTATTAGCGTTGTAGCGAGAACAGCTTCTTCGTGTTCTCTGTCAGTTGCACTCTTCTTTCTTGTCCTCTTTTTGATGTTCAGGCAGGCTGTCCGTACTAGCATCTTAACAATTCGTGCAACTGCCTGGCGCGTCGGACATTGACGATCTGGATAGATATCCCTATACTGCTGTACTGTTTTCACGGCATTTATTTCACATTCACCACAGAAAGTAGTATATCCAACTTCTCCTCATTAGTGTACATGACTGCACACAACGAATGTTGAAGCAGACAAGTAAATAGGCAAATGTGTTCACATTCTGACATAGCGCAGCAAAAATGGTTCAAATGGCTCTGAGCACTATGGGACAATATCTGAGGTCATCAGTTCCCTAGAACTTAGAACTACTTAAACCTAACTAACCTAAGGACGTCATACACATCCATGCCCGAGGCAGGATTCGAACCGCTCGCCCACACTGGCCGACTACAGAGGACAGACAAACGTGTGGTTCCTGAAGAGGCGCAGCAGCCTTTCCAGTAGTTGCAGGGGCAACAGTCTGGATGATTGACTGATCTGGCCTTGTAACAATAACCAAAACGGCCTTGCTGTGCTGGTATTGCGAACGGCTGAAAGCAAGGGGAAAATACGGCCGTAATTTGTCCCGAGGGCATGCAGCTATACTGTATGGTTAAATAATGATGGCGTCCTCTTGGGTAAAACATTCCGGAGGTAAAATAGTCCCCCATTCGGATCTCCGGGCGGGGACTACTCAAGAGGATGTCGTTATCAGGAGAAAGAAAACTGGCGTTCTGCGGATCGGAGCGTGGAATGTCAGACCCTTAATCGGGCAGGTAGGTTAGAAAATTTAAAAAGGGAAATGGATAGGTTGAAGTTAGATATAGTGGGAATTAGTGAAGTTCGGTGGCAGGAGGAACAAAACTTCTGGTCAGGTGACTACAGGTTTATAAACACAAAATCAAATAGGGGTAATGCAGGAGTAGGTTTAATAATGAATGGGAAAATAGGAATGCGGGTAACCTACTACAAACAGCATAGTGAACGCATTATTGTGGCCAAGATAGATATGAAGCCCACGCCTACCACAGTAGTACAAGTATGCTTAGTAGCTCAGCAGATAACGAAGAAATTGAAGAAATGTTTGATTAAATCAAAGAAATTATTCAGATAGTGAAGGGAGACGAAAATTTAATAGTCATGGGTGACTGGAATTCGTCAGTAGGAAAAGGGAGAGAAGGAAACATAGTAGGTGAGTATGGATTGGGGGTAAGAAACGAAAGAGGAAGCCGCCTGGTAGAATTTTGCACAGAGCACAACCTAATCATAGCTAACACTTGGTTCAAGAATCATAAAAGAAGATTGTATGCATGGAAGAAGCCTGGAGATACTGACAGGTTTCAGATAGATTATATAATGGTAGGACAGAGATTTAGGAACCAGGTTTTAAATTGTAAGACATTTCCAGAGGCAGATGTGGACTCTGACCACAATCTGCTGGTTATAAAGTGTAGATTAAAACTGCAGAAGCTGCAAAAAGTTGGGAATTTAAGGAGATGGGACCTGGATAAACTGTCTAAGCCAGAGGTTGTACAGAGTTTCAGGGAGAGCATAAGGGAACAATTGACAGGAAAGGGGGAAAGAAATACAGTTGAAGAAGAATGGGTAGCTTTGAGGGATAAAGTGGTGAAGGCAACAGAGGATCAAGCAGGTAAAAAGACGAGGACTAGTAGAAATCCTTGGGTAACAGAAGAAATATTGAAGTTAATTGATGAAAGGAGAAAATATAAAAATGCAGTAAATGAAGCAGGCAAAAAGGAATACAAACGTCTCAGAAATGAGATCGACAGGAAGTGCAAAATGGCTAAGCAAGGATGGCTAGAGGACAAATGTAAGGATGTAGAGGCTTATCTCACTAAGGGTAAGATAGATACTGCCTACAGGAAAATTAAAGAGACCTTTGGAGAAAAGAGAACCACTTGTATGAATATCAAGAGCTCAGGTGGAAACTCAGTTCTAAGCAAAGAAGGGAAAGCAGAAAGGTGGAAAGAGTATATAGAGGATCTATACAAGGGCGATGTACTTGAGGACAATATTATGGAAATGGAAGAGGATGTAGATGAAGATGAAATGGGAGATATGATACTGCGTGAAGAGTTTGACAGAGCACTGAAAGACCTGAGTCGAAACAAAGCTCCAGGAGTAGACAACATTCCATTAGAACTACTGACAGCCTTGGGAGAGCCAGTCCTGACAAAACTCTACCATCTGGTGAGCAAGATGTATGAGACAGGCGAAATACCCTCAGACTGCAAGAAGTATATAATAATTCCCATCCCAAAGAAAGCAGGTGTTGACAGATGTGAAAATTACCGAACTATCAGTTTAATAAGTCACGGCTGCAAAATGCTAACGCGAATTCTTTACAGACGAATGGAAAAACTAGTAGAAGCCGGCCTCGGGGAAGATCAGTTTGGATTCCGTAGAAATATCGGTACACGTGAGGCAATACTGACCCTACGACTTATCTTAGAAGCCAGATTAAGGAAAGGCAAACCTACGTTCCTAGCATTCGTAGACTTAGAGAAAGCTTTTGACGATGTTAACTGGAATACTCTCTTTCAAATTCTGAAGGTGGCAGGGGTAAAATACAGGGAGGGAAAAGCTATTTACAATTTGTACAGAAAGCAGATGGCAGTTATAAGAGTCGAGGGACATGAAAGGGAAGCAGTGGCTGGGAAGGGAGTAAGACAGGGTTGTAGCCTCTCCCCGATGTTATTCAATCTGTATATTGAGCAAGCATTAAAGGAAACAAAAGAAAGATTTGGAGTAGGTATTAAAATTCATGGAGAAGAAGTTAACACTTTGAGGTTCGCCGATGACATTGTAATTATGGCAGAGACAGCAAAGGACTTGGAAGAGCAGTTGAACGGAATGGATAGTGTCTTGAAAGGTGGATATAAGATGAACATCAACAAAAGAAAAACGAGGATCATGGAATGTAGTCGAATTAAGTCGGGTGATGCTGTGTGAATTAGATTAGGAAATGAGTCGCTTAAAGTAGAAAATGAGTTTCGCTATTTGGGGAGCAAAATAACTGATGATGGTCGAAGTAGAGAGGATACAAAATGTAGACTGGCAATGGCAAGGAAAGCATATCTGAAGAAGAGAAATTTGTTAACATCGAGTATAGATTTAAGTGTCAGGACGTCGTTTCTGAAAGTATTTGCATGGAGTGTAGCAATGTGTGGAAGTGAAACATGGACGATACATAGTTTGGACAAGAAGAATATAGAAGCTTGCGAAATGTGGTGCTACAGATGAATGCTGAAGATTAGATGGGTAGATCACATAACTAATGAGAAAGTATTGAATAGGATTGGGGAGAAGAGAAGTTTGTGGCACAACGTGACTAGAGGAAGGGATCGGTTGGTAGGACATGTTCTGAGGCATCAAGGGAGCACCAGTTTAGTATTGGAGGGCAGCGTGGAGGGTAAAAATCGTAGAGGGAGACCAATATATGAATACACTAAGTAGATTCAGAAGGATATAGGTTGCAGTAGGTACTGGGAGATGAAGAAGCTTGCACAGGATAGAGTAGCATGGAGAGCTGCATCAAACCAGTCTCAGGACTGTAGACCACAACAACAACAACACGGTTCCATTTCAAAAAAAGTTTCTCCGTTGATACAAGCGCTAAGAACATCTGACAAACAAAGAGCTACGTGCCCCCCGACGCTCAAACATTTGCCGAAAACGCCGTTTCGGTATGTGTAACCGTTCATGAAATGAAAGGTATGTTACGTCTTACGACTCATTCTGTATACGAGGGTCGTTCAATAAGTAATGCCCAACCTTTTTTAAAAAGAGCCATTAATATACACAGACAAACGTGCTTCACATTTGACGTTTTTTCTGTGCGCTGGTGAGGTTTCGAACCGTTCTGGTAGATGGCAAAGCCGTAGTACAGCGTCAAAATGGGGTCAACATACGACTCACGTTACAGGCAGCATGCTATTATTGAATTCTTGTGTGCAGAAAAAGAAACCGTGGTGAACATCCGTAAACGTTTGTGTACAGTGTATGACGTCGCTGTAGTTGATAGGAGTATAGTTGGACGATGGGTAAAGAAAGTTACAGACTCAGGAAATACAGAAACAGAGCTTCGTGATCAGCCACGCTCAGGACGCAGTGTCACAGACACTGCTCCAGATTTGCTGAATTGTGCGAATCCCATTTTCGTGCCGACCGGCGCACCACAAATCGACAATCGGCTCTACAGTTGTCGGTCAAGAATGGAAGTGCGTCTGCAATGATCGATACGCTCGTATACAGGGTGAGTCATCTAACATTACCGCTGGATATATTTCGTAAACCAATCAAATACTGACGAACCGATTCCACAGACCGAACGTGAGGAGAGGGGCTAGTGTAATTGGTTAATACAAACCATACAAAAATGCACGGAAGTATGTTTTATAAAACACAAACCTACGTTTTTTTAAATGGAACCCCGTTAGTTTTGTTAGCACATCTGAACATATAAACAAATACGTAATCAGTGCCGTTTGTTACATTGTAAAATGTTAATTACATCCGGAGATATTGTAACCTAAAGTTGACGCTTGAGTACCACTCCTCCGCTGTTTGATCGTGTGTATCGGAGAGGACCGAATTACGTAGGGATCCAAAGGGAACGGTGATGGACCTTAGGTACAGAAGAGACTGGAACAGCACATTACGTCCACATGCTAACACCTTTTTATTGGTCTTTTTCACTGACGCACATGTACATTACCATGAGGGGTGAGGTACACGTACACACGTGGTATCCGTTTACAATTACGGTGTGGAATAGAGTGTGTCCCGACATGTCAGGCCAATAGATGTTCAATGTGGTGGCCATCATTTGCTGCACACAACTGCAATCTCTGGCGTAACGAATGTCGTACACGCCGCAGTACATCTGGTGTGATGTCGCTGCAGGCTGCCACAATACGTTGTTTCATATCCTCTGGGGTGGTAGGCACATCACGGTACACATTCTCCTTTAACGTACCCCACAGAAAGAAGTCCAGAGGTGTAAGATCAGGAGAACGGGCCGGTCAATTTATGCGTCCTCCACGTCCTATGAAACACCCGTCGAACATCCTGTCAAGGGTCAGCCTAGTGTTAATTGCGGAATGTGCAGGTGCACCATCATGCTGATACCACATACGTCGACGCGTTTCCAGTGGGACATTTTCGATCAACGTTGGCAGATCATTCTGTAGAAACGCGATGTATGTTGCAGCTGTTTGTTACAACACGCAACTGAACGTCGGAGGTTTCAAGCGTCAACTTTAGGTTACAATATCTCCGGATGTAATTAACATTTTACAATGTAACAAACGGCACTGATTACGTATTTGTTTATATGTTCAGATGTGCTAACAAAATTAACGGGGTTCCATTAAAAAAACGTAGGTTTGTGTTAAAAAACATACTTCCGTGCATTTTTTTTATGGTTTGTATTAACCAATTACACTAGCCCCTCTCCTCACGTTCGGTCTGTGGAATCGGTTCGTCAGCATTTGATGTGGTTTACGAAATATATCCAACGGTAACGTTAGGTGACTCACCTTGTTTTCAAAGAGATTCCCACGATGGGTTCCACAAATGCTCAGAGCGGACCACAGGATTCAAAGAAAGACCATTTCATCAGATTTGTCGTAGCGTTTTGAGGCCGTCGGAGTGGCCTTTCTGTCTCGGATCGTTACGGGGGACGAAAGTGCGGTGCACCACTTTGCACCATAAACAAAAAGGCAGTCCATGGAGTGGCATCATCCTCATTCACCACAAAAGAAATTCGAGACAACCCCACCGGAAAAGATTGTTATGGCGTCATTCTCGTGGATGTGATGCCAAGAGGGTCAACCATCAATTAAGAGGCAATCATGAAGACTCTGAATAAACTGAAGAACCATTTCCGACGTGTTCGACCGGGCAAGAATCCAGCAGAAATCTTGCTCTATCTCGATAATGCACGCCCACACATAAGTCTGAGAACCTGGGAACACTCGCCAAATTGGGTTGAACATCATTGCCTCGTTCACCTTACAGTCCAGACCTGGCATCCTCGCACTTCTATATCTTTGGGCTGCTTAAAGACTCTCTATGGGGAACACACTCTGAAGATGACGAGAGCGTCAGTCATGCAGTGAAAACGTGGCTACGCCTACAGGACAAGAGCTTTTACCAGCAGCGAATACATGCTCTTCCTCAACGTTGGCGTACGGCCATAGAACGTGATGGAGACTACCTAGAAAAATAGGACATGGAAATATTAACCTTTTCCGCGTAGGAAGCAGACTCGCGTCGACCGAGAAAACTACTTTCAATGTAATTGACTCAGTTAAATAGAGTTTTTACGGCTAGGCAACGAGAAGACGGGGAAGGAGGATTGTAATGGCTCCCATACTGAACTCCAAAAGCGTTACAGAAATTGGTACATTATGAATAACTGACTACCACAATGTGACAGGAACAGATGCAAGTGATTCGGGTTAATAACACGCGATCAGTCGGCGAGGCAAGCAACACAGTTTGTTGGTGACAGCGCATTTCATCACTTGCTAACGTTTCGTGCAGAGCAGAGCAGTTTCATTATTATATCGCATGTGATGAATGGAAGGCATGTATTAGAGGCGTCTTTTCTCTCTAGCAGTTAAGTAAATTCGATTTCCCTGAGCAACACTGTCAATGGATTGTACATCATTGTGGGTTCAGATTTTGGCTTTTGTGCCAGTCCTAGATTAGCGTTACAAAACCCTTCGCTTCATGCAGATAAAAATTATTCAACTACAGTATTTTCTTGCTAGCAAATCTTTCTGAGACTGATCAGAGACACATTTCATTCCTAGGTTCTGAAAAAAAATTGAGACGTAAATTTATATTAAATATGCGTGTTTTATGGTGATATTCCGGCCGTTGAACTGATTCACTGCCCGAATGTTTACTTCACTGTACGCTCATTTATTACATAAACATCACATACTGCTTAACTCGATACGTCATTCGTGAGTCCACAATAGCGGTACAGCTATACCCATTTGAATATGATGTAGTACTTCGGTCTTCATTTTACCACCTTTCGGTGCCATCGTAGCCAACACACTCAAATATGATTTCGTTCTGTTGACTTACGTTACTTAGAATAATCACATTTTTATATCTTTTGACAACTTAGTAGGTACGCAATGTTGCCGCACAGTCTTCTTCAGATAAAGATTCTCTGAATTTACCCACCAAGGTTTCAAGGGAATTTTGTCGTATTTCTTCTAAGGACTCCAATTCAAGTTTCTCGAACATTCCTCTTGCAATTACTTATTAACCTGTAACGATCCGAGCAGTTTGTCACTGAATTAGTTCGACAGCTATTGTCAAGCGTAATTGATAAATGTTCCAAATACTGGAGAAATATATTAGCGTTGTTTCCACTAATGTCTTGTACCTGACTTTCTTTACGGGGAAAGTTATCCCAGGACCACTCCAAAGACCCTAACAAGAAACCCCTTGAATGCGAGGTCGCAAAAGGCCAGTGACGTTTATTGAATTCGACGCCCCACGTATTGTCTACAATGTAACCACAATATTGGCTGCTAATGGCAGGGACTGGAGGTGTTCAATGGTGAGCACAGCATGAGGCTACGGAGCGCAGTTGAACTGTTTAGCCGACGAGTAACTAGTAACAGTGCTGCATTGCTAATGGTGTTGATACACAGCATTGCATTATAGCTACAGTACTTGCCGAAGTTGACATTTCGTCAGAAGGAAACCAAAGGAATTTCGCAGTGTGAGAAATAAGTGGGGGATGCGTTTCTGCAAGACGAATCAGTGGAATGTGTGGTGTCGTATACGCTCGACCGTGCGGAGAATGTACATAAGAGTACAATGATCACGATATGTGGTTAACAAGAGAAAGTGATATCGAAACAGGCCTCGAGCCATATGGCTTATCACCCTTGTCAGACAGGGAGTCACAAATACCGTCTCCAGTACAACATAGTAAAGGGCAATCGTTGTCCAAGGAGCAGTTACTAAACACAATTACGCACATGGAAGATCAGGCGCAGCATAGTAGAAAATTGCGATTAAGTCCGCAGAAATAGTACCATGTAGTTCATATAAAAAACTACGGATATTCAAAGGAGGATAAGGAGTACGTGTGTGGGAAAAAAAAGTGAAAACCACATGGTATCTGCGCGTTTCAAAGGTGTTACATACAGTTTGCAATATGTGCATGATAGTAATCTACTACATTACGCACTTGAAATTGCTCGCGACGTAGATTACAGTGATTCTAAGGGAAGTAGTGGATGGTTTCATAACTTTCAACAGCGCTACAGAGTTGGAAAACGTAAGATAATGAAATTACAAGTAAAGCGTCAACTTGACGATTCCCAGCAAACAACGGAATCGGCCCGAAAATTTGTATATGAGATAAAAAAGCTTATACCATTGTTCAACAAGGAGTTTGTGCTCAACACCGACCAACCGGGATTTGAAGAGGAAATGCATACGAAAGGAACCCTGGAAATTAGAGGTACCAAAACAGTTGGTCTTGTGACAGCCAGAGCGAGAGCACCAGCAGCAGCGAGTACTGTTTGTATAAAGCGTTTATTTTGCATTTTGTTTACGACCTTCCACTAAGGAAGGGATTCTATTTGTGTTTATCTGCTCTGCATAGTAACTAACAGTTCTTGATAAAACTTTACGTAGTTTTCGTGTTAGATTTCTTAGTGTTTTCTTGATCGTTTAGAACAGAAAGCGCCCTAAAACCGTCTTTTGTTTGTTTCGCGGCCGTTAGCCACTAGTCACTTGAATCAGCAGTTGTCTTGTGACAGCCAGAGCGAGAGCACCAGCAGCAGCGAGTACTGTTTGTATAAAGCGTTTATTTTGCATTTTGTTTACGACCTTCCACTAAGGAAGGGATTCCATTTGTGTTTATCTGCTCTGCATAGTAACTAACAGTTCTTGATAAAACTTTACGTAGTTTTCGTGTTAGATTTCTTAGTGTTTTCTTGATCGTTTAGAACAGAAAGCGCCCTAAAACCGTCTTTTGTTTGTTTCGCGGCCGTTAGCCACTAGTCACTTGAATCAGCAGTTGTCTTGTGACAGCCAGAGCGAGAGCACCAGCAGCAGCGAGTACTGTTTGTATAAAGCGTTTTTGTACTTATTTGCTGCGCTTAGCTTTTAAATAGTTTTTCTGGGAAAACCTAGCGTAGTTTTCGCGTCTCGTATTTCAGTGAGTGTTTCTTGATTATCAGAGTAGCTCATCAGAAGATTATCTTGGGAATTTGTCACCGTATAGGGTAGGGTAAACATAGTCATGTGTAGGGACTGTGGTTGTTGTGAGCGGACGCAAGGAGAATTGGCCACTCTTCGGGGGCAGGTGGAGGCTTTGTCTGCTAGGCTCATCGAGCTCGAGGCGCAGGCGTCGGCTCGTAGTGGCGTTGGGGCAACTGTGGTGAGACCTATGCCTACTTCGGTGGCCTTGGAATCACATGGAACCCCTGATGTCGCTGCGTCTTCCGGCAGTGAGCATCTTACCGGTCAGCCATCACTCCAGGGTGAATGGCGGACAGTGGTGGGCTCGCGCGTGCCTGGCCGAAAGGCGAAGGTGGGATCTGGCCGCGTGGCGGCTGCCTTACCCCTTTCCAACAGGTACGGGGTGCTTCCTAGTGGTGATGACATCGTTTCCGAGCCACCACAGGATGCCTCGCCTGTTGGGCCAGTGGCCGATTCTCCGGCAAGGTCCCGACAGTCACAGAGAGCGGGCCTATTAGTTATAGGGAGCTCCAACGTTAGGCGGGTTATGGAGCCCCTCAGGAAAATAGCGGGTAGGTCGGGGAAGAATGCCAGTGTGCACTAGGTGTGCTTGCCGGGGGGTCTCGTCCGTAATGTGGAGGAGGCCCTTCCGGCAGCTATTGAACGCACTGGGTGTGACCGGCTGCAGATAGTAGCACATGTCGGAACGAATGACGCCTGCCGCTTGGGTTCTGAGGCCATCCTTGGTTCCTTCCGGCGGCTGGCTGATTTGGTGAAGACAACCAGCATCGCACGCGGAGTGCAAGCTGAGCTTAATATCTGCAGCATAGTGCCCAGAGTCGATCGTGGTCCTCTGGTTTGGAGCCGTGTGGAGGGTCTAAACCAGAGGCTCAGACGACTCTGCGACTATAATGGTTGCAAATTCATCGACCTCCGTTATTGGGTGGAGAACTGTAGGGCGCCCCTAGACAGGTCAGGCGTGCACTACACACCGGAAGCAGCTACTAGGGTAGCAGAGTACGTGTGGCGTGCACACGGGGTTTTTTTAGGTTAGAGGGACCCCCCCCCCCCCCCTTGGGCGAAACGATAAAATACCTGACGGCTTACCAGAGAGGACATTATCATCGTTGATAAAGAACGTCCGTCCTCAGAGACCAAAAACAGGAAAAGTTAACGTAATATTGGTAAACTGCAGGAGTATCCAGGGCAAGGTTCCTGAATTAGTATGTCTTATTGAAGGAAATAGTGCGCATATAGTATTAGGAACGGAAAGTTGGTTAAAACCGGAAGTGAACAGTAACGAAATCCTAGACACAGAATGGAATATATACCGCAAGGATAGGATAAACGCCAATGGTGGAGGAGTATTTATAGCAGTAAAGAATTCAATAATATCCAGTGAAGTTATTAGCGAATGCGAATGTGAAATAATCTGGGTTAAGCTAAGTATCAAAGGTGGGTCAGATATGATAGTCGGATGCTTCTATAGACCACCTGCATCAGCAACCTTAGCAGTTGAGCGCCTCAGAGAGAACCTGCAGAACGTCGTGAAGAAGTTTCGTGATCATACTATTGTAATAGGGGGAGACTTCAATCTACCAGGTATAGAATGGGATAGTCACACAATCAGAACTGGAGCCAGGGACAGAGACTCTTGTGACATTATCCTGACTGCCTTGTCCGAGAATTACTTCGAGCAGATAGTTAGAGAACCAACTCGTGAAGCTAACGTTTTAGACCTCATAGCAACAAATAGACCGGAACTTTTCGACTCCGTGAATGTAGAAGAGGGTATCAGTGATCATAAGTCAGTGGTTGCATCAATGACTACAAGTGTAATAAGAAATGCCAAGAAAGGAAGGAAAATATATTTGCTTAACAAGAGTGATAGGGCACAAATCGCAGAATATCTGAGTGACCACCATCAAACGTTCATTTCTGAGGAAGAGGATGTGGAACAAAAATGGAAAAAAATTCAGAAACATCGTCCAGTACGCCTTAGATAAGTTCGTACCGACTAAGGTCCAAAGCGAGGGGAAAGATCCACCGTGGTATAACAATCATGTACGAAAGGTACTACGGAAACAAAGAAAGCTTCATCATAGGTTTAAGAGTAGTCGAATCATAGCTGATAAGGAAAAGCTGAACGAAGCGAAAAAGAGCGTAAAGAGAGCAATGAGAGAAGCATTCAACGAATTCGAACATAAAACATTGGCAAACAATCTAAACAAGAACCCTAAAAAGTTTTGGTCATATGTAAAATCGGTAAGCGGATCTAAATCCCCTATTCAGTCACTCGTTGACCACGATGGCACCGAAACAGAGGACGACCGAAGAAAGGCAGAAATACTGAATTCAGTGTTCCGAAACTGTTTCACTGCGGAAAATCGTAACACGGTTCCTGACTTCAGCCGTCGCACGGACGCCAAAATGGAAAATATTGAAATAAACGATATCGGAATTGAAAAACAACTGCTATCACTTAGTAGCGGAAAAGCATCCGGACCAGACGAGATACCCTTAAGATTCTACAGTGATTATGCTAAAGAACTTGCCCCCTTTCTATCAGCAATTTATCGTAGATCGCTGGAAGAACGTAAAGTACCTAGCGACTGGAAGAAAGCGCAGGTCGTTCCCATTTTCAAGAAGGGTCATAAATCAGATGCGAATAATTATAGGCCTATTTCGCTTACGTCAATCTGTTGTAGAATAATGGAACATGTTTTGTGTTCTCGTATTATGACGTTCTTAGATAATACAAATCTCCTTCATCATAACCAACATGGATTCCGCAAACAGAGATCATGTGAAACTCAGCTCGCCCTATTTGCCCAAGAAATTCACAGTGCCGTAGACACTGGCGAGCAGATTGATGCCGTATTCCTGGACTTCAGGAAGGCATTTGATACGGTTCCGCACTTACGTTTAGTGAAAAAAATACGAGCTTACGGAATATCGGACCAGGTTTGTGATTGGATTCAGGATTTCCTAGAAGAAAGAACACAACATGTCATTCTTAACGGTTCAAAATCTGCAGATGTAGAGGTAATTTCGGGAGTACCGCAAGGAAGCGTGATAGGACCTTTATTGTTTACAATATACATAAATGACTTAGTTGACAACATCGGTAGCTCCGTGAGGCTATTTGCAGATGACACGGTTGTCTACAAGAAAGTAGCAACATCAGAAGACTCGTACGTACTCCAGGAAGACCTGCAGAGGATTAATGCATGGTGCGACAGCTGGCAGCTTTCCCTAAACGTAGATAAATGTAATATAATGCGCATACATAGGGGCAGAAATCCATTCCAGTACGATTATGCCATAGGTGGTAAATCATTGGAAGCGGTAACGACCGTAAAATACTTAGGAGTTACTATCCGGAGCGATCTGAAGTGGAATGATCACATAAAACAAATAGTGGGAAAAGCAGGCGCCAGGTTGAGATTCATAGGAAGAATTCTAAGAAAATGTGACTCATCGACGAAAGAAGTAGCTTACAAAACGCTTGTTCGTCCGATTCTTGAGTATTGCTCATCAGTATGGGACCCTTACCAGGTTGGATTAATAGAAGAGATAGACATGATCCAGCGAAAAGCAGCGCGATTCGTCATGGGGACATTTAGTCAGCGCGAGAGCGTTACGGAGATGCTGAACAAGCTCCAGTGGCGGACACTTCAAGAAAGGCGTTACGCAATACGGAGAGGTTTATTATCGAAATTACGAGAGAGCACATTCCGGGAAGAGATGGGCAACATATTACTACCGCCCACATATATCTCGCGTAATGATCACAACGAAAAGATCCGAGAAATTAGAGCAAATACGGAGACTTACAAGCAGTCGTTCTTCCCACGCACAATTCGTGAATGGAACAGGGAAGGGGGGATCAGATAGTGGTACAATAAGTACCCTCCGCCACACACCGTAAGGTGGCTCGCGGAGTATAGATGTAGATGTAGATGTAGATGTTATATCAAGATCAACTAACATCAATGCCGTAATGCGTTCATATACAATTATGTCGACTGATATTATGGGTGGTGAACTGCCGGCCATTGTGACTGAGCGGTTCTAGGCGCTACAGTCTGGAACTGCACGACCGCTACGGTCGCAGGTTCGAATCCTGCCTCGGGCATGGCTGTGTGATGTCCTTAGGTTTGTTAGGTTTAAGTAGTTGTAAGTTCTAGGGGACTGATGACCTCAGAAGTTAAGTCCCATAGTACTCATGAAACGTCCCCTTTGAGCAATTTATACAAGACTGTGCTTAAACTGACACACAATGTTTTTAGCGCAACGCAATCTGACTATCAAAGATCCCTGCAAAAGAATGACCCTGAGTGACATTAAACTATACCTTTCAGAAATCACTTACCTCACAAAAATCTTCATTACTCGAACTACTGCAATACAGCGAGCGCCACTACTGCCAGCTAAATAAAAGATTCAAACTACGGAAGGTACTTACTACTGATAGGGATAGTTAGCAAATGAAAGATTTTAATAGAGAACAAACAATGTATATACCTTAATAGTCATAATATATATAGCAGTTCATGACAAATTACAAAACTCCGCCATCTCTCTCCCCACATCCACCACTGCTGGCGGCTCACCTCCAACTGCGCAACGCTACGCGCTGTTCACATCCAGCTGCCGCTGCCCAACACTACAATGGCAAACAACAATGCAAACTAGACAGACTGCACACAGCACAGCCAGTGATTTTCATACAGAGCGCTACGTAACGTTGCCAATAAGAAAATATAAACAGCCTACTTACACTCAGAGCCATTTGAACCATTTGTAGGGTGGTAAATTGGCTGGAAAATTACTCTTATTTATTGTGCTGCCAGAAGTTGGAGGTGCTCTGCTCCCTACGATTCTTTCTCATGTGCGCGATCTTGCAAGTGCAGAGTGGAATATTTACGACACAGCAAGCAATAATGAGAACATAGGCGTAAGAGAACTATTACTATGATATGAGCACTGCTTTTAGCCAATGTTGTTGTTGTGGTCTTCAGTCCTTAGACTGGTTTGATGCAGCTCTCCATGCTACTCTATCCTGTACAAGCTTCTTCATCTCCAAGTACCTACTGCAACCTACATGCTTCTCAATCTGCTCAGTGTATTCATCTCTTGGTCTCCCTCTACGATTTTTACCCTCCACGCTGCCCTCCAACACTAAATTGGTGATCCGTTGATGCCTCAGAACATGTCCTACCAACCGATCCCTTCTTCTAGTCAACTTGTGCCACAAATCCCTATTCTCCCCAGTTCTGTTCAGTATCTCCTCATTAGTTAAGTGATATACCCATCTAATCTTCAGCATTCTTCTGTAGCGCCATATTTCGAAAGCTTCTACTCTCTTCTTGCCTCAACTATTTATCGTCCATGTTTCACTTCCACATGTGGCTACACTCCATACAAATACTTTCAGAAAAGACTTCCTGACACTTAAATCTATACTCAATGTTAACAAACTTCTCTCCTTTAGAGACGCTTTCCTTGCCATTGCCAGTCTACATTTTATATCCTCTCTACTTCGACCATCATGAGTTATTTTGCTCCCCAAACAGCAAAACTCATTTACTACTTTAAGTGTCTCATTTCCTAACTGATTCCCTCAGCATCATCTGATTTAATTCGACTACATTCCATTATCCTCGTTTTGCTTTTGTTGATGTTCATCTTATGTCCATTCCGTTCAACTGCTCTTCCAGGTCCTTTGCTGTCCAACTGAATTACAATGTCATAGGCAAACCTCAAAGTTTTTAGTTCTTCTCCATGGATTTTAATTCCTACACCAATTTTTTTCTTTTTTTTGTCTTTACTGCTTGCTCAATATATAGATTGAATAACATCGGGGATAGGCTACAACTCTGTCTCACACCCTTCCCAACCACTGCTTCCCTCTCATGCCCCTCGACTCTTTATAACTGCCAGCTGGTTTCTGTACAAATTGAAAACAGCCTTTCGTTCCCTATATTTGACCCCCGCCACCTTCAGAGTTTGAAAGGGAGTATTCCAGTCAATATTGTCAAAAGCTTTCTTTAAGTCTAAAAATCGCAGAAACGTAGGTTTGCCTTTCCTTAATCGATTTTCTAAGATAAGTCGTTGGGTCAGTATTGCCTCACGTGTTCCAACATTTCTACGGAATCCAAACTGATCTTCCCCGAGGTCGGCTTCTACCAGTTTTTCCTTTCGTCTGTAAAGAATTTTACAGCTGAGGCTTATTAAACTGATAGTTTGGTAATTTTCAGACCCGTCAACACCTACTTTCTTTGGGATTGGAATTACTATATTCTTCTTGAAGTCTGAGGGTATTTCACCTGTCTCATCTTGCTCACCAGGTGGTAGAGTTTTGTCGTGCCTGGCTCTCCCAAGGCTGTCAGTAGTTCTAATGGAATGTTGTCTACTCCTTTTGTCTTGTTTCGACTTAGATCTTTCAGTGCTCTGTCAAACTCTTCACGCAGTATCATATCTTCCATTTCATCTTGATCTACACCCTCTTCCACCTCCATAATATTGCCCTCAAGTACATCGTCCTTGTATGGACCGTCTACATACTGCTTCCACATTCCTGCTTTCCCTTCTTTGCTTAGTACTGGTTTCCTATCTGAGCTCTTGATATTCATACAAGTGGTTCTCTTTTCTCCAAAGGTCTTTTTAATTTTCCTGTAGGCAGCCTCTACATCCTTACATTTATTCTCTAGCCATTCCTGCTCAGCCATTTTGCACTTCCTGTCGATCTCATTTTTGAGACGTTTGTATCCCATTTTGCCTGCTTCATTTACTGCATTTTTTTTATTTTTTCCTTTCATCAATTCAATATCTCTTCTGTTACCCAAGGATTTCTACTAGCCCTTGTCCTTGTACCTACTTGATCCTCTGTTGCCTTCACTATTTCATCCCTCAAAGCTACCCATTCTTCATCTACTGTAGTTCTTTCCTCTGTTCTTGCCAATCGTTCCCTAATGCTCTCTCTGAAACTCTCTACAACGTCTGGTTCCTTCAGTTTATCCATGTCCCATCTCCTTAAGTTCCTACCTTTTTGCGGTTGCTTCAGTTTTAGTCTACAGTTCATAACCAATTGATTGTGATCAGAGTCCACATCTGCCCCTGGAAATGTTTTAGAATTTAAAGCTTGGTTCCCAAATCTCTATTTCACCATTATATAATCTATCTGAAATCTCCAAATGTCTCCAGGACTCTTCCACGTATACAACCTTCTTTCATGATTCTTAAACCAAGTTATGATTAGGTTTTGCTCTGAGCAAAATTCTGCCAGCCAGCTCCCTCTTTCATTCCTTACCCCCACTCCATATTCACCTACTACTTTTCCTTCTCTTCCTTTTCTAGCCTATAGTCGGCCAAAATAACTTGATTTTGTTTGATTCCTAGTCAGCATATTAAAATCATACCCCTTTATAGTAAAATTTCTTTCCTCAGAAGTGTGTGACATTGCAATTCATACCCCCTGGAGCCAGCAGACAAATTAAGCTTCTGAATGTTTCTTTTTTCCGTGCCTATGGAACGTATTATCCCAATGTCTGCAGTTACATCTTCAAGGACAGCCTGTTTCACGATAAGTTCCGCGACGGACTGTTTCGCATCTAATCTTCAGCATTCGTATGTAGCACCACATTTCAAAAGCCTCTATTCTCTTCTTGTCCAAACTACTTATCGTCCATGTTTCACTTCCATACATGGCTACACTCCATACAAATACTTTCAGAAACGACTTCCTGACACTTAACTCTATACTCGATGTTAACAAATTTCTCTTCTTCAGAAACGCTTTCCTTGCTATTGCCAGTCTACATTTTATATCCTCTCTACTTCGACCATCATCAGCTATTTTGCTCCCCAAACAGCAAAACTCATTTACTATCTTAAGTGTCTCATTTCCTAATCTAATTCCCTCAGCATCACCCGATTTAATTCGACTACATTCCATTATCCTCGTTTTGCTTTTGTTGATGTTCATCTTATATCCTCCTTTCAAGGCACTGTCCATTCCGTTCAGCTGCTCTTCCAGGTCCGTTGCTGCCTCTGATAGAATTACAATGTCATCGGTGAAGTGCAAAGTTGAGGATTATGGACGTATAATTCCACATTTCATTGTTTGAAGACTTTCCAGAATTGGTCAGATGGAGTAAAGCTACCCTTGATTATTTTTTCTTTCTTCCTTCTTTGATACCTTCACATTTTTTGGATCCTAACTCATCTCTCCAATGTTGCTCCCTGACTTTTAGTAAGTGATTCTGGTCCACAAGATACAAACGAAAAAAAGTCTGATATTTGTTATATTCATCTTCTTGTGCCTTTTCTTGTAACATAATCAAAATGCTTTTTTGGTAACACGCTGATAAGTCTTCTTACACCTCAGACACCAAATGAAACGAGCATCTCATAGAATTTTGCTGAACTGTTCGAGCTGAAATCAAATGATGCTGAATCATACTCTGAGTACATCATCGTATCCACAGGACTGCTTCAATTTCCTACCTGCCGGTATCGCTCATTTCATAAATTGTGTAGTATATAAATTGTATAGTATATATAAATTGTATAGTATAGTACTACTGTACAACGAATTGGACGGAATCGATTCTTTCGTATTGCAATTGCAATATTTGATGACTGTTTGTAAGGGCGGACATTATATTGCTATCTTCCGGTTTCGTAGTTAATGAGCTTTAGTATTAAATGGCTCTAGCTGTCCCTTTCAGTACTGGTGTCCGTTACTGAACCGGCGCTCGTTCGTGCTTTAGCAGGTCGGCGCGCTCACCGGAGGCAGTGGTTTTGTGGTTTTTAGCGTGGCGCTCCCTGCCGGGGATTCCCCCGGGCCTCTAATGGCGTCCGGCGGAGCGCGGCTGTCGGATTTCTCAGGGGAGCGCAGCCAATCAGCGAGCCTTGTCCGCTGGCAGCGCCGCCGCCGCCGCCGCTGTTGCTCGCCCCGGGGGTGGCCCGCTATTATTTCAGGGGGATTAAGCCCGCGACGCGGACCTCTCTGACCGTTCGTTGCTCTCATTCATTTCCCTCCCTTTTTTCCCGGACTCTGTAATTCGCATGCGTAAGTAAACTGCAGCTTTGAGAGCCTTGAGGTTCACCAGTTCTTCTCTGTTATGTAACTTAATTTTCACAACATAGGTTACAATTTAAAATTACTGAATTTGCAAATGTAGGAATTCTTAGTTTCATGTTGTTGTGCAAAAGGCAAAACTTTTCCGTTCTTGTGCTCGTCCAAACGTAGTTCAACATCTCTCTGTCATCATTAATGTGTCTCTTTATGCTTATTTCTGCAAATGACTCATACATTCAGTATTAAATTTTCTGTGGTTATAGAATAGTATAAGGGCCACACAAATGAAGTAAGTAAAGTGTTTATTATTTCAAAAATAATCGTCATGGCTGTTAATACATTTATCCCACTGTGAGACTAGTTAGGCAATGTCTTCATGGACAAATAGTTTCGGTTGGATACAGAACCATGGTAATACCCAGTGGTGCACCACATCATCCGAAGCAAATCGACAACCATGAATGTCTCTCTTCAGGGTTCCAAAAACATGGAAATCACACGAGGAATAATCGCGACTGTATGCAGGATGTGTAAGGGCATCCCAGCGAAACTTCTGCACCGTAGTGGCAAGATGTGGACCCGTCCATGTATTGTAGCGATTTTTTCGAGTTCGCTGCAGATATTTCGTTTGAAAGCACTTACACATCCTCCATATATTCCCGCTTTCTTTCCATGTCATTTCCATAATTTTGGAGCTCCAAAGAAATACATTCGTGGCCGCTGATTTGCTTTGTATGAAGAAGTACACTCCTGGGTACAATCATATTTCCGTAGGCAACCGAGAACATTTTTCCATGAAGGTATTGACCATCTTGTCTCACCGCGGGATAAATGTATTATCAGTTATGGCGATTACTTTTGAAATCACTAGTTGTTTATATATAGTAATTTCCATCTCTCTCGTACTCAGCTGACTAGCCCTTACACATACTTTTCCTTTTTATTTGCTTGTAATGATTAAGCCATATTAAGCCTGTAGAGTCACACTATAGCCAATAAAAATATGCTCTAGGGAATTAGTAAAACCATGTCTGAATGTAGCAGGCTCTGCATGCTGCAGTCACATTCCTTTACTGCTCCATTATTTTTTCGCTAGCCACAGGCGACGCTTAGTTGGAAGCGCTACAGCCTGCTTAGAGTTGTAAATCTACTGTGGGCTACCACAAGTAAGCGTGGATTACAGTGGTGTTCCTAGTAGCTTTGGTCAGTTAAAGTCGTACCCCTTCACCTGTACGTTAGGTTTGGGTATTACCTCATAACAATCGCTTTCTTTACGTATGTGACGAGTGTCTAACTAGATTCTCGTAGCCGGCCGGAGAGGCCGAGCGGTTAAAGGCGCTACAGTCTGGAACCGCACGACCGCTACGGTCGCAGGTTCGAATCCTGCCTCGGGTATGGGTGTGTGTGCTGTCCTTAGGTTAGTTAGGTTTAAGTAGTTCTAAGTTCTAGGGGACTAATGATCACAGCAGTTGAGTCCCATAGTGCTCAGAGCCATTTTTTAGATTCTCATAAAAACAGAAGCGGTGAACCATCTGGAAACTGAGTGAGGATATATAAAGGGCCAGGTATTCTTCGCAATGTTTGTGTTCTACATAATTGCTCCGTTATGTGTTATTTAAGAATAAATAGTTGTTGTTGTTGTTGGGGTCTTCAGTCCTGAGACTGGTTTGATGCAGCTCTCCATGCTACTCTATCCTGTGCAAGCTTCTTCATCTCCCAGTACCTACTGCAACCTACATCCTTCTGAATCTGCTTGGTGTATTCATCTCTTGGTCTCCCTCTATAATTTTTACCCTCCACGCTGCCCTCCAATACTAAATTGGTGATCCCTTGATGTCTGAGAACATGTCCTACCAACCGATCCCTTCTTCTAGTCAAGTTGTGCCACAAACTCCTCTTCTCCCAAATCCTATTCAACGCCTCCTTATTGGACTACGGTTCAATCCCGTCTCCGGCCATCCTGATTTAGGTTTTTCGTGATTTCCCTAAATCGTTTCAGGCAAATGCCGGGATGGTTCCTTTGAAAGGGCACGGCTGATTTCCTTCCCCATCCTTCCCTAACCCGAGCTTGCGCTCCGTCTCTAATGACCTCGTTGTCGACGGGACGTTAAACACCACTAACCTAACCTAACACCTCCTCATTAGTTATGTGATCTACCCATCTAATCTTCAGTATTCTTCTGTAGCACCACATTTCGAAAGCTTCTATTCTCTTCTTCTCTAAACTATTTATCGTCCATGTTTCACTTCCATACATGGCTACACTCCATACAAATACTTTCAGAAACGACTTCCTGACACTTAAATCTATACTCTATGTGAATAAATAGTATTTATAGCAAAACTGAAATTTTCAGCGTTTAATTCAAGTTTTATTTGAGTTTTGTTGATCTTTAACGTGAAACAGAAGGATGTTGCAGTAAATATAAAAATACAGATTTGTCCTATGGCACTAGAAAATGCAGTTTCATCAACAAAAAGGTAAAATAAAAAAACGCAGAAAATATATCAAACATCGCTTCAATACTTCGTAGAACTGATATAAAACATGTTTCTATTAGTCATACATGACTTTTGCATTTATGAATAATAACAGGAATCTCTTGCCCCTGAGTCCGCAGCTCGTGGTCTCGCGGTCGCCTTCTCGCTTCCCGAGCACGGGGTCCCGGGTTCGATTCCCGGCGAGGTCAGGGATTTTCACCTGCCTCGAGATGACTGGGTGTTGTTGTGTCGTTTTCATCATTATCATTCATCCCCATTACGGTTGGAGGAAGGCAATGGCAAACCACCTCCAATAGGACCTTGCTAGTACGGCGGTGCGGGTCTCCCGCATCATTCCCCTACGCATGCAATGAACTAACACTGAATGATGTGCTGTTCTGGTTATGTGGAAAACAAACAACCAATCCCTACCAATGCTACCAGTGCTATTGGTAATCCTATCATTTATGCAGTGTGCAAAGCTACCAGACCGCAGTTTTGGTGGAATGCAGCTCTTAACATGCTGCTCTTTAGCCACAACCACTTAAACTAATACCTGTAGGAGAGCTAATCCCGCAAGGTTTGTAGAAGAAATTCTGTGTATGTTGGAAGGTAGGAGGCTAGAGTACAGCTGTGAAGCTTCGTCACGAGTCGTGCCTGGGTAGCTCAGCTGGTAGAGTACTTGCCTGCAGAAAGCAAAGGTCCCAGAGTCGTGTCCTGGCCCATCACACGGTATTAATCTTCTATGAAGTTTCTAATGCATATAGTTTTAAACATTAAAAAACATAAAACAATTGTACTGTATTTTTAAACATTAAAACGGTGATTTCATACTGACAGTGTTTTAAAAGAAATGCTGAGAAAACTGAGGACACACTTTACTGCACTACGATGGGAATGACCTGTAATGGGAAGAGATGGTCTGAGATAGGAAACATGGAGTGGTTTTTGTCGTTGAGATGTGGGGAGTATTTGCAACAGAACAGTTGCAGTTGAGAAATGGGTATGATGTGAAGAGGTAGATGGTAAAGAACACATGTGTAGCTAGGACAGAGCTCGCGCCATGGTTATGAGGAGGAAAGAGTGAGTGATCGTGGAGAAGAAATATGTGATCCTGATGTGTGAGAGAATGTGTGGTTTATTTGGAATAAGCGTAAATGTCAAGGCAGGTTTTATTGTTTGGGAGAGGCAGTGTATTAACATTATATGTGGAAGAATATGGAGAGTATATCGGAGGAGAGGTGTTGGAATGAGTTGGATAGGCAGAACAGCACACAAGGATTGTAAATCAGAGGGGAGCGTCTGTAGGGGTCGCTGTATATAACGTAATAAGGTGTTCAGTGAGTGTGGGGAGGAAGCGGAAAATTTGGGAATTTGTAGTAAATTCCTATGGGAGCAAACTGCTGCGTCATCGGTCCCTAGGCTTACACAATATTAAATGTAACTTAAACTAACTTACACTAAGGACAACACGCACACACACATCCATGCCCGAGGGAGGACTCGAACCTCCAGCGGTGGAATCCGCGCGAACCGTGACAAGATGCCCAGACCGCACGGCTACCCAGCGCGCCTTGGAGGAAAGGGAAATCGATGAGATAATAAAAGGAATCACGTAAGGAAGGGCAAACAGAAGTGGAAAGCAAGGCGGCATGTGCAGCATTTAAGAATTAGGAAAGAGTGGTAGAAGTTTGCCGGATCTACATTGGCGGAGACGAAGGTTGTGTGACGCCTCTAATAAGTGGTAAAAGTAATTATAGTGATATGAGCTTAACAAACAATATCTATCACAAGTAGTGTATTGAAACCTTGGATATGTCGGTGACTTACAAAGATTTCGTGAACTACCATATAAAGGAAACACACCATGTTATCTCTCTCTTATCGCTTGTCTCTTTAATCTTGTTGCTTAGCTCTTGTGCCGTCTTGCGGTCGTGGCTCTCTGTGCCATTCGATGTAAAGAAGCTTGCTGCCTATTTATGTAAGTTGAATTACCGTTAATTAGTAAGTATCAGCGTTGAATTTTAAAAATTTTCTCTTCCTTGGAAACCGAAACCTTTGCCTCTCCCTACCATTTAGTAAATGTGGCCAATGCTTTGTACGGGTGGAAGCTCGTGTGGTATTTTAATTTAATATCAAAAGTAGTCTAAAATTAGTTTTTTTTAATTTCTCGCGCTCTACACTTCGAAAAACCTGCATTTTAGGGTTATTTACCAAGTCCGATTTTCAGTTAACATTTTTTCATTCACCAAGCCCGATTTTCAGTTAACATAGCACGGTTGTCTTTGATTGTTGAAAATTTATCTTCTCGTAAAACCACACTATCAAAAGCTTGCATTAACTTTGACTTAAACCTGGTGAAGTAATATTTCAGAATTAAAGGATTTTTCAATTTCTTTCGAGCCAGAAAGAAAAATATTTAATATCTATATCAAAGATAAGTTTTCGTAGCAGTAAAATATATCTATTATTTCAGAATAATAATTACTAACATCATGATGATTCACTTTACGTAAAGGATATATTTGAGGCGCAATTTCGGTTAGTATAATATTATAATTAGGAAGAAAAGTTCGTAATCATAAGAGGTATTTATCCTTTCTTTCTCATTAATTGTGTTGTTGTTGTTGTGGTCTTCAGTCCTGAGACTGGTTTGATGCAGCTCTCCATGCTACTCTATGCTGTGCAAGCTTCTTCATCTCCCAGTACCTACTGCAACCTACATTCTTCTGAATCTGCTTAGTGTATTCATCTCTTGGTCTCCCCCTACGATTTTTACCCTCCACGCTGCCCTCCAATACTAAATTGGTGATCCCTTGATGCCTCAGAACATGTCCTACTAACCGATCCCTTCTTCTGGTCAAGTTGTGCCACAAATTTCTCTTCTCCCCAATCCTATTCAATACCTCCTCATTAGTTATGTGATCTACCCATCTAATCTTCAGCATTCTTCTGTAGAACCACATTTCAAAAGCTTCTATTCTCTTCTTGTCCAAACTATTTACCGTCCATGTTTCACTTTCATACATGGCTACACTCCATACAAATACTTTCAGAAATGACTTCCTGACACTTAAATCTATACTCGATGTTAACAAATTTCTCTTCTTCAGAAACGCTTTCCTTGCCATTGCCAGTCTACATTTAATATCCTCTCTACTTCGACCATCATCAGTTATTTTGCTCCCCAAATAGCAAAACTCCTTTACTACTTTAAGTGTCTCATTTTCTAATCTAATTACCTCAGCATCACCCGACTTAATTCGACTACATTCCATTATCCTCGTTTTGCTTTTGTTGATGTTCATCTTATATCCTCCCTTCAAGACACCATCCATTCCGTTCAACTGCTCTTCCAAGTCCTTTGCTGTCTCTGACAGAATTACAATGTCATCGGCGAACCTCAAAGTTTTTATTTCTTCTCCATGGATTTTAATACCTACTCCAAATTTTTCATTTGTTTCCTTTACCGCTTGCTCAATATACAGATTGAATAACATCGGGGAGAGGCTACAACCCTGTCTTACTCCCTTCCCAACCACTGCTTCCCTTTCATGTCCCTCGACTCTTATAACTGCCATCTGGTTTCTGTACAAATTGTATATAGCCTTTCGCTCCCTGTATTTTACCCCTGCCACCTTTAAAATTTGAAATAGAGTATTCCAGTCAACATTGTCAAAAGCTTTCTCTAAGTCTACAAATGCTAGAAACGTAGGATTGCCTTTCCTTAATCTTTCTTCTAAGATAAGTCGTAAGGTCAGTATTGCCTCACGTGTTCCAGTATTTCTACGGAATCCAAACTGATCTTCCCCGAGGTCGGCTTCTACTAGTTTTTCCATTCGTCTGTAAAGAATTCGTGTTAGTACTTTGCAGCTGTGGCTTATTAAGCTGATTGTCCGGTAATTTTCACATCTGTCAACACCTGCTTTCTTTGGGATTGGAATTATTATATTCTTCTTGAAGTCTGAGGGTATTTCGCCTGTTTCATACATCTTGCTCACCAGATGGTAGAGTTTTGTCAGGACTGGCTCTCCCAAGGCCGTCAGTAGTACTAATGGAATGTTGTCTACTCCGGGGGCCTTGTTTCGACTCAGGTCTTTCAGTGCTCTGTCAAAATCTTCACGCAGTATCGTATCTCCCATTTCATCTTCATCTACATCCTCTTCCATTTCCATAATATTGTCCTCAAGTGCATCGCCCTCTATATACTCCTTCCACCTTTCTGCTTTCCCTTCTTTGCTTAGAACTGGGTTTCCATCTGAGCTCTTGATGTTCATACAAGTGGTTCTCTTATCTCCAAAGGTCTCTTTAATTTTCCTGTAGGCAGTATCTATCTTACCCCTAGTGAGATAAGTCTCTACATCCTTACATTTGTCCTCTAGCCATCCCTGCTTAGCCATTTTGCACTTCCTGTCGATCTCATTTTTGAGACGTTTGTATTTATTTTTGCCTGCTTCATTTGCTGCATTTTTATATTTTCTCCTTTCATCAATTAAATTCAATATTTCTTCTGTTACCCAAGGATTTCTACTAGCCCTCGTCTTTTTACCTACTTGATCCTCTGCTGCCCTCACTACTTCATCCCTCAAAGCTACCCATTCTTCTTCAACTGTATTTCTTTCCCCCATTCCTGTCAATTGTTCCCTTATGCTCTCCCTGAAACTCTGTACAACCTCTGGTTTAGTCAGTTTATCCAGGTCCCATCTCCTTAAATTCCCACCTTTTTGCAGTTTCTTCAGTTTTAATCTACACTTTATAACCAATAGATTGTGGTCAGAGTCCACATCTGCCCCTGGAAATGTCTTACAATTTAAAACCTGGTTCCTAAATCTCTGTCTTACGATTATATAATCTATCTGATACCTTTTAGTATCTCCAGGATTCTTCCATGTATACAACCTTCTATCATGATTCTTAAACCAAGTGTTAGCTATGATTAAATTGTGCTCTGTGCAAAATTCTACCAGGCGGCTTCCTCTTTCATTTCTTAGCCCCAATCCATATTCACCTACTACGTTTCCTTCTCTCCCTTTTCCTACACTCGAATTCCAGTCACCCATGACTATTAAATTTTCGTCTCCCTTCACTATCTGAATAATATCCTTTATTTCATCATACATTTCTTCAATCTCTTCGTCATCTGCAGAGCTAGTTGGCATATAAACTTGTACTACTGTAGTAGGTGTGGGCTTCGTATCTATCTTGGCCACAATAATGCGTTCACTATGCTGTTTGTAGTAGCTTACCCGCATTCCTATTTTCCTATTCATTATTAAACCTACTCCTGCATTACCCCTATTTGACTTTGTGTTTATAACCCTGTAGTCACCTGACCAGAAGTCTTGTTCCTCCTGCCACCGAACTTCACTAATTCCCACTATATCTAACTTTAACCTATCCATTTCCCTTTTTAAATTTTCTAACCTACCTGCCCGATTAAGGGATCTGACATTCCACGCTCCGATCCGTAGAATGCCAGTTTTCTTTCTCCTGATAACGACATTCTCTTGAGTAGTCCCCGCCCGGAGATCCGAATGGGGGACTATTTTACCTCCAGAATATTTTACCCAAGAGGACGCCATCATCATTTAATCATACAGTAAAGCTGCATGCCCTCGGGAAAAGTTACGGCCGTAGTTTCCCCTTGCTTTCAGCCGTTCGCAGTACCAGCACAGCAAGGTCGTTTTGGTTATTGTTACAAGGCCAGATCAGTCAATCATCCAGACTGTTGCCCTTGCAACTACTGAAAAGGCTGCTGCCCCTCTTCAGGAACCACACGTTTGTCTGGCCTCTCAACAGATACCCCTCCGTTGTGGTTGTACCTACGGTACGGCTATCTGTATCGCTGAGGCACGCAAGCCTCCCCACCAACGGCAAGGTCCATGGTTCATGGGGAGGATTAATTGTGTAGAGAGACATTTTCTCAATCTCCAGTAACAAAATCAGTCAAGTCATAAGAAAGCACATTTGTGTGTGTGTGTGTGTGGGGGGGGGGGGGGAGGGGGTAGTATAGATATGCTGATGATATTCGTTACAGCGAGGATGTTAAAAATGTTGACTGGAATAAGTTTGGGAGAGCGAAATGGGATGATGAGTACAGGAAGTGCTTCGTTCCTGCGCACTCGAAATTTTCGCAAGTGCAATCGGACGAATGAGTGCCACTTGAATACAGCAACTTCTGCCGCGATTCGCACTATCTGATCCAAAGTATCTTGACATCTATTAGTGACATAAATATGGAATGTGTTCACCCTTCATCTTTATGATGGCTTGCTCTCAGATGGGGACACTTTCAGTAACGTGTCTGAATGGCTGTGGAGGAAAGGCAGTGTATTCATTCTAAAGAGCAAAAACCAGAGAAGGTAATGATATTGGAAACTGGGGTCTAGACCAGTGGTCGTCAAACTTTTATGCTCAAGAGCCAAAACTAACAATATAACGTGGCAACTCGGCCGCAGATTTCCAGATCTTTTTATTAACTGGCAAACCACGTAAATGTTGTGTTATGAACCTCAAATAGACTAGATATAGTAAAGATGCGAGGGGTTTATCACTGACTTTCTAGCACTTATCGTTAAAGTCGATACCATTCGGACCACTACGTGTAGAATGTTCTCTGTTTCAGATTGTTGCCACCCTCAATGAGCCGTAAATTGTAACAATGTAATTGCCCATCGAAATGTTGCTGCGTTGTTTTTGTGAACAGATGGTTAACAACAGCAAATGGACTTACACTTAAATGTATTATGTAACATGAGACACGATCACAACTGTTTTCTACATGTTTTGAAAGTCATTTTTCTTCAACTCACTTGACTGAACTACAACAGCCTTAATTTTATTTCATACTAGATGAGGTACCTGGCATTGGCTAGATATGTATTTATTCCAATCTTATGTTATTCTGTCTCTTCCTTCCCTCACTCTCTGCCGTCCATCTCGACTTTCCCCTCACTGCCAGCCAGAGTGGCCGTGCGGTTCTAGACGCTACAGTCTGGGACCGCGTGACCGCTACGGTCCCAGGTTCGAATCCTGCCTCGGGCATGGATGTGTGTGATGTCCTTAGGTTAGTTAGGTTTATGTAGTTCTAAGTTCTAGGGAACTGATGACCTCAGAAGTTAAGTCGCATAGTGCTCAGCGCCATATTCTTGAGACGCTTAAAGTTGTAAATGAGTTTTGCTGTTTGGGGAGCAAAATAACTGATGATGGTCGAAGTAGAGAGGATATAAAATGTAGACTGGCAATGGCAAGGAGAGCGTTTCTGAGGAAGAGAAATTTGTTAACATCGAGTATGGATTTACAGTGCATCTGACTAATTCATTCCAGTTTAATTATCTCTGTGAAAATAAAATTCATGTGACTTGCATGTTGTTGTTGTTGTTGTGGTCTTCAGTCCTGAGACTGGTTTGATGCAGATCTCCATGCTACTCTATCCTGTGCAAGCTTCTTCATCACCCAGTACCTACTGCAACCTACATCCTTCTGAATCTGCTTAGTGTATTCATCTCTTGGTCTCCCTCTACGATTTTTACCCTCCACGCTGCCCTCCAATACTAAATTGGTGATCCCTTGATGCCTCAGAACATGTCCTACTAACCGATCCCTTCTTCTGGTCAAGTTGTGCCACAAATTTCTCTTCTCCCCAATCCTATTCAATACCTCCTCATTAGTTATGTGATCTACCCATCTAATCTTCAGCATTCTTCTGTAGCACCACATTTTGAAAGCTTCTATTCTCTTCTTGTTTAAACTATTTATCGTCCATGTTTCACTTCCATACATGGCTACACTCCATACAAATACTTTCAGAAATGACTTCCTGACACTTAAATCTATACTCGATGTTAACAAATTTCTCTTCTTCAGAAACGCTTTCCTTGCCATTGCCAGTCTACATTTAATATCCTCTCTACTTCGACCATCATCAGTTATTTTGCTCCCCAAATAGCAAAACTCCTTTATTACTTTAAGTGTCTCATTTCCTGATCTAATTCCCTCAGCATCACCCGACTTCATTCGACTACATTCCATTATCCTCGTTTTGCTTTTGTTGATGTTCATCTTATATCCTCCTTTCAAGACAGTGTCCATTCCGTTCAACTGCTCTTCCAAGTCCTTTGCTGTCTCTGATAGAATTACAATCTCATCGGCGAACCTCAAAGTTTTTATTTCTTCTCCATGGATTTTAATACCTACTCAGAATTTTTCTTTTGCTTCCTTTACTGCTTGCTCAATATACAGATTGAATAACATCTGGGAGAGGCTACAACCCTGTCTTACTCCCTTCCCAACCACTGCTTCCCTTTCATGTCCCTCGACTCTTATAACTGCCATCTGGCTTCTGTACAAATTGTAAATAGCCTTTCGCTCCCTGTATTTTAACCCTGCCACCTTTAGAATTTGAAAGAGAGTATTCCAGTCAACATTATCAAAAGCTTTCTCTAAGTCTACAAATGCTATAAACGTAGGATAGCCTTTCCTTATTCTTTCTTCTAAGATAAGTCGTAAGGTCAGTATTGCCTCACGCGTTCTAGTATTTCTACGGAATCCAAACTGATCTTCCCCGAGGTCGACTTCTACTAGTTTTTCCATTCGTCTGTGAAGAACTCGTGTTTGTATTTTGCAGCAGTGGCTTATTAAACTGATTGTTCGGTAATTTTCAACTCTGTCAACACCTGCTTTCTTTGGGATTGGAATTATTATATTCTTCTTGAAGTCTGAGGGTATTTCGCCTGTTTCATACATCTTGCTCACCAGATGGTAGAGTTTTGTCAGGACTGGCTCTCCCAAGGCCGTCAGTAGTACTAATGGAATGTTGTCTACTCCGGGGGCCTTGTTTCGACTCAGGTCTTTCAGTGCTCTGTCAAACTCTTCACGCAGTATCATATCTCCCATTTCATCTTCATTTACATCCTCTTCCATTTCCATAATATTGTCCTCAGGTACATCGCCCTTGTATAGACCCTCTATATACTCCTTCCACCTTTCTGCTTTCCCTTCTTTGCTTAGAACTGGGTTTCCATCTGAGCTCTTGATATTCATACAAGTGGTTCTCTTTTCTCCAAAGGTCTCTTTAATTTTCCTGTAGGCAGTATCTATCTTACCCCTAGTGAGATAAGTCTCTACATCCTTACATTTGTCCTCTAGCCATCCTTGGTTAGCCATTTTGCACTTTCTGTCGATCTCATTTTTGAGACGTTTGTATTCCTTTTTGCCTGCTTCATTTACTGCATTTTTATATTTTCCCCTTTCATCAATTAAATTCATTATTTCTTCTGTTACCCAAGGATTTCTACTAGCCCTCGTCTTTTTACCTACTTGTTCCTCTGCTGCCTTCACTATTTCATCCCTCAAAGCTTCCCATTCTTCTTCAACTGTATTTCTTTCCCCCATTCCTGTCAATTGTTCCCTTATGCTCTCCCTGAAACTCTGTACAACCTCTGGTTTAGTCAGTTTATCCAGGTCCCATCTCCTTAAATTCCCACCTTTTTGCAGTTTCTTCAGTTTTAATCTACAGGTCATAACCAATAGATTGTGGTCAGAGTCTAATCTTTCAATATTAATATAGCTAGGTAGGAGCATATGAAGGGTGCAGGGAAGGAAGGGAATCATTAGTAATTTTGAGCACTACCAAAAACAAACCTGGGATCAGTGTATCCTGCTCCTGAAATTTATTTTAAAGTACTTTCATGCAAGATGAGATAGATGTATTACCAAAATATTATATTACATTATTCAAATGACCACAAAACTTTATTATAATTGCATTAATCTCAAACTTATAAAAATGTAAAATAAATAAGAAATTTAAAAAATAAGAAAAGGACAGATGCACTGCACATGCAACATATATAAGAAAGCTACAGGTCTCTTATTGAATCTGGTTTTTAATTATTATAGTTGCAAAACAAACGTAAATACAAATATATAATTTTTATTTAATGTGCCTTGTGATGATGAACTTTTTTGTCTATGTTGTCTAAATCTGCGTCGTTTGGGTTGCAGGAAATCCTCATTGCGTCTTCTAAATGACTGGACAACCGATTACGATATTTATTTTTCAGGCTTCTCTTTTGAAAATGAAGCTTCACAAAGGTAAGTTGAAGGAGATAGTGTTAAAATGAACTGTGCACAGTCTTGTAAATTTTTAAAATTGTTAGACACACATTTCCAAAATGCAGTGTACTGTTGTGTTTCACAATGTTCTATAAACAAAGCTTTAAGCTGTGTGTCATTCTGAAGTTCGATTATTTCATTTATCAAATAAGTTTTAGGAAATCCGAATTGGCAGAATAATTTGTGATCTACATGTCCAACATGCCAAGGGTTCTCTACGAGAATGAAACAGCTTCGAATATTTCTAACATCTGCAAATCTGTTTTTTATTTCCTCCAAGTAGGCTTCCAAATATTCTTTCATGTTTTGGTAAATTGTTTCAGCGATAGTTAAGCGTGATTGGAGCATAGCAAGAGTTGGAATAGTAGACAGATCTTTTACTTCGAGTTCATTTATATACAATTGCAGTTTGGCTTCAAATGCAAATATTTTGTTAGTCATATACTCAATTATCTTGTTTGGCTCTTGTAATTACAAGTTAAGTGTGTTGAATTTTTGTGTAATATCGCTCAAAAAAGCTGTAAGTATCCACCATTCATCATCATCAAGTTCAGGATAATTTTTGCAACTTTGTTGTAAGAATAAAACAATTTAATATTTCAAATTGACAAACCGTTCCAGCGCTTTCCCTTTGCTTAGCCATCCGACAGCAGTATGTAGGAGAACATCACTGTAACAAGCTTGCAATTTCTGCAGAAGTTCTTTAAATTTTCGGTGATTAAGTTCACGGGCATGAATGAAATTTATAACACTGACAACCATTTGCATAACATCTTCAATTTGGTACTTGAAATTTGACACGCCAAACTTTCTTGATGCAGTAAACAGTGAATGGAGAGTATATTTGGCAAATTCCATTCCTTCTTAATCAGTGCTATCAAACCATTGTTGACGCCCGTCATTGATGGACAATCATCTGTACATACTGATATTAATTTGTTCATAGGTAAGTCTTTTTTTTACAAATTCTTTAGTTGCATCCTAAAAATCACATCCTTTTGTGTGATCTTCCTTGGTTATAATTGCTAAAAAATCTTCCTCTATTACCCCATCATTTGTGCAGTAACGCACAAAAAATGAAAACCGAGCCATCGAAGCTAAATCTGTGCTGGAATCACACGCAAGACTGAAATATTTGCATAGTTTGACTTTATTAATTACTGCCTCAAACATGTGTTTTGAAATATCTTCTATACGACGTCGACAGGTAGATTCTGAAAGTGTGAGCTAATTTATTTCAGCTGATATTTGTTTACTGTTGGAGAAATTTTGAAAAAATGTTTCAGAAACAGTCATCATACATTCCTTCACTAATTCAGCATCAGTGAAAGCTTTCATATTTTTTACCAGAATATTACATACTTGGTATGATGCTCTTGTGACAGCCTCACTTTGCCCAACTGCTGCTAACATAACGTTTTGTTGACGACGAATGGTAGATTTTAGATGAGCAATTTTTTCCTTTCTTCCATCTGAACTCAAAGGAACAACTACTGTAAATGAATTGTTTTTACTTGTGTAGTATCTCTTCAGTCCCACAATAGTATTCCGGCATATTAAGCAAGTAGCAGTACCTTCTTTGTGTTCACTTATAAAGCAAAACACTTCTTCCCATATTTCTTGGAAACTTCTTTTCTCTTCACATATTTTCCTCTTAGTCACTGTTCTTGAGGGTACATCAGACATTATTTATTCCACTAATAATAATATCATCAAATATGAGCACAAATACATTCAATACGCGACGAACGCTCAGGGACACCGAAACTTAGCCCACGGCTGACACAGTGACACGACAAAGCTAACAATGAGGCGGCTGCGGTACAACCCGTCGCCGACAAACGAGCGGTGGTGACACGCGGTGCGTTTGATGCACAACTCACATTGTTGGCTAGCAGACCGCTCACGCCTTGGCGCGCTGCGGAACACCGGCAAATGGCCCGTTAAATGAGAGTGGTGGATGGTTTTGTGTTACCTAATTATTTCCCCGACTTTAATCACAATTCTACGCAGTTTCCGTAAACAAAACACCGCTACTCCAGACAAGTAGATAACTATTGCAACCCGTGCGAAGCCGAGGAAGATCACGGGCCGCACGAAAACATGGTGTGGGCCACATGCGGTCCGCGGGCCGCAGTTTGACGGCCACTACTCTAGACTGAGTCGACTGTCTAACTAATCTCAATGGTGTTCCACTGAGTTCAGGTCGGGACTCTGGGCGGTCAAATCCATTTCATGAATGTTATTGTGCATAAGTCATTGCCTCACAGATGTTGTTTTATGACATGGTGCATTGTCGTGTTGATTATCTTTGAACTGTTCCTCTGTTGTACGCAGCAAACAACGCTGCAAAATTAGTTCAAATACTTCTGCTGATTACCCGCGTCCTCTTACGACCAACCTCTGCAATGCTCTGTGGTCCCCGTCCTTCAGTACATGAGGTCTGCCGGTCTTGGTTTAGCTGTGACTGCCTCTTCGCATTTCCACTTCACATAATCAACAGTCGCATTGGATAGCTTTATAAGGGTTGAAATATTCGTAAGGGATCCAATGACATCCAATGAATATTCCACGTTCGAAGTCACTGAGCTGCTTCGACCAACCTATTTTAATATTGCTGCTTCTCTACAGACAACACGATACTCCGTGTCTCCTTTTATACTAGTGGGTCCATTTCTCGTAACAAATGGTGGTCAGTCTGGCGTTGCACAGAGGTATCCGGATACTGTTGCTCAGATAGAGTGTGGACTGAGAGCTAACCAAAGAACAAACTGTATTTCTTAAAGGATGAAGGGCCACAGATCAAACGGCCAACATCTGATGAATGGAGAAGGCAAGACAATTCCAGAATTACGTTTATTGCTGCTTTATTGATTATGCTAAAGTCTTTGACTGTGTCGATCCCAATAAATTACGGGAAGTCTTCCAAAAACGTAGGAGAACCAGATCATCTCAGTTACTTGATACGGAATTTATACGATCAAGAAGCCACAATGAGAATCTGATATGGAGTAACTAAATGGTTTAAGATTCGGAAAGGAGTACAGCACGGATGCATATATTTCTACCAAGTTATTCACTCTATATGCAGAGCACATTATGTGGAATGTCGTGTTAGATGAAGAAGCAGCTGGAATTAAAATTGATGGGAATATTTTTGTTGTTACATATGCAGTATATGAGGTGAAAAAGAATGCTTTCTAATAATAGATTTTTAGACTTTTAGCACAGAAAATGTTACTCTTCAACCGTAACGTAACTATGCTATTGCTGTTCGTGATTATGACCCAGGCGCAGTTTTCTGACGGGCAAAAGAGAAAATGAGAAAGGGTGAAAGAAAAGGGAAAATGGAGAGCCGAAGGAGCGAGAAAATAATATTAATAATATTAATAATAATTATTATTTTTATAAAAAAGAAGAAGGAGAAGAAAAAGGATCCGAGAGCACTACAATGGAACGGGGCGGGGATGTCTGAAAGGAAATCACGAGGAAATTCGGATTGGACTGTGTTAAGCAACAATTAAAGACGATCTATCTCACCCTGCTACGGAGGTGTCTATTTTTTGTTTTCGGCCACTAGGCAGCTTAAGTTTCGTTTGCAGTTAGCCTACGCAAGGACAATGTGTAAGTATTACGGGGTTTCTTGTTTTATCACCGTTCTTCATGGAACAGGGATCAAACAACAATAATATTTTTTCTCGCGCCTATTGTTTGCCAGAGATACCATTTGTATCGATAACTGTATGATCGGAAGTATATGGCCTTTGCAACAAATATCTGTGGTTAAAATTACTTTAATGTTATGAAAAACAGTTCACACATCAACTAGCAATCTTTATGCGTATGGGGATTTATTTATGATAAAACCGATTTCAAAACTTTGTATTACAGTTATTGTTTTATTTAGGAATTTGATTTGCTCGAGCCAGTAGAAATTTAGTATTCCATGTCTCAAAAAGGAAGTTTCACAACGTCATTGCGACATATTTCGAAAATGATGTTGGGAAGACCAACGCTTGCAGCTGGTAAAATTGTTGTTTATAAAAAAAGGACCGGTTTCGCCACTTCAAGCCGCATCATCAGGCGGTAAAAAGAAAACGACAGACTCACCACATTTTGTGGGTATTAAAATTAGTAAAGTAATGTCTAAAATATACTCGCAACGTTAAAAGATCATAGGCATACCCATCACTCCTGGTCAAAATTTGCTGTTCAGAAAATATCGTCAATAATATGGGGAGTGAAAGGTAAGGAAGACGCACCCCATTCTTTAAATTGCCTGCATCTGAAAAGAAAAAAGAAAATATTTTACAGTGAGAGGACGCAACAATTTTTTTTAAGTGGCAGGATTGGCGATAAAGAATTATGATTGCTAACATGATTGGTTGCGGTACCTGATTCTTTCCAGATAGTAATTTGCGTGTGCCGCTACTAATCATGTTAGCAGTGACAATTCTTCATCGTCAATCTGACCTCTTTTTTTTTTTTTTAAAAAAAATTAGCGTCCGCTCACTCCAAAATATTTCCTTTTTTCTTTTTGGGTGCAGACGATTTAAAGAATGGTGCACGTCTTCTTTACCTTTCGCTCGCCATAATGCTGATATACTCTGAATAGCAAATTTTGACTAGGAGCGATGGGTATGTCTATGATCTTAGTACGTTGCGAGTGTATTTTAGACATTCCTTTACTAATTTTAACATCCACAAAATGTGGCTACACTGTCGTTTGCATTTTACCGTGTAGGTTCACCTGATCATGCGACTTGAAGCCTCGAAACCGGTCACGTTTTAATAAACAACAATTTTACCAGCTGTAAGCGGAGTTCTTCCCAACATCATCCATTTCAACAGCTGCGGTTGCCCTGAATATAAAATAGTGTGTAATATTTTGGAAAAGTAGATTTAGGTTTTCGACTAAGTAATAAGTTTGATGAAAGACAAAATAGGTTTCCAATTCATTTGTACATCCAAATTGAAGTTCCTTAACGGATCAGACAAAGTTGTTAATATATTGGTTTATATTTCACTGTGTAAATAGTGCAAATTTTTTTGGCATATGTATTTGTGAACAAATTGTAATACCTTGACAAGATATATAATATTAAATTTTTATTTTTCATCTGTATCTAACATTACGCAAATGTCACCAGTAACAGTAGATTTACTGCCTCGCTGCAAGAACCTCAAAATATGTTTGGTAATATTTTGTTTTGTATGTATATTCCTAATTAATAACTAACTACTAAATTCTGTGCAAACATGAGATCATTTACAGAATGAGATTTTCACTCTGCAGCGGAGTGTGCGCTGATATGAAACTTCCTGGCAGATTAAAACTGTGTGCCCGACCGAGACTCGAACTCGTGACCTTTGCCTTTCGCGGGCAAGTGCTCTACCATCTGAGCTACCGAAGCACGACTCACGCCCGGTCTCACAGCTTTACTTCTGCCAGTATCTCGTCTCCTACCTTCCAAACTTTACAGAAGCTCTCCTGCGAACCTTGCAGAACTAGCACTGCTGAAAGAAGGGATATTGCGGAGACATGGCTTAGCCACAGCCTGGGGGATGTTTCCAGAATGAGATTTTCACTCTGCAGCGGAGTGTGCGCTGATAGGAAACTTCCTGGCAGATTAAAACTGTGTGCCCGACCGAGACTCGAACTGCCAGGAAATTTCATATCAGCGCACACTCCGCTGCAGAGTGAAAATCTCATTCTGGAAACATCCCCCAGGCTGTGGCTAAGCCATGTCTCCGCAATATCCCTTCTTTCAGGAGTGCTAGTTCTGCAAGGTTCGCAGGAGAGCTTCTCTAAAGTTTGGAAGGTAGGAGACGAGATACTGGCAGAAGTAAAGCTGTGAGACGGGGCGTGAGTCGTGCTTCGGTAGCTCAGATGGTAGAGCATTTGCCCGCGAAAGGCAAAGGTCCCGAGTTCGAGTCTCGGTCGGGCACACAGTTTTAATCTGCCAGGAAGTTTCATGAAATCATTTGTTATCTTGTAAATGTCATGTTATCTAAAATGTTTCTTCAGTGGTGTGAAGTAGTTTCATGTACGCACACTCACTCACACAAACACACTCCGCTTACAGCTGGTAAAATTGTTGTTTGTTAAAAAACGACTGGTTTCGCGGCTGTATATATACACAGGGTGTTTCACTAAATGTGTTTGCCTCTGTACGTTACGAAGTAATAGGTGACGGAAATATTTATTGCGGTAGGTCACCACAAGAAACGTTACACTGTCTGCGGAGCTATGAACATAGTTTATTGTGTTATTATCCAAAGAGTTACAGCAAAAAGATACAATTTTGTAAATGGAACAGTAGTCGTTTCTATCATGCACTGGAATCAGTAACATCAGCTGTGTATACACCAATTTAAAAATTACATTCTCATCACTTTTAGTTTGGGAGCTACAGCCCTTCAAAGATTCAGGGGCAGATACCATACGCTGTACGTACTACATGACTGTGTGGTGGCTGATGGATGTTCTGGCGGTGGGAAGTTGATTTAAATGAGATGTTCAAATGTGTGTCCATGTTCCTGAATGCACAATGCAGTGCGCCTTCTAAAGGACCTGCGGACGAGATGTAACATCGCCGGTGTCACGGAGCAACATGCGTCCTCGATGCGCCGTTTTAGATCATCTGGGGATGTGGGCTCAGTGATACAAACACGATCCTTTAGATATCCCCGCAAAAAGAAATCTAATGGTTTTAAATCGGGCAACCTTGCGGGTCATGAATGAGGACCATGTCGCCCCAACCACCTTACTGCAAACCTGTTGTTTAGTTCTTCAACATCTCGCAGAATGGGCTGGGTGACCATCGTGCTGCATCCGCATATGGACTCTCGTGTGTAGACACATATGTTCGAGGAGACCACCCAAACTGTCGACTATAAACGCGCAATATAACTCTCCTGTCAGTGTACCTGGGGAGTCGTGTGGACTGATGATTTCATCCCCAAGGATTCCACACCATACATTAATAGACCACCTACGTTCACGGTCGACAAGTCGTACCCACCGAGGATTGCCTGCGAGCCAGCAGTGCACGTTATGGCGATTCACTGCACCATAATTTCTGAACGTGGACTCATCAGAGAACATAACACCTTGTAAAGACTCCAGCGTGAAATTACGCATGGTCCATTCACAGAATGTAACTCTCGCACGGAAATCGTTCCCATGCTGCTCCTGGGTCAGTGACAGGCGGTATTGTTGAAACCTGTGGCCGTGTGCTATACGCCACACAGACGTGAGACTGACCGCAGCGACTGCAGCAACGGCTCGTAAGCTGACATGAGGATCGTGGTATACTGCAGCTAAAACAAACTCCTACGTGTCCTCGCTTCTTGCAGTTCTTCGTCTGTTCCTGCGGCGCATTGCCAATCTACCTGGCTCCCGAAGTCGTTGTTCGGCACGTAAAAACGTAACGGCTGCCGGAGCTCTTCGCCTAGGATATCTCACGGCGTACGCCATGGCTGCTTGTATATTCAGTCCTGTTTGTTTGTGTGGCTCGAACTGTCGGGTATACGGCCGTGGACGGCGACAGTCTGCAGTCTAACAGCGCATTGAGGAAGCTTCTCGCTCCGTGGCTTCGGCGACGTTACAACTCGGCCGCAATTCATTTACAGGGTGTTTCAAAAATGACCGGTATATTTGAAACGGCAATAAAAACTAAACGAGCAGCGATAGAAATACACCGTTTGTTGCAATATGCTTGGGACAACAGTACATTTTCAGGCGGACAAACTTTCGAAATTACAGTAGTTACAATTTTTAACAACAGATGGCGCTGCAAGCGATGTGAAAGATATAGAAGTCAACGCAGTCTGTGGGTGCGCCATTCTGTACGTCGTCTTTCTGCTGTAAGCGTGTGCTGATCACAACGTGCACGTGTGCTGTAGACAACATGGTTTATTCCTTAGAACAGAGGATTTTTCTGGTGTTGGAATTCCACCGCCTAGAACACAGTGTTGTTGCAACAAGACGAAGTTTTCAACGGAGGTTTAATGTAACCAAAGGACCGAAAAGCGATACAGTAAAGGATCTGTTTGAAAAATTTCAACGGACTGGGAACGTGACGGATGAACGTGCTGGAAAGGTAGGGCGACCGCGTACGGCAACCACAGAGGGCAACGCGCAGCTAGTGCAGCAGGTGATCCGACAGCGGCCTCGGGTTTCCGTTCGCCGTGTTGCAGCTGCGGTCCAAATGACGCCAACGTCCACGTATCGTCTCATGCGCCAGAGTTTACACCTCTATCCATACAAAATTCAAACGCGGCAACCCCTCAGCGCCGCTACCATTGCTGCACGAGAGACATTCGCTAACGATATAGTGCACAGGATTGATGACGGCGATATGCATGTGGGCAGCATTTGGTTTACTGACGAAGCTTATTTTTACCTGGACGGCTTCGTCAATAAACAGAACTGGCGCATATGGGGAACCGAAAAGCCCCATGTTGCAGTCCCATCGTCCCTGCATCCTCAAAAAGTACTGGTCTGGGCCGCCATTTCTTCCAAAGGAATCATTGGCCCATTTTTCAGATCCGAAACGATTACTGCATCACGCTATCTGGACATTCTTCGTGAATTTGTGGCGGTACAAACTGCCTTAGACGACACTGCGAACACGTCGTGGTTTATGGAAGATGGTGCCCGGCCACATCGCACGGCCGACGTCTTTAATTTCCTGAATGAATATTTCGATGATCGTGTGATTGCTTTGGGCTATCCGAAACATACAGGAGGCGGCGTGGATTGGCCTCCCTATTCGCCAGACATGAACCCCTGTGACTTCTTTCTGTGGGGACACTTGAAAGACCAGGTGTACCGCCAGAATCCAGAAGCAATTGAACAGCTGAAGCAGTACATCTCATCTGCATGTGAAGCCATTCCGCCAGACACGTTGTCAAAGGTTTCGGGTAATTTAATTCAGAGACTACGCCATATTATTGCTACGCATGGTGGATATGTGGAAAATATCGTACTATAGAGTTTCCCAGACGGCAGCGCCATCTGTTGTTGAAAATTGTAACTACTGTAATTTCGAAAGTTTGTCTGCCTGAAAATGTACTGTTGTCCCAAGCAGATTGCAACAAACGGTGTATTTCTATCGCTGCTCGTTTAGTTTTTATTGCCGTTTCAAATATACCGGTCATTTTTGAAACACCCTGTAGAAGGCGCATTACGTTATGCGCAGCGTGTGTGGTATCTGCCCCTGAAACTTAGAAGGGTTGTAGCTCCGAAACTAAAACTGGTAGGAATGTAATTTAAACTGATGTATACACAGCTGGTGTTACTGATTCCAGTGCATGATAGAAACAACTATTGTTCCATTTAAAAAATTGTACCTTTTTGCTGTAACTCTTTGGATAATAACACAATAAACTATGTTCATAGCTCCGCAGACAGTGTAACGTTTCTTGTGGTGACCTACCGCAATAAATATTTCCATCACCTATTACTTCGTAACTTACAGAGCCAAACACATTTAGTGAAACACCCTGTATGTTGTGTGTTTGTGTGAGTGAATGTGTGTACATGAAGTTACTTCACATCATTGAAGAAACATTTTACATAAGATGACATTTACAAGATAAAAAATGATTTCATGTTTGCAATATTGAAAATATGTTGACCGATCTGCTTCAGACGCCCAGGTCAATAGTAGACAGGAGTCGATTGTCAAGTGCTGCAGGAGGCAGTGAGACGAGAGTCGAGTGCGGAGTAGTATGGGAGAGTGACGAGTGAGCGGTAGTGCTGGAGAGACGGGCAAGAATGGTGGTCGAGTAAATTTAGCGAAGTGTGACAGATGAGCGCGTCCCCCTAATCGTCGTGGGGTGGACCCTCATCGATACCGATTCGCGAGTGATATGACACCAGAAGTGACAAGTGCCGAATTTCGTGTTTCGCGTCAACCGCGTCGGCCAGCAACAACCATGGATTGCAGTGAGGATTGTTGTGGATGTTAACCATCATCATTGCGTGTGAGGAAATACCTAAAATCAGCAACCAATAAGAGATATAACTGTAATTAGATGTGTAAGGCGAAGGTAGCAACTGCCTCAGAATTTGTGTGTTAGTAGGAAATATGTATCAGTTTGTACATCGCTACCTTTGTGGTCCTTAATAATAGACAAACTTTCAATCATTCCACTATTCAGTCGCAAAACAGCCGCACTGGGTTGAAATACCCCCAAAACCACAGCAGGAAAACCGATAGCTCTCATCCATTAAGCACACGGTCATATAATCATAACAATTAACAGTTTGGCGGCTTCGGAAAATTACACAAAATCCAGTACAGGAATTTAAACGGGGGTGTTTCATCTTGGCTCCCGTGAAAAGGACAGTTGCAATCTTCGGATCCGAACAATGGTTTATTGACCTCAATTTTTCGTTTCAGTGGAAAGGCATTTGCAATTAGCGGACGATAGTTAGTGTAAGAGTAATTCGATATTGTCGTTACCGTGACTAAAATTACAGTATTCCAACTAGAAACAGTGTAATGTAACGTATTTATGGTGAAATTAGAAATCGCGGGAACGAAGCACATTATTTAGTCAATACAGTGCAAAAGTGACTGAGAAACAGTAAACATGATACTCTAATAAACATTCAAGTGGAGGAAGTGTGATACATATTTTTTCATATATGTGGTGTATAATGGTTTATGTAATATGTAAAGAGAAAACGTTTATAACAAAAAGTTCGAAAAGTTACAGACTGATTTACTTCAAATTTAATCTTTCGGAAGTTTGAAATCATATTCTTCGTTGATTAAAGCTCTGCAAAATACTGTCATTGAAGTCACTATCCTCACAAATCCAGCAGCAGGAGAGGGCTCTGTCATACCCTGCAACCACTGATCCCAACAGGTTTACTCATTCATTCTAAGTGACTTCAGTTTCCAGTCAACATTTCGTTTGCAATAACAATAAACTAGGGTCAAGGTGAGACAGTGAGGGGAAGAGATTGGTTGGTTGATTTGGGGAGGGGAATATACACCGAGTCATCGGTACGATCAAATTAGGGAAAAAAGGCAGGAAGTCGGCCGTGCCATTTGAAACGAACCATACCGGCATTTGCCTGAAGCGATTTAGGGGAATCACGGAAAACCTAATACAGGATGGCTGGTGGCGGGTGTGAACCATCGTCCTATTGTACTTCGGATGTTTTGTTATCTCTAGTAAGTTTGGTCTTTCGTTGCTTCGTAGCATTCTGCTGTGCTCATTGTGAAGATTATTATATAAACGATAGTTAGGTTTTCTTAACATAGTATGAAGTTATTCTGCCCTTCATTTCTAACAAAAACCATGACATTTTTATGTGATTTTTAATTTGTATGGTGTGTTTTCAGAGGATCGCGGCTGGAACAGAGGCGTCGATGGCACATTGTTCGTGGACGTCAATGATAAAACACTTTTCGTGTTCTGTCATTACTTTTCATTGAGTTTTACGCTACACGTCCCTGAGATACTTGTACCGTTCATTTTATTTGTATCTTGCATGAGTATCATGCAAACTCTGCAAAGAATGATTCGGTCATTTGTCTACTAACTATGAAGTCGTTGTGCGGTCTACACCAGTTGGACACAGGCCCAACGATCATTACAGAGTTTTTGATGGTGCTTAATTTCTCATCTTCACGCCGAACTCGGTACGAAGCATTGCCTGTATTACCGCACAGCCGTACGTATTGCGGATGACAATAAGCGCAACCACATAGTGACGCCTACCCCTTTCTTTAAAATTCATATTAAAGCATTGAAATTACTGTTTTTCAATCCATTTATGGGTAGTACCACGCGATTCTGGCTCCCAGCTTGAGATAGACAAAATTTGTATTGTCCTAATCTGTGCTGTGTTCGGTGTTTCACGTACCATACTTCGAGAGCCGAAGTGGTGAAAAATTGTAACTGAAAAGAAACGGACTACCGATGAGAAGCTGACTGACCGGCAAGATAGGGAGAACGAGTATTGCAAAATTCTGGGCTCTGACAGTTACGAAGCCGTACAGCACATCTTTGGAAAAGGTAAGGGACATCAACGCACTTAGCCTGTTTTACATGTTTGACGGCTTTAAGTAGTTGCTCAGTAGCTCATGTTTTGACATATTTTTTCAAGCAGTTGTATAATAAGTGTTAATTTTCGTTATAAAGTCAATTCTCATTGTTGCCATAAGTTGTCATACATGTCTACCTTCGTGCTACGCCACGACAAGATGGCCTGCCCTTCAGGAATCCGTCTTATCTTTGAAGTTTAACATTATTGCAGCTGCGCATATTTTAACACATCAGTACTTCGTCATTATGAACTTCAATTTCATTACTATTTTTAATATCACTTTTATAGTCATATCTTTTGTAAATGCCGCAATACCCAAAATTTTCCAACACGAATACCAGCATAAGACAAACGCATGTCACTGGCGGCGTTGCTGTCGATCCAATAACAGCGCACACGGGTTCCGAAAAGGACGTTTCGGAATCCGGAGTCGTAAATTTTCCAACCTATTTGCGTCAGAGGAGATGCCGCCGAGAACAAGTGTAGCAACTGACCAACCGATTGTATAACTCAATGCCTTATACCAAAAGCTAGCAAATATGTTGACTGAGGTTACAACATAACAAAGTACCGACTACAAAGATGTTAAGAAAAGTAAGTACTGAATTAAACTCCAAACTTTGAAGCAGAAACATTCAAGAGAACGTATCGGAAGACTCAAGTAATGAATTAAATTTAAAATTTAGTGAGCAGAGCACTGAATTAGATTCGAAATTTCAAGATTTCTCCAAAAATATGAATGAGAAATTTGATATTATGGTGACAGATTTAAACGGTCAATTACATGCAGATCTCACGCGGATCAGAACCGAGACTACGACTTCACGGAGGCATTCCTGTTCAAGTTAAAGATTGTATGAAGACGTAAAGGACTTGAAAGACACTCAGACAGCTGTGCAATAAAAAAATGTGAAATTTGACAAAGGAGTTTAACGATCTTTTCCTTAAGCAAGATCACAAGACGCATAAAAATCTCGTTGCTCAAAGTGAAAAAATTAAATAACGTTTTTGATGAATGGATTTCTGAACGCAAAATGGACATAACTTCAGAAAGTGGAGAAGGAACACGCGCCGTGGCGCAAGCTGTCGGTGCGGAAGTATTGTCCGAACCGGGAATATCAGGCGAATCTCTTCGCAATGAATTCAGTCAGGTACAAAATATTTTGACAAATGAGTTGTCTGGGAGGCGGCAACATTTCGATGACTTAAAGCGGAAAACCCGACAGATACAAAAGTCGCCGGGCATAATAACATATCCACAGCCGTTTCTGCATGGTAATTCGGTACGGACGAGAGAAAACAACGTAACGTACTGGACTTTACAGTCTGTATGGAAATTCCCCACTGGGATCCATGGGGGCGGGAAGGAAGAAGAATTACTGAAACAACGCCAATTTCAGATTTTTATTCCTGAAAAAAATTCCCACACCCCGTTCTATTTAGCCCGCATCTCGTGGTCGTGCGGTAGCGTTCTCGCTTCCCACGCCCGGGTTCGATTCCCGGCGGGTCAGGGATTTTCTCTGCCTCGTGATGGCTGGGTGTTGTGTGCTGTCCTTAGGTTAGTTCGGTTTAAGTAGTTCTAAGTTCTAGGGGACTGATGACCATAGCTGTTAAGTCCCATAGTGCTCAGAGCCATTTGAACCCGTTCTATTTATGAGAAGTTTTAGAGGAGTGTTGCCTACATCAAACGCAGCTCGCCAGAAAATAAGTTCACGGCAGTTTATATGCAAGGCGAATCTGCACTGTGGGCCACAGCTGCGCCGAACAATGTTCCGAATACGATCAATTTGAGCAAGCGTTCTTGGCCAAGTATTGGTCACTGCACATAAAAGCCTCCGTACGACGGAAGCCCAAGATAGGGAGCCTTCGAAAATACACTGAAGCGCCAGAAGAAACTGGTATTGGCATGGATACTCAAAGACGGAGATGTGTAAACAGGCCGAATACGGCGCTGCGGTCGGCAACGCCTATATAAGACAACAAGTGTCTGGTGCAGTTGTTATATCTGTTACAGCTGCTGCAATGACAGGTTATCAAGATTTAAGTGAGTTTGAAGGTGATGTCATAGTCGGCGCACCAGCGATGGGACACAGCATCTCCGAGGTAGCGATGAAGTGGGGATTTTCCTGTACCACCATTTCACGAATGTACCGTGAATATCAGGAATCCAGTAAAACAATCTTCGACATCGCTGCGGCTGGAAAAAGATGCTGCAGGAGCAGGACCAACGACGACTGAAGAGTATTGTTCAACGTGACAGAAGCGCAACCCTTCCGCAAATTGCAGCAGATTTCACTGTTGGACCATCAACAAGTGTCAGCGTGCGGATCATCCAACGAAACATCATCGATATGGGCTTTCGGAGCGGAAGGCCCACTCGTGTACCCTTGATGGCTGCACGAGACAAAGCTTTGTGCCTCACTTGGGCCCGTCAACACCAACATTGGACCGTTGTTGCCTTATCGGACGAATCTCGTTTCAAATTGTATCGAGCGGATGGACGTGTACGGATATGGAGACAACCTCGTGAATACATGGATCCTGCATGGCAGCAGGGTACTGCTGAAGCTGGTGGAGGTTCTGTAATAATGTGGTGTGTGTGCAGTTGGAGTGATATGGGACCCCAGATAAGTCTAGATACGACTCTGACAGATGACACGTACGTAAGCATCTTGTCTAATGACCTGCATCCATTCATGTCCATTGTATATTGCGACGGACTTGGGAATTTTTAGCAGGACAATTCGACACCCCACACGTCCAGGATTCCTACAGAATGGCTTCAATAACACTCTTCTGAGTTGAAACACCTCCGCTGGCCACCAAACTACCCACACATGAACATTATTGAGCATCTCTGGACTGCCTTGCAATGTGCTGTTCAGAAGAGATCTCCACCCCCTCGTACTCTTTCGGATTTATGGAGAGCCCTGCAAGATTCATGGTGTCAGTCATCTCCAGCACTGCTGCAGATATTAATCGAGTCGATGCTACGTCGTATTGCAACACTTCGGGGTGTTCGAGGGGGCCATACACGATATTACACACGTGTACCAGTTTGTTTTGATCTTCAGTGTATTTCGAGCGGTACATTAATAACAACGCATAATAGATAATCACATCGCACCCAAGGATATGATCGGGATACTAAAAGGCAAATTACCGGTGGACATACGTAAAAAGTTAATTCACGCGCCAGAAGATAACATTGAGACTTTTCTGTCTGACGCCGATGTGATAGATTTAACCCACGACGACACGCGTTAAACGAAATGGAAACGGTGGCGCGCCAACAGTGCATTCCTGCAGCCGTAACAACAATGGCCGGACCGCCACTACTCGCAACTGTTCCACCTCTCCCACGCCAGATGCACAGCAAAAACTGAAAAAAAAGAAACAGTCGCATAACGGCGCCGGATTCCAGCGTAGAAACCGGAATAATACGTCCCACCCAGGTTATCAGAGTGGTAGGAATGAATCGCATGCAGGGCAATGGTTATTGGGGCAGAACCTTAGTAACCAGTGGAGACAAAACTGTTCACAGAATAATAATCCACCAAACGGAAATCACGGCTGGACTCAATTTGTTTCCGTGCTGAGACCGCCAACAGGACGGCCACACACCCCGCGAAAAGACATAGATTGTGGAGTGCGTGGATGAGCAATCTCCACAAACGAGCAATGCGTCAAACTAAATCCGATCTCATCGTGCTCCTTTATTGTGGCAGCAGGAATTAATGGGGGGCAACAGTCCTTGTAATCCGACGAACATGCTTCGTTATAATGATAAGCAAGGTATCCGTGTTGAACTGTGTATAGTATTGCGATATCATGTAGGGAAGTCTAGGTAGATACGGTACAAGCCGCAGTGAATGGTGTAGTTGGAGGTATTGCGGTCATCATAGTGACTAACACCGGAACTAATATGAGCGTGATAACCACGCATTTCTTAAAAATAATTTTGGAAAGAACTAAGATTTCGACGCTGACGGTACAGAATTGTGTTGTGTCGGGATCTACTGGCGGCCGCACGCAAGGAGTAGAGGAGCAGCTATTGGTTTTAAGGGGACACGCTCCTAAACGGGCTGCATTTGTAGCATTATCTTCACCCACATAATGCAACTGATCCATAAATGAGAGATAGCTCAAAATTCTTACACACAATTAGGGTCATTAGTCAAATTATTTCCCTAAAAATCATTGAGATATTTATTATATTTTGGAACTGACAATAATATTTATAATAGTATAAAAAACGGAATACTATTTCACTGCGGTACCATCTTCTTTGGCACCACTGACTACACAGCTTGGAAAAAGAGTCAGAGTACAGACGATACTCATGTAAGTGTTTATGCCTCGTTTCCTTCCCTGATGCTAATCTGTGAAAGAGGCAAGTAATTTATTTTACTACAACAAAAATATTTAAAAATGTATCCCAAATATCACCGACATCATCATCATGTTATAAATTTTTCAGGAAATAGGAGGCAAGGGAGGTAGAGGAGGTCATTCTAAATATCTGTATCAATTTTTGTGAGTTTAACTTTAGTCATTTAGGTGAAAAGTGTACCTGAATGATGAAAACTCAAGTTTTCGGTAAATCGCAAAAGAAGATTTACAGATTTATTAACTTACCACTATGCTCGTTTAGAACATTCCAGCTGCATACTTCAGTAGTCCTCCTGTTTCGTTATCCTCCATACTCTTTCTCTTCAATCTTTTCTTTACCCTTGACTCCTTGGTAGCAGCTTCTGCAGCGGTCTCTGTTTAGTTACCCGCCTCTAATCAATAGCAGTTAGCTGCTTCCCGTCTGGATGTTCAATTTCTTCATAACATTGTTCCTTGTAATTGCACCATCGTTGAATGTTATTATTGCATCCATTACACCAATCTTCAGCACTGTCAGCCCAACAAATACAATTTTGGGTATTGTCTCCCATATACAGCTGTTGAAGCTTTAATTTGCATTCTGAGAGAGACCATGCATACATTTACTAAGTAGATTTTTATTTCCAGAATGAGATTTTCACTCTGCAGCGGAGTGTGCGCTGATATGAAACTTCCTGGCATGTTAAAACTGTGTGCCGGACCGAGACTCGAACTCGGGACCTTTGCCTTTTGCACTTGCCCGCGAAAGGCAAAGGTCCCGAGTTCGAGTCTCGGTCCGGCACACAGTTTTAATCTGCCAGGAAGTTTCAGATTTTTATTTGCCAGATCCCTATATATAGGCCTAATTTTCTCCATTAAAGCAAGTGGTAAGGAATGCTTGTGGGTATATTGTATGCCTGTAGCATACAGCTCGTCTCATGTTCTCCAAATCTCCTACATTTCTCCTTATTCCTAGTCCATAATATTGAGTGAAAGAATCAATTTCACTTTTTGTAACACGACCTGGACCACCTATGTGTTTTCCATCTGACAGCTTTTTTTCACTGAAGTCTTTATATAATTTTCTCAGCCGAGCTCCCATTCTTTTTTGTACATGCCCAACACATGAAGCCTTTCTATCAGTGTGTCCCCATATGGTCTGTCATTAACAACAGTAGCTTGTCCTTTACAGTCTCCATCCTCAAGGTAGCCCACATACCTCACACCACGACTGACCTCTGATCTTCTAAATATGTTTAGAACTCCTTTCGTTTCCTTGTTTCCACTTGGACCAAGTTCTTTACAGAAACATGGGTGCCAATAAATTTGTTTGAACACACCTGGCAGTGCTTTGTTAGACATTCATAATCTAGTATTTTACCAGTTTCAATAAATGTGGCAGTTACAACCCCATTCAGAGAAGTATGACCTCTCTTCTGCCAAGATCCATCAAATACTGCTACAATATCTGTATTCTCAGACAAGGCTACGGCTTCTTCTGCTGCTCTTTTCATTCAATGCTCACTTACACCACAAAGCATTATGTATTAATTTATTGTATCTGTCAAACCTCAGTGGAGGTGGAGGCAAATCCATTACTGCACAAAAAGTCTGGGCAGCTCTCCTTTTCCTTCCAATACATCGCATTGCATAAGCAGGCTGAATATTTACACTGTAATGTCGACTATCAGTTACTGCCGATGTCCTAGTATCGCTGCGCATCTTACACGAGCTACAGGCAATCACTAACCGACTTGAAAGACGCTTCCTTGCTGAAATGTCCTCAGAAACGTCAATACTATCTTCACAATTGCAGAACTTACATTTGACAGCACTATTCAAAAGTCTTGACAGCATATTTAAGTCCACAATAACACTTCCGCCGTTATTGCTGCCCTCAATACTACTAGGCTTGTTCTTATTACATTTAGAAAGCGAAAGCTTGCGTCTAGAAACTCTGCCTGTAGACACAGTTTCCGTGGGCGACTTTTGCAGCAACTGATGTGTATTATTCGTTTGTGTTTGGAACTGGTTGCCACAAAACTTGCGTTTGAGGCTAAATTTCTTTACTCTCGGTATTTGTGGCATAGGAAACACACACACAGAAACAAAATAACACACAATAACTGCAAAATCAAATGCGTGTGAAATTCCGAAATCATATAGATTCTCAGATCTTTGTTTACATTCGAATCATAGCCTTCTAGACATGCCTGTGCTTTGGTTCCAGGAGTCAGTGCCTTCTAGAATATATCTATGTTAACGATCCGTAACTAACGACGTAAAAAACGGAAGAACAAATTAATGCATTACATATTCTGACGCACTTCAAAGTGACAGATGAGCGTGGAGCCTGAGCAACACTACGTTCAACCTCAGTTCTAGAACGAATGTAAAATGATAATGCCCATAAACTATACATTTTTGAAATCAACATGAAATGCTCTTTTCTATAGACCAAGAATTTTTTTTCAAATTTTTAGTCATTTGCACGAGCATGTCTCCTTCATAGAATTTGAGAGTGCAACCGCTGAATGCACGCTTTTGGTGGTTAAGGATCTGACTGTATCTTACTTGGTAGGGTTGGAGTTCCAAAGACAGAGAACTGCATGTGTCAACCTCCAACATGGAAAATACACCCTACTTGTTAATGAGAAGGAAGTGAAATTAAAATTAATTCATACCAAGGAACATCAGTGCAGATTATGCCATGATCTGTCAATCAAGCTAGTTGGTTTAAATGTACTGGGGGCAGCAGTCATTTTACCAACACTGAAGAAAAACGAGTGTCAGCCAATGCGAATGATGATATACCTGAAGTAAGCAAAATTTGTACCAATGCTCAGGAATTTGAATGCCTTGACGTACAGTAAACAATGAACTTTTGCACTTATTCATGGCGTCTGTATGTGTTTTGTCTAAGAAAGGATACGTCTATCACATGAATGTTGTAGAATTTTGTTTTTATTGTTGTATGTGGCTATATGTGTACTTGTTTTCTTTTTGATGTTTTTTTTATCGAACGCTTTGTATATGTGAATATGTTAGTGTAAAATGACTTGACATTTTATCAAATAATGCATGAATGATAGAGCTTGTCGTTCCAAATACTGAGTACGTATGAGGCTTGTGCAAGCAGTAACATATTCACTTTGATGCCAGATTTTATGATAACCTATGCTGTATTATAATGTTGATTCATGTTTTGCGGATTGTGTCCTCTACAAACCAGTTAGTGCCTTCTGCACTACGAATTTTAGTAACGTAAGTGAAATCAAGCTAATAGTTTCTATCTTTGATTTGTCTAATGTGTTATTTTTGTAATGAACATGATAATCTAGAATTTAGTCATTGAGGATGTGTCTCGTCTCGTTAAATGTGCCTTGGTATGTGAAACTTCACTACAGTTGCCTGTATGAGGATGACTTATGTGCCTAGAGTGCGTCTAATAAGAACATTCATAACCAGTCATTACATAGGCTACTGATTGTAGCAAACATGGACTTAGCGCTAGTGGCTATTCAATAACTTTTTGCAAGACACATCATCTCTCAAACCGAACTGCATATGGTAGTTTTAAGATTCATAAACTGAATGTTTCAATGGAAATAATTCCTAAGTGCCTAATTAGTAAACTAATTTTAAATTGTATCATTTCTGTAGTTACTGTAATGTATTGCATGTCATTTTTTTCTCAAGTGTATTTGTATTTATGCTTTGAGTTGTATGTATGTACGTATATTTTATCTACGTTCCGAACATGATACGGAACGTGAGTTATTGCGTAGATGTTTAAAGTGCTTTGCAATTAAGCGTCACTGATTATTTGTTAATTTGCCATTTGTAATTGATTAGAGGAAGTATCTTAAAAAGACTGTTGTCACGATCTTGGTCCAGATGGGTCACTTGTGGCCTGAAGACGGAGTGTTTTTTTTTTTTTTAATCCTTATTCAGCTGCTAACTGTCGTCATTATCGAACTAGCAGCAAAACATTAGCGTAACACATGAGCAGGACAATGTTTTCTTCTGATTCATCCTGGGACGCTACCAATACAGTATCATGGGACACTCTACTGTGTTCGGAAAGAATGTGAATAGTCGTGTAAGAATTCTTGAGTCCGTAAAGGGTGCTCAGTTGACTCACCAAGGAGAGCCATATTTAGGTTTGAATCTCTGATTTTTAACGTCACAAATAAACTAATTCTTATGTGTTATTCGTCAGGAACTTGACAATCATTTCTCCAACTGTTTGGAGGATGATAATAGCAAAGTAGAAAGATAACCCAACAAGAAGTTATGGAAATCAACAAACATATGACACACATACTAGATTAGTATTAAATATTCTAACGCAGTTTCCTTTTCCCGCTCTTTTAAATTAAGTTTAAGTTAAAATTAATGGATTGAAATTATAAATTCAAAATTATTTTTCGTCCGTTGTTAAATATACCTCCACAAAAACACTTTGTCTCCTTTGTTACATACTGTAATTACGTCTGCGTGAGAAGGAAAAAAATGTGATACTTTCCTATGTAATTAATCTCCACGTCATCATTTTCGTATATTTCTTATCTTCTGTGTAAATAATATCTGTTTAAGTCACACATCATTGTATATGTGTTTACAGCATTCAGTTGTCACCTGAAGATTGTGTAAGTAGTCAAAAGCCGGTTCGTGACCAAAGGAATAGAATTTTGCAGAGCGTCAGGAAATTAATATAAATTAAAATTTTTGTTACCATCGACCATACAGACATTACCTGTAATTGGCGAGGAAGATAATCTCTCACTTTGTAAATTGAAGATAGGAACGAGCGGCATGGTGCAAAGATTAGAATAGTACACTTATCTTTCTAAACAGAAACATTCCTGTTCTCTACCGGCTGTCGTGCTTTAGGTTTTCTATTAGGGCCCTTTTGTCACCTCTAGTGAATGCTGAGATGGTTCTTGTAATAGCTCACAGCACACTCCAACTGAGCGCCATCTTACCCGGACCTACAGCTTAGGTACCATGATGCGGTAGTTAACTTGAATGCCTGAGGCCTTGGGAGTTCTGAAAAGACTGTCCGTTTTGTTGAGAAAAACGGTTTACTAACCTGTTGCTCACTAGTCGTTACTTTTAAACACATCGAAACCATGTTGGTAAATCGTAATTCCTACCGCAGCCAGACTGCAGATTCTTCTATGCTGCTACTAACTGATCTTCAGCGTTCTACTGCTGTGTATCATTGCTCGCCGTAATTTACATGTTTGAATTCTGTATTCGTAAGTGTTTCATGATTTATTGTGTATAGTTTCTCGTTATTGACTGAACACTGTGTGGCGGACTCTTAACCATTGATTCTCTGTAGTAACGGCACTGAAAGCAACTCATGTAAGTGCTTGCTAACTTATTGATAATTGTTCTCCATGATGTAATATACATGTTTAATTGTGTCTTTAGTCGACTGTTGTTTGATAGAGTCGTACTGACCCATTCTATCCAGAATTTTAATCATATTTGGCCATCATCACTATGATCAAGCGCTAGGACAAGTGAATTAGCCTGCAGTAAGAAAATAATCCGGCGCTTTATTCAACGGTCAGGACGGTGAGCTAGGATGATTGGATGCTCCTTTTAAGCCTTGCCATTGGCCACAGTGTCCGTTTTCATAAATGTTTTGGTAAAAATAGTTTCAGACATGTTTTCTAATCCTCCAAAAAAACTAATCTCTTTCTCTCTTACTTATCCTGGATATCCACAAAATCCCAAAATAAGTGGCCCGCTTAATCATATTAACTAAACAAGCAAGCTACGTTCCGAACTCTTGACACCCACAAGTCTAGCGTGCGTGAGAAATTGCCACATAGGGAACTGGTGTACAAGCAACTCGAGTGAAACTGTTTTATGAGGTTTTCCTACAAATCACTCACATGGTTGTGTTGTGAAACACAGAGCGTGAAGCTGGATACGTTACACTTCTAGAGAGAAAAAAAAAAAAAAAAAAAAAAAAAAAAAAAAAAAAAAAAAAACAACCTATAGCTCTGATACTTTTTACCTTAGCTTTCGTCTTGTACGGTCGCCTTTCCAGAACTCTCTTGATGTAGCTGACCTGCTGGTATCAACTCTTGCCATGTAACTTCTTCTCCGTCTGCAGAGAGCCGAGGACTGTAAGAGAGCTTTGTTGTATTCAAGCTACCAAATGACGTAGGAAACGTTAATTCTTCCGTATTTTACGCACACTGTTTTGGTATATAGCTTCAATTACAATGGTGTGTGTGAACACATCTCGTGGCTCATGATGGACTATTAAAAGATAAACGTGTCTTGCTTTCATACTAGCAGTCGACCGAGTGAGAGTTCTTGTAAAGATTTTCCAGTTGTTTTGTCGGTCACAGTCTCACGCGCGTCTTGTTGCTTTTTGTCCTCCAAGGCACCGCAAGGCCGTCATGTCCAAAGAACAAGAGAGGCTCCACAAAAGGTGGCGCCACACAACCACCGTCGCTCCTTGCCGATGTCCGGACCTGGCTGATTTCGCATCCCACCTGTACTAAAGTTGATAATACCTCCCTCAGTGGGATGCCCGGACATTTACAAATTACCTAAACTACATTTCCGGATACCACATATTTCGTCGGTCTAAGAGGAAGAATAATCCCATGTTAGACCACAACACTCAGAGACAAAGGTTTTCTCTATATTGATAATACAGGGTGATTCAAAAAGAATACCACAACTTTAAAAATGTGTATTTAATGAAAGAAACATAATATAACCTTCTGTTATACATCATTACAAAGAGTATTTAAAAAGGTTTTTTTTCACTCAAAAACAAGTTCAGAGATGTTCAATGTGGCCCCCTCCAGACACTCGAGCAATATCAACCCGATACTCCAACTCGTTCCACACTCTCTGTAGCATATCAGGCGTAACAGTTTGCATAGCTGCTGTTATTTCTCGTTTCAAATCATCAATGGTGGCTGGGAGAGGTGGCCGAAACACCATATCCTTAACATACCCCCATAATAAAAAATCGCAGGGGGTATGATCAGGGCTTCTTGGAGGCCAGTGATGAAGTGCTCTGTCACAGGCTGCCTGGCGGCCGATCCATCGCCTCGGGTAGTTGACGTTCAGGTAGTTACGGACAGATAAGTGCCAATGTGGTGGCGCTCCATCCTGCTGAAATATGAATTGTTGTGCTTCTTGTTCGAGCTGAGGGAACAGCCAATTTTCTAACATCTCTAGATACTGTAGTCCAGTTACAGTAGCACCTCTGAAGAAAAAGGGACCAAAAACTTTATTGGCTGAAATGGTACAGAAAACGTTCACCTTAGGCGAGTCACGTTCATACTGAGTTGTTTCCCGCGGATTCTCAGTGCCCCATATACAGACATTGTGACGGTTGACTTTCCCGTTAGTGTGGAAAGTTGCATCATCACTAAACACAATCTTTGAAACGAAAGATTCATCTGTTTCCATTTGAGCAAGGATAAAATCACAGAAATCGATTCTTTTAATCTTATCAGCTGCAGACAGTGCTTGAACCAATTTCAGGCGATAAGGTTTCATAACTAACCTTTTTCGTAGGACTCTCCATACAGTTGATTGTGGAATTTGCAGCTCTCTGCTAGCTCTGCGAGTCGATTTTCCTGGGCTGCGAACAAATGCTTGCTGGATGCGTGCTACATTTTCATCACTCGTTCTCGGCCGTCCAGAACTTTTCCCTTTGCACAAACACCCACTCTCTGTAAACTGTTTATACCAATGTTTAATACACCACCTATCAGGAGGTTTAACACCATACTTCGTTCGAAATGCACGCTGAACAACTGTCGTCGATTCACTTCTGCCGTACTCAATAACACAAAAAGCTTTGTGTTGAGCGGTCGCCATCTTAGCATCAACTGACGCTGACGCCTAGTCAACAGCGCCTCAAACGAACAAATGTACAAGTAAATGAAACTTTATAGCTCCCTTAATTCGCCGACAGATAGTGCTTAGCTCTGCCTTTTGTCGTTGCAGAGTTTTAAATTCCTAAGGTTGTGGTATTCTTTTTGAATCACCCTGTATTATGCTCGAAGGGAACGAAACATTATTACGAACGAACTATGGTAAGGCTGCGGTACAGGCAAGACATCGATGTAAAATGTTTGTGTAAAGTACGAATGAAACGGAATGAAATGTTTGATTTTAATTTGGCTGGAGGAGGACGAAATACACCTTACATGCGTTGCATTACTCACGCTTTGAGGTTGGAGCGGAGGAATGGGAGAGGGAGAGAGCAATGTGAACCTTTTTTGAATGGATAGTGAATGCGTGCAGAGCTCATGTTCGGGTATGTTTGAATATTTTCACATTACGTTTACGTTAAGGGGACCCGGAACGTTCTATACCTCCAATGTTAAATGTAAGGAACATTTTCTTATGAACTATTAACACCAGAATGATGAAAGTTTTAGAAGTATAATATTGCATATATTTAATACCATGTACCATACGGATTTTAATTTATTGGTGTTTTTTGGGATGATATTAATTATTTTGTTACCGAAAATAATTGACACATTTTTGGCATAGTATCTTTGAAATAAAATCTGTTATCAATTATGTATCACAAAAAGGCTATGATACAAGGTGTATATTGGCACTGTTCACATTCCTTGAAAATTTTAAGTCTTTATCTCTAATAGTTTAGCAGAAAATGTTCCTTATATGGCAAAATAGTGAACTTTTGGAAAACTAACGTTTTAGTGGAGTCCAGCACCATAAGAGGGGTTTTCACTGTCACTAGACATCTCCCCATTTAGCCTTCTTTTCACACCTTTCATTCTTTGTCTGGCTTGCCTCTCACACTCCTTTTCTTTCCTTTCAGCATCCCGTTTCCTCTCATTGTCTATCGACATCATTGCACTCACCATGTACTTTCCGGGCAGCACATTGCACTTTATAATGTTACCTTTGTTGTATGTAGCAATGGCATCATATACTCCAAAATGAAGAGTATGAATTTCCACAAGCACAGTTTTTTGGATTCTGGTCCAAATTACGTTATTCGCACTCTTATTTTGATTTTGTGTACGTCCATGGACACATGTCATCAAAAGTTCAGTTGCAGAAAGATCTCTGAAAATTGGTTTTATAGCCTTCGTGACAGTTTCTGGTAGACTGTGATAATGCTTGTATACACGTTCAGATTCCTGATATTTGTTGTACTTGCACCAGGAACTGGGTCCCTGTGGGCATAGTCCATGTAGTGGTTCCTCGTCAGTCGATAAGGTGTGGTAGTAAAGTGTCATTACAGCCTTTTGCATTGCATCAACACTGTGAGTATTTTGTCTTACTGCCAGTCCATAGTCTCTCTGCAATCTGTTGATTACCTCGTCTGTCAATCTTTTAGCTCCACCCAAAGGTTTTCCATCACTGAATACTTGGCCTTTCATTGTGGTCTTCAGTCGACGCAGCCTTGTTCCCATACGTTTCTGAACGTGACCTATGCACTCGTGTTTAGTAATGGTAACATCATTTCCATAAGGTTTCAGCTCAGATACAGCAGCAAAAGACTTCGAATCACCATCACCCAGGAACTGTAGGTATCTGACCTTGTACAACAGAAGAGAGCGACTGAAAATGTCTTTCACACCGGAAACTTCCATGGCCCCACTAGACCCACTGTAATTCCTTCGACAGTTTTCTGCATGCTCATCCTTCACTCTTTTAGGACACCTACAGTGCTTGGATTTAATTACAACATCTATAACTTTTGTAGTATCAGCACTTGCCGTTATTACCCCATTATGTGAAGTGTGCCCGCGCTTCTGCCACGTACCATCTAGTGCGACAGTCAGGTTCCGAGGATTCTGAACATCTGGAATTTCTTCATTCACCCCCACAGCCTCCTCCACTGCTTCTTTAATGGATTCTTGGGCAATATCTTCAACACAGGATCCAACAACCGAGTTATGTTTTGAGAATTTCGTTGGTGGTGGTGGTAGATTCATTACACCACAAAACATTTGACCAGCAGAGTATCCCTTACCGATTGACCTTAGAGCATACACACATCTAATATTTACACCATAGTACTTGCTTTTCTGACTATCAGTTTCACCTTGGCCTATTTCGACATATTCTGAGTTCTAAAATGAAACACTGTAATGACAACTAGTGCAATGGAGACAGATTTCTGCTGCAAGTCCTATGTGTCGCTTGACATTTACTGACATAGTCAATTTTTCAACATTCCTTACACAGTACTGAACTCTCAATCACCGTTGAGAGCTATGAAATGTTAATTATTTCGTTCACATTATCCTCACTACACTTCTCCAATAAACTGCAGTATTTTTCAGTTGACCCATGCAACTTCTTGCTTGTGCTAGAGACAGGAGTAGATTTCACTTCATGAATAACTCATTATTTTCAGAATCATTTGCCAAGGTCGGAGAAATTGTCACAGTTCCACTAGTGTACCTCGGAGGAGGCTTCTTCCTCTTGTAAACTCTGTTACTAAATCGAGGCATATTTGATAAGTTTCAGATACGCAATAGAAATACAACACAAATCGTGCAATAACCACCAAATGCTCAATGTAAACAACAGTATCCAAAGGCTACAATACGCAGACAAAACAATTGCCTGTCAAGTCGTGTTGCCAACATAATATAAAGTCTTTGGAAAGACGGTAAGTTTTGAAAAAACGATGTTTTCAATGAACATGTATCCATGGAAATTCAATATCGCGACATGCCCTCTACAGCACATTATTGAAAATAATATTTTCAATACTTGGAGTTGAGCTACAGGTAAGATTAATATGCCATTTTAAAGAGGAAGATCTGTAGTATTTTATTTCACAGTAAACTGAAAAACCAAAATTTCATCATTTTTAGGTTCTGGGTTCCCTTAATGGACTCATTTTAAGTAATGTACGACATTATCTTTCAGTATGTTAGCAGCCGCTACAACGTATTATGTTTCAAATTCCGATAGCATCGTATTGATAGCTGCACGTGATCTGTTCATGTCGTTGTCATTGTGGTCTTCAGTCCAGAGACTGGTTTGATGCAGCTCTCCGTGCTACTCCACCCTGTGCAAGCCTCTTCATCTCCGAGTAACTGCTGCAATCTACGTCCTTCTGAATCTGCTTCGTGTATTCATCTCTTGGTCTCGCTCCACGATTTTTGCCCTCCATGCTTCCCTCCAGTACTTAATTAGTGATCCGTTGATGCTTCAGAATGTATCCTATAAAACAGATCCGTTCTTTTAGTGAGGCTGCGTCACAAGTTTCTCTTCTCCCACATTCCATTCAGTACCTCCTCATTAGTTACGTGATATAACCATTTAATCTTCAACATTCTTCTGTAGCACCACATTTCGAAGGTTTCTATTCACTTCTTGTCTAAACTGTTTATCGTCCATGTACATACATGGCTACAGTCCATACAAATACTTGCAGAAAAGACTTCGTAGCACTTAAATCTATACTCTATGTTAACAAATTTCTCTTCATCAGAAACGCTTTCCTTGCCATTGCCAGTCTACATTTTATATCCTCCCTACTTCAACCATCATCATTTACTTTGCTCGATAGATAGCAAAACTCATCTACGGCTTTGTGTGTCATTTCCTAATCTAATTCCCACAGCATCAGCTGATTTAATTCGACTACATTCCATTATTCTCGTTTTTCTTTTTTTCATGTTCATCTATCTACATCTACATCTACATCCATACTCCGCAAGCCACCTGACGGTGTTTGGCGGAGGGTACCTTCAGTACCTCTATCGGTTCTCCCTTCTATTCCAGTCTCGTATTGTTCGTGGAAAGAAGGATTGTCGGTATGCCTCTGTGTGGGCTCTAATCTCTCTGATTTTATCCTCATGGTCTCTTCGCGAGATATACGTAGGAGGGAGCAATATACTGCTTGACTCTTCGGTGAAGGTATGTTCTCGAAACTTTGACAAAAGCCCGTACCGAGCTACTGAGCGTCTCTCCTGCAGAGTCTTCCACTGGAGTTTATCTATCATCTCCGTAACGCTTTCGCGATTACTAAATGATCCTGTAACGAAGCGCGCTGCTCTCCGTTGGATCTTCTCTATGTCTTGTATCAACCCTATCTGGTACGGATCCCACACTGCTGAGCAGTATTCAAGCAGTGGGCGAACAAGCGTACTGTAACCTACTTCCTTTGTTTTCGGATTGCATTTCCTTAGGATTCTTCCAATGAATCTCAGTCTGGCATCTGCTTTACCGACAATCAACATTATATGATCATTCCATTTTAAATCACTCCTAATGCGTACTCCCAGATAATTTATGGTATTAACTGCTTCCAGTTGCTGACCTGCTATTTTGTAGCTAAATGATAAAGGATCTATCTTTCTGTGTATTCGCAGCACATTACACTTGTCTACATTGAGATTCAGTTGCCATTCCCTGCACCATGCGTCAATTCGCTGCAGATCCTCCTGCATTTCAGTACAATTTTCCATTGTTACAACCTCTCGATACACCACAGCATCCTCCTTTCAATCACTGTCAATTCCGTTAACTGCTCTTCCAGGTCCTTTGCTGTCTCTGACAGAATTACAATGTCATTGACGAACTTCCAATTCTTTATTTCTTCTCCATGGATTTTAATACCTACTCCGAACTTTTCTTTTGTTTCCTTTACTGCTTGCTCAATATGCAGATCGAATAATATCGGGATAGGCTACAGCCCTGTCTCACTCCCTTCCCAATCACTGCTTCCCTTTCATGTCCCTCGACTCTTATAACTGGCATCTGGTTTCTGTACAAATTGTAAGTAGCCTTTCGCTCGATGTATTTGACCCCTGCCACCTTCAGAATTTGAAAGATAGTATTCCAGTCAACATCACCAAAAGCTTTCTCTAAGTCTACAAATGCTAGAAACAAAGGTTTGCCTTTCCTTAACCTATCCTCTAAGATATCTCTTAGAGCCAGTATTGCCTTACGTGTTCCAACATTTCTACGGAATCCAAACTGATCTTCCCCGAGGTCGGCTTCGACCAGTTTTCCCATTCGTCTGTAAAGAATTCGTGTTAGCATTTTGCAAATGTGACTTATTAAACTGATAGTTCGGTAATTTTCACACCTGTCAACACTTAGCTTTCTTAGGAATTGGAATTATTATATTCTTTTTAAAGTCTCAGGGTATTTCGCCTGTCTCATACAACTTGCTCACCAGATGGAAGAGTTTTGTCATGCCAGGCTCTCCCATTCTAATGGAATGTTGCCTACTCGTAGGGCCCTGTTTCGTCTTGGGTATTTCAGTGCTCTGTCAAATTCTTCACGCTCTATAATATTTCCCTGTTCATCTCCATCTACGTCCTCTTCCATTTCCATAATATTGCACTCAAGTACGTCGCCCTTGTATAGACCCTCTATATACTCTTTCCGTCTTTCTGCTTTCCCTTCTTTGCTTAGGACTGGTTTTCGATTTGAGCTCTTGATATTCATACACGTGGTTGTCTTTGCTCCAAAAGTCTTTTTAATTTTCCTGTAGGCAGATCTTACCCCAAGTGATATATGCTTATACATCCTAACTTTTGTCCTCTAGCCATCCCTGGTTAGCCATTTTACACTTCCTGTCGACCTCATTTTTGAGACGTTTGTATTCCTTTTTTCCGCTTCATTTACTGAATTTTTATATTTTCTCCTTTCCTTAATTAAATGCAATATCTCTCCTGTTACCCAAGGATTTCTACAAGCCCTCGTCTTTTTACCTACTTGATGCTCTGCTGCCTTCACTATTTCGTCTCTCAGAGCTACCCATTTTCTTCTACTGTTTTTCTTTCCTTTTTTCTTGTCAATCGTTTCCTAATACTCTCTCTGAAAATCTCTACAACCTCTGGTTCTTTCAATTTATCCAGGTCATATTTCCTTAAATTACAAGCTTTCTACAGTTTCTTCAGTTTTAGTGTACAGTTCATAACCAATAGATTGTGGTCAGAGTCCACGTCTGCCGTGGAAATGTCATACGAGGTGCATTCAAGTTCTAAGGCATCCGATTTTTTTTCTAATTAACTACTCACCCGAAGTCGATGAAACTGGCGTTACTTCTCGACGTAATCGCCCTGCAGACGCACACATTTTTCACAACGCTGACGCCATGATTCCATGGCAGCGGCGAAGGCTTCTTTAGGAGTCTGTTTTGACCACTGGAAAATCGCTGAGGCAATAACAGCACGGCTGGTGAATGTGCGGCCACGGAGAGTGTCTTTCATTGTTGGAAAAAGCCAAAAGTCACTAGGAGCCAGGTCAGGTGAGTAGGGAGCATGAGGAATCACTTCAAAGTTGTTATCACGAAGAAAGTGTTGTGTAACGTTAGCTCGATGTGCGGGTGCGTTGTCTTGGTGAAACAGCACACGCACAGCCCTTCCTGGACGTTTTTGTTGCAGTGCAGGAAGGAATTTGTTCTTCAAAACATTTCCGTAGGATGCAACTGTTACAGTAGTGCCCTTTGGAACGCAATGGGTAAGGATTACGCCATCGCTGTCCCAGAACATGGGCACCGAAATTTTTTTGGTGGCGGTGAATCTGTGTGCTTCCATTGAGCTGACTGGCGCTTTGTTTCTGGATTGAAAAATGGCATTCACGTCTCATCCATTGTCGCAACCGACGAAAAGAAAGTCCCATTCATGCTGTCGTTGCGCGTCAACATTGCTTGGCAACATGCCACACAGGCAGCCATGTGGTCGTCCGTCAGCATTCGTGACACCCACCTGGATGACACTTTTCGCATTTTCAGGTCGTCATGCAGGATTGTGTGCACAGAACCCACAGAAATGCCAACTCTGGAGGCGATCTGTTCAACAGTCATTCGGCGATCCCCCAAAAGAATTCTCTCCACTTTCTCGATCATGTCATCAGACCGGCTTGTGCGAGCCCGAGGTTGTTTCGGTTTGTTGTCACACGATGTTCTGTCTTCATTAAACTGTCGCACCCATGAACGCACTTTCGACACATCCATAACTCCATCACCACATGTCTCCTTCAACTGTCGATGAATTTCAATTGGTTTCACACCACGCAAATTCAGAAAACGAATGATTGCACGCTGTTCAAGTAAGGAAAACGTCGCCATTTTAAGTATTTAAAACAGTTCTCATTCTCGCCGCTGGCGGTAAAATTCCATCTGCCGTACGGTGCTGCCATCACTGGGATGTATTGACAATGAACGCGGCCTCATTTTAAAACAATGCGCATGTTTCTATCTCTTTCCAGTCCGGAGAAAAAAAATCGGAGGCCTTAGAACTTGAATGCACCTCGTACAATTTAAAATCTGATTCTTAAACTTATGTCTTACCATTATACAATTTACCTGAAACCTTTCAGTTTCTCCGGGCCTCTTCCATGTGTACAAACTTCTTTCCTGATTATTAAACCAAGTGTTAGCTATCATTAAGCAATGCTCTGTGCAAAACTGTACCAGGCGGTTTCCTCTTTCATTACTTACCCCCAGTACAGATTCCCCTACTACTTATCCTTCTCTTCCTTTTGATACAATCGAATTCTAGTCCCCAGTGACTATTAAATTAATTAATTACGTTTCTTCAAATTCTTCATCATCTGCGGAGCTAGTTGGCGTATAAACTTGCACTACTGTGGTAGGCGTGGGCTTCACGTCTATCTTGACTTCAATAATGCGTTTACTATGCTGTTGGTACTAGCTTATCCGGGTTCCTATTTTTTATTCATTATTAAACTTACTCCTGCATTACCCCTATTTGATTTTGTATTTATTACCCTGCCTTCACCTTACCAGAAGTTTTGGTCCTCCTGCCACCTGTCCATTTCCCTTTTTAAATTTTCTAATCTACTTGCCCAATTAAGGTATCTGACATTTCAGACTCCCGTCTGCAGACCGCCAGTTTTGTTTCTCCTGATAACGACGTCCTTCTGAGTAGTCGCCGCTCGGAGATCCGAATGAGGAATTATTTTACCTCCGGAATGTTTTACCCAAGAGGACGGCATCATCATTTCACCATACAGTAAAGCTGCATGTCCTTTGATAAAATTACGGCACTAGTTTCCCCTTGCTTTCAGCCGTTCGCAGTATCATCACAGTAAGGTTTTTTTTGTTGATGTTACAAGGCCAAATCAGTCGATCACCCAGACTGCTGCCCCTGCAACTACTGGAAAGGCTGCTGCTCCTCTTCAGGAACCACGCGTTTGTCTGGCCTCTCAACAGATAGGCCTCTGTTGCGGTTGCACCTACGGTACGGCTATCTTTAACACTGAGTCACGCAAGCCACCCCACCAACGGCAAGGCTCATGGTTTCATGGGGGTGGATCTGTTCATATAGCATTTATTGTTCAAGAGCAGTGAATAGAATTGATTTTGTGTGAGTAAAAGCAACGATTTCATCTGAGAACGTACGTAATTATATTGTTTACTCGATTAGTAATTTTTTGGAAATTTGTGGTAAGTGGGAACAAACCGCTGAGGTCACAGTCACAGGTGAAAAGACGTATAATCAGTGTCAAGAGATGCATACAGATGAAAAGCGTTCATTCACAATATCCACCTGACGTGATGCAGTACGACTACAGATTAATCTACTTTTTGGGAACTTAGCCGGTGTTGAACTGGCCTTTCTCTATGCGCATATGCTGTTTTTTCCGCTTTTTGACAAGTTACTACGGTCTTTTCTGTAGATTTTTCCTTATGGTCAATTTGCTACTTTTGAGCTTTAGATCGGAAAATTGCCAATCATGAATGTCTACTTGGGTGACTTTTCAAGTTCGGACAACTATCACATTTCTCCCTACCTTTTTTCTTACTTATGGTTTCGTAAAATTCACCTTTAATCTGGCACCATTCTCTTCATACGGTCGTAAGCTTCAATCTGTGTCAACTAGCGTCAGTGTGAAATTGACCACTTACCTGCTGTTTTGTCTCAATTGGTTGACACCTAACAAGAAATAGATATTAAGGCATGGAGAGTAAATAATGAAATATTGTAAACCTTAGAGACCCAAGTAGTTAAGTAATGTTTTCAATGCACAGAGACGTTATGGTTTCATTCTATAACTGTAAAGTTTTATTTTTGTTTGTTCAATAAAATACTTCTTGTTGCAGATAGTTTTTGTGTGTTGATATACAGGGTGATTCAAAAAGAATACCACAACTTTAAAAATGTGTATTTAATGAAAGAAACATAATATAACCTTCTGTTATACATCATTACAAAGAGTATTTAAAAAGGTTTTTTTTCACTCAAAAACAAGTTCAGAGATGTTCAATGTGGCCCCCTCCAGACACTCGAGCAATATCAACCCGATACTCCAACTCGTTCCACACTCTCTGTAGCATATCAGGCGTAACAGTTTGCATAGCTGCTGTTATTTCTCGTTTCAAATCATCAATGGTGGCTGGGAGAGGTGGCCGAAACACAATATCCTTAACATACCCCCATAGGAAAAAATCGCAGGGGGTAAGATCAGGGCTTCTTGGAGGCCAGTGATGAAGTGCTCTGTCACAGGCTGCCTGGCGGCCGATCCATCGCCTCGGGTAGATGACGTTCAGGTAGTTACGGACAGATAAGTGCCAATGTGGTGGCGCTCCATCCTGCTGAAATATGAATTGTTGTGCTTCTTGTTCGAGCTGAGGGAACAGCCAATTTTCTAACATCTCTAGATACTGTAGTCCAGTTACAGTAGCACCTTCGAAGAAAAAGGGACCAAAAACTTTATTGGCTGAAATGGCACAGAAAACGTTCACCTTAGGCGAGTCACGTTCATACTGAGTTGTTTCCCGCGGATTCTCAGTGCCCCATATACAGGCATTGTGACGGTTGACTTTCCCGTTAGTGTGGAAAGTTGCTTCATCACTAAACACAATCTTTGAAACGAAAGATTCATCTGTTTCCATTTGAGCAAGGATAAAATCACAGAAATCGATTCTTTTAATCTTATCAGCTGCAGACAGTGCTTGAACCAATTTCAGACGATAAGGTTTCATAACTAACCTTTTTCGTAGGACTCTCCATACAGTTGATTGTGGAATTTGCAGCTCTCTGCTAGCTCTGCGAGTCGATTTTCCTGGGCTGCGAACAAATGCTTGCTGGATGCGTGCTACATTTTCATCACTCGTTCTCGGCCGTCCAGAACTTTTCCCTTTGCACAAACACCCACTCTCTGTAAACTGTTTATACCAATGTTTAATACACCACCTATCAGGAGGTTTAACACCATACTTCGTTCGAAATGCACGCTGAACAACTGTCGTCGATTCACTTCTGCCGTACTCAATAACACAAAAAGCTTTCTGTTGAGCGGTCGCCATCTTAGCATCAACTGACGCTGACGCCTAGTCAACAGCGCCTCAACCGAACAAATGTACAAGTAAATGAAACTTTATAGCTCCCTTAATTCGCCGACAGATAGTGCTTAGCTCTGCCTTTTGTCGTTGCAGAGTTTTAAATTCCTAAAGTTATGGTATTCTTTTTGAATCACCCTGTACTGTCTTTATTAGCATAAATATTTCTTTACCTTCTAAGTATCCGTTTCGAATCCATTTTCCTGAATCGTTTCAATGAGCAACTTAAATTATCACCATCGATACTATGTTCTTCTTCTTCACATTCAGGGTTTAAAAGTGCCACCTTTTCTAGCCTTAACCATGTCATCACTTCTTGCGTCTTCCAATACTCATTTGTCATGTGGTACATATTCGTGGCTTACAGTAATAAATGCCGCTATAATGTCCTTTAATATGGTCCTTCCACTTAAATCTATATTCATCTACTAATTGTTTTGTTGGTTTAATTTTTTCCTCTTTCGTAATAATTATATTTTCATTTTCTCTAATTTTGCACACAGCTCTTACGAATGTCATTTCAGATCCTTTAATCTTATTTATCTGTCGCCTGGTACCGCAGGTCTCGCTGCCACACAGAAGAACAGAAATTACCATTGTTTTACAAAATATATTATTAGTTTCTTTCCTCATCTTATTTTGTGAAGTTCTTTTTACAGTAAGGCTGAGTGTTGTACCCAGAGGATGCTGTACCTAGGAACACGTGATGTTTTTTGGTCAGTACTTATTCTAGTGACTGATTTTAGAACCACATGAAGGAATGCCATACGCACTTTCCGCCATATTATGTAGTAATATTGTTTTTCGATATGAGGTTATATTTTGTGCAGCATTTGCAAATATTTCGCGTTATGCACATTGAAATGCTGTGTAATATATCTAACTATTTGGAATAGACTGTAAATTTTTCAGTTACAGAATTTTTTGCTAAGTAAAATTATATATATTTTCAAAACCAATAATGCAAAGTGCGGACTGGAAGCCATACTTCGTTGGTCGTGCAGCATCTTGTACCTTGAAACAAAAGGTCTTTTATCATTAAACACTAGATATTCACAAATTAACTGAGTTTCGTTAATGTATTAACAGTTTCACCTTTCTTGAAAATTAAAATTTGTGCCGGATTCCAATAGCTTCAGTTTCAAAATATATTTAATTTCTAACTTGTTTTTCGTTGTTAGATTTCACTTACTGATAATTGGTGTGTAATAAGGTAATAATGTATCAGGTTAGACGACTAAACACCGTACTGACAAGATTTTCTCGATTGGAACACTTTCAAATTTAAAAAGAAAACGAATATTTGTGCTAGGTACATGATCACTGTGTACCTCGTAACATGATTTCACATTTGAGAAGATCTTAGTTCTCCGGAATATTCTTTTTTTAATTTCATAAAAAGACTGCAACACACAAAAATTGACTGCCATCATTTAAAAATGGAGTAAGAAGATATATTAAACTTCTATTACAGTGCTGGCTAGATGCGAGAATTTTGAAAAGTGTCCCAAGATACAAGTCTGTAGCCTACCACACATACAGGGTGTCCCAAAAAGTTGTCACAAACTTTGAGGGATTGTAGAGGGATTGCAGTTAGTCTGTCGGCTCGTCATGTGAGGTTGCGAGGATCGCAGTAAAGATGTAGCGGTCCATCTGTCACAAACTAGTAGAGTCCTGAGGACAGTATTAGTCTCTTGCAGATATGTCCTCATGCAGCTTGTGGTATGCAATCGTGAGGCAATTTCTGTGTCACGTAGTCAGTGTGATGGTGGGAGGGTCGCAGTAAAGTGATAGTGGTCCACCGGTTACAAACTACTAGAGTCATGAGGGTGGTAATAGTCTCTTGGAGATACGTCGGCATGCACCCTGTAGTATGCAATAGCGACGCAGTTTCAGTGTTGTGTGGTGAGTGTAAGTGTCTGAAGATCGCTGTAAAGGGTTAGCTGTCCATCGGTTACAAACTACTAAAGTCTGGAGGGCGGTATTAGTCTTTTGGAGATACGTTTGCATGAAGCCTGTAGTATGCAATCGCGACGCAGTTTCCGTGTTGGATCGTCTTTGTAAGTGTGCGAGGAAAGTGTTAAACGGGTAGCGGTCCATCGGTTACAAACGACTACAGAGTCCTGAGGGCGGTATTATTCTCTTTGAGATACGTTGCCGGCCGAAATGGCCGCGCGGTTCTGGCGCTGCGGTCTGGAACCGCGAGACCGCTACGGTCGCAGGTTCGAATCCTGCCTCGGGCATGTATGTGTGTCATGTCCTTAGGTTAGTTAGGTTTAACTAGTTCTAAGTTCTAGGGGACTAATGACCTCAGCAGTTGAGTGCCATAGTGCTCAGAGCCATTTTTTGAGATACGTTGGCATGCAGGCTCTAGTATGCAATCGTGACACAGTTTCTGTTTCGGGGTGACTTTTAAAATTCGGACAACTATCACATTTTTCCCTACCTTTTTTCTTACTTATGGTTTCGTAGTTGCAGGGGCAGCAGTCTGCATGATTGACTGATATGGCCCTGTAACACTAACCTAAACGGCCTTGCTGTTTTGGTACTGCGAACGGCTGAAAGCAAGGGAAAACTACAGCCGTAATTTTTCCCGATGGCATGCAGCTTTATAAGATCATCAACAAAAGCAAAACTAGGATAATGGAATGTAGTCGAATTAAGTCGGGTGATGCTGCGGGAATTAGCTTAGGAAATGGGACGCTTAAAGTAGTAAAGGAGTTTTGCTATTTGGGGAGCAAAATAACTGATGTTGGTCGACGTAGAGAGAATATAAAATGTAGACTGGCAATGGCAAGGAAAGCGTTTCTGAAGAAGAGAAATTTGTTAACATCGAGTATTGATTTAGGTGTCAGGAAGTCGTTTCTGAAAGTATTTGTATGGAGTGTAGCCATGTATGGAAGTGAAACATGGACGATAAATAGTTTAGACAAGAAGAGAATAGAAGCTTTCGAAATGTGGTGCTACAGAAGAATGCTGAAGATTAGATGGGTAGATCACATAACTAATGAGGAGGTATTGAATGGAATTGGGGAGAAGAGGAGTTTGTGGCACAACTTGACTAGAAGAACGGATCTGTTGGTAGGACATGTTCTGAGGCATCAAGGGATCACCAATTTAGTACTGGAGGGCAGCATGGAGGGTAAAAATGGTCGAGGGAGACCAAGAGATGAATACACTAAGCAGATTCAGAAGGATGTAGGCTGCAGTAGGTACTGGGAGATGAAGAGGCTTCCACAGGATAGAGTAGCATGGAGAGCTGCATCAAACCAGTCTCAGGACTGAAGACCACAACAACAACAACAATGGTTTCGTAAAATTCACCTTTAATCTGGCACAGTTCTCTTCATACGGTCGGTAAACTTCAGTCTGTGTCAACAAGCGTCAGTGTGAATTTGACCACTTACCTGCTAATTTGTCTCAGTCTAAATAACGAAATATTGTAAACCTTAGAGACCCAAGTAGTTAAGTAATGTTGTCGATGCACAGAGACGTTATGGTTTAATTCTACAGCTGTAAAGTTTTACTTTTGTTTGTTTGATAATGGATTTCCTGTTGCATATAGTTTTTGTGTGTTGGTATGCTGTTATTATAGTCATAAATATTTCTTTACCTTCTAAGCGTTTCGAATCCATTTACCTGAATCGTTTCACTGAGAAACTTAATTCATCACCATCGATTCTATGTTCTTCTTATTCTTCACATTCAGGGTTTAAATGTGCCACCTTTTCTAGCCTTAATCATGTCATCCCTTCTTGCGTCTTCCAATACTTATTTGTCATGTTGTACATATTCGTGGCTTACAGTAGTAAATGGCGCTCTAATGTCCTTTAATATGGTCCTTCCACTTAAATATATCTTAATCTACTAAATTTTTCATTTGTTCAATTTTTACCTCTTTCGTAATAATTATATTTTTATTTTCTCTAATTTTGCATATTCTTTCACAGCTCTTACGAATCTCATTTCAGATCCTTGAATCTCGTTTATCCGTCGTCTTATCCCGGAGGTCTCACTGCCGTACAGAAAAACAGAAATTGCCATTGTTTTGCAAAATACAGTATTAGTTTTTTCCTCATCTTATTTTGTAAAGATCTTTTTACAGTGAGTCTGAGTGTTGTACATAGAGAATGCCTACGAAGACGTGATGTTTTTTGGCCAGTACTTTAGTGACTGATTTTAGAATCACACGAAGGAATGCCATACGCACTTTCCGCTATTTTCTGTAGTTTTGTTGTTTTTAGATATGAGGTTCTATTTTATGCAGCATTTGCAAATATTTAGCGTTCTACACATTGAAGTGCTGTGTAATATACCTAACTATTTGGAATATACTGTAAATTTACAGTTACAGAAATTTATGGCAAGTAAAATTATACGTATTTTTAAAAAACTGATGCAAAGTGTGGACTGTAAGGCATATTTCGTCGGTCGTGCAGCATCTTGTACCTTGAAACAAAAGGTCTTTTATCATGGAACATGAGATCTTCACAAATTAACTGAGTTTCGTTAATGTCTTAACAGTTTCACCTATCCTGAAAATGAAAATTTGTGTCTGATTGCAATAGCTTCACCTCAAAATATATTTAATTTCTAACTTGTTTTTCATTGTTAGATATCAGTTATTGATAACTGGTGTGTAATAAGGTAGTAACGTATCAGGTTAGACGACTAAATACCGCACTGAGAAGATTTTCTCGATTGGAACGCTTTCAAATTTAAATAGAAAACGAATATTTGGGCCTAAGTACACGATCTAGTTGTACCTTGCAACATGATTTCGCATTTGAAATGATCTTAATTCTCCAGAATATTATTTTTTAATTTCAGAAAAAGACTAGTACACAAAAATCGAATGCCATCATTTAAAAATGGAGTGAGAAAATATATTAAACTTCTATTACAGTGCTGACTAGAGGCGAGGAATCTGAAAAGTGTGCCAAGCTACAAGTCTGTCATCTACCACACATACAGGGTGTCCCAAAACAGTTGTGACAAACTTTGAGGGAGTGTAGAGGGTGTCTTGAGGAACAAACAGATCGAGGATAGGAATTCGTGTCCCGGAGCGACGCCCTACGACGCTGCAGAAAGTCGGATTTCGAGGCACCGGCGCCTGTCGCTAGGGCACCCCTTCGGCGACAAATGTGACTCCGTAAGCTGGCGAACCGAGGCGGAACGTCTGGCAATGCTATTGGTTATTCAGAATGATGACTGATTGCCATGATCGCCATTGGAGAAGATGTAGCTAGCTGTTTCATATGGAAGCCTTGTCTCCTGTGAATTTTATGTTCTGTTGCCTCTGTGGGTAAGGACCGTGGATACGGATTTCCATTTGCAGGTTATTTTACTCCTGGAACATTCTAAAACCTTTAATGGTTTTCGCTATAAACTGCAGATTTAAACTCCTGTCCGAATTAGTTATTCACCGAGGAAACAGCATATCCCATTCATAGTCTGCAAAACAGCTAGCTCCATCTTCTCCAGCCGGCCATTGTGGCCGAGCGGTTCTAGGCGCATCAGTCCGGAACCGAGCTGCTGTTACGGTCGCAGGTTCGAATCCTGCCTCGGGCGTTAATGTGTGTGATGTCCTTAGGTTAGTTAGGTTTAAGGAGTTCTAAGTCTAGGGGACTGACGACCTCCGATGTTAAGTCCCATAGTGCTTAGTGCCATTTGAACTATTCCCATCCCCTCCACTGAATATCGTTGCAATCATTCGCGGAAACTCAATACCAAATAACATTGCAAGATGTTCCGCCTACGGTCTTCAGTGTACAAAGTCATGTTTTCTAACGAAGGGATGGTCTAGTGATGGGCACCGGTGCACTGTAGCGCCGTTGGATAATATTTCTGGACTCGGATTACAGTTCTCGATTCGTTCCTCAACACACCCTCTGCAACCCTTTGATGTCAGTTGCAAGAGTTGTGGGACACCCAATGTATTTGCATTATGAAAGGTTTTTCCCTACACCTTGAATTCCTACAGAACGGATATTGTTTCCAAGATTGTTAAAACTTTTCACTTGTTCTATAATTGGACAAACAATGGCTCTGAGCACTATGGGACTTAACATCTGAGGTCATCAGTCCCCTAGACTTAGAACTACTTAAACCTAACTAACCTAAGGACATCACACACATCCATGCCCGAGGCAGGATTCGAACCTGCGATCGTAGCAGTCACGCGGTTCCGGACTGAAGCGCCTAGAACTGCTCGGCCACAACGGCCGGCATAATTGGACAATTCTTGTATTTATTTTCACTGAAATTCAACCTCACATATACGCGGAACAAACAGGTGTTGTCGAAGGAAAAGGAACTCGTGAATACATCCTCAACATACGACAAATAACTGACTAATAACAATATTCTGTAATATTGTTTGGTATTGAGTGGTTGCGAATGATTGCAAAGATCGTCAGCCGAGAAGATGGAGCTAGCTGCTGGTTGGACTGGTCTTGCCTCCTATAAATGCGTTGCTCTGTTTCCTCGGTGGATGACTCTGCAAGCCACCGTATGAATCATGAAGGAGAGTACCTTGTACAGAACTAGTCGTTCCTTTCCTGTTCCGCCCGCAAACAGAGCGAGGGCAAACGACCTGTGTATGTGGTTCCGTAAGAGCCCTAATTTCTGTCATCGTTATGCAGTAAGCTTCAAGTGCTGGAGCTCTAAATTTTATCCAAGGTTTTCTTTGAAAAGAACGTCATCTTCTCTCCTGGGATTCCCACTTGTGTTCCCGAAGCATACTCACAATAATTGCTTGTTGATCGAACCTATCGGCAACAAATATAGCAGCCTGCCTCTGAACTGCTTCGGTATCTTCATTTAATCCGACTTGGTGGAGATTCTAAACACTCGAGCAGTACTCAAGAGTGGGTCACTCTAGTGTTATACGAGGATTGTCCAGAAAGTAAGTTCCGATCGGTCGCGAAATGGAAACCACTGGAAAAATCCGGTAAAGCTGTGCACAGATGCGTTGGACAGTGTCTCTATTATGCCCGTCGATCGTGTCGCGTCGCTCTTTTCAGTTTAGAGTCAACAGTGAGCACGTAAAGATGCGTAGGGAATAGCGACTCCCACCAAGTATGAAGGCCTGGTTAGAGATTTCGCCTGTGTCATGCAGCCCACATAACACCATTGTCTAGCAGTTCCTTCTTCATGCCACACACTGCGGGGGCAATGAAGACGCTCCTGCAGTGTTTCCGATGACAAGTGTTTGGTCACCCACAATACAGTCCGTAGTTGGCTCTCCCTGTGTATCATCCCTGCTCACAAGAACCACTGGCCATGAAGACAAAATTTTTCCCCAGACAACGAGCTGCAGACCAGTGCAGATAACTGGCCGAAAGCACAGGCGGCTGCTTTCTATGACGAGAATATTTTCCAAATACAACACTACGACAAACTCGAAGTTGGAGCGGCGAGTATGTAGATTTCACTGTGGTTTCTGTTTCGCGACCGATCGGAACTTCTGGACAACCCTCATATATGCGATGAATCATACTTTTCTAAAATACTGCTGACAAACCGAAGTAGACCATTCACCTTTCTTACGTACTTGTTCCATTTCATGTCAGTTCAGAAAGTTATGCCAAGATATTTATTGGACGTGACTGTGTCAAGCAGCACGCTACTGTTGCTGTATTCGAACATTACGGTATTCTTTTTCCTGCTGATCTGCATTAACCCACATTTTTATACATTTAGATGTATCTGCCATGTTCTGTGCTCCCATTTTCACCTGCTTCCTTGACTATAGGAAAGCCTTTGACTGTGATGTTTGGAGTAAAGTTGTGGCAGGAGCTTGCAGAGACTGGCGTCCCACCATACATGAAAGAATGATAACTGGGCAGAAGTCAATGCAATAATCACCTTGCAGCTGTGAAGAAGAGTTCTGGCACGTCTGATTTCATCACTGTATCTAAAGGTATAAGAATGGACTTTGTACTACCCTTCTACTGTACAACATCTATACCGCACATGTCATTAGGAAAGCTCTTGATGGGTTGGACTATAGATCTCTCAGTTGGTGGAAGAACTATTAACAATCTGTGCTTTGCTGATGACTCTGTACTTCTAGCCAGCAGGGGCACCCATCTCGCCCAATGTCGGTCCAGATGGGTTCACTAGGACTGAGGCTGAGTGTTATGAAAACGTCATTCAAGTATCCTCACATCCTTTGAGTAGTTTTTTAACCATTCTGACGCAGTTCCGAAGTGGTGGGGTGATGCACTGTCTTGTTGAAACTACAGGTCCACTGCAGGGTGCTCAAGATGAACAAATCGCTGTACTTGATAACAAAGAATGATGGTGATTATGATGATACCTGCTGAGCTACTGACAAAAATTAGGGATGTTAGTATATCACATGGAGCAGACATTAGTCTCAGGAAGTCCAGTCTCATGATAACTGATCGAGGAGCCCAGGTCCAATTCACAGGTCGATCAAAGAGATTACAAATTATGGATTTATTTACCTGTCTTGGATCTATCATCTGCTGCACGAGAAGTTGTGAAGATGACATGAGAAGGATGAAGCTAGGACAAGTGGCTACGAAGCAGCTCACTAAAATCTGGGAGAACGGAGCGATAATGAACAGTGCAAAGATCCGGCTTGTTGCAGCACTCGTATTTTACATCTTTTTTATGTTTGCGAAACATGTGCCACCAATGCCAGAAACTGGCAGTCTGCTGACATATTTGAACTTCATTGCTGGCGCAGAACGCTGCGCATAAAATGTGTCCAGTATTAAGCTAAGTAATATTATCAGGCGTCTTTCTTCTCCAGTACTTTGGCCACAATGAGAGAAGAGATGAAAGCCTCGAAAAAATAATCGTGAAAAGAAAGATCAATGATACAAGAGAGAGGGTCAGGGAACGAGAGGGTGAATAGATCAAATCGAGAAGACCTCTAGTCTGCTACCTCAACAGGTGCTAAGAAAATCTGGTAACCATCTAGGCCGGCGACTCTTGGTTCATGTGGTCGCAGTGCTCAGCAATATGCACAAGGAGTTGTCGTGATGATGCTGAAGTCCCATTATTTCTGTTTTATAATTAAATATCGTCATATTATATTCTTGGCACAATCAACTCAACTTGGGCACAGCGGTTTGCGGTTTTTCTGTATCATCGTATGTACTTCACTGGTTATCAGCGAATAAACAAGTGTTAATTTGTAGTTCGTTCGAAGTTTTCGATACAGGGTGAACTAAAAATTCCCACTTTCTCAAGAGATTGTCAGCTTGTCTAACCTGCTGATTTACTGGCTGGACCCAGCATGTGTTGCATTGCCACGGAAAGCAAAAATTTGGTTTTGTTATCTGTTAATCACGTGATTTTCGATACATAATATTTTTGGTTTTTCCGTCTTATTGTACCGTACTCGCCGTTACTCTCGAAAAGTTACAAAGCACATATCAGTATCGAGTATTGAAATTCAGTGAAATCGATCAATTATATGTGCAAATATATCAACAAAGGAAAACGATATGGCAGGTTTTGGAATGTTAAATTCAACCGGAGCTATTCATGAAATCGACTAATACCAGCTGGTGCGGTACATGAATGAAGCAGTATGTCGCATTTTATCACTTCCTGTCCGTGAACGACACCCAGCAGTTGTTCATTTGTGAATGCACCTTGAGAATGGACTGTGCGTTCACTTCACGACAGAAAATACAGATGTGAGAACATTGTTACGACAACCAACAACCTTAGGTGCTCGTTGGTTTCTGAAGCACGTGATGTCATTTTCTTTTTGTTTGATCTGCAAATCGACCAGTCGCTTTTCGTTTGGGTGACGTAACTGATTCGACACTAAAAGAAATGCTGTGTGGCCAAAATTACAAATTCACAATCACCACCACTTAGTGTGTCACACATTTCACAGAAAATATGACAAATTCCGGATTCTGATCACAATTACAAGTTCACAATCAACACCCCTAAGTGTGTCACACCTTTGACAGAAAATATGTCAGATACCGGGATCATCAAGAGAGGTTACAAAATATTTTATCTATAGTTAACCGTTACATACTGTACCTCGATGATGTGTAAAACATCTTTTGTTTGCAAAAAGTTAACGATGTTTTGGCAGTAGTATTGTTGTAAGTATTTCATTGAGGCGCCTTCCCATATGACATGCTTGAACTGAATTATATTTCTTTTACTTAATTCGAAACATATTATACAGGGTGACTGTCATTAAAGTTAAACTTTCAAAACGCTGTAGAAATAAAACGCCACTGCTCAGAATGACGTCAAATTGCAACTGAATATTATCGGAGAAGGGGGAAAACGTATGGCAGAAGAAAAAATATAGTGTGAAAATTGATCAATAGATGGCGCTGTATGTGACGGAATACGTAACTGAAAACACCTGTCATGCGCACGACCCACTGAAGTTGGTATTAACACGCCGAGTACACGGCTTTTCCTCCTTCCGCGTCTGCGGCGTTCGCCATGACTGTCTCAATGCAGGATCGCACTCTGCTTGTAAAGCTGTATTATAAGGATGATGACTGTGCACACGTCACTCTGTAGAAGTTCTGGACAATGAAGGGTTTGAGAAAAGGCGTTGGTCCGATGACTGCCGTGGGTCTGGAGAAAATGATTCGGAAATTCGGAAAGACGGGTTCTGTTGGTGTGCAGCCTGGTAGAGGGAGGAAACGAACTGTTTCGACATCAGTGGAAGCAGTGGCCACAGCAATGCAGGAGGAGACGAGTGGTGATGTGCAAACGTGTAATGCACTGAGAATTGCCGGAACACTGGACATGCTCTGAGCATGGTGCGTAAACTTTGCTATCAATTCAAAATTATTCATGTGCACGAGTTGCTTCCCGCCGGCCGCGGTGGTCTAGCGGTTCTGGCGCTGCAGTTCGGAACCGCGGGACTGCTACGGTCGCAGGTTCGAATCCTGCCTCGGGCATGGATGTGTGTGATGTCCTTAGGTTAGTTAGGTTTAAGTAGTTCTCAGTTATAGGGGACTTATGACCTAAGATGTTGAGTCCCATAGTGCTCAGAGCCATTTGAACCATTTTTGAACGAGTTGCTTCCTGTTGACCTGCCAGCAAGAGAGACCTTTGCTTTAGAATTTCTTGCTCTCATGGAAGTGTACACTGATTGGCCGTGGAAGGTTTCATGCACAGACGAAGCCCACTTCTATCTGATATGATATGTCAATACACATAATTGTCGAAATGGGCAACGGAAAATCCACACGCAAATCAACCAATACTACTTCATCCTGAAAAGGTCACTATGCGGTGCGAGTTTGTCATCATTTATCATAGGGCCACATTTTTTCCTGTACCGTCACTGGTAAGCGCTATGAGTGTCTTTTGCGCAAGCACATTTCAGCTCTCCAACAGCGTGGATGTGTGGTTGGGATCATTTTTATGCAAGATGGCGAACCTCCGCACATTGCAAATACAGTTAAGCAGCTGCTGAAGCGCCATTTCGGAAATGCTAGAATTATCAGCCGCCATTTCCCTACAGCCTGGCCGTCCCGATCACCTGATCTCAATCCGTGTGGCTTCTGGCTGTGGGACTCTCTGATAGATGTTGTTCCGATTGCAAACTTAGTTGCATTGAAGGAAAACATTGCACTACACATTCTGAACGTGAGCCCGGAAACACTTCGATCAGTTGTGGAACATGCTGTTCCTCGATTTCAACTTGTTGCAGAAAGCGGTGGACAGGATGTTAAATATGTTTTGCGCCAGTCACACGGAAATTAATAATCCGATTTGATTTTTATTGATGATTTTTATGCGGTTTTTGGCCTCAGGGCCATTAAAAACCGATTTTTCCCATCCGATGTGATATGACCTCGCCGTGGTGGATGGGCTTACGTAACTAACAGTGTCACACCTGTATACCCACTTACACTGAATAGTACAGTTTGTTTAACGTCAAATCTACACCTTAGGCATTGTTGTATGATTCATTTATCATTTGTAGTTTACCACTATTAAACTATGATGCTTACAGCGCCATCTATTGCTGCATTTTGTAACTATTTATTTTTCTACAATTTTGTCATATGATAACATGATGGAGACCGTGGCTGTTGTTTGAAGACAAATGTTGATGGTGTTAGGACAGCAACCAACCACAAATTTACTTTCAGTTCCTTTATTCAAAGGGTACCGTTAACGATTTCGAATCGTTACGATTCATCCTCAAACGATTTACACGCTTTCTTTATAACATGTGGTGTGTTTTTTACAGATTAATTGTCGTGAAACGTCGGTTTGGAGTGTTTGTTTTCATAATATTCTTCCAACAGATGTAAATACATTCCCACTGCATTATTATTGTTGCACTCGTAAATTGTTCTCACTGAACACTTTAGATTTGTCACTGAGAAGATGTCTACCACGCACCACATGTTTTGATACATTTACGTGTGCAAGCCTGATTTGTGAACCACCGCTCATAGCGCACGTAAATTGATAACAGTTGGGTACAAAGGCACTCATCTTACTTGATATCGACCCAGATGTGTTCACAAGGACTGAAGGTGGGTGTCGTGCAGTGCCATAAGTATCCTCATGTCTCTTGAGCAGTCCTTAAATCATTCTGACGCGGTTCCGAAGTGGTAGTGTGGGGCATTGTCTTGCTGAAAACATAGATCGTCTGCAAGGAGTTCAAGACGCAAAAAAGGCTGTACTTGATAGCAAAGAATGAGGGTGATTATGATGATATTTTATTCGAGTTATAATGGCTCCATCTGAGACTTTAGATGCAACTTTAATTCTAATTTCATCTACACTACTGGTCATTAAAATTGCTACACCAAGAAGAAATGCAGATCATAAACGGGTATTCATTGGATAAATATATTATACTACAACTGACATGTGATTACATTTTCACGCAGTCTGGGTGCATAGATCCTGAGATATCAGTACCCAGAACAACCACCTCTGGCCGTAATAACGGCCTTGATACGCCTGGGCGTTGAGTCAAACAGAGCTTGGATGGCGTGTACAGGTACAGCTGCCCATGCAGCTTCAACACGTTACCACAGTTCATCAAGAGTAGTGACTGGCGTATTGTGACGAGCCACTTGCTCGGCCACCATTGACCAGACGTTTTCAATTGGTGAGAGATCTGGAGAATGTGCTGGCCAAGACAGCAGTCGAACATTTTCTGTATCCAGAAACGCCCGTACGGGACCTGCAACATGCGGTCGTGCATTATCCTGCTGAAATGTAGGGTTTCGCAGGGATCGAATGAAGGGTAGAGCCACGGCTCGTAACACATCTGAAACGTAACGCACTGTTCAAAGTGCCGTCAATGCGAAAGAGTGGGGACAGAAAAGTGTAACCAATGGCGCCCCATACCATCGCTCCGGGTGTTACGTCGGTATGGCGATGACGAATACACGCTTCCAATGTGCGTTCACCGCGATGTCGCCAAACACGGATGCGACCATCATGATGCTGTAAACAGAACCTGGATTCATCCGAAAAAAATAACATTTTGCCATTCGTGCACCCAGGTTCGTCGTTGAGTACACCATCGCTGGCGCTCCTGTCTGTGAAGCAGCTTCAAGGGTAACCACAGCCATGGTCTCCGAGCTGATAGTCCATGTTGCTGCAAACGTCGTCGAACTGTTTGTGCAGATGGTTGTTGTCTTGCAAAAGTCCCCATCTGTTGACTCAGGGATCGAGATGTGGCTGCACGATCTGTTACAGCCATGCGGATAAGATGCCTGTCATCTCGACTGCTGGTGATACGAGGCCGTTGGGATCGTGCACGGCCTTCCGTATTACCCTCCTGAACCCATCGATTCCATATTCTGCTAACAGCCATTGGATCTCGACCAACTCGAGCAGCAATGTCGCGATACGATAAACCGCAATCGCGATAGGCTACAATTCGACCTTTATCAAAGTCGGAATCGTGATGATACGCACATCTCCTCCTTACACGAGCCATCACAACGTTGCACTAGGCAACGCCGGTCAACTGCTGTTTGTGTATGAGAAATCGGTTGAAAACTTTCCTTTGTCAGCACGTTGTAGGTGCCACCGACACCAACCTTGTGTTAATGCTCTGTAAAGTGCATATCACAGCATCTTCTTCCTGTCGGTTAAATTTCGCGTCTGGAGCACGTCATACTCGAGGTGTAGCAATTTTAATGGCCAGTAGTGTATGTTCACTGTACAGTCATCTATGGCTGACTTGGTTTGATGTGGCAATCCTGGCAAGAATCTGTGTGATGCTGCTGTCGAAATCGAGTATGATGAGAGCCTGTACCTTCCCTGATTCATACTCATGCATAGCCAACACTTCACGTCCACCACAGAAGAATAGTCCTGCTTAGCCCCACTGCAGCCATGCACCTTCCATATGAACCTGAGACACCTACGCGAATTGATGGTGCTAGTTGACCTTATTTAAAACTAGATGTGTTTCACAATGGATGTTAAAGAAGGGTGTGGGAATATTGTCACTTCTTTATTGGAATTCAATGCTCGGGTGACAAGAATAAACAGTGAGGAAAGGAGTACGTGTTTGAGGCGAGGCACATACGAAGCACAAATGCAAAAATTAGAGAATTTAATATTGTCATTTATTGAGCATTTCATCTACTAAGCGCTCCACATCTCCCATCTACTTACCCACTGCATCTGATGGTTAGTCTTCTGACTGTGAAGAAGAAGATCGAATAGCTTGTGTTGAATCGGACGGAAACAGAAACACAAAACACTCTCCTTTAGTACCTGAGTTCAACATGTAAATATAAAATTGAATGTTAGATTTTAACAATAATTGTTTGTAAACAATGTTCTTTACTCTTTTAGATATTGGTTACTCTTGTTCCGTTACTAGCTGTTTACATTATTCTCCACTAAGGGACAGCAATGGAGTCCACATTATCTATTAGTTATCTGAGAAGCGAGCGCAAAAGGGAATTTTTAACATTCATTTCAACTGCTAAACGGTGTAAGTTTGCATAATTCTTTCTCACAGGAGGCTCACTTTATATAATGCATTTGCTCTTAAAAGTTTTTTGTTATTATATTAATATCCACTTAGGCCCCTTATGAGTTTTATAAAATCACCTCTCAATGAGAGTCTGTGATACGTATTTACACCAACTTTCATATTTGTAGGACCGATGGTTTAGACAGGCCGACAATTCTGTAAAAAAGAGCCATTCCATATGATGTATGTGGGGAGAGAGAATTTCTATTACACTGTGGATAACAGGGTAACAACTTACTGCAGCAGTCACATTGCATGTATCGTTACGGCTCTAGAATTCAGTGACAGTTTATGAATATTTTTTTTGCACTGATATTCAGCAACAACGATTTTTATTTTGCTGTGTTCTGAAGAAACCAAGCTAGATTATACACGAATTCTGATGTTATTTTACAAGATTTGATTTACCTTTCATTGATGATCATTTGTACCATTATTATCCGTAGCCTCCTATTACAGCTGTACATTAGTGTTGTGCAATACGACATCTTTTGTTCGTTTTTTTTTTCATGTAACGTAGGTAGTGATATTATTCTTTCTCTCACTTTCCACATGTACTTTTTCGCCTACCTCTTCTGGTGAAGACTGGTACCATTCCCGCAAAGGTGTATTCACTTGGATATACATCTCTATCGAAGGTAGTAGCCTACTGCACGTCTTCAGAACATCACTAATCAAAAGACATCAAAATGACAACATATTTTAGCGTATCTGGTATTACACATATGACACAAAAACTTTTAGTCACATATATCCTCTCAAATGGGAGACTGTTCAAAACGTTTATGGCAAATAATATGTAATTTTGTTTGTGCCATATGCTATGTGTGCATATTAATATGTAGAAAGTGATACACGTTTGTTGTATACTTCATCATGTAGTGTTACCAATCAACACAGGCTACTGGATAAGCTGTATAATCGACACCACCCACATCTTTTTTTTCATTTGAATTGGTTTGCCTTGATAGTTCTTACTAGGAGCATCAGACTGTGCATTTATAGGAGTACTCTTTCACAAACACTGAAGTATCAGTATGCAACAAATTTTTGTCAGTGGTTATCAGCTTAAGAAGTACTTCACGCTACTATCACTTGTCATGTTTCTTTTACTTCTTTTGTGGCCTTTATTTTTATGCAGTGATTTTTTTGACACTTGGATATGTTTGCAGTTATTTTTTGCCTTTCAGGTCCGGAGCCATAATGTGACATATGTAGGTAATATCAGGGAAATGTTTAGTCTGAATGGGTATATGGTGGTGTCCAACCCAATACTTAATAATTATCATGACCAGTCAAACAGCGACTACTGTTTTGTAAACAAATAATGATTTATGTACATTCAAAAGTGTGCTTCTTTCATGAAGACTGCATTATAACTGAAATGTTGATTATATAAGAAAATTTTCACACTACTTTTGCCCAGAACTTCTTCTCATTGTTGTACATTCACATAAATGAGTGTGCTCAGTTCTACCTTTTCCTTAAAATCGAATTATGACAAGGTCTTAATTGCCTAAATTAATGTCCAGAGCTGTAGAGTCCTTAATATGTAAATGAATGGTACCAATGTTATACTTATTCTTTTGTCTATGTTCTTTGCTATAATATATTATGAACAAGAGAGTATCTTATTTCCTTCATGGCTCTTGGAGGTGAAATTTAGCACAGCAGTATTAATGTGGTATGACGTTGTGATTTTGTAGTGAAATTGAAGCAAAATTACTCACCAAGTTTTATTTTATGTTACTGTCAAATTTAGTCTCACAAAACAAACTTTCACTGAATTTTTTAAAACTTCATTCTACTCAGAGAAGTAACTATAAATTTGACTCATTACTGCAATATTGAGAAACTCAGAATTTTAGCTACCTCTGATGCAAAAAGTATTAAAAGTAATTCATAAGACAATGAGAACAACACAGAAAGGGCTCATGGTTCATAATGCTGTCTATTAAGAAATAATATTGGGTCTAGGGTAACTATTTTATTCAATTTCATGGTTGTGAACATTACCATATGATTCAGCACAATGTTACATCACATCCAAAAAATAAAAATTGATGTGCACTGAATTGTCCAAATACTTTAACTCAGTAGTTAACATGAAATAAAAGGTGATATATGACTTAATATGAGTAACTTACTTGAGATAAGTTTTCCCCATTAATAAATATTACACAAGTAAACAGATTTTTAACAGATATACTTTTACTGAAATACTTTGAAAAGTCCTTTATTGTAGGTATTTTATCAGGGCTGGCAGAAAATGTATAACATTTTTCAGAGCTTTATGGTATAATGTTTATGTATAACTTGTTTAACTAACAACTTCCTCGGCAATCTAGGCAAGCTTTCATGTTTGATCACAAACACATTAACATTATTATAAATTTGTAATGTACGTGTCGTTGTTTTTAGGTAGTCTCATGGTTTCAGGAAAATTGGTGGATGGTTGAAAAAATTGATTTGGCAAATAATAAAATTAAATCTTACAATTATTCCTCAAGATTATCACAATAATACTAGAGATACACAAATAAAACAATTTGTGTTAGAAGTAAATATACAGGGGACAGCATTCAAGCATTGGAAATTTGACTTCAGAAATCATTGAACCATCATTTACTCTTAAACTGCCCTTGTTGAGAAAACATCAAAAATTTGTCTCAAATTATTTCAGAATCAAGGTTCAGGAGAACTCAATAGTTTGGTAACTACATCTTCATTAATAACAAACTCGAAAGTTTGGTTATATAAAATTAGCACTTAACTTGACTAAATCTGGAAGGAAGCAAGAAGCAATTGTAGCTAAAAAAGGAAACTGTTTGATTGTAAGTAGGAAAAAAAACTAAAGAAAACTACATGTACAGAAAGATTGGCAAAGAATAAATAAACATTTACAGTTAACAGTTATAAATAATGTTGTGTATTACGAATAGTGCTTTAATCCTATAAAAGGGTGGTTCACACTTTTTTGTTTTAATATTTGCAGTAAAACTGAACACTGGAAATACAAGTGTAACAACTTTTCCTCTAAATATGTGACTAGGTCTCAGTTTTCTCTACACAATATACAGAGTGTGCATCAATAACTTTTAACAAAGGCATCATACACATAAACATCGTCAAGAAGTGCACAATAGTAATTCTTGGAGGGATACTTACAAAACAATAAATAACAATTATTTCTATCACAATTGTACCACATTGTTGTGGATTGTATATTATTTCTTTTCCTTACATCTATGTTGAATTCAGTCTAAGAATTTAATGACACATATTTGTAATATTAAACTACAACAATTAACTGTGTTAAGGCTTTTTTGGGGAAAGTTCTTTCATGATGACATTTGTAGTCGTGGTATTTTGTACATGTTTTACTGAAATTTAACTACCATATAAATGCACAGTCATAATATTTAATGTTTCTATTATACCACAACCAGTGCAACATTTAACATAGTACTGAAGATGTCTATGTTTTATTTTGATTGTCAAATAATAGTGATGAAAGCATTTTTATGTATTTTGAGAGAAAAGGTTACCCATAAAATCAGAAATATAATCAATTTAAGCTACAGGTCTTCATATTACAGTCAAAAGGTGTAACTAACAAGTTTCTGAATGCTTTTGGTAGAAACAGAAATAACAAGAAATTTAAGTAAAACATGGTTTCATGTACCTGTCCTCCCTTTTTTCGTGTTCATAACAAGCCATTATGAGACTGAAAACGAAGTAAATGGTTTGTGGTAGCTGTCATAGTTCTTTATTGAATGGATAGATAAAATATGCAGGCTGCTATAAATGAAAATTTAATGTGTTGTTTCTGATGTCAGTTGCTACATGATAAAATAGCTGAATCACACCTTCAGTGAAATACAGTTTTTGATATGATAGTACAAACCTCTTGATAAAGAAGCACAAAACTGAGGTGAGATCAACTAAATAACAGTAATTTATATTTGAAACTTATTATATGTTTACCTCAGCTGTTGTTGAATAATCTGTTTTTTGATTTTTTACAGCTTTTGGTGGTTAAGAAAGGGAATGGTACTAGGCTTACCAAATACTAACTTATGACAAAAATGGAAATCGTTTATTGCAGTAAGTGTACAATTGATGCAATGCAAGTCAATATCGTACAAGAGCATCAATGAAAGAAAATGGGCCCTAAAAACTCTTCAGCTACAGAAGAATTACCTTTGCTTCAATATTAGTGTTTGAATCGAATGGCTGGATATTGTTTTCGTCATATAATGTCTTATTATGTCTATTTCATTTGTTTGGTCACTGTCCATGGTTAATCGATTTCACCCAAATTCCATGCTAATGTCTACTTAGGTGACAACATCTACAGAATATTTCAATGGACCACACATTCTTAGGGCTTTATTCCCTGCTCACTAAAATCTGCACAAACAAGTAAGCTCAAATATACACACTAACTGACATATCATTGTGACAGTCACTATTGTTTTATTATAGCAGCATCTTCACTTGATAAATTAATTAGAATATCTTTTACCTCTACACCAAAAGCATACATATGCCACAACTATGACTATCAATGAATGTCTGAGAAAATTTGGTACATTGGTTCTAGAACATATTTTGAGCTCAGTCAAATGCATTAAGAAACCTGCTGGATAAAAATGTCCTGTGGCTGACATTAGAAGTTATTAAATCACAGATTTTACAGCCCTGTATCAACTCAGGAAATTATATTATCAAACATCTTTAAATGGACAATATACATTCATCTACAATAGTACTCCTGGAATAAAATGTAATACTGACCACCTTTATAAGGGGTGATATACATTTTTCATACATGTCACTAATGAAGAACTTGACTGCTATTTCAACTTCAAAAGTGCTGGTCTTTGGGTCACGAAGAAACTGTGTATCAAAGTTCAAATAATACGTTGCTCACATTGTGATGTTTCAGTTTCCAGGTCCTTATTGAATTACAAATCTACAATACAGTAAATAACAGCACAGGAAAAATTTTAAGGGTCATATGATGTAAGTTTATTAAAAGTTTATCTTTTACATTTTAGTTCATTTATTTTATCAGATATTTACTTAGAGAAACCACAGTTTAAAATGAATGTTTTAGGTATGTTTCTGACTTGCTTTATTATGTAGAATAACATTAAGGGAACTCTACAGATGAAAACTGGGACTGATATCTTCATTCTATAATTTTTTCTGCCTTATCACTGAGTACATATTATATTAACATAAAGCTAACTTCAATATGAAATGCACAATTCAGGAGTCAACTACATAGACTGTCTAGTTATAAAAATATACTGCTGAAAATGTTTGTCTTTTTTTGCATATATTCCACTGGCTGAATGACCTTTTGGATTAGAACGAACTGTTACAACTATGAGCAAGAAGATAACAGACTTGAAATAAAAACAAACATTTCCATTTGTAATTTATCGGCTAAAACTGAACATATCCTTTGTAAAACATTTAAAAAATCTCATATTACTTGTACAGCTTAAATATATAGCTTTACTATGAATTCCCTTGGCTACAGTTAGTTTATCAACATTAAGTACATTTTTGCGTAAAGTTGGTCAACAAGAGACAAGCAATATGCAATAGAGCAAAGTCCAATAATAAATATACCTAATGAAATTGTGTCTTACAGATGCACTACTATATAAGCCTTCATATTGATCATACAGTTCTAAAATATTGCAGTTATAGAAGCTTACTAGGATGGGTGGCAAGAGATAACAATGGATGAGGAAGAAGAGAAAGGAGAGAGCACATCAATAGAAGGATCACAACAACTACACATTCCACAGACAGTGTGTTTGTGAATATTTCATACAGACAGAACCCTATCAGAAGAATTGATTCCAGTAACTTTTTTATTATGAGCACTGGAATAAAAAATTCTGAAGAGAGGCATATCATTTATCCTCATAGGAAAAAAAGTCACATTATTATTAAAAGAAGGTTTAGCAGAAATTGAGAGAGAATTGTAAACATATTAAGTAAATCTGGCAGCAACCAATTTTTAAGAAATACATATACAGTATGTGAGACATTTCTTTACAAAGAGAAAATACACTATATAAAATTTCTGAGTTATAGAAATGCAATCATATTTCTGTTTCTCACTTTTTTCGAAACAATGTTGAAACAAATGATACTTTACACTGACTGAGCACAAGGAACCTTTCTTTTGTAAGGAATGTGCTTGTTAGGAACAAAACTAACGGAATTTGGATGAGTACCAAACAGCCATGGGCCAGATGTACTGCTTTTGAGCAGACTGACTGATGCATACAAACATATCTTTCTCAGGGAGGAACATATTATCACTTCAGTTTACAGTTGTTTCTACATAGAAAAATTTTACTACAGTTTCCAAATAAAACAGTAGCAACAACAACATGAAATTAACTGGAATATCACGATTATATACAACAGTTTAATAACTTTTGAACATTTTTGCACAGTTACAAGATTCAAAATATATTTATTTTCTAGAAAATCTAGAAAACATATATGTAAATTATTTCAGAACACTTTAATGTATATTTAATCTATGGTTTTGTCATTTTGCCAGTTACTTTCTTCAAAATCTATATAGTATAAAATTCCCATGCGCTTATATTCAAACAAATAATAAGGTACAAAATTTAGTACACAGAAAAACTTCCCTCCATTCACACTTACATTCAGGATTTTAGATACAAATGTACAGTTCATAGCACTACATTTTGAACACAAATCTTTTAGTTTTATATCTTTTGAAGATAATTCTCCATGGTGTCAGAAGATAAGTAATAACTTACTGCAGTGCTCCTCAGTCTTTCTTGAGATGACTCCTTATTCTCTTGTTTGTTGTCCTGTCTTCTTAGATATTTAAATCATTAACTTTATGTGGATCATAATATTTGAAAAGAACAGATTAAACACAAATTTTCTAGGCAGCTACAGTTATTAACGATTCAGTGAGCAGCAATTATTTTTCACGTGCATGAGATTGGTAAAGGACTTGCGAATTTTATATCAATGGTCATATTTTCTACCATTACTCTCTATTCTCCTCCACCTCATCTATTCATTTACCCATTCTGACATATTAAAAAAATTATTTCATCTTTGACTCGTTCATAATAAAAATTTCTGATTTAAACTTTGACTTACATTCTAGGTGTTCAGTAATATTATTAACTCTACAAAACTCTAACAGCATGGCAAGCATCATTATTTATTAATTCATGGTATGTTGCCCTTACTTGAATATCCTTAACAATATTTATTATTGTAGATTGGTCACTACAAATATCGCAGTCTCTTGTTATATCAACTTACGTGTGGTTTATTTTTGTTTAAAAAACCAAGTTATTGAGTTTATCAAGAACAGGTTTCATCTTGCATATATTGTGTCCTTCCTGCTCTTAGCAATTTTTGGAACCACATAAGCTAATGTTGTTAATCTGGTCGCCTCTTGTTGATGACCTTTTTTTAGAACCACTAAAGTTGATGTAATTTTATATGCCAGTGATTTCTCACTGCAAGACGCATTTACTTTCAATTTGGGACTTGATTTCATTCACCTGAGATTCTATCGTGTTCTTCAGCTCTGCAAAAAATGAAAACAGTGGCATATTTAGAACTGTGGAATATTACTCACTTAATTTTCTTTAAATACAGTAACAGAAGCATTGATGGTTAGCAGGCAATTGGGGAGCAATAATAATGTAACATTTCTGGCTTATTGTTTATTGACTGAAGTTACTAATGTGCGTAAAATACTAAGATAATTTAACTAAAATGTTTTGGAAAATTTGAAGTACTGACTTTTATTTATTCGTAAGTGCAAAAAAATGTGGTGATAAGGCTAAAACTACGAACAGTTGTGCAATTCTACGTTAATAAACTGGCAATCTTCCTTAAAACGAACAAATTATTATTACAGCTATGATTTTCAAGTGCTAGTCACCTTCTGGCGCACACACACACAAGCTGGGAGGTAACATTAACGCTTATAAAACGTAATACAGATATCGTTTTTCACCAATTGCCCCTGACTATTGCTTTCCCAAACATTATAATGCAAAATATAAACAAATTTTACAGTACTGCATAAAGTTTTTGTTTCAGTAAGTACTGCTTGGGGAGGACCTGGGTAAAAATAAATTACAAGGGATTAGAAAAGCTGCCCTTTTATACACAGTCTGCATATCGAAAGAGTACGATAAGGATGTAGTTTAACATTGAAATTAGGATGTAATGGTATAAATTTGTGTGACCGACTGAAGGGATTGGCAATGGTTGCAAACTGAAGGTACTCTATTTTCTAACGGTAAATTAATGATGTACACTGCTCGAAATAAAGGGAAACTTTGTCGAAATGTCCTTCTACTTATTACGAAAATATTTTGTCTCGTCAGCTTTCGGTAAATACTCACAGTATTATACGAAAGGGGAGCAAGACGGTTCCATATATGTACGCATGTCGATCGCACATTTGTGTAACGATTTGGGCATCGCTCAAGTACTGCAATTTCAGAAGTCGTTATTGTGGCATGATAGAAGTCACATTTAAACAATTGTGGGAGAACAGCTTAGCAATTTCATAACATAAAATCTAACAAGTTGAAGCATGTGTTAACAAAATGGGTGGCTAATATTCTATCGGATGAGCTTATTATCACATCAAAACATCTGGCAGTAAACTGGTTTGAGCTCAGTGGTGAAGTTATAGCAGCTGTAGTTGGATATATTGCAGATCTTCTAGAATCGTACCTTTCGGATGTTCTCTGCTCCATGAAAGAGCTTGGAACGAAATCCATTAGGGGCACTATGTTGAAAAATAACTAGAAAACGTATAAATTACATTGTTAGGCTGAGAGATGGCATTGGAGAGCTATGACTATGTCCCTTTCACAAGGCAACGTTTTGACCAAAAACATCAACAAAATAACTTCCGAGAGTTGATGTCAGTCTTGAATGCCTTTACGACGAAGACGTCGTTATCAACAGCTCACTGAGTTTGAATGAGGTCGTGTAATGCGGCTACGAGAAAATGGATATTTCTTCAGTGATATTGCAGAAAGATTTGGCAGGAATTTAGCCACTATAAATGATTGCTGGCATCAGTGGTCACTAGAAGGTACGGTCACAAGAAGACAGGCTCCGGACGGTCACGTGGTACTAGCGAGGGGAAGACCACCATGTTCGTCGAATGGCTTTTGTGCATCGTAATGCATCGGCAGCAGCAATCTGAGCAGCAGGTGGCACTATAGTGACACAATGAATTGTTACAAATCGGTTACTTCAAGGGCAGCTCTGAGCCATACGCCCTGTATCGTGCATACCACTGACCCCAAATCACCGCCATTTGCAACATAAATGGTGTCAAGCGAGAGCTCAGTGGAGGGCAGAGTGGAGGTCTGTTTCGATTTCTGATGAAAGCCTCGGCGTCGGTGATGGCTGTGTGTAGGTTAGGAAGGAGGGCAGGTGAGTGCCTGCAACCGACCTGTCTGCGGCCTAGGCACAGTGTACCTACACTTGGAGTTATGGTATGGCGTGCGATTTGGTATGACAGCAGGAGCACTTATGTGGTAATCCGAGGCACCCTGCCTGCAAATGTGTACATCAGTCTGGTGATTCGACCTGTTGTGCAGCCATTCATGAACAGCATTCCAGGGGGTGTTTTACCAACAGGGTAACACTCGCCCACATACCGCTGTTGTAGCCCCACATGCTCTATAGAGTTTCAATATGTTGCCTGCTCGATTACCAGATCTGTCTCCAATTGAGCACGCATGGGACATCATCGGACGACAACTCCAGCGTCATCCACAACCAGCATTAACCGTCTCTCAATTGACCGATCAAGTGCAATCGTCAGGGAACTCAATCCCACAGACTGATATCCAGCACCTGTACAACACAATGCATGCACGTTTACATGCTTTCATCCAACTTTCTCGCGGTTGCATCGGTTATTAATGTACAAGCATATCACATTTGCAATCGTTTATCCCTCGCTTACATTAATCTGTGATATTTAAACCGTAAAAGCTTGTGTATAGTACCGAGACGAATGTATTACAGAAATTTCATTAGTCTACGTTAATTATTTCTTGGTGCTGGGATTATTTTCTCGTTAGTGTTGGTCTGAGCGCGTCGAAAGGATCAGAGTTCGTTTTACATATGCAGTGTTCAGTAAGTGACACATACTCATACCAAGTGAGGGAGGGTCACCAAACAACTGCGTCCAGGTGCGCACAACTTTGTGCTACCGTGCTGATGTAATAATTAACGTTGCCGGATCTACACCTTTCTGTGTACTGGTCCAAGAATTCTTCTCAAGATTAGAACCATATCATGGACTACCAAGATTAGTATATTAGCATATATTATAATGCATACTGCAGAAAGATGCTGAAGATTAGATGGGTAGATCACATAACTAATGAGGAAGTACCGAATAAAATTGTGGAGAAGTGAAATTTGTGGCACAACTTGACTAGAAGGAGGGATCGATTATTAGGTCATATTCTGAGGCATCAAGGGATCACCAGTTTGGTATTGGAGTGCAGCGCAGAGGGTAAAAATCATAGAGGGAGACCAAGAGATGAATACACTAAACAGATTCAGAAGGATGCAGGATGCAGTAGATACTGGGTGATGAAGAAGCTTGCACAGGATAAAGTAGCATGAAGAGCTGCATCAAACCAGTCTCTGGACTGAAGACCACAACAATAACAATGCAGTATAACGTTTTTCTCCCTATTTACTACTAGACTTATTCGAAAAGTAAGTTCCTTATGGATACATTTAAATGTTGGCAGCTTAAACCAAAACTGAACGAATGAAGTGCCATCTATTAATTGTCTATAAAGCGACAGAACTCACTATGTCCATTTAGTAGTCTTTGACTGGGTGAATGCAAACTGAAATGATTTCAAAAATCTTGCTTCCACCAGTTGTGAAGTGTTTGATGTTGACGTAATTGGATATGTGTGTTGAAAAGGAAATGTAGCAGCTCATATTCTTCGAGAGTTGGGTTTACTTTTTCAGCCTGCAATAATGAGTCAGGGAAATGTTAGCAAGTGGTGTCGAGGTTGTAAAAGGCCCTACAAATCTGCGCAGTGAAAATCAGAGTGGCGGACTCAGAGGCCCACTATCGATGCCGATAACCCGTGCTATAAGTGACCCAGAAACTGGATGCTTATCAATGGTTGACGACTGATGCTCTCACTTATGAATTTAATTATATTGGACGTTTCATCGTTTCCACAATTGTCAAGGAAAAACTGGATCCAAGATGGTTTCCGACAATCCTACCGATCCACACAAATTGGAATCAGTGTCAAGTGCGAAATCGTATTTAGACCGCTATCGATGAATTCCTTACCCAACTTGTTACACCACTGTGTAATTAGAACAACAATCAATGCAGTGACGGTATTCAACTTTGCCAAAAAAGAAAAATTCAGTTTCCCTGCTTGAGTCGAAAAGTATTGGCTGCGGTTTTCTGGGACGAAAAAGATGTTCATTTGTTGCTTTCGTGTGACATGGGTCAAAAATTACAGTTGATGTGTGCTACGATACTCTCACCACACTAGGACGTAGCGTCCAGAACTGATTGAGCAGGAGATTGTTCAGGATAGTCCCCCACAATGAAAACACGCATCCACAGTCCACACACAGCTGCCCGTATAAAGAATAAGTTTCAGCATTTCAGTTTCATACTTTTCTACTTCCCGCCCACAGAAGAGACATCACACCCGGCGTCTGTTATCTCTTCTCGAGCTTGAAACAATGGTTTGTGAACAAAGATCTGCAGATGACGAGGAACTCAAGGCTACTGTTTCAGTTCCCAAGAGGAGAATGTCTATACAGAGGACTGAAGACACTAGTGTATTTTACGAAAATTGTTTGGAAGTGAAAGGTGACTACGTGGGAAAGGGAAGTAGGTTTGTCGGAAACTGAAACAGTTAATAAAAGCTTTTGTAATGAATATATTTTTTTATGTCTGAACAGTCATTACTTTTCGAATAAGCCTGATATGCTGACGGAATTCAAAGATTATCCTTGCTTATCGTCTGATACACAAAGTGTTTTGGATAGTCTACGAACGGAAAATGAAAGCGCATGGCCTTATGTTTCAAGCGTGTAGCACTCTTTCCACGGTAAATATTACTTCACAAGCAGTTTAAAAATGCGAAATTTGTCCATCAGTCTGAAGCAATTGAAAGCAAACTGACTGCAAATGGAACCTTAAAGTCACCGACATATTGCCTGTTTCAGTTATGTGGGCTTGGGTGCTGTTTCACTAGTAGCTGGAGGTGATAAATTGCGTTTATCTTTCGTGGCGTTAATTGTGAGAAATAAAGGACCGGGAGGTCTACGACACATTAAGTCGCCTACCGTCGTAAACGGGAAACGCGTAAACAATACTCATATTCTGAGCTCCAGCTACATAAGTTTAATCACTTTCTGTGAATATATATACAGAAGACACTGGCGATAGAAAGCGTTCTCGTTGCTCTAAGCATTTATTTTAGTAGATAATTCTATCCCGTAACTAACAGTCCACCATTATATTGTATATTCGTGGAGAAGCAAGCCTGTTAAGATTAACATCAGATACGGTAATTTCCAATGCCAACAGAGACGGTAATCGTATTGCTTTATGGGAAAATGTGCAGTGAGACACAAGTGTGTCAGGATGAAGTTAATACTTTTAAAATGTTTTATTTTAATGCCGTAATGGGTTTCGGGCTACTATGCCCAAGTCAATCTTCATTTCCACTTTCATCGATGTTTTGGTCCGCAGCACATTGTCTGCTCCTTCACTACATAAAAATATTTGAATATTTAGAGCCACTTTATATTATGTTTCAGCAATAAAAACGTGCTACTGTGCCCGCATGTATTTATATAAAAGGTGAGCCAGTTTTATACTCTTATGCATGTTCCAGTGGACGGAGATTTGTTTTGTTATGGTCCTTAAGGTTTTCCAGGAAAACGTACAAGCTGTTGTATTGCAAGCAGCACACATATTGTTAATAAAGCACTGTGCAAAACTTCATAATTTTCTTAGTTTCAGTTGAGCTTCACACTTGTGTTGCATCTGGTGTTTTTGTTTACAATGCAAAGAGTACACATCAAACAAAGATATAAATGTATCTTTGTTTAATGGATATAATGGATATCTTTATACCATTCGTTTCTTACTGAGCAAAAATATAAAATACACAAAGAATACGTGTGAGACATGCAACATGTCAACAACAGAAAAATGCCTGAAATCTATGGGTGAACTTACTAGTAGAGGACAATAGTACAAGTTGTTTACAGGAAGGGATCGGATATTTTAAATAAATTGTTATCAGCAAGTTGGTTGTTTTCAACAGTTGGCAGTGGAAATTTAAACGAAATATTTGTGCTGTGAGTTGTTAAGAAAGAAGCTCCTGAAATCAGGTAGTACTGTAGTCCTTTGATACTAAGTTCATCCTTAGAGTACAACCTTTTTTCCTGTTATTTACACGTTGTACTTCTCACACATATTTTCTGCTTAGTTTACATCTTTGTCCAATAAGAACTGAGTGATATCTTCATATCTTTGCTTAATGGATACCCTTTGTGTTGTAAACAAGAGCAAATTTTTGTATACAACTAGTTTACCTTATATTTTAATTAATTCAGACACATTAGCGTGTTCTTATTAATGACAGAACATACCGAGTGGCTCTAAATACTTAAATATTGTTGTTCAGTGCAGGAGCAGACGATATCCCGCTGACCAAAACAATAGTGTAATTGGAAATGTTAGCCAACTGAAAGATGACATTGGCAGCCCGAAATCGGTTATGGCATTGAAATAAAATATTTCATAAGTATTTGCGGCAGATTTCGTTATTCATCAACTTTTATTAACGTCCGCGGAGTTTACAAGATCGAAAATGGATAAAACAACACAGAGGTAAAAAGGTTTCGAAGACTTCCGTGCGACTGCAAGCTGGATCTCGAATATCTTTTGAATATACTGGACAAAACACTCAGCACAGGAAATCAGAATGAACAAAGAAAACAGAAAAGTGATGAAGAGTTCGAGACCGCGGAGTACTGACTTGGTACAAGGCAGAACTATGGAAGACGCTTAAGAAGAACAAGCGAAAATATTCTTCTGTGTAGAAAAGGCGATTATACAAGATATCAGAAACATTGTGCCATCAGAAGGTAATTAATGATGGTAGGAAAATATTTCAATAGGAAGTTCCTATAACTTCCTTATGGTAAACAGAAATGGGCGAAAGAGAAAAGTGGGGCAAGATAAAAGTAGAAAAAATGTAATTTTAAGCATTTGAAATTTGAACTATAGAAAAATCTTATAAATTAGGTGATAAGATAAATTACTTAATAAAGAGGTACTAGAAACGTGTGTCAGGAAACAAGTGCGCGACAAACTGACATTAAAAGAAGGGAAGGATAGTGGTAAACTTATTAAACCATCCGTGATAAGTGAACTTGGCTCCTAAAAGAGCAGATATAGACAAAATTACATGAACGAACTGTCGCTGTCTGTTGGGTGTAGAACATGTTCATATCTGAAAAGACTGGCACTGGCAGAGATAGATAGATAGATAGATAGATAGATAGAGAGAGAGAGAGAGAGAGAGAGAGAGAGAGAGAGAGAGAGAGGGAGGGAGGGAGGGAGAGAGAGAGAGTGAGGGTGGGGAATCAAATCAACCTTAATACTGATCTCTGTAGAAAATAAATGTATATCTATGTGCTGAAACGAAAACTGTTGTGAGCAAAAGTGATAACTCGTCTACTGTTATTTCTTGATGTGGTTACTGAAATTTGTTCTACTTGTATTCCCATTATTATCGATTTATCGACTGTACCAATGGAGCATACCGTTGCCTCCGGTCACATAACAGTTTATACATTGATAATATAGTGTCTAATATGATTTAATTTCGTTAGCGAGAGAAAAACCTCTTTTTCTTCTCTGTTGTATCTCCTACTGTGTCCCTCCAGTCAATAATGTCGACTGGATAACACTCTTTGAAATTCTGAAGGCGTCAGGTACAGGGAGCGAAAGGTTATCGATAACTTGCTATAACTTGTACAGAAACCAGACTGCAGTTATAAGAGCTAGGCATACGAAAGGAAAGCAACAGTTCAGAAGAGACTGAGATTTGGTCTTTGCTTATCTCTATGTTATTTAGTTAGTACATTGAGCACACAGTAAAGGCAAGTGAGGAGAAATTTGGAAAACGAACTAAAGTTCACAGAGAAGAAATAAGAACTTTTAAGTTCGTCGATTAGATTGAGATTCTGCCAGAGACAACAAAGGTCTACGATGATCAGTTGAACGGAATGGATAATGTCATAAAAAGAGGGTATAAGGTGAACATCATCAAGCAGAAAACAAATTAAATAAGACAATACTGAGAGAATTAGATTTGGAAACGTAACACTGAAAGTAATAGACAGAAACTGATATTTGCCCAGCGAAATAACTGAGGACGGTCGGCGTAAAGGGAATGTAGAATGTAGACTGGCAATACCAAGAAAAACATTTCTATATAACACGGGGCATAAATTAAAATATTAGAAAGTCTTGTCCGAAGGTATTTGTGTGGAGTGAAAGCTCATAAAGAAGTGGAACACGGACGCTAAACATTTCACACAAGAACAGAATACAAGCTTTTGAAATATGGTGCTATGGAAAAATGCTGAAGATTAGATGGGTAGAACAGATAACTAATGAGGTGGTAACAAGTTGGCTGAGTAGACATTTCATTCGACGACACTACATTCCTCCACGAGAAAAGCTTGAAGTGCAATTGAAAAGTTCTGTTTATCTCACAGTTTCTAACATTTTTTAAGTTACTTATTTTTCAGACCAAAATGGGTTTATTGTGTCAGCTTACTTTGGCAGTTTTCTCAATCTGTAGCTGTATGAATGCTTTTTGTGAGGAAATGTTAATAATAAATAGTTGTTTTACAATGATGAATGTACGAGGGCATCAAGAAGTAAAATATCACTTTTTTCTGAAAGCGGGTTTATTTTATTCAAGGTTCCAATAAACCACATTATTCTCCACTCTTTTGGCTAAAGAACGCTATTTTTCGCCGCGCGGGGTGGCCGCGTGGTCTGCGGGCGTCTTGTCACGGTTCATGCGGCTCACCCCGTCGGTGGTTCGAGTCCTCCCTCGGGCATGGGTGTGTGTGTTGTCCTCAGTGTAAGTTTAAGTAGATTAAGTAGTGTGTAAGTCTAGATACCGATGACCTCAGCAGTTTGGTCTCATAGGAACTTACCACAAATTTTCCATTTTTCCTATTTTTCAACATATTCTTCGTTCAATGCGACAGCCTTACGCCACCTTACTGGGAGGGCCTGTATGGCGGGATGGTACCACTCTACTGATCGACGTCGGAGCCAACGTCTTCTTCATCAATAACCTCCCCATCATCTACGTACTGGTTCCTGCGGAGTGGATCCTTCATTAGGCCAAACAGATGGAAGTCGGAAGCTGCGAGAACCGGAATGTGGGGAGGATGGAGAAGAACAGTCCAGTGAAACTTCCTGGCAGATTGAAACTGTGTGCCCGACCGAGACTCGAACTCAGGACCTTTGCCTTTCGCGGGCAAGTGGTAGAGCACTTGCCCGAGAAAGGCAAAGGTCCCGAGTTCGAGTCTCGGTCGGGCACACAGTTTTAAACTGCCAGGAAGTTTCATATCAGTGCACACTCCGCTGCAGAGTGAAAGTCTCATTCTGGAAACATCCCCCAGGCTGTGGCTAAGCCATGTCTCCGCAGTATCCTTTTTTTCAGGAGTGCTAGTTCTGCAAGGTTCGCAGGAGAGCTTCTGTAAAGTTTGGAAGGTAGGAGACGAGATACTGGCAGAAGACCGGTCGTGAGTCGTGTTTCGGTAGCTCAGATGGTAGAGCACTTGCCCGCGAAAGGCAAAGGTCCCGAGTTCGAGTCTCGGTCGGGCACGCAGTTTTAATCTGCCAGGAAGTTTCATATCAGCGCACACTCCGCTGCAGAGTGAAAATCTCATTCTGGAGTCCAGTGAAGTTTTGTAAGTTGCTCTATGGTGCTCAGATTTGTTTGAGGCCTTGCGTTGTCATGGAAAGGAAAAGTTCGTTTGCGTTTTTCTGGTGAGGGACACGTTGAAGTCGTTTCCTCTATTTCCTGAGGGAGTGCGGAAGGCCGGAGAGGTTTGCGCGAGCTTGTTCCAGTGATGACAGACGCCTCGCCCAACGACTCACCGTGCTTTTGTTCACTGCCAGGTTATGCAAGTGCCTATGAATAAATATCGGTGGTGCTCTGGTTTTCCGCAAGAAGACAGCTTTCTGTTTGGGACGCACCTCTGTTACAAATGTCATTTTGAAGGCTACATATGGCGTCGCCACCTATCGGAACTTCATGAAACTATAGGAGCTGAAGCGGGAATATTCCACGACGTCCCACTACACATTCCGTACTGTTTCGGCCGAGAAAAAAAAAAGTGTGTTGTATTACATATTACACGTCTCTCGTAGCAATGTTTGCGACTCTATGGATCCAGATTCGGCAAGCGTTGAGGAACTTGTGAAGCTATGGAAAGGTTTTGTATTGTAGACATCTGATAGGTAGCTTCCGTATAGGAAATATTATTTTCCCTATAATAGTAAATGAACGCTAACAATCGGCCGCAGTTCGATAATCTGATTTTATGTTCGATTTTGTGTGTGTTCCTCAACTGAACGAGTGTATTTTGTTAGCTAATCTCAGTTCCCTAGCTGGTTTAATAAAATTCAGGCATTTCGTACGTCGGATTTCATGCCCAATCATATTTCAACAAATGTTTACCACCATCATCAGTGCATTCTTATTTTCTGGAAACATGAAACTACTGTGAGGTCTGCTTGGAGGGATGCAGCTGCAAAACCGTCGCCATAATGCACTGAACAAGACATAAAACCATCACCACCATTCTTCCTGCATGTCTGCCACCTAACGAGATGGCGCAGTGTCTACCACACTGAATTCACACTTGGGAGGACGATAGTTCAAATCCGCGGCCGGCCATACAGATTTAGGTTTCCCGTGATTTCCCTAAATCGCCCCAGCCAAATGCCGGTATGGTTCCCTCAGAAGGGCACAGTCGATTTCCTTCCCATCCTTGAATCTTTCCGAGCTTGTGCTCCGTCTCTAATTACCTCGATGTCGACGATATACGTTAAACCCTAATCTTCCTTCCTTACTGGATGCCTTCCATATTTCGTGACTTTTTGGACCTAAAGGAACTCGCCAACTTTGTACATTCATCTTCCTAACAAATGCTTTTAGTGTGAGCGCGTATCATGACACTTACCCTCGAAAAGACAGCCAAAAAATCATAGTACACCAAAGTACTCTGCATCCTTCATCATCTTGTAACTGCTCTTAGTGAGCAGCTCATGTTCAGAAACTAAAGAAGATTAGAGTTTAACGTCCTGTCGGCGATGAGATCATTATAGACCTATATGGAGTACATGCTAGGAACCATCCAACCATTCACCTTTAGAGATTTAGGGAAATCACGGAAAATCTAAATATGGTTGACTGCATGGGAATTTGAACCCTCGTCCTCCAGAATATGAGTCGGTCAGCAACCCATCTTCGCTGTATAATGCAAAAATATGACACCTGTGGACTAACAGGAATCACCTAAGATTACATTTTAGAACCTATGTAAAATGTAATGAAATGCGGAGGCGAGATACGATCACCAACGAACTGGAATGAGGTAAAAAGCTTGAACTACAAGTAGTGGCTTCAGTCTTGCACGGAATAATGTATTACTTGACACAAAAACGGAAGAAACTTCTGCCTCAGATGGTAATGAAGAGTGGATAGCGAACAATTAATAGCGTCTGCATACACAAGAAATTATCTTAAGCTCGTTGACGTCATTCTAACAGATCTGCTGAGTGGTCCGTCACATCATCTTCACACTTGTTACAGTGATTGCAAGGACGCACCGCAACGAGACGCAGAACAACTAGTGTCTCCTCCGTCATACCTTTACAGTGTCCCACTCGACCCTGGCGAGGTGCTCGACATTGGTTGCTACCTTCTGTGGCATAACGATGTAGGAGCTCTCGTTTTTCATTTGTGTCGGCTGGAAACTTGCTCATATTGTTGACAAACATTTGTAATGTGTTAATGCACCTGTATTTAGGATCCTGTGTAGAATATTTAATGTATGATTTAATCTCTCACTCAGGCCAAACGAATCAGATATGTATTAGGCAACTGTATAATTTACTTTTTCGTTGAGAACATACAAATTACTAGCACTTTTATTTGGTTTAATGTATGTGGTTCCCTCCCACTGTAGCTCTCAGTGGTTCACAACCCCACAGCAGACCACAGCAGTCCACCCACTCCACCGCCGCCCCACACTGAAGCCAGGGTGGTTGTGCGGACCAGTGGTTCAGTTTCTCCCCCACCCTCCCCCTCCCTCCTCCGGAGGTTAACTGGAAACCGTTCAAGGCAGAAAGTTGCAATAGAACAAAATAAAATAAAATTTAATATTTGCAGGCGACATTTAGTCACTCATAGTAGCTGTGTATGCGAGTTCAAAGAAAGTAATTGAATCATTGATCCACCACGCGCAGGGCAGTTAATGAAGCTTAACCGACTGGTAACGAAGATAATAAAGTAATAAGACCTAATTTTCATTCGCAACTGTTTTTATAAAACATGTTGTATTTTCTAAAATAATAGCCGCGCGGGATTAGCCGAGCGCTCTAGGGCGCTGCAGTCATGGACTATACGGCTGGTCCCGGCGAAGATTCGAGTCCTCCCTCGGGCATGGGTGTGTGTGTTTGTCCTTAGGATAATTTAGGTTAAGTAGTGTGTAAGCTTAGGGACTGATAACCTTAGCAGTTAATTCCCATAAGATTTCACACACATTTGAACATTTTATTCTAAAATAATAGCACAGTGATGATGACACACGTGTGTTGAAACATGTTTGGGCAAGAAAACTTAGGTTAGAGTAACCCAACAATTTTGAATTATTTCAGTATTTCTGGAATGTTTCAACGGTTTTTATGTTTTTTTTTGTTTAGTACTTAATCACTTTCTCTTTTTCATACTTTCCTTTCCATCACACTGGCTGATAAAAAGTAAACGGACATTCCTATGCGATGCGAAATTTATCACAGAGGAATGGTTCCGCCAGAAGAGGTCAGTGACTTCGAAAATGGACTAGTTACTTAATGTCGCCCGAGTAACAAATCCATCAGGGGCATTTCAGTCCTAAAGGAGTAAAAGTCGACTCTTGGAGATGTGGCTGTGAGTTGAAAATGCCAAGTAATAGCCACAACTAAGCAAGACCCGGCAGACGGCTGTACTGACGTAAATGGACTGTAGAGCGTTGTACAGCGTGGTTTTAGAAACGCATGAAATCGCCGGGAGGACTCACTCGTGATTTTGTGCCATTAGGTGTATTGCTACAGTGAAGTATGTAGGAGGTGGTGTTACCGTTAGGTGATTTTCGTGATTCGGGTGTGGTCCCGTTACTACTCTTAAGAAAACGCTAAATACTGAAGATATGAGCACATCTGACAACGTTGTGTGCAGCCTACAGTAAACGGTATGGTTGGAGACGATGATTTTTTTGTATCAACATGAAAATGCCTACCCGAGACATTGCTTTTATTTAATATGGTTATTTAATGTTGCCCGAGTAAGAAATCCGCAAGAGACATTTCAGCCCTCCTAAATCTGTCGAAGTAGACTGCTGGGGATGTGGTTGCGGGTTGAAAAAGCGAAGTAAAAACCAGAGTTACACCAAGACCTGACAGACCTCATGCACTGACGGACACAGAATATCGTTTATTGCACACGATAGTTGTAAAAATCGCATGAAATCAACGGAAGGAATAACTGCCATGTGTAATGCCAACAGTGAAATATGGGGGAGGTGGTGTTACGAAAAGGTGGCTTTCATGGTTAAAGTGAGACCCTGTTAGCTGTGGAAAGACATGAACACATCTCACAAGATTGTGTACTGCGTACAGTAAAAGAACAGACCGAAGAAGATGATTGATTGTATTAAGGGAGGTAGGACGTCAAACAGGCCGACTTGGAGCAGGAGAGGCACCACAGGACATTTTAATTTCCACTGTCTATAATTTTACAAATAAATTCATAAAACTTTAACAACATGACCAGGAAGGATTCAGGATTCATACGCATAGCAGTGGAAGCTCAAAAACGTAACAAAACACATTTTTTTACATGTGAAATTTCATCATTTTTTCACTTACTACTGGCTGCATTTGTTGCTATAGGTACACTTTTCTTCCTAAGTAAGAGAGATTCTTCAATGACTTTTGTACAGCATACAAACCATAGTTACAGGTGTATGAAAATCTAGAAGTTATTTAATTTATGAAAAAATGAATGAACTGTTACATTTTAAACTTCATGTTTAGAAAAAACTCAAGTTTTATAGTTCATTATCTCAGTTTTTTCCACAGTTTTTTAATAGATTTGGAAAATTCTAGAGTTTCATACACCTATAACTACTGTTTGTATGCTATGAAAAATTCATCGAAGAATCTCTCTTACTTAGGAAGAAAAGTGTAGCTACAGCAACAAATGCAGCCAGTAATAAGTGGAATAAATGATGAAATTTCACATCTAAAAAAAGGTATTTTGCTACGTTTTTGAACTTTACTGCGATGTGTGTGAGTCTTTAATCCTTCCTGGTCATGGTGACAAAGTTTTATGAATTTATTTGTAAAAGTATAGACAGTAGAAATTAAAATGTCCTGTGGTGACTCTCCTGCTTCAAGTCGGCCCGTTTTACGTCCTACCCCCCTTAACATGATAGTGCACACTGAACCCAATGGAACGACATTGAGATGAGTTAGAAGTGTACTTCGCACCAGTCTCCAGCGTCCAACATGACTACATTGTCAGGTATCAGCTTTTGAGGGGAAATGCACTGTCACTCCTTCACAGACGTTCAGGTAGCTGGCAAAGTGTCTCCAGCAGAGTTCAAGCAGTGTTAATGGCAGAGGGCGCACACACTTCTTATTAACGTCAACTAATAGGTGTCCGCATACTTTTGATCATGTAGCGTACTTCATCACTTACACCTTGTTCTGTTTGTCCCTAACTCTGTAGTAACCAGGGTTCCCATTCCACCTACGTCTACTGTGAAATGCAGTGTTACGAAGTGCAATAATAGTGTTTATAATAGCTCTATATTTAGTGTTGGTATTCATGTACAACACAGCTGCATTCATCTGCTGTGGACAGTGCGTAAGTGTTTTAACTATAGGGAAACTAAATTGGAGAAGCTGTTGGGAGTGTATGTACATGTGTCAGTGTGCTGCGATGCGACGTGCGAGAAACTTTCTGCGAAGCAATTTAGCGGTTGGACGTGTGTGGCTCTATTAGTTGCTCGTGACAGCCAGTCGCAGCCCAGGAGACCTGGAAGCTGAGGGAAGCGAGCGGGCAGAACACGGTGTCCTCTGCTGGCTTTGCCCGTGCTGTGTCGTGCGGTGAGGTCGGCGCCAGCGGCTTGCGTTGCACTGCAGTCGGCACACAGGCGCTGGCAACTGGCAGCTAGCAGCGAACTGAAGCGTCAGCGCAATAGCTTAGCTTAGCGTAGCATAGCATAGCATGACTTAGCGTAGCGTGGCGAGGCGGGGGGGTGCTTGCGTCTGAACCTGTCTTACTCGTGAAGTCGTCCTCTTCCTCAGCCTCCGCCTCACGGGCCAACTCTTCGGGCGTCTTCTTCTTCCGCATTAGCGGATTCGGCTCTTCCTGAGGTATCTCTTGCACCTCCTCCTTCTTCTTTATGTTGTACTGTAACACCAAACAACACCACGCATTCACAGATTGCACTAAGCAAGACAGCAGGGTAGAACAGTCACACATTATACATACTCTTTGAAATTTTGAAGGTGCATGTGTAAAGTACGCTACTGGCCATCCAAATTACTACACCAAAAAGAAATGCAGATGATAAACGGGTATTCATTGGACAAATATATTATACTAGAACTGACATGTGATTACATTTTCACGCAATTTGAGTGCATAGATCTGAGAAATCAGTACTTAGAACAACCACGTCTGGCCGTAATAACGGCCTTGATACGCCTGGGCATTGAGTCAAACAGAGCTTGGATGGCGTGTACAGGTACAGCTGCCCATGCAGCTTCAACACGTTACCACAGTTCATCAAGAGGCGTATTGTGACGAGCCAGTTGCTCGGCAACCATTGACCATACATTTTCAATTGGTGAGAGATCTGGAGAATGTGCTGTCCAGGACAGCAGTCGAACAATTTTTGTATCCACAAAGGCCCGAACAGGACCTGCAACATGCGGTCGTGCATTATCCTGGTGAAATGTAGGGTTTCCAAGCGATCGAATGAACGGCAGAGCAGTAACACATATGAAATGTAACGTCCACTGTTCAAGGTGCCGTCAATGCGAACAAGAGGTGACCGAGACGTGTAACCATTGGTACCTCATACCATCACGCCGGGTGATACACCAGTATGGCGATGACGAATACATGCTTCCAATGTGCGTTCACCGCGATGTCACCAAACACGGATGCGACCAACATGTTGTTGTAAACAGAACCTGGATTCATCCGAAAAAATGACGTTTTGCCATTCGTGAACCCAGGTTCGTCGTTGAGTACAACATCGCAGGCTCTCCTGTCTGTGATGCAGCGTCAAGGGTAACCGCAGCCATGGTCTCCGAGCTGATAGTCCATGCTGCTGCAAACGTCGTCGAACTGTTCGTGCAGATGGTTGTCGTCTTGCAAACGTCCCCATCTGTTGACTCAGGGATCGAGACGTGGCTGCACGATCCGTTACAGCCATGCGGATACGATGCCTGTCATCTCGACTGCTAGTAATACGAGGCCGTTGGGATCCAGCACGTCGTTCCGTATTACCCTCCTGAACCCACCGATTCCATATTCTGCTAACAGTCATTGGATCTCGACCAACGTGAGCAGCAATGTCACGATACTATAAACCGCAATCGCGATAGGCTACACTCCGATCTTTATCAAAGTCGAAAACGTGATGGTACGCATTTCTCCTCCTTACACGAGGAATCACAACAACGTTTTACCAGGCAATGCCGGTCAACTGCTGTTTGTGTATGAGAAATCGGTTGGAAACTTTCCTCATGTCAGCACGTTGTAGGTGTCGTCACCGGCGCCAACCTTGTGTGAATGCTCTGAAAGCTAATCATTTGCATATCACAGCATCTTCTTCCTGTCGGTTAAATTTCACGTCTGTAACACGTCATCTTCGTGGTGTAGCAATTTTAATGTCTAGTAGTGTAGTTATGGTATTAGAAGGACATGAAAGGGAAGCAGTGGTTCAGAAGGAAATGGGACTGGTTGCAACATATCCCCAAGGTCCTTAGCTCTGCACATTCAGCAGTGCAATAAGCAGATTTAGTTCATACAATGTAAGCTTTCACGGCCGGTATTGTTTTCGCTTAAAACTTCCGGGTTGATAGGCCGTGGTCGAAGTATAAAACACTCTCCTGACGTTTCGTCTCCAACTGCGGGAGACATCCTCGGAGGTAAAGCGGCGAACTGCGAAGAAAACTCGACGAAGCGCTGATTATATAGGCAGTGCAGAGGGCGCCACAGTCGATCACGTGGCGTCGGCTATGAGATTGTCTCTGGTAATGCCAACATTCTCGATTGAAAGTAATCGATCGTCACGCTTGCGGTGCAACGCTGACATCCAAATTTTATCCAGTTTAACACCTTCGTCTTTCCTGTTAAAATTATTACGATGTTTATCAATCTCGATAGCCTCTCTATACAAGCGTGCATAATAATGCGAGGTTTTTGATATGACGCTCGTCTCGCTGAATTTTATTTCATGATCACCTTCCTGGTAAACATGTTCCGCTACGGCCGATTTATCCGTGTGACCCAGGCGGCAATTCCTCTTATGTTCAACAAGACGGGTGTTCACACTTCTTTTTGTGGTACCGATGTAAACCTGTCCACAACTAAAAGGAATTTTATATACCCCCGGTGTAGCCAAAGGGTCTCGTGCATCTTTTGCCGACCTTAAAAATTCTTTTATTTTTCTGGTGGGACACTTCGACGGTTCCGAAGTTTCTGAAGGTGAAGAGGATGTTTCGCTCGGCCCAGGCACATCGTATTTACAACCGTATGGAGTCTGCAATGCTACGTGAGAGGATTCATCAGACGCGGCGAACACTGGTGGTAACCAGCAGTAAACTTTTTCATCTCCACTTGTTTCTTAGTAATACTATGCAGTGTTGTGATTGGAATAAGATTGACGGTCTAACATTCAAAACTATGGAAGTTAGTGCAGAAATGTCAGCAAATAGGCAGAAGAAGAAGTTCAATAACTTACAGAACAACATTTCAGGAGGTTCAGTTGAGGACAATTCTCGAACTGTTATTAACCTGTCTGATAAAGATTTGTCAAAAGTTGAAATTTCTGTACTAGCGAAAGGAGGCAATTTTGCTGTGACGCCCCAAAACGTACCCACAGAGGATATTGTAGCAAATATTGAGGCCGGTATCCGTCAGCTGCCACAGCAGTCCGCTGACGTAATTAGGATGGAAACGGCTAGGATTTTACGTACGTGTAAGCCACCTAAAAGTAATTTGTCGCAGGCTCAAAGGAAGGCGCTGAGGGATATAAATGGAGATAAAAACATTATTGTCCTTAATGCAGATAAGGGTAATGCCACCGTCATACTGAACAGTGAGGAAAAATCAATGACATTTTAGTTCCCTCCAATTACAAAAAACTCCAGAAAGATCCGACTATGAAGATTTTAAGAATGACAAATCGACTGGTGAAAGCTTCTTCATTTGGCTCCGACAATAAGAAGCTGCTTTGTAAAACAGAAGCATATCCACCTAGACTTTATGGCTTACCCAAAGTTCATAAACCTGGGATTCCGTTGAGGCCAATTGTCAGCGCTATAGGCGGACCAACACACGAGTTAGCTAGACACCTTGCCTCAATGCTGCAGCCTTATGTTGGTAGGACGGACAGTCATATTAAAAATTCAGCTCATTTCATTGACAAGTTAAAGGAAATGAGCGTGGGCCCGGATGATATCCTCGTCAGTTTTGACGTTGTGTCATTATTTACCATGATTCCGGTAAACGAAGCTATCTTATGCATAGCGGATATTTTTCCTACCGATATTGTGGCATTATTCCGGCACTGCCTCACCACAACCTACTTTCAATACAATAATGACTTTTATGAACAGATTGACGGAGTGGCTATGGGCAGTCCTCTCAGTCCTGCTGTGGCTAACTTATTTATGGAGACTTTTGAACAACGAGCGTTGCAGACTGCCAGTAAGAGACCAGCCAGATGGTATCGCTACGTCGATGACACGTTCGTAGTATGGACACACGGAGCAGAGGAGTTGGATGCCTTCCTGACACATTTAAACAGCGTTAATCCGAAAATCCAATTCACTATGGAGACGGAAAGGAATGGGCAATTGAACTTCCTGGATGTGTCTGTGATTAAACGACGGGACGGAACGTTGGGCCATAAGGTGCATAGAAAGCCCACACATACTGATCGTTATCTACACAAAGAATCAAACCACCACCCTAGACAAAAAAGAGGTGTAATGAAAACTTTGGTAGACAGGGCGTACAAACTTTGTGAACCTATTTATTTAAAAGATGAGATTGAACATCTACGGTCAACGTTCGTGAAGAATGGCTATTCTAGCAAGGATATAGATCGAGCACTTCGCTCTAGGCAGAGAATAAGGAGTAACGACGAACAACAGTCGTCCAAGGGCAAAGTTTTTCTTCCGTTCATTAGTAAGGTCACAGACCGCATTGGGAAAGTTTTAGGCAAGTATGGGGTGGAAACTATTTTCAGACCCACCAGAAAAATAAAAGAATTTTTAAGGTCGGCAAAAGATGCACGAGACCCTTTGGCTACACCGGGGGTATATAAAATTCCTTTTAGTTGTGGACAGGTTTACATCGGTACCACAAAGAGAAGTGTGAACACCCGTCTTGTTGAACATAAGAGGAATTGCCGCCTGGGTCACACGGATAAATCGGCCGTAGCGGAACATGTTTACCAGGAAGGTGATCATGAAATAAAATTCAGCGAGACGAGCGTCATATCAAAAACCTCGCATTATTATGCACGCTTGTATAGAGAGGCTATCGAGATTGATAAACATCGTAATAATTTTAACAGGAAAGACGAAGGTGTTAAACTGGATAAAATTTGGATGTCAGCGTTGCACCGCAAGCGTGACGATCGATTACTTTCAATCGAGAATGTTGGCATTACCAGAGACAATCTCATAGCCGACGCCACGTGATCGACTGTGGCGCCCTCTGCACTGCCTATATAATCAGCGCTTCGTCGAGTTCTCTTCGCAGTTCGCCGCTTTACCTCCGAGGATGTCTCCCGCAGTTGGAGACGAAACGTCAGGAGAGTGTTTTATACTTCGACCACGGCCTATCAGCCCGGAAGTTTTAAGTGAAGATTTAGTTCATTTTGTAGATGACACTAGTATTATAATCAATTCAAGCATAAATACAGATACACAAAATATGTTAAACAATGTTCTTAAAAGTATCAATGAATAGTTTTCTGCGAAAGGTCTCACCCTCAGTCTTAAAAAGACACAATATATTCATTCTGCACATCTAGGGGTACTAAATCAGTGATAACAGTAACACATGGCAGGAAATAATAAACAGGGTGAAAACTTCTAAATTAGAATGGTGATCCTAATTGGCGCATTTGGGGGACTGAGAATCCTCATTTCGCGATTGATATGCCTCTTCACCCTCAACGGGTGACAGTGTGGTGTGCAGTGTCCCGTCGCGGAATACTCGGTGCGATGTTCTTTAATGACAAGGTGACTACCGAACGGAACGTGAAGGTTTTGGAAGGTGATTTCCTCCCCATTGTCCAAAGTGACCCTGATTCCGACAAGATGTGGTTCATGCAAGGCGGAGTTCAACACCATCGAAGCAGGAGAGTGCGTGATGTGCTCAGGGAGCACTTTGGGGACCGCATTCTGGCTCTGAGGTACCTAGAGGCCACTGGCATGGGCGTATCGAACAGGTCATAACCTAAATCGTAATATCTGTTGTGGCGCTTACAAGTGGAATAAAGTGTGTGCATGCCGTTTTTTCATATAGTTTAATAATTGTAACGCTGTATAACTGCGTAGGAGACTGACACAAGTAGAGAATTGAGCAGTAATAAAGTTAGCAGCGTAGCGTGAAGGAGTCGCCATCCGTTTTCTGGCGGTGGCGCTGTTGTCGCAATGAAGGCTTCGGTGTCTCCCTCTACCGGGAAAGGGGAAAAATGGGCTGTTCGCGTGGGTTTAGGAAGTGGCTGTATGGGCTCTCGTGGAGAGTTGGCAGTCGGGGCATCAAGAAGCGACTTCTCTGCCGGTGCTAGAGGGACAGCACGCAGACCGCGGCATCAGCCTAAATGACGCGAGCAGCGGCTCCGTGGTGTGGGGCGTTAACTGCTCGTCGCGAAAGGAATATTTCTGAGCGAGGGTCCGCAAGGGGCCTAATCTGCAGTTCGGCCGTATGCCGTCGACCGGCGAGGAGGTTCTGAAAATCGGCGCGCCTTCCTGCGTCCGTTGAAACGGCTGGGAGCGGGCGGTCGGCAGAGCATTTGGAGGTGCTGCGTTGGTTCAGTCCTGGGAGTCGTAACGCACCAGAAGTTGAGTATTGATTGTTAACAGATTTTATGAAGTTTAATTGAATTCAATTTACTTATTCTTGTTAATTATACCAGCCTTATTTTGGGGGGGGGGGGGGGGTTTCCCGCCATTCATTCTCATCTGCCCACCCGCGGGAAGGTGGTAATATTAGAAAGTGTTGTCCGTTTGTCCCCATTTGAGGACGAAAGGGGGGGAGTCGGAGTAAATCTGTGGTGCGGATTGCTTCTTTCCCCTCCCAGCTTACCTACGAGTTTATTCGACTGTCGGCCTCTGCCATGCCTGTGAAAGTCTAAGGCACCAATGAGTGTACTGTTTAAAACGCAAGGCACTAAGACCTGATCCAGTATCTCGCCTGCCGTAACTAGTGTTACTAGACTCAAGTGTAAAATGTACCCTAAGAAAGAAGAGAAATTCCTTTTGCCTCGTGGCAAGAACTAGTCAATTGCATAACGAATTCCTGCTCATCTGGAAGCTGTAACTTACGTAAATTTGTGGTTATGTATATTTGGCTACAATCAAGCAAGGTTGATGTACGCCGTAGTGGATTTTTTATATTGTTTCTAGTCAGCAAAAACTGTTGTGTTTAAGACTTTTACTCAACGTGCTTATGTGTTTTATACAGGTAGTTAGTTATTAGTGTGTTTTCTTGCCATGCAAAAGTTTGCCATTTCATTACGGGTAGAAATTGTTGCCTTGAAAGGAGAATGTTGTAAAAGTTCGCCGGCTGGAGTGGCCATGCGGTTATAGGCGCTACAGTCTGGAGCTGCGCGGCCGCTACGGTCGCAGGTTCGAATCCTGCCTCGGGCATGGATGTGTGAGATGTCCTTAGGTTAGTTAGGTTTAATTAGTTCTAAGTTCTAGGGGACTGATGACCTCCGCTGTTAAGTCCCATAGTGCTCAGAGCCATTTTTTGTAAAAGTTCGCAAGTCCTACCTGGCGAGCGTGTGTGTTTGCCGTAAAGTTATTAACTGTGAATGTCCCCCCGTGTGCATGACTCATGCGTTTTGGTTTTTCTATTTTGAGAACTTTTGGAAACAGGATTGTCTTTATATGTTGCAGACAAGTTAGATTCTGCGCCATTTAATGAATGGAGTGAAATTCACCTGTAATTTATCTGAGCTTGAAATATTATAAAGCGTCGCGTTTTATACGTTAAACTTCTTGCCTGTACTTGTCTTTTACTGGCGTGAAATTTTTTATAATAATTTAATAATTTAAAAGTCCTTTCGTATCGTAAATTGTGACTTATTTGTGAAATGATTGTAGTTCTTAAATATCCTAAAGTCTTGCACCAAATTTGAATAAAGAGTGTTACTGAAAATTGTGTGTAATTTCACCAGTTATTCCTTGACACCTACTTGCACTTTACATTTTGTGTACTAATTGAGATTAATAACCTTTGGTGAACCGGTGGTAATTTTACGGTTCAAGAAAGATTTTTCCTTCGCTCCACGTGCGAAGAGGATAGGATAGAAAGTAGCTAATATTAGCAACGAGCACCTTCCGCCGTGCAGTGCACAGTTGCAGGGTTGATACGCAGATGCAACAGACTGTTTGAGGTCTTGCTCGAGAACAATGCACGGATACAAATGCGGGGAGAGACTTAACGGAGCAAAGCAGGCAGGCGGCGAGTTGCTGAGCTGTGTACGCACACACACGCACCCAGATAGAGAGAGAGAGAGAGGGAGAGAGAGAGAGAGAGAGAGCGGCCGCTTTGAGCCCCGGCGGCAGGACCTCGGCTGACGTCACACACCGGGGCGCTGTCCGCGCGGCTGACCAAAGGGCTGGGAGCCGCGCTGTGTGGCGTTGTAGGCCGGCTGCCTTGCCCACGCGAAACGCGCTGACGTTCCACGGGCAAACGCGTTCCGACGTCGCACAGTGCAAAGGAGAGTTTTCGGTTATGCAAATGCACAGTGCGGTGAAATGAGACTCGAAAATGACTGTACACCACGTCGGCGCTTGTACATACTTTGCAACAGGCGTACAACGTGTGACGAACGACACGTGTAGTCTTTTTCAGGACATTACCGACAATCTTTGAGAGACGATGCGACACACGCAGAGGATCATTTTCTGTTGAGAAATATACAGGCTGTTTCAAAGTCGTTGTATCAAAGGTCAGAGGTGATAGATCACGACATAGGGAACAACTTAGAGACAAAATATTCGCTAACACTTGCCGGCAGCCATAAGCGTTCTTTAGTATTGGTTATGCCACGGAGAGGTGACAGGGCATAGGCGTTCTTCGGCGTGCGTAAAACCTTGTTTCTTGTCAATAATCGAGTCCTCTTCTGCGTGTGAGAGGAGGTAGGCCCAGTGAAATTAAAGTTCCTCGTTTGCTTCTAAAATACACTACTAGCCATTAAAATTGCTACACCAAGAAGAAATGCAGATGATAAACGGGTATTCATTGAACAAATATATTATACTAGAACTGACATGTGATTACATTTTCACGCAATTTGGGTTCAAAGATCCTGAGAAATCAGTTTCCAGAACAACCAGCTCTGGCCGTAATAACGACCTTGGTACGCCTGGGCATTGAGTCAAACAGAGCTTGGATGGCGTGCAGAGGTACAGCTAGCTGCCCATGTAGCTTCAACACGATATCACAGTTCATAAAGTGTAGTGACTGGCGTATTGTGACGAGCCAGTTGCTAGGGCACCATTGATCAGACGTTTCCAGTTGGTGAGGGATCTGGAGAATGTGCTGACCAGGGCAGCAGTCGAACATTTACTGTATCACGAAAGGCCCCTCCAGAGCCTGCAATATGCGGTCGTGCATTATCCTGCTGAAATGTAGGGTTTCGCAGGGATCGAATGACGGGTAGAGCCACGGGTCGTAACACATCTGAAATGTAGCTTCCACTGTTCAAAGTGCCGTCAATGCGAACAAGAGGTGACCCAGACGTTTAACCAATGGCAACCCATACCATCACGCCGGGTGATATGCCAATATGACGATGATGAATACAGGCTTCCAATGTGCGTTCACCGCGATGTCGCCAAACACGGGTCCGATCATCATGATGCTGTACACAGAACCTGGATTCATCCAAAAAAATGACGTTTTGCCATTCGTGCACTCAGGTACGTCGTTGAGTACACCATCGGAGGCGCTCCTGTCTGTGATGCAGCGTCAAGGGTAACCGCAGCCATGGTCTCCGAGCTGATAGTCCGTGCTGCTGCAAACGTCGTCGAACTGTTTGTGCAGATGGTTGTTGTCTTGCAAACGTCCCCATCTGTTGACTCTGGGATCGAGCCGTGGCTGCACGATCCGTTACAGCCATGCGGATAAGATGCCTGTCATCTCGACTGCTGGTGATACGAGGCCGTTGGGGTCGTGCACGGCGTTCCGTATTACCCTCCTGAACCCACCGATTCCATATTCTGCTAACAGTCATTGGATATCGACCAACGCGAGCAGTAATGTCGCGATACGATAAACCACAATTGCGAAAGGCTACAATTCGACCTTTATGAAAGTCGGAAACGTGATGGTACACATTTCTTCTCCTTACACGAGGCATCACAACGACATTTTACCAGGCAACGCCGGTCAACTGCTGTTTGTGTATGAGAAATCGGTTGGAAACTTTCCTCATGTCAACACGTTGTAGGTGTCGCCACCGGCGCCAACCTAGTGTGAATGCTCTGAAAAGCTAATGATTTGCATATCACAGCATCTTCTTTCTGTCGGTTAAATTTCGCGTCTGTAGCACGTCATCTTCGTGATGTAGCAATTTTAATGGCCAGTAGTGTACGTTTCTCCTCTTAGATATATTTTTTATGGGTTCCTTTATGATAATCACTGTGTGTATTTACTGGGGTAGTACTCTACGGCATTGGCTGCTTACCTAGCTTGCATTTATCATCAATGGCTCGCCCATCGCAGTCCCAAGCGTTTGGAAAAAGGCGCAGGTGCCTCCAGTATATAAGAAGGATAAAAGAACGGACCTGCAAAATTACAGACCAATACTCCTAACTTCTGTTTGCTGCAGAATCCTCGAACATATTCTCAGTTAGAGTATAATAAACTTTCTTGAGGCTGAGAAGCTTATGTCCACGAATCAGCATGATTGTAGAAAGCATCTCTCATGCGAAACTCAGCTTGCCCTTTTCTCACATGATATACTGCAAACTATGGATGAAGGGCAACAGGCAGATTGCATTTTTTTAGATTTCCGGAAAACATTTGACACGGTGCCCCGTTGCAGCCTGTTAACGAAGGTAGGGGCATGTGGAATACGTTCACAGATATGTCAGTGGCTCGATGACTTTTCATGTAGTAGAATCCACTACGTTGTACTCGACGGCGAGTGTTCATCGCAGACAAGGGTATGGCCAGGAGCGCCCCAGGGAATTGTGATAGGATCGCTGGTAGTAGTAATTCCCTATGGGACCAAACTGCTGAGGTCATCGGTCCCTAGACTTACACACTACTTCATCCTACTTACGCTAAGGACAACACACACACCCATGCCTGAGGGGGAACTCGAACCTCCGACGGGGGGAGCCGCGCGAATCGTGGCAAGGCGCCCGAGACCACGCGGCGATAGGGTTGCTGTCGTTCTCTGTATACATAAATGATTTGGTGGACAGGGTGGGCAGCGGTTGTTTGCTGATTATGCCGCGGTGTACGGTGACGCGTCGAAATGTAGTGGCTGTGGGAAGATACAAGAAGACTTAGAAAAAATTTCCGGTTGATGTGATGAATGGGACTAGCCCTAAGTGTGGAAAAATGTAAGTTAATGCTGATGAGTAGGAAAATGAAATATGTAATGTTCGGATACAGTATTGCTAGTCTCCTGCTTGATTTAGTCAAGTCGTTTAAATACCTGGGAATATCGCTGCAAAGCGATATGTGGTGGAACGAGCATGTGACAACTGTGGTAGGGAAGGCGAATATTCGACTTCCGTTTATTGGGAGAATTTTACGAAAGAGTGGTTCACTAGTAAAGTAAACCGCGTGTAGGACGCTGGTGCGACCTATTCTTGAGTACTGCTCGAGTGTTTGGCATCCGTACCAAGCGGACTGTAGATGGATATCGAGGCAATTCAGAGGCGGGCTGCTGGATTTGTTACCGGTAGGTTCGAACAGCACGTAAGTGTTACGGAGATACTTCGGGAACTCAAATAGAAATCCCTGGAGGGAAGCCGACGTTCTTTTCGAGAAGCTCTATGGAGAAAATTTAGAGAACCGATGTTTGAAGCTGACTGCCGAACGATTCTACTGCCGCCGACATTCACTGCGCATAAGGTCCACGAAGGTAAGTCATAACGAATTTAGTAGTGCTAATTAATTATTTTTTATTTTATAGACCACATACGATGCCTAATACGAATGGATGACAAAGGTTTGATTGAAAATGAAATAAACATTCAGTTCCAAAAGACGAGTAGTATTTATTCTTGACTGCGCGGTAAACATAATTGTAGTAGAAACTCAGGAAGAATAGCAGCAAATAATAATGATGTGCACTCAGTCCTTGTGGAACCAATCGAAGAGCTACTTGATTGTGAACTAGCGGCTCCAGTCACCAAAACTGACAACGACCGCAAGAGCGGCGTACTGACCACATGACCCTCCTCTTCCGCAACGGGTAATGCCTATCGGATGAGGGTGACACGGCGGTCGATCAGTACCGTTGGGTCTTCCGAGACCTATTCGGACGGAGAGGTTCGCGCGACTTCGTTACAGTGGTGACAGATGCCTCGTCCAATGACTCACCGTGTTTTTGTTCACTGCCAGGTGTAACATCATAGATTAAGGGTCGACCTGCGACAGCAATCGCACAACTTGCGTACGGGCCGCTAGACGCCGCCGCGAGCGCTAAGAGTGCATTGCGGTCGCAGGCACGCGTGTTGCGTACGGGCCGCGAGGTGCCGCCACGAGCGCAACCGTATATAAATGCCGACAGAGTTCGGCCAGCTCTCATTTTGATTGGCATCTCATTTTTGCCTATTGTCTTATTTGCTTAGTTGCTTAGCTCTTATTCGTTTATGGCTCATGTTATTGTGCTCTCTTTAAGCCATTCTGATTGTTTTGATTTACTCCCATTTGAGAAGTGCTCATTTTGGCATTTCACTTTTGCATATTTCTAATTTTGCTAATAATATGCTCCTTAGCTTTTTACAGTTGAACTCATTAACATAGTCTCATGTACTGTTTGTTCATTTCAGCCTGTTCATATTTTGATGTTCTTTAAATACTGTAATAATTATCGGAAGCATTTCTTCCCTTAATCTTGTGTAAAGTATTCTCGATGTAGGATTTGTTCTGTCACACATGTGTAAGGTTTTGAATATAAATTATATACGAAACTGCGCTTTGAAAGGAATTTATTTTTCAGTTTGTACTACATCAGACGACAATTTTGATATGAGGGAGAAATTTGAGGGGCGAACCCATGGAAATGGTCTTAAGTGATCCCCTTTAAAAATAAAAATTTGTGTGACACTGAAAGACGTGACACTGTAGGCACGGAAAATTTATATATATATATATATATATATATATATATATATATATATATATATATATATATAATTATACGTCACACAGGTCTCCGTAGATGTTCTACAAGCGCAAGTGAGTATCTGCGATGCCCTGGTTTTCCGTCAAAAGAAATTCAATGACAGGACTCTCCTGGAACGGACCTCCGTTACAGACGTCATTCTGAAGGCTACGTATAGCGTCACCACCTATCGAAACTTCATGGAAGAATAGGGGCTAAAGCGGGAATATTCCATGATGTGGGGCATATTTCGCATTTTTGCAACAGAAACTGGCCGAGAAAATAATGAGTTACATTACTTATTGAACGCGCATCGTATCCAGTTTCTCATGTAGATGTTTCGTTCCCACTCTTACAACATTACTTTAGACAAAGTAACAAGGCAACGTTGTTAAGAAAAATGTGTCGTCTTCTGCAGCAACCTGAAACTCCCAAGTCCCGACTTGTCCTCGTCGTAGTTCACCGATATACTTCAGACAAACGATGGAAATGGATTTTAACAAAGCCATGGTCAAATATTTCACTGCTGCTCTATAATGATGTTATTGTGAGAAGAACTGAAAAAAAAACTGCTCACTTATTCAGCCGTATGTCGACAAAATTTCGAAGTAGTGTAAAGACTGGCAACTTCTTAAATGTTTAGAGATGTAATCTTGTGCACTTCATAAAACGTAGTATTCTGTCTGTACAAAATCAAAGAATTTTGAACCGGTAAACTCGTGTGAATAGTGTGTGCCTGTGTAGCAATTCGTAGGTGTACAGGCTAAAACGAAACGATCTCATAGGATCGGTTGTAACTAAAGCAAGTGGCAGACTTCGATTCGTTGGTGGAACACTATGGAAATGCCATCAATCTGCAAACGAGACTGCTTACAAGGCACTCGTGTGACCCTTCCTAGAATATTGCTTGAATGTGTGGAACCTCTACCAAAAATGACTAACAGGGAATAGTGAACGTATACAGACAAGAACAGCAGGAATCTCCACAGGCTTGTTATGCGTCGGAAAGTATCGTGGAATGCTGCAAAAACTGAACTGCCAGATACTTCAAGTTAGATGCAAACTATCCCGAAGAGCCTACTTACATAGCTTCAAGAAATAGCTTCAAATGATGACTCTAGGAATATACTACAACCTCCTGCCTGTCACAATTGAAAGAACGGTGAGGGCAAGACTAGATTAATTACAGTGCACACAAAGGCATGTAAGCAGTCATTCTTTCCGCACTCCATATGTGAATGGGTACGATGAGAAATACACTCTGCCGCGCACTTTAGAGTGATTTGCAGATTCTGGATGTAGATGTGCATGCAGATATGACGTGACAGCCTAAAATCACATGATATACCGGGTGTAACAGGATAAGTGCAGATTACCGAACAACATTACACCAGTACTACGTCACTTCCAGACTAATAATTAGAGCTGTTACAAGGAGATTCAGAAGGATGTAGGTTGCAGTAGGTACTGGGAGATGAAGAAGCTTGCACAGGATAGAGTAGCATGGAGAGCTGCATCAAACCAGTCTCAGGACTGAAGACCACAACAACAACAACAAGTCGTATGTTTTTATGTTGGCTACTACCTCCAACTACATGTGGCAGGAGCAAGCCATTAATGCTGATCTTCCCCTGGTTAGCAGCTCAGGTGCTGAAGAGTGGACACGTAGACGTAAATCGTTAGTTTATCGTGAGACGCGTAGTCTTTTTACCGGTGCAGTTATAGTCATGCAGTAAACATCAGGTCTTAAAGTCTGTTACGTGTTTTTGGGAAGGCTGTTCGACGCTGAGGAAAAAACCACCAAGACCTGTGTGGTTACGCATATAAAAATGTCTGCACATTTACCCCTCTCGCCCTGCATATTGAGGAAACAAACTGGTCACAGCGATAATCTGTAGCCTGTTCTTTAACTCCCCTACTGTCCATGCCATAGTACTGTTAGTTATTTAATTAGATGTTTCAAAGATAGAATGCACGATTTCGATCGAAAAGAGATGGAACGAGTACGTTTGCAAGCTCTATATACGTGTAACTGTTTTTTATTACAGCTGCATCATGGCCATTTATATATTATCAAACGTCACAAAGGACTCAGTTAAATAACAGTTAACACGTTAAGTCCCTTTTCGCGATTCAAGGTACATATGAAACATAAATTTAAGAACAAAATGACCATACTTACCGTGCTTAATTAAATTTTCGTCCATACACAGAGCTAACGAAAGTCGTGGGAACATAAAAAATGGTTAAAATGGCTCTGAGGACTATGGGACTTAACTTCTGAGTTCATCAGTCCCCTATAACTAACAGGGGACCTAACTAATCTAAATACATCACAAACATCCATGCCCGAGGCAGGATTCGAACCTCCGAACGTAGCGGTCGCGCGGTTGCAGGCTGTAGCGCCTAGAACCGCTCGGCCACCCCGGCCGCCGTGGGAACATCCTAATTATTGTGTGGAACCTCCTTTTTCCTGGCGCAGTGCAACAACTCGGCGTGGCATGGACTCAAATAATCGTTGTAAGTTGGAAGTACCTCGTATTGAGCCATGCTGCCTCTGTAGCCGCACATAATTGTGAAAGTGTTGGTTCAAAATGGTTCAAATGGCTCCAAGCACTATGGGACTTAAAATATGAGGTCATCAGTCTCCTAGACTTACAACTATTTAAATCTTACTAACCTAAGGATATCACACACATCCAAGCCCGAGGCAGGATTCGAACCTGCGACCGTAGCGGTCGCACGGTTCCAGATGTAGCACCTAGAACCGCTCGGCCACTCCGGCCGGCGCGAAAGTGTTGACGGTACAGGATTTTGTACACGAAATGACCTTTCAATTATGTCCCATAAATGTTCGATGGGATTAATATCAAGCGATCTCGGTGGCCAAATCATTCGGACCAGCTGTCCAGTACATACTTCATATCAACCGCAAACAACCGTGGTCCGTTACAAGGTGCACTGTCATCTATCAAAACTCCATCGTCACTTGGGAGCATAAAGTCCTTGAATGGTAGCAAATGGTCTATAAGTAGCTAAACATAACCATTTCCACACAATGAATGGTCCAGATGAACAAGAGAACCCAATCCATTCAGTGAAAACACAGCCCACACCATTATGGAGCCTCCACCAGTTTGCACAGTTCACGACCTGGTTCCATGTTCCGTGGGGTCTGCGCCACACTCGAACCCTACCATGAGCTCTTCTTATCAATTGAAACCGGAATACATCTGATCAGACGGCGGTCTTCCTATCGTCTTGGATACAACCGATATCATCACGAGCCCAGTAGATGCGTTGCAGAGACGATGTCGGGCTGTTAGCAGAGGCACTCACGTTGGTCGTCTGTTGCCATAACCCACAAACGCTGACTTTCGCCGGACTCTCTTAACTGACACGTTCGTCGTTCGTGTTGCTTGTCTGTTAGCACTGACAACTCTACTCAAAGGCCGCTGCACTCGGTCGTTAAGTGAAGTCTGTCGGTCACTGTGTTGTCCGTGGTGAGAGGTAATGCCTGAAATTTGGTATTCTCGACACACTCAAGACACTGTGATTCTCGGAATAGTGAATTCCCTAACGATTTCTGAAATGGAATGTCCCACACGTGTAACTCCAATTGCCATTCCGCGTTCAAAGTCTGTTTATACCCGTAGCGCGGCCATAATAACGTCGTAAACTTTTTCAGGTGAATTACCTGAATACAAATGAAAGCTCCACAATGCACTGCCCTTTTATAACTTGTACACGCGATACTGCCGCCATTTGTATGTGTGCATATCGCTATCCCATGATTTTAATGACTTCAACGTAGAATTTAAATAGTTGTGCAGATTATTTCAGACTTCATATAAATATGTTTTCTACCAGCCAGACAGTTGCGGGCGGAGTGGCCGAGCAGTTCTAGGCGCTACAGTCTGGAACCGCTCGACCGCTACGGTCACAGGTTCGAACCCTGCCTCGGGCATGGATGTGTGTGATGTCCTTAGGTTAGTTAGGTTTAAGTAGTTCTAAGTTCTAGGGGACTGACGACCTCAGAAGTGAAGTCCCATAGTGCTCAGAGCCATTTGAACCATTTGAACCAGACAGTTTGCTTTAATTTCTAGTTGATCACAGTTATTGTGGTTGTATTTTGAATTCTTTTCTGAGCCACTGAAAGCGTTACTAATAAGAAAAGAAAATCAATTTTTCAATTTGTTTCTTATAGTTTTGGATGGAACATTTCTAATTGGGCGCTGAGTATAATGAATTTAAGTTCCCAATATATACTCCATAGAGGGTATCTGTCCTTAGCTCGTGGTCTTGTGGCAGCGTTCTCGCTTCTCGCGCACGGGGTCCCGGGTTCGATTTCCGGTGGGTTCACGGATTTTCTTTTTGTCGAGATGACTGAGTGTTGTTGTGTCATCATTATCATTCATCCCCATTACGTTCGGAGGAAGGCAATGGCAAACCACCTCCGCTAGGACATTGCCTAATACGCCGGTGCGGGTTTCCCGCATCGTCCACTACGCTCCTCGGAGTATGGGGCCTCATCATCATCAGAGGTTACCTGCGAGGTCACCATGGGCAAGTACTGTACATTATGCTCACTGTTCCCGTTTGTGATATCAACACTCATCTGATAAGCTGCTATAGAAGGCCTTGCCATAAGATATCAATAAGAGGAAATACGCCAAACACGTTATTAAATTGAATCCTTTCTTTTGCAAAACTACGATTTATGCTAAGAGCAAGGTCATCAATATGTGCACACTAAAATTTAGATTTTTGTACTCCTATACTGAATCGACTATGTTCTTTTTTATGTAATTTTATTTGTTTCATGGAACTGTAGATACTGTTTTTTTTAAATGAGAGACCATTTGCAGAGTCCCACTTATTAATGTTTGGAAAATCCCTGATTGGATTAATTATTATACTTATATTATAATAGGAATATTATATAGGAAGGCAATGGCAAACCACCTCCGCTAGGACATTGCCTAATACGCCGGTGCGGGTTTCCCGCATCGTCCACTACGCTCCTCGGAGTATGGGGCCTCATCATCATCAGAGGTTACCTGCGAGGTCACCATGGGCAAGTACTGTACATTATGCTCACTGTTCCCGTTTGTGATATCAACACTCATCTGATAAGCTGCTATAGAAGGCCTTGCCATAAGATATCAATAAGAGGAAATACGCCAAACACGTTATTAAATTGAATCCTTTCTTTTGCAAAACTACGATTTATGCTAAGAGCAAGGTCATCAATATGTGCACACTAAAATTTAGATTTTTGTACTCCTATACTGAATCGACTATGTTCTTTTTTATGTAATTTTATTTGTTTCATGGAACTGTAGATACTGTTTTTTTTAAATGAGAGACCATTTGCAGAGTCCCACTTATTAATGTTTGGAAAATCCCTGATTGGATTAATTATTATACTTATATTATTACCAGAAAGTACCAACACTGTTGTATGTGAAGTGAAGAGTCATTTACGTTTGTAAGGAATGTGAGAGGACTCAAAACTGAATTCTGTGGAACACTTTGTCATTTCTTCCCATTCACTAAAATTTTCTTCCATTCCCGCAAACACTTAAAGATTGATCATCACGTTTTGCGATCTATTTTTACAAAATAATTTTTCTTTTAGTCCCAGTTCTGCACTTGACTGGAACTGGAAGCCGAAATAATAAAGCTAAAACTATGGCTCTTTCCGTGCTCTGGCGCAGTAACGCTATCTTGGGTTCACGCTACCTAATTCCTCTAATAGACATGTTCGAGATCATTTGTGGTCAAGGAAACTGCAGCGCCACTGTCATTACCACAGGTGGTGAATTACAGGCCTGCGTAATCTGTGGCTTCCCGCTCTCGTACTGCCGTAAAACATGTTAAAAACCTCTGAAACGCAAGTTTCGTTTTTTTACCAAGACGGCCATATTGATCGTTAATTACAGTGCTATAAACAGCGAAGCTTATAAGTACACGACGAAATTCAGTGGTCACTCCCAGCTCTATAGTAACCCTCACGTGCTAGCAGTTGCTTACAAACAGAGGCTCAAGTAGTCACGAGAGATGTTAAACTCCGATTATTCCGACAAGAGGGCGCCGCAGTATTTTTGAAATCTGATTTATCAGAAAGTGGCAGTTCCAGATAACACTCTAAGGAAAAAAAGAAAAACGACGCACCACGAAGGAATTATGTGAATATGACGGAAATCGATAGATGTGACGTGGACGTACAGACAAACAAATGATTGCATCAGAAGAGTGTATGATTTACTCAAGATAAAGGAATTTGTAAGTAGGCTGTTTATGTTTTCTTATTGGCAACGTTACGTAGCGCTCTGTATGAAAATCACTGGTTCAAATGGTTCTGAGCACTATGGGACTTAACTGCTGTGGTCATCAGTCCCCTAGAACTTAGAACTACTTAAACCTAACTAACCTAAGTACATCACACATATCCATGCCCGAGGCAGGATTCGAACCTGCGACCGTAGCAGTCGCGCGGTTCCGGACTGAGCGCCTAGAAGCGCTAGACCACCGCGGCCGGCAAAATCACTGGCTGTGCTGTGTGCAGTCTGTGGCTAGTTTGCATTGTTGTCTGCCATTGTAGTGTTGGGCAGCGGCAGCTGGATGTGAACAGCGCGTAGCGTTGCGCAGTTGGAGGTGAGCCGCCAGCAGTGGTGGATGTGGGGAGAGAAATGGCGGAGTTTTGAAATTTGTAAGACTGGATGTCATGAACTGCTATATATATTATCACTATTAAGGTAAATACATTGTTTGTTCTCTATTAAAATCTTTCATTTGCTAACTATGCCTATCAGTAGTTAGTGCCTTCAGTAGTTTGAATCTTTTATTTAGCTGGCAGTAGTGGCGCTCGCTGTATTGCAGTAGTTCGAGTAACGAAGATTTTTGGTGAGGTAAGTGATTTGTGAAAGGTATAGGTTAATGTTAGTCAGGGCCATTCTTTTGTAGGGATTTTTTAAAAAGATTGCGTTGCGCTAAAAATATCGTGTGTCAGTTTAAGCACAGTCTTGTATAATTTTTCTAAGGGGACGTTTCAAATTCACAAATTGAGCAACTCAATAATGCGTTTGTTCACGTCTGGCCCTTATCCAAGCATTTGTCAGCCTTGACATTGATTGATAGAGTTGTTGGATGTCCCCCTGAGGGATATTGAGGCAGATTCTATACAACTGGTGCGTTAGCTATTCAAAATCCAAAGATGGCTCGAGGGGCCTGGCGATTATGCTCCAAACTTTCTCAATTGAGGAGAGATCCGGTGACTTGCTGGATAAGGTAGTGTTTGGCAAACACGAAGACCGGCAGTAGAAACTCTTTCCGTGTGCGGGCGGGTATTATCTTGCTGAAAAGCAAGCCCAGGATGGCTTGCTTGCCATGAAGGACAACAAAATGGGGCGTAGAATATCGTCGACGTACTATTGTACTGTAAGGATGCTGCAGCCGCGGTGGTCTAGCGGTTCTGGCGCTGCAGTCCGGAACCGCGGGACTGCTACAGTCGCAGGTTCGAATCCTGCCTCGGGCATGGGTGTGTGTGATGTCCTTAGGTTAGTTAGGTTTAAGTAGTTCTAAGTTCTAGGGGACTTATGACCTAAGATGTTGAGTCCCATAGTGCTCAGAGCCATTTTTTGAACTTATTAAACGCCCCTCGTATTTTACTATCGCTTTTGCAACAGCCGTTCTATTCCAGTGAGGAAGCGTAGCTTGGAAAGGTTTCTGAGGGGCTGTGAATGAGACGACCTGAAACCGAGCAAAAGTGAAATAGTGACAAGAGAAGCAGAGCAGATTTTTATTGCAAAAGATGTGACACTGTGAGCTGTGAACGTTCATATATCTGGGAAGGTAGACAAGGGAAGAAATAAGAAGAGACGTCCCAGGTTCACGTCTCATTTGGCGTTGCTGAAGGAACAATCTCGGCATTCACCGGAAGTAAAACAGAAAGAGGAATAAAATCCTAAATCAGGTTGGCCGTTCAGAGATCTGAACTCCATTTCTCCACAAATCAAGTCTTGAACGGAAAAGTGCCCCATATTACTCGGTGTAGACAATTTATGAACTGAAATATATTTTTGTAGCTCCATTATAAGTTGCACTGAGAAGAATCATTTCTTTTTTTTTATTTCTTGATGTTGTCTAGCTTCGGACACATGTGTGTATTTTCACATCATCCGTATCGTAAGTGAGACAAATAAAGGCGATGGCCTATGTACAGAAACTGCCCCTGCAGTGACGAACAAAGAGGCACTATGGTCGACTCAACAACAGTAAAGGCTCACTGGCCGTTTGACCATCTTTTTCTGTGCGGATGCACAAACAGTGCCCGAACTCTTACGGGAATCGGCAAAAAGCCGCGAGTAATGAGTATAATGGGCAAGGGCACTAAGACTATAATTCGGGACAATAAGTTGGGAACGTGGGTCTCACGGGAGGCGTGACAGAGGTAAGTCCCTGCAGTCGCACTATCCTCTGTGTCCTCGGTGGCTCAGGTGGATTGCCGGCACGGTAGCTCAGCGTGTTCGGTCAGAGGGTTTAACTGCCCTCTGTAATAAAAAAACTGAGTTAATCGATTAACAACGAACTTAAACGGATGTCTTACGACGTCCGCCCCGAGCAGATGCAACGAACAAAAGCGAACTAAATGAGATTAAAAAAAAAAAAAAAGATGGATAGAGTGTCTGCCATATAAGCAGGAGATCTCGGGTTCGAGTCCCGGTTGGGGCACACATTTTCAACTCTCTCCGTTGACTTATCAACGCCTGTATGCAGCCAGGGGTATTCATTTCATCTTAACAGTTAACAGACCACATAGGACGGACACTACATAACTCTAACTTGCTCTCTCTTTTTCATGGGAGAAACCCGCAGGTATTTTCATACTAGACAGTTTGAAAATAACAACTGTTAGCAACACTTATTTTAATATAAGAGGCTCATTAAAAAGCAGAGAGGAAATTATTAAACAGACAGTGCTATTAAAGGGGGACCTGGAATGCTTGGTACGCCACAGAACGCACAGTGAAACAGTTCTCTCTTAAATAGTCTATCCTTCCAGAAAACGCATACAGTGTTATTAATGGGGGACCTGGGATGTCATGTACGCCACAGAACGCACAGTGAAACAGTTCTCAGTAACAAGCTAGATAATTAATCTCTTAATATTTTTTCAAATTTTTCTCCACATGCCGGCCGAGGTAGCCGAGCGGTTCTAGGCGCTACAGTCTGGAACCGCGCGACCGCTACGGTCGCAGGTTCGAATCCTGCCTCGGGCATGGGTGTGTGTGATGTCCTTAGGTTAGTTAGGTTTAAGTAGGTCTAAGTTCTAGGGGACTGATGACCTCAGAAGTCAAGTCCCATTGTGCTCAGAGCCATTTAAATCATTTTTTTTTCTCCACATATCATACCTGTAGCAAATTCTGTAAATATTTTCAGTTCTCCATAGACTCTACTCAGCATTAGCAACGATACACAATATTACGCATAATCATTAATTTAATTGTCAGAAATAGTCAGTAATGGTAAAATAAATTTATGACTGACAACTTTATATAAATAACGTAATCTACAGAAAATGTAGCGCCTCCGACTGTATCGAAATTATTTGTGAAACCATACGTTGATAATATTTCTGTAGCATATTTTGACTTAAAAAACAAACGGTATGAGTCATGATTTCCGTGTGTGTGTGTGGTATTCCTGCGTAAGGTAGGAGGCACAGCATCTTTAAGTAGACAGACAGAAATACAATTACCAACATTAGCATGTTAAAGAAACATCCGTAGATTGATTTTGCCCGCAAAAAAGAAAAAGTCATCGAACAGTCATCCTCAGAAAAAAACAATTATTATGTTTTCCTCTGAAAGTAAAATTAATTGTAACACATGTGTCAAATACGGTAGTTCACTGACTGTAAAGATGTCGAACTTTATAAAATTATGGAAAGTGTTTCTCAATTTTCCCTGAACGTACAAGGGTCGTTCAATACGTAATGCCCCAGATTTTCTTAAAAAGCCATTAATACACATAGACAAACGTGCTTGTTCGTGGTTCACATTTGATGTTTGTTCTGTGCGCCGGTGAAGTTTCGAACCGTTATGGCAGATGGCAGAGCCGTTGTACAACGTTGAAATGGCGTTTACATACGACTCATGTTACAAGCAGGGTGCTGTTATTGATTTCTTGTGTGCAGAAAAAGAAACTGTGGTGAACATCCATAAACGTTCGTGTGCAATGTATGGCAGATGCTATAGTGGATAGGAGTACAGTAGGGCGATGGGTAATGAAAGTTACAGCTTCAGGAAATGCAGAAACAGAGATTCATGATCGGCCACGCTAAGGACATCCTGTGGTATCGATAGCTACGATGCCACGGCGTAGGTTCAAGTTCTTGGGTTGGCACTACGACACAGACACCGACACCGACGACAGCGCCCTCTAGCCGGCGTTGTGCAGATCTACGAGCTCCGCTCCAGATTTAGCCCATTTGATTCCGAGGAGACGACCTACCAACATTGTTTCTACTTCATAGGGGGCTAGCAATTACCGACTGTGTTACTTCAGTGATAGTTTATCCAACTACTAGTAGTAATAAGCGTTGATGACTGAACGGCTTCGCACCTACGTACTTACCTGTACGCAAAGTTAAGTAAAAGAGTTATAACCTAATTACAGTACCAAAGCATTTTCACCTTTTCCTGCTCCTACTCACTTCCTACATTCGGCCTACCCTTCAGTTTACAGGAGCAGACCCACTCGCCGCCTTAGAGGCGGGATACAAGACATCCTGTCACAGCCACTGCTCCAGTCATGCTGTATCGTGCGGATACTATTATTAGTCCAGAATGAGATTTTCACTCTGCAGCGGAGTGTGCGCTGATATGAAACTTCCTCGCAGATTAAAACTGTGTGCCCGACCGAGACTCGAACTCGGGACCTTTGCCTTTCGCGGGCAAGTGCTCTACCATCTGAGCTACCGAAGCACGACTCACGCCCGGTACTCATCCCCCAGGCTGTGGCTAAGCCATGTCTCCGCTATGTCCTTTCTTTCAGGAGTGCTAGTTCTGCAAGGTTCGCAGGAGAGCTTCTGTAAAGTTTGGAAGGTAGGAGACGAGATACTGGCAGAAGTAAAGCTGTGAGTACCGGGCGTGAGTCGTGCTTCGGTAGCTCAGATGGTAGAGCACTTGCCCGCGAAAGGCAAAGGTCCCGAGTTCGTTTCTCGGTCGGGCACACAGTTTTAATCTACCAGGAAGTTTCATATCAGCGCACACTCCGCTGCAGAGTGAAAATCTCATTCTGGAAACATCCCCCAGGCTGTGGCTAAGCCATGTCTCCGCTATATCCTTTCTTTCAGGAGTGCTAGTTCTGCAAGGTTCGCAGGAGAGCTTCTGTAAAGTTTGGAAGGTAGGAGACGAGATACTGGCAGAAGTAAAGCTGTGAGTACCGGGCGTGAGTCGTGCTTCGGTAGCTCAGATGGTAGAGCACTTGCCCGCGAAAGGCAAAGGTCCCGAGTTCGTTTCTCGGTCGGGCACACAGTTTTAATCTACCAGGAAGTTTCATATCAGCGCACACTCCGCTGCAGAGTGAAAATCTCATTCTGGAAACATCCCCCAGGCTGTGGCTAAGCCATGTCTCCGCTATATCCTTTCTTTCAGGAGTGCTAGTTCTGCAAGGTTCGCAGGAGAGCTTCTGTAAAGTTTGGAAGGTAGGAGACGAGATACTGGCAGAAGTAAAGCTGTGAGTACCGGGCGTGAGTCGTGCTTCGGTAGCTCAGATGGTAGAGCACTTGCCCGCGAAAGGCAAAGGTCCCGAGTTCGAGTCTCGGTCGGGCACACAGTTTTAATCTGCCAGGAAGTTTCATATCAGCGCACACTACTCGACAATTGGCCTTACAGTTGTCGGTCAGCATTGGAAGTGCGTCTGCAATGATCCATACTCTCGGATATTCAAAGAGGTACTCACGATGGGTTCCACGAATGTTCACAACGGACCACAATATTCAAAGAGAGGCCATTTCATCTGAATTGCTGGAGCGTTTCGAGCCCGACGGAGAGGCCTTTCCATCACGGATAGTTACGGGGACGAAAACTGGGTGCACCACTTTGCGCCGGAAACAAAAAGACACTCCATGAAGTGGCATCATCCTCATTCACTACAAAAGAAAAAATTCAAGACAAAGATGGTTTGAGGTTACCAGTCCCCTAGACATAGAACTACTTAAACCTACCTAACCTAAGGACATCACACACATCCATGCCCGAGGCTGGATTAGAGCCTGCGACCGTAGCAGCAGAGCGGTTCCCTACTGTAGCGCCTAGAACCGCTCGGCCACAGCACCCGGCAAATTCAAGACAGCCCCCTCTCCCGATAAAGTCGTGGTGACAGTCTTCTGGGACTGTGATGGGGTCATTCTCGTGGGTGTGACGCCAAGAGGGCCAACCATCAATTCAGAGGCATACGTGAAGACTCTGAATAACCTCAGGAACCGTTACCGTCGTGTTCGTTCGGATAAGAATCCAGCAGCAATCTTGCTTCAACACGATAATGGACGCCCACACACAAGTCTGAGAACCGGAGAATACGTCGCCAAATACTCTGCCTCATCCACCCTGCAGCCGAGACCTGGCACCCTCGGACTTCCATCGCTTTGGGCCGTTTGAAGATTCTCTATGGAGAACACACTTTGAAGATGACGAGAGTGTCAGTCATGCAGTGAAAACATGGCAACGCCTACAGGACAAGAACTTTCACCAGCAGCGAATACATGCTCTTCCACAACGTTAGCATACGGCCATAGAACGTGATGGAAAAAACTGGAAATTTGTGGTAAGTCCTATGGGACCAAACGGCTTACTTCATCGATAATCTGACTTTAACTTACGCTAAAGACAACACAGACACACCCATGCCCGAGAATGTACAGGACCTCCGACGGGGGCAGCTGCGCGAACTGTGACAAGGCGCCACAGACCGCACGGCTACCCCGTGCGGCGAACGTGATGGAGAGATGGACATGACATGTTGATGTATACTTTTTCCGAATTCTGACTCTTAAATAGGTTGTGAGAAAAAAAATGTTGGGCATTACTTATTGACCCTCGTATATTACAACTCCGAAAACCGTTGCTGGTGACCGGAAACGGCTTCTATCGTCAATATCGTCACTGAGTACATAAAATTAGTTTCCACTGGTCACTGATCCAGATCAAACACAACACGGCTCAATGTCCTCTCCGTCTTCAACGTGGGCTGCAATTAGTGCCTCTCGTATTACCCCTCCGATGATTCTACCACATCTCTCGTTTACAAACACACACACACACACACACACACACACACACAAGCAGTGGCTAAGCGCGCGTGCCGTACACGGATCTGGGGTGCGCTGATATGGCGGGCATGTCGGCAGATAATGCTGGTTGTTTACCGTGTGCATAGCGCGGCCGGATAATGCAGCCGCAGGGCTAATACGCGCATAGGCGGCTCCCCAAACAGTGGCCGGCGAATAAAACGACGCGTCCTCTGTGGCGCGGGTTTGTCACGCTAATTTGGAGCGTTTGCCGGGGATAAATGGCGCGATGCCACGCCGCGTAATGGCCGCGGTGGCTGGTGGTCGGCGCAACTGCGCTCTGCAATGGTCGGCGTTCTTGGCGCGCTTCTCGCTCCCCCGCCGTGCCGTCGCGCGTCTAACTGGCGTCATACAACACAGCCAACGCGCCGCCGCTACCCGTGCCATTAATAATGGCGTAGCGCTTCGTGCGTGCTAACTGAGCGAGCCCAAAACTGGTTACGAATCCAGACGATTTGTCAGTGCTCTACTGTCTCAACTATCCTGGTACGCCATAGGGAGGGAAAAATCCAAGCGATTAAGACCGATACCGGTATTTTACCTCTAAATAACTAGTATTTTTCGGTATTTGTTTGATCTCGATTAAAACATGTTTTTCATTTTTTACTAATAACCAGGTACAACGTGAATAACAAGTGGTGGGGAACGATTGAGGAGAGTGGAGAGGTTCAAGTACCTGATACAGGAAGATGAAAAAAACGACAGAGAAATAAACGAACGGGGGAGAAAAGCAGAAGGATTTCGGAAGAGTGTCAGAAGCCTGATATGGAGCAAGGATGCACCCTAAATAAGTAAAAATGTTATGTACCAGTCATACTATGTCCAGATTCTGACATATGCATCAGAAACCTGGGTTATGAAGGAAGAGAGAAAAGTAAAGTACAAGCTAGTGAGATGAAATTGGTTCAAATGGCCTTGAGCACTATGGGAGGTCATCAGTCCCCTAGAACTTAGAACTATGAGGCGTGTTTTTTAAGTAAGTACCGTTTTGAAATTTAAAAAAAGACGTGCTAAGATATCACAATAATTTTACTTTTACATGAAAGCCTGTATCTTAATCTACTTTTCTACATAATTTCCGTCAATATTGAGGCACTTGTCATAACGTTACACCAGTTTTTGAATACCCTCCTCATAGAAGTCTGCCGCCTGACAGTGGAACAGTTGAAGGTGTTCCTGGCAGTTGTTCTGAATCTTTCAGAGATGTCTGTGATTTTGTGTGTGTGTGTGTGTGTGTGTGTGTGTGTGTGTGTGTGTGTGTGTATGTGAGAAAAGGGAGGGAGAGAGAGTGTGTGTGTGTGTGACAGCAGGTTTTTGGATTTTTTAAAATTTTTATTTCGTGGCTGTGTGTGGTGTGTGAAAGGGGAGGGAGAGAGAGAGAGAGAGAGAGACAGTACGTTTTAGGACTTTTTGTGTGTGTGTGTTTGGGGGGGGGCTGGGGTGGTGAAAAGGGGGGGGGTGAGAGCTCTATACGTTAGTCTTGTCTAATAGTTCCCTATCCTGTAACATACGTATTGTTAAAGCACACACGGAGAAAAAAAAGAGCTTCAAGCCCAAGATGAAAATCAACCATGTTCAGGAGATGATTCCTGCTGATCTGCCAGCAAGACAAACGTTCGCTCTGGAATTTCTTGGTCACGTGAAAGTGCACAACGAATGGCTATGTCACATTCAAGGACATGTCAATACGAGAACTGAAGAATGCAGGCAACGGAAAATGCTCACGCACATCAACCGGCCCACTTCATACTGCGAAGGTGACTGTGCATTGCGGGTTGGCCTCGTCGTTTATTGTAGGGCTGTATTTTTTCGAGGAGATGAACCCTGCACATCCTATTACCTGCGCCGTCACTGGTAAATCTTATGAGAGTCTTTTGCGCAGCAACGTCATTCCAATCCTTCGACAGCGTGGATATGTGGGAAGGATCATCTTTGTGCAAGATGGTGCTCATCCGCATACTGCACAACCAGTGAAGCGGCTGTTGCAGAGGTATTTCGGAAACGGCAGAATCATCGACAGTCATTTCCCTGCAGTCTGTTCGTCCAGATACCTGGTCTTGATCCGTGTGGCTTCTGGGTGTGGGGTTATCTGAAAGATGTTGTGTTCAGTGCCTCAAATGCGAACGTAGCTGAATGGAAAACACGCATTGCGCAACGCATTCTGAACATGAGACCCGACACACTGCGATCTGTCGTGGAACTACTTGTTTATCGACTTCATCCTGTGGTGGTCGGCATACTGAACGTGTCTTGCACCAGTCTCACGACAGTTACGAGAAACCGATGTCATTTTGACTTTTTGCGGGTTTTGGCAACAGGACAATTAAAAAACGACGTCGTTTTGCTTTTTATGTGGCCTCAGAACATTTCAAAAAAAAGTTTCGAAGGTAGGAGACGATGGTAGAGCACTTTCCCTCGAAAGGCAAAGGTCCCGAGTACGAGTCTCTGTCCGGCAAACAGTTTTAATCTGCCAGGAAGTTTCATATCAGTGCACACTCCGAGGCAGAGTGAATATCTCTTTCTGGTAATTTCAAAATCGATTTGTCCCATCCGATGAAGTACGACCTTGCCGTGGTGGATGGGCTTACCTAACAGTGCCACAACTGTTGACGGTCGAACTTGTGCAGTCATGCAGCTACGGGTGGGGTAATGTGCAATCAAACCATAGCTGTCGTAATGTGGTTCGTCTGTGATTTGTAGCCCACCTCATTTATGTTAAGACGCTTACAGCGCCATCTATTAGTAAAATTTCCTTTTAACTTCTTTAGTTCAGTGATGTTTCCCCCGCTTCAGTAATATGCTGTTCAAATGCGGCGTCATTCTGAGCAGTGGCTTTCTTTCTACAGAATTTTGAAACTGGAACTTTATTTATGGACGTCCTGTCCAACAGCGTCATCTACGAACAGCACAATGGAGCTTCTGGGGTTATCCTCAGGCTCATTCGTATACAATGTCAACAGTAATGCTCCGGAAGCACTACTTTCCAGTACGTCGAAAGCTACTTTTAAGTCCGAAAATTACTCTCTACGAACGACACAATAATGGACACCCTAATCAATAAAACGCCTCCACCACTACGAGGTGCATTCAAGTTCTAAGGCCGATTTTTTTTTCTAATTAACTACTCACCCGAAATCGATGAAACTGGCGTTACTTCTCGACGTAATCGCCCTGCAGACGTACACATTTCTCACAACGCTGACCCATGATTCCATGGCAGCGGCGAAGGCTTCTTTAGGAGTCTGTTTTGACCACTGGAAAATCGCTGAGGCAATAGCAGCACGACTGGTGAATGTGCGGCCACGTAGAGTTTCTTTCATTTTTGGAAAAAGCCAAAAGTCACTAGGAGCTAGGTCAGGTGAGTAGGGAGCATGAGGAATCACTTCAAAGTTGTTATCACGAAGAAACTGTTGCGTAACGTTGGCTCGATGTGCGGGTGCGTTGTCTTGGTGAAACAGCACACGCACAGCCCTTCCCGGACATTTTTGTTGCAGTGCAGGAAGGAATTTGTTCTTCAAAACATTTTTGTAGGAAGCACCTGTTACCGTAGTGCCCTTTGGAACGCAATGGGTAAGGATTACGCTTTCGCTGTCCCAGAACATGGACACCATCGTTTTTTCAGCACTGGCGGTTACCCGAAATTTGTTTGGTGGCGGTGAATCTGTGTGCTTCCATTGAGCTGACTGGCGCTTTGTTTCTGGATTGAAAAATGGCATCCACGTCTCATCCATTGTCACAACCGACAAAAAGAAAGTCCCATTCATGCTGTCGTTGCACGTCAACATTGCTTAGCAACATGCCACACGGGCAGCCGTGTGGTCGTCCGTCAGCATTCGTGGCACCCACCTGGATGACACTTTTCGCATTTTCAGGTCGTCATGAGGGATTGAGTGCACAGAACCCACAGAAATGCCAACTCTGGACGCGATCTGTTCAACAGTCATTCGGCGATCCCCCAAAACAATTCTCTCCACTTTCTCGATCATGTCGTCAGACCGGCTTGTGCGAGCCCGACATTGATTCGGTTTGTTGTTACACGATGTTCTGCCTTCATTAAACTGTCGCACCCACGAACGCACTTTCGACACATCCATAACTCCATCACCACATATCTCCTTCAACAGTCGATGAATTTCAATTGGTTTCACACCACGCAAATTCAGAAAACGAATGATTGCACACTGTTCAAGTAAGGAAAACGTCGCCATTTTATTTAAAACAGTTCTCATTCTCGCCGCTGGCGGTAAAACTCCATCTGCCGTACGGTGCTGCCATCTCTGGGACGTATTGACAACGAATGGGGCCTCATTTTAAAACAATGCGCATGTTGCTATCTCTTTCCAGTCCGGCGAAAAAAAAATCGGAGGCCTTACAACTTGAATGCACCTCGTACAGCGGCCAACAGTTAGGACGACACACTGCGTTCTGTGTGCTAGGAACTCTTCAGTATATTAACAAAGCTGGTCTAACACTCGTCCGCCCGTATTTTATTCATTCGGCGACAATACGGAGCTGCATCATAAGCTTTCTATACGTCAGGATCGGCCGACGTGGCCGAGCGGTTCTAGGCGCTTCAGTGCGGAACCGCGCTATTGCTACGGTCGCAGGTTCGAATCCTGCCTCGGACAGGGATGTGTGTGATGTCCTTAGGTTAGTTAGGTTTAAGTAGTTCTAAGTTGTAAGGGACTGATGACCTCAGAAATTAAGTCCCATAGTGCTCAGAGCCATTTATACGTCAGGGAACGTGAGATCCACCTGGGCGCAACGATCTGCTGCCAGTGTCGGAAAATAAATTTCCAATGTAAATTATAATCAATATAGAAAATCAACTCTCCTCGTCTTTTCTCCGGTCATCCAATCATATGATGGACTATATGTACGTTGCTTGTAATGTATTGTAGGGGCATTGGTCCAAACAGTATATTAGAGTTCAAGCTGCTTGGGTTTATACACTACTGGCCATTAAAATTGCTACACCACGAAAATGACGTGCTACAGACACGATATTTAACCGACAGGAAGAAGATGCTGTGATATGCAAATGATTAGCTTTTCAGAGCATTCACACAAGGTTGGTGCCGGTGGCGACACCTAAAACGTGCTGACATGAGGAAAGTTTCCAAACGATTTCTCATACACAAACAGCAGTTGACCGCCGTTGCCTTGTGAAACGTTGTTGTGATGCCTCGTGTAAGGAGGAGAAATGCGTACCATCACGTTTCCGACTTAGATAAAGGTCGGATTGTAGCCTATCGCGATTCGATTTATCGAATCGCAACATTTCTGCTCGCGTTGGTCGAGATCAAATGACTGTTAGCACAATATGGAATCAGATGGTTCAGGAGGGTAATACGGAACGCCGTGCTGCGTCCCAACGGCCACGTATCACTAGCAGTCGAGATGACAGGCATCTTATCCCCATGGCTGTAACGGATCGTGCAGCCACGTCTCGATCCCCAAGTCAACAAATGGGGACGTTTCCAAGACAACAACCATCTGCACGAACATGTCGACGACGTTTGCAGCAGCATGGACTCTCAGCTCGGAAACCATGGCTGCGGTTACCCTTGACGCTGCATCACAGACAGGAGCGCCTGTGATGATGTACTCAACGACGAACCTGGATGCACGAATGGCAAAATGTCATTTTTTCGGATGAATCCAGGTTCTGTTTACAGCATCATGATGGTCGCATCCGTGCTTGGCGACATCGCGGTGAACGCACATTGGAAGCGTGTATTCGTCATCACCATACTGGCGTATCACCCGGCGTGATGGTATGGGGTGCCATTGGTTACACGTCTCGGTCACCTCTTGTTCACATTGACGGCACTTTGAACAGTGGACGTTACATATCAGATGTGTTACGACCTGTGGCTCTACCCTTCATTTGATCCCAGCGAAACCCTATATTTCAGCAGGATAATGCACGACCGCATGTTGCAGGTCCTGTACGGGCCTTTCTGGATACAGAAAATGTTCGGCTGCTGCCCTGGCCTGCACATTCTCCAGACCTCTCACTAATTGAAGACGTGTGGTCAATGGTGGCCGAACAACTGGCTCGTCACAATACGCCAGTCAGTACTCTAGATGAACTGTGGTATCGTGTTGAATCTTCACGGGCAGCTGTACCTGTACACGCCATCCAAGATCTGTTTGATTCAATGCCCAGGCGTCTCAAGGCCGTTATTACGGCCAGAGGTGGTTGTTCCGGGTACTGATTTCTCAGGATCTATACTTCCAAATTGCGTGAAAATGTAATCACATGTCAGTTCTAGTATAATATATTTGTTCAATGAATACCCGTTCATCATCTGCATTTCTTGTTGGTGTAGCAGTTTTAATGGCCAGTAGTGTATAACTTTATCAAGGCTATTTGCAAAAGTAGTCGTGACATAGTTTTGTCATTCTGCAATATGCCGACGTCTACAACCCAGAAGCGTGTTATAGAAAAGCTACAGTTTAACTTCTTGCCGAGGGCGGGTTCACTAAGAGACAGGACACTAACTTGTATGGGTCCAGAACGAGGAAACCATGCCGACATTTGTCTTAAACGATTTAGGGAAACCAGGGAAAACTTAGATGTGGATGACTGCACATGGTTTTAAACGTCACTCCTCCCGAATGTGAGTCCAGTAACCGAATAGCACCAGCGTATTCAGGTGTGAAGTTATTCAACTCTTACGCAGTTTTTAAGGGTGAATCGTAAATGTTTAGGAAGAGGGAACATGGAGTACTGTAAGTTAAAAATTCATTTAAAAATAAGCACAATTTTAGCGGGAGCAGCGTTACGGCTGTTTGGATATTATGCATGAAATGAACCCCACAAGATGTGGCCAAAGAGACAAAATGCTTTGGATTCAAGTACACGAATAATTTAGGGCAGTTGAAATTAAAACTTCAAAAATACCACCACCAATTTCAGTACGGTTTTCAGCTCTCTTCTCTCAATGAATCCCCATGTATTTTTATGGAAGTGAAACAGTCCATAATGGAATAATAGGTGTTTGGTGTTTAATGTTTTTTTGCAAACTTAATTTTTCATTCTTCCATGTAAAGAACTACTACAGTAAGTTGCGGCGACCATGGTGGTCAATGAACTTTGGTCAGAGACTGAAGGATTCAGATGATGTGTCAGATGACGAGTGACTATGACAACTTCCTCAGCCTTTCAGCCAAAGAAATCACTTCGAGTAATAGCGACCAGTTATCTACATGATGTGTAAAATGGGTTGACCTGTAAACTCGTTCAGTGCGATGGGATTCCCAGTTATCGCATTGTCGGTCACACCGCAGCATTTACTTTCAGAGAATGACTACTGATAACGTGTCGGCAATATATGATGTTAATTTTCGTTGCGGGAACGAAATGAGTTTTGCGTGTAATTGATTCCATCACTCGTGAACATAACTTCATCAGTAAACAGTATTAATAGGATTAAGTGACGATTAGAAATTATTCATCGATATAAATTTCAGAAGCCAACCTCCATCACCTGCGTGAATTTATTCCATCCGCTGATGACGAAAATAACGCGGCGCCATATTTGCCTACGAGCGTGTACCTGGTACTGCATGGAGATCTCTGATATGAACACACACACACACACACACACACACACACACACACATGTTGAATTTGGTGTTTGCGATTAGGGAACTATCTGCGAGATTCTCCATAAAGAGCCAAACATTACAGGACATGAAAACATTTATCACATCAGCATATTCAGCATGTACTGACATGTAGGGCATTGTCTTACTAAAAGACCAAATAATTTCTAAAATTTTTATATTTATGGTGCATGAAGTTCAGCACTGAGATATCAAACCACCAAAGCAGTTCGACGTAGCTGTAAAAATTCACGAAAAAATCGACTTTGAAGTTTTCTGAGGGTCTTTAACTCACTAAAGCAAGGACGAGATTTCGGCGGGCCACCTGACACTGTGGTACAAGGCTCGCCTACCACGTGGGTAACCTGGGTTTGATTCCTGGCCAGAGTGAAGTTTTTAATAAAGGTGGACGCTCTACGAGCGTTTGTGTGAAGCAGAAAAGACATAAAGATGAAGAAAATGGTAGTGTTCGAGACTGGTAATTACTTAACCGCTGGTTCCAGTCTCGTTTCGGTCGTTATATCTTTTCGTTTATTTTTTTCCGTTTGACTCGAATAAATGCGCCAATTAAATATAAAATTCATAAAATATGTGACAATAAATACATATCTAACTGTAATTTTTTTAATGAAAAATGCCTGTCTTCTTACTTCTAATTACATATTGCACACAAAAGTCCAGTTTTCATTGGAAATATAAATTCTTAATTACCGATACTCTATAAAAGTTTGTTAATAAAGATAGTTTAAATTAAAAAAGTAACTGGTTGCACGCGCTCTCAGGGTTCCGTACAAACTTAATTACGAATATAGAGAGGTAATCGACCCCAGGAATCGAAAATCTCGGCGGTTTTTGCCTGTTGTCGGCACTTGTGCTGGCAAGATATCGGTCCCGGGAATTCCAAGACATTCGACTATGTTTTCTGTCTGAAGTCGTGTAGCAAATGGCAAAAGAAAAAAAAAAGGTTCAAATGGCTCTAAGCACTATGGGGCTTAACATCTGAGGTCATCAATCCCATACACTTAGCACTACTTAAACATAACTAACCTAAGGACATCTGTAGCAGCAGCGCTGTTCCGGACTGAAGCGCCTAGAACCGCTCGGCTACAACGGCCGGTTGAGAAAAGAATTTTTGTGTATGATATAATTACAAATTAATAATTTTCGGATTTTTTTCTTAAATTTTACAGTGAAACCTTGCTTCCTACCAAACTGCATGGTTTGTAGGTCAATGGGAAGTACCCTATAGGTTTTGGTGAGTGAGTTTGCCAGAATCAAAATATGACATAAATTGCCGTACCTTTTGATTACATTGACTTTGAAGCTTACATTTATTACACTCCCAAAATACGTTAGTTTGTGGCAAAGATTTCAACTTGATGCGTCTACCCGTTCCTGGGAAAAGCAGCCTTAACGGACAGACGGAGAGACAGGCAGATGGATATAAAATGAAAAATTTTTGTGTGTGATATAATTGCAAACTAAACTCCACCATCGTAGGTCCCAAGTCCGGGGCCTCATCTTCCAAGTGGTGATGAAGGAGGAGGGGGAGGAAGGAGGTGCGGAAGAAATAACACCCTGCCTAAGGTTGCTAGGCGAATCCTGGTCAACGGTCTCAAAGGCGGAAGAGGAAACAAATTCCAAACTGCACTAAGAGCGGAAGAACTACCTCCAGGACTCACAATCTTCGGTGTATTTTCTTGTGGTCCTCGGGCTACTCCCAAGATAAGTTTCATCAGTCATGGAAGTGTGTGATGTAAATTACGTTACTGCAGGTGGACGATCCACCATACGTCAGTACGTCAGCAGACTTTCGGATTCTGGCGACTCTGCAACACTGCACAAAGGCAAGTCGGTGTGTCTTGGAATCTTATTCAAATTTCAAGGTGAACAACAGACGTACTTAGCAACTTTTAATGTAAACTCATTGTTGAAGACTGGAAAACTAAAACACGTTACAGGTACGCTAGAGAAACACAACACACTAACAGCGGCCATTCTAGAAACTCGATACAATGCTACATGTATCTTCGACTCCGAAGCGTTTAGGATGTACAAGGGGAAAATGAGACCGAGAATGATAAAAAATGTACCACATCTAGGAACAGCCTTTATAGTCGACAAAAAAATCTTGAACTCAATAGTCGACTTTGATTCCCCATCGGAAAGTTTCTCATGTCTTACATTCACAAGCACAAACAAAATCTACGCAATCATCAATGCCCATGCGCCTATAAATGAAGATAACAAGAAAAACAAAGAAAAAAATAGTAGAAGCTTAATGCACAGATTGGTACAGAAAAACAAGAAAATTGTTTGAGATTATCCTTCCCACAAAAGAACGAACAGAAATGGTAACAAGCAATAGAACTTTGCTAAGTACACCACCTAATTCTTAAATCTACAGCTTTCAAAAAACTACCACGAAAACGAAAGACATGGACATCCCGAAATTCCAACGCAGGGGAATTTCAGCTTGATCGTGTGTCAATCAAGAAAATTTTTTGCAAAGAAATCGTGAAGGTTAGGGTACTCAGGGTTGCAAACTTGGATTCGGACTACTACCTCTCTAAAATTAAGTTCAAAGTCATCCGAAATAGAAAATGCAGCATGAAACAAATCAAGGGTCGAAAGTACAACACCGAAAAAATAACAAAATCAAATGAATTCAAAAAAGTAACAGAAACGATTCAGACCCAGAGGTGGCAGTATATCAAGGAAAACCTCATTACTACGGCCGAACGGATAGCTCCCAACATAAAAAGGAAAAAACGTAGTCGCTATAATGTGATGCCCTCATTCAAAAAAGAAAACAGGCATGGAAAAATTGGAAATCACAGAAAACAGAAGAAAGAAAATTAAATTTCATTACAGTTAGAAAACTGGTAGATTATAAAAGGATCAAGAACACTCGTGAAAAAAAAAAACCTCTTCTCCAAATTGATGACGAATTTACTAAAAACAGCGCAAGAGTCTTTCACAAAACATTCAAACGAAGGTTATCAAGATACAAAGCTCCCACCCTACAACTTCGAGATGTAAATGGGACCATCGCTCACAGTAGCACAGTAAATTGCAAGATATTAACAGGTTACTTTGAGAAGTTCCTGAATTGTGAAACCATCATTGCAAAAATTTGAATCCATCCCAAATAACAGTGAGAGGGCGGATTCAGAACCACCAACGACTGAAGAGCTACAAAAGGTAATTTGAGAACTGAAAAACAACAAATCGTTCGGAGAAAACCAACGTGTTTTTGATCAAATCTGGAAAGAACAAGGGATCCCCGCAGAATGAAAACAGCTCTGATCCACCCTATTCACAGAAAAGTCTTAAAGACAGACCCCAACAAGTATAGAGGAATATCACTGCTGGATATAACATACGAGATTCTTTCTAAAGTCCTTCTGAACAGGGCAGAGCTGCAATTGGACCCGCAAATCGGAGAATACCAGGGAGGTTCTCGAAAGGGCAGGTCATGTTCGGAACAAATACTAAAATTCTTAAACGTTATCACAAACGAAAAATGAAGGGTAAAGACATATGTAATCTCCTTTGCTGGTTTCAAAAAAGGATATGATCGATTCCAGAATGAGATTTTCAGTCTGCAGCAGAGTGTGCGCTGATATGAAACTTCCTGGCAGATTAAAACTGTGTGCCGGACCGAGACTCGAACTCGGGACCTTTGCCTTTCGCGGGCAAGTGCTCTAGGTAGGAGACGAGGTACTGGCAGAAGTAAAACTGTGAGGACGGGGCGTGAGTCGTGCTTGGGTAGCTCAGTTGGTAGAGCACTTGCCCGCGAAAGACAAAGGTCCCGAGTTCGAGTCTCGGTCCGGCACACAGTTTTAATCTGCCAGGAAGTTTCATATGATCGATTGACAGAGAATGTCTGTCAGTAGTCCTGGAAGAAATGAGTTTGAATACGAAAACGTTAAGTAATATCATAAAAACGACCCTTACAAAGACATATTCGAAAGTTAAATTCATGGGTGAACTATAAGAACGCTTCGAAATAAAAACGGGGGTGGGATCTCACCGTTGCTGTTCAATAGCGCGCTTGAGAAAGTAGCAAGAGAATGGAACACAAATATAAAGAGTGGTATACGATTGCGTTGCAAAAAGAAGAAGCTTGAAGTAAATTTGCTTGCTTTGCAGATAATATGGCCCTGTTTGCCGAAACAATGGAAGAAGCACAGGAGCAAATCATTGAACTAAAGAAACAAGCAGCTAAAATAGGTCTTCACACCTCCCTTGAAGAAACTGAAGTCAAGACAAACATCAAGAAATGCCATAACACCTCAAAGTCCAGAAACAAAAGACTGAAGCAGTAAAAGAAATTAAATATCCCGGAGAATGGATTAGTTGGAATGCTGGGGAAACCAAAGCAGTGGAATCACGAGAAAATAAACTTGAACTGACCTTCCAAGTAACAAAAGATACATACAGCAAAAATTCTCTTTCACGGGGGTTCAAAATTACACATTACAAGACAGCGATTAAGCCAGAAGCACTGTATACAGCAGGAACACTAAACATGAACTTCAAACGCTTAATGGAGAAACTTGAGATAAACGGAATAAAATTTTTAAGGAAAATCATAGGACTAAAATTCAAAGATAATAAGACAGTATACATCGAAAATGAAACTCTATACAAGAAAATCGAAAAACTTTCGGATCCAACACGAAAAAGGAGGACAAATTTTTACGGGCATCTTCTCAGAATGAATTTTAACAGATTAACCAAACAAATCTTTGACTTTTTCCGTAACCGCAAAACAGAACCCAACTGGTTTAAAAAAACTTAGAAAGATCTAGCAGAACTAAATACTTCAGAAAAATCACTAACCGATCGAACAGCTAAATTAATTACTAAAGATGAAAACATAAGATTCCGAGACAAATGTACACAAAAACCTAAACGCCTCATCTCGGAAGAAGAGAGGAAAAGAAGAGCAGAAAGAATGAAGAAATACTAGGCTCTCAGTAAAGAACAGCACATGCACAAAAAAAGATTGATCCAACGTACCCCAAAGAGGGTGAAAGGAAAGAAGACTTACAAATTAACAATTTTCGGATTTTTTTCCTTTAGTTGTACTGTGAAATCTTGGTTCTTGCCAAATTTTAGCAATTCGAAGTCAACGGAAAGTATCCCACGGGTTTTGATGCATGAGTTTGCGAGTAACAAAATATGTGACGTAAAAGGCTGTATGTTTTGACTACTTTAAAATTGTCGAACAGACAGACGACAGAGGGGTCATATTAATGTTCAGTTTTTACCGACTGAGGTACGGAACCCTAAGAACGTGAGAAATTAACTTTTTTCATTTTACACATTGCAGAAATTGTAGTAGAGCTTCGTTTGAAAAATTGCATCTGCTGAGAATCCTAACCAAGCCAGTCACATGGCACTTGGCAGGTAGGAACTCCATCGCAGAGCCACATCACCTCTCAAAAATTTATGCTTGCTTTATGTTATTAACGATACTCCGAAAACTTAAAAGTCGATTTTCTCGAAAAATTGTTAGAGTCGCATTGAACGGCTTTGATAGTATGAAATTTTCGTTCTGAGTTTCACCAAACATAGATATAAATATTACAAAAATAAGATTGCTGTCTAGTCTCTTTGTTAGGTAGCTATTAAATGATCTAACAAATATTTTGCACCACCTGTATTTCTACGAACGAGTGTGATCTTTTCTAGGGGAACAGAGAAGAAGAGAAAACGCGTTGAAAAACACTTCACTGTGAAACGAAAACAAAAGAACAGCTACAATAAATGTAGTCTGTCAATAGTGTACATATTTGCCCATCTGCGGTATAAAGCTCAGCTGCTGCATAACATTCAACACAGAGTTCTTTCACTCTCCGCTGTATCACGCTTGGATTCTACTTCACGTACTGCACACAAGGCGATGGAGACACTGCTGCTCAATGCTGCCACTATCTTCGTCAGTGACCCTCCTCAGGCTGTCCAGCGTGTGAGGAAGATTCTTGAGATTGGTTCCACGTAAGCTCGATCAGACTGATGTGAGCACTTACTATAGGTCATTACATATGGTTGACAGCTGCTTCCTGGAGGGAAGTGTTTGTGAGGTGATGTGTGCGTGTGGTTTATGATACTGAAAGACGAATCCATCGCCAAAATGTTGACTGTAACGGTGGACAATAGCCTGGATACGGTCGCAATACTGCACAGGCCTCAGATTATTATTCTCGATAGTGTAGCGGCAACGCCCTCAGGCGACCCGTTGCAGCCAGCCAGGAGGTGTGCATACCACCCACATGCGTAATTCCACAACTTGTTGTCCTCATCCTACTGAGCAGGGTTTCCTCTGTTTCTCCGTTCACCCCAAGGATGTACTACACCAGCTTCTCTCTCACCTCTTGGATGGTCGTCTGTACAGTCATTCAAGTTTATAAATTTTAACTAGTCGTGTGAGGTCCAAACTTTCCACATGATCCCTCCAATTTATTTTTCTTGTCTTCCTCTATTTATTATATGTTTTATTTCAGACTGATCTCTTATGTCGTACATGGTTATTGCTTGTATCTGCCTTAGTACCTTCATTTCCATTGCCCTTAAGTACCGTTTTATGTTTTTCTTTTTCCTCCTAGTTTCTGCTGCATGTGTCTACATCTACATCTACATGTCTACTCCGCAATTCAGATTTAAGTGCTTGTCAGAGGGTTCATCGAACCACAATCATACTATCTCTCTACCATTCCACTCCCGAACAGCGCGCGGGAAAAACAAACATCTAAACCTTTCTGTTCGAGATCTGATTTCTCTTATTTTATTTTGATGATCATTCCTACCTATGTAGGTTGGGCTCAACAAAATATTTTCGCATTCGGAAGAGAAAGTTGGTGACTGAAACTTCGTAAATAGATCTCGCCGCGACGAAAAACGTCTTTGCTTTAATGACTTCCACCCCAACTCGCGTATCATATCTGCCACACTCTATCCCCTATTACGTGATAATACAAAACGAGCTGCCCTTTTTTGCACCCTTTCGATGTCCTCCGTCAATCCCACCTGGTAAGGATCCCACACCGCGCAACAATATTCTAACAGAGGACGAACGTGTGTAGTGTAAGCTGTCTCTTTAATAGACTTGTTGCATCTTCACTGCTTGAATACTGCTCAGCAGTGTGGGATCCGTACCAGATAGGGTTGATACAAGACATAGAGAAGATCCAACGGAGAGCAGCGCGCTTCGTTACAGGATCATTTAGTAATCGCGAAAGTGTTACGGAGATGTTAGATAAACTCCAGTGGAAGACTCTGCAGGAGAGACGCTCAGTAGCTCGGTACGGGCTTTTGTCAAAGTTTCGAGAACATACCTTCACCGAAGAGTCAAGCAGTATATTGCTCCCTCCTACGTATATCTCGCGAAGAGACCATGAGGATAAAATCAGAGAGATTAGAGCCCACACAGAGGCATACCGACAATCCTTCTTTCCACGAACAATACGAGACTGGAATAGAAGGGAGAACCGATAGAGGTACTGAAGGTACCCTCCGCCACACACCGTCAGGTGGCTTGCGGAGTATGGATGTAGATGTAGATGTAGATGTAAGTGTCCTGCCAATGAAACGCAACCTTTGGCTCGCCTTCCCCACAATATTATCTATGTGGTCTTTCCAACTTAAGTTGTTCGTAATTTTAACACCCAGGTACTTAGTGGAATTGACAGCCTTGAGAATTGTACTATTTATCGAGTAATCGGATTCCAACGGATTTCTTTTGGAACTCATGAGGATCACCTCACTCTTTTCGTTATTTAGCGTCAACTGCCACCTGACACACCATACAGCAATCTTTTCTAAATCGCTTTGCAACTGATACTGGTCTTCGGATGACCTTACTAGACGGTAAATTACAGCATCATCTGCGAACAACCTAAGAGAACTGCTCAGATTGTCACCCAGGTCATTTATATAGATCAGGAACAGCAGAGGTCCCAGGACGCTTCCCTGGGGAACACCTGATATCACTTCAGTTTTACTCGATGATTTGCCGTCTGTTACTACGAACTGCGACCTTCCTGACAGGAAATCACGAATCCAGTCGCACAACTGAGACGATACCCCATAGGTCCGCAGCTTGATTAGAAGTCGCTTGTGAGGAACGGTGTCAAAAGCTTTCCGGAAATCTAGAAATACGGAATCAACTTGCGATCCCCTGTCGATAGCGGCCATTACTTCGTGCGAATAAAGAGCTAGCTGCGTTGCACAAGAACGATGTTTTCTGAAACGATGCTGATTACGTATCAATAGATCGTTCCCTTCGAGGTGATTCATAATGTTTGAATACAGTATATGCTCCAAAACCCTACCGCAAACCGACGTCAATGATATAGGTCTGTAGTTCGATGGATTACTCCTACTACCCTTCTTAAACACTGGTGCGACCTGTGCAATTTTGCAACCTGTAGGTACAGATCTATCGGTGAGCGAGCGGTTGTATATGATTGCTAAGTAGGGAGCTATTGCATCAGCGTAATCTGAAAGGAACCTAATCGGTATACAATCTGGACCTGAAGACTTGCCCGTATCAAGCGATTTGAGTTGCTTCGCAACCCCTACGGTATCTACTTCTAAGAAACTCATGCTAGCAGCTGTTCGTGTTTCAAATTCTGGAATATGCCATTCGTCTTCCCTGGTGAAGGAATTTCGGAAAACTGCGTTCAATAACTCCGCTTTAGCGGCACAGTCGTCGGTAACAGTACCATCGGCACTGCGCAGCGGAGCTATGGACTGCGTCTTACCGCTTGTGTACTTTACATACGACCAGAATTTCTTCGGATTTTCTACCAAATTTCGAGACAATGTTTCGTTGTGGAACCTCTTAAAGGCATAACAGGACACACCATTGTTTTATGTACGAGGGGTATTCAGTAAGTAATGCAACACATTTTTTTCTGAAAGTAGGTTTGTTTTATTCAGAATTCCAATACACCATGTTATTCCCCACTATTTTGGCTATAAAACCCTATTATTCAACATAGTCTCCATTCAGTGCGACTGACTGACACCTCCTTATTGGGAGGGCCTGTAAGTCCGCGTCGAACCACTCTATTGGTCGACGTCGGAGCCAACGTCTTGCTGTATCAATAACCTCCCCATCATTCACCTACTGCTCCCTGCGGAGAGCACCCTTCGTTGGGCCATACAGATGGGTCGGAATGTGCGAGGTCCGGACTACAGAGCAGATGAGGAAGAACATTCCAAAGAAATTTTGTAAGCACTTCTCGAGAGCGCAGACTTGAGTGAGGCCATGCGTTGTCATGGAGAAGGAGAAGTTTGTTAGCATTTTTGTGGCGACGAATATGCTGAAATCGTTTCTTCAATTTCCTGAAGGTATCACAATACACTACAGAGTTGATCGTTGCGCCGTGAGGGAGGACATCAAAAGAGAGTTGTGCAGCGAAGTGTTTGGTTGTGATCCGTCGATCACCTCAAATGAGAGAGTCTGCACGTTCCAACATTGCAGGAGTCATAGCAGGGTGTCGCCGACCGGGCTCGCAGGAGATGGACAGATTTGTGCGACCTTGTTGCGATGACTCCGCCCGTGACTCACCGTGCTTTTGTTCACTGTCAGGTCTTCGCAGATACTCTGCGAACGCCTATGATTATCTGTGATGCTCTGCTTTTTCCACCTACAGATATTCTGTGACAGATCTCTGCTTGTAACGAACCTCCATTACTGACGTCATTGTGATGCTACGTAAAGCGCCGCCACGTATCGAAACTTCATGACGCTATAGTGGCTGAAGCGGGAGTATTCTACAATGTCCGACAACAAACTCCATATTTTTTCAGGCGAAAGTGGTCGAGAAAAAATCTGTAGCCTTACTTATTGAGTGCCCCTCGTACTTTTATTTTCTGCCGGTGGTCGAAAATTGTTTTATCGTACAGTATTCTGCAGGCTTCTGACTGCCCTTACTGCCCTTGTCACTTGGTTCTTCACTTCCACTCTTAACTGCATATAGCTATTGATAACTGTCTTTAGATAACTGAAGCTCATCACTTGTTTAATTGCCACACCATTTAATTATAATTTACATCTTACAGATGTATTTGATATTACGACACTGTTTGATTTTAGGATGAGATTTCCAGGTTATATCGCTCAGCTGACGTACTGGGCGTTAAAAGGATGGTGACGTACCGTTCCTCAAGGCAGTGCTCTGGATTGCTACATTCTGTAGCACAAAGCTGTTATTCCGCAGGTGGTTACGTGACGAAAGCAGACTCCTGACGTAACACACCTGGCCGGAACAAGTAGACTGAAATGACAGTCATGGGATACCTCCTAATATCTAGTATGACCTCTTTTGCCTAGCGTATTGCAGCAACTCGACGTGGCTTGGACAGTAGTTGGATAGTCGTCCATAATTGCGAAACAGTTGTCGGTGCGGAATTTTGTGCACAAACTGACTTCTCGAGTATGTCCAATAAATGTTTGATGGGGTTCATATTGGGTTATCTCGGACGCCAAATCATTCCCTCGGATTGTCCAGAATGCTGAAACCAATCGCTAACAGTTGTGGCTCGGTGACATGTTTGGGAACATGAAGTCCATCAATGACTGGAAGTAGTCTCCAAGTAGCCGAACATTATCATTTCTAGTCATTGATCGGTTCAGCTGGACCAGAGGACCCAATGCGTTCCAGGTAAACATAGCCCACACCATTATGCAGCCACCAACAGCTTGCACAGTGTTATTGAGTAACTACCTGCTTGCACAGTGCCTTGTTGAAAACTTGGGTCCATGGGTTCGTGTGGTCTGCGCCACACTCGAACCCTACCATCAGCTCTTAACAACTGAAATCAGGACTCATCTGACCAGACCGCGGGTTTCCAGTCGTCTAGGGTCCAACCGATATGGTCACCAGCTCTTGAGAGGCGCTGTAGGCGATGACGTGCTGTCAGCAGACGAATTCGCGTCGGTCGTCAGCTGCCATAGCTCACTAAAGCCAAATTTCTACGCACTGTCCTAATGGATACATTCAAAGTACGTCCCCTATAGATTTATGCGGTTATTTCATGCAGTGTTGCTTGTCTGTTAGCACTGGCAACTCCACAACGACGTCGCTGCTCTCAGTCGTTAAGTGAAGGCCGTCAGCCACTGTGTTGTCAGTGGTGGGAGGTAATGCCTGGAATATGATATTCTCTGCACACTCTTGACACTGTGAATCTCGAAATATTGAATTTCCTAACGATTTCCGAAATGAAATGTGCCGTGCTTCTAGCCCAACTACCATTCCGCGTACAAAGTGTGTTAATTCCTGTCGTGCGGTCATAATTATATTGGAAACCTATTCACATGAATCACCTGAGTACAAATGACATCCCCGCCAATGCACTGCTATTTTATAAGTTGTGTAGACGATACTATCGCATCTCTATATGTGCATATCGCTGTCCCATGACGTTAGTCACCTCAGTGCACTTGTCTCAGTAGGTAGTTCATATGTTGACGCTGTACGGTAATAACCCAAATCATTAAAGTCGCCGCTTGTTTCTGCTGTAGATAGATGAAGCCTTCCCAGAATGAAATTTTCACTCTGCAGCGGAGTGTGCGCTGATTTTGAAACTTCCTTGCATTTTAAAACTGTGTGCCGGATTGAGACTCGAACTCGGGACCTTTGCCTTTCGCGGGCAAGTGCTCTACCAAGACGAGGTACTGGCGGAAGTAAAATTGTGAGGACGTGTCGTGAGTCGTGCATGGGTAGCTCGGATGGTAGAGCGCTTGCCAGTGAAAGGCAAAAGTCCCGAGTTCAAGTCTCGGTCCGCCACACAGTTTTAATCTGCCAAAGCCTTTCATTAATGTATCCACGTGTTTTGTGAGTCCAATATTTTGATGCTTGATTGGGGCACGCCTAATACTTGTTATTCAAGAAGACGTTTCCCTTGCACAATATTATATTTTTCTTAACTTTGCATAATCTTATGTATATCTTCCCTTTTCTGTAGGTCTCCAGGAATCTGTCTTATAGCATTCTAAGGGTATGCTACACAACTCAACCGGTACCTCACATGTCATCTGCGTATAAAGCGACATCAAGAATATGTATGATACTCCTCTCAATCAAAGATGTAAACCATTGGCAGTAAAGAAGTCTTTTTCATGACCCGCATCTTTCAATTCTTGAGTTGTTGTCACTTTTAACGGAAATACTTTAAATATTTCTCTAACAGCTTCATGCACGAATGGAAGTCTGATATCTTTTTCTTGTGACAACTTGCGCAGTGGTTTTGCTGGGCTTTGCTGCACCTCGTCCGAAATATCCGATAGCTTCTGTTAATTTAGTATAGGGCGCCGGCCGGGATGGCCGAGCGGTTCTAGGCGCTACAGTCTGGAACCGCGCGACCTCTACGGTCGCAGGTTCGAATCCTGCCTCGGACATGGGTGTGTGTGATGTCCTTAGGTTAGTTAGGTTTAAATAGTTCTAACTTCTAGGGGACTGATGACCTGAGAAATTAAGTCCCATAATGCTCAGAGCCATTTGAACCATTTAGTATAGGTGGTGTACACGCACATTCACCGTGTAGCAATGAACCTGTTCTGGAAATTTCTTAGTAAGTCGACGAACTGCTTTATGGTGAGGTGCAGCCGCTTCCGGGAAATTTTCAGCAAGTGACTCCTGTAGTAAATCTGCGCATTTATCGTCTTGTCGAGAAACATTTTGAACTAGAAGAGTACATTCCTCAGATGGAAGCACCATAATATAAAAAGAAATTTAACCTGTAAACATTACAAATCGCATTCAATAGCTTTAATCATCTGAAGCAAGCAGTTAAACGTTACGGAACAGTAGAAAGAGTTAAAAAAACATTAATGTTTCTATAAAAAAAAACAGTTCTACCAACTTGTGTTCTGACATCTTTGTTTCGAACTTACAATGTAATCTACATCCATGCGTCCTTAGCCCGTACCGCTGCGCACAGCGACTTTCCGAATGTACTGTTGCCCCAATGATATTCAGATAATTACACCTCAAACTGCGGTGCTCGCTTGAGGTGTGAGGCGGAGAAGAGGACGCCAGAGCGCCGACGAGTGCCTCTGTACCGCAATGCGAGCCCTCGTGAAGAATGAACGTTATGGCCGCTCCTGTGTAATTATGTGGGCGGGGAGGGGAGTCTAAGAGGGAGGTGGTTATGTTCCGCGGATATTACTGCACTCGCCCCCACGGGCCGAGCTCTGATACGCGGCTAATTTCAGGGCCCCGTGGGCAGGTTTAATCTTCGCGTGTCATCTGCTCGTAATAACGGCCTTGAGCGGCACGCTTATGCGAGTTAGACGGGCAATCCCGCGAATTCAGCCAAACCTTTACGAGTTAACGTGGCCGCGCTCCAGGAGCACTTGAAGTTTATTGTATTAAATGTAGAGCAGGGACGAAGTTAGCCCAGGTAATACAGTAGTACCCGCAAGGGGGGCGGGGGGGGGGGGGGGACGGTCGCTGGAGGGGAGACCTGCCTCACGGCTCTATATTTCAAAAGGGGAGATGGCTGCTCCTTAAATATTCATAATTCGAAGCACAAAACACGACAGAGTGCTTTGCGAATTACGTTTACCTACAAGGAACACAGGCAATTTTTCTAGAGTGGTTCTCAACATAGCGGCGAAATTTACAATGTCTTAACTACCCCAGTTGTTTATCTTTCATGAAGTTCCGTAGAATTCAGAAGAGGAGAAATTATTCGGTAAGTAACACGTAATTATTATTACTTTAACCTTTTCGACCCTGGAATCAAACCTCGTCCAGCATGATTTGCGCACTTGTTCCAATGGCGAACAACGTACACTGAAGAGTCAAAGAAATTGCTCCACCAACCAATATTGTGTAGGGCCCCCACGAGCGTTCAGAAGTGCCGGGACACGACGCGGCATGGACTCGACTAATGTCTCAAGTAGTGCTGGAGGGAACTGACACCAAGAATTCTACAGGGCTGTCTATAAATCTGTAAGAGTACGAGGGTCTGGAGATCTCTTCTGAACAGCACGTTGCAAGGCATCCCAGATATGCTCAATTATGTTCATTTCTGGGTTGTTCGGTGGGCAGCGGGAGTGTTTAAACTCAGTAGAGTGTTCCTGGAGCCGTTCTGCAGCAATTCTGGATGAATGGGGTGTCGCATTGTCCTGATGGAATTGCCGAAGTCCGTCGGAATGCACAATGGACATGAATGGATGCTGGTGGAAAGACAGAATGCTTAGTACATGTCACGTGTCACTGTCCTATCTAGACGTATCAGGGGAACCATATCACTCCAACTGCACACGCCCGACACTACTACAGAGCCTCCACCAGCATGAACAGTCCCCTGCTGAAATGCAGGGTCCATGGATTCGTGAGGTTGTCTCCATACCCCTACACGTCCATCCGCTCGATACAAAGTGAAACGAGACTCGTGCGACCAGGCAACATGTTTCCAGCCATCAACAGTCCAATGTCGGTGTGGACGGGCCCAGGAGAGGCGTAAAGCTTTGTGTCGTGCAGTCACCAAGGAGACACTAGTGGGCCTTCGGCTTCGAAAGACCATGTCGATGATACTTCGTTGAACGTTTCGCACGCTGACACATGCTGATCGCCCAACTTTGAAATCTACAACAATTTGAGGAAGGGCTGAACATCTGTCACGTTGAACGATTCTTTTCAGTCGTCGTTGGTCCCGTTCTTGCAGGATCTTTTTCCGGCTGCAGCGGTGTCGAAGACACAGATATTGTATATATCCGAGAAATAAATGAAGACGTTAGGTGTAAATCCTGCTCTAACAAGGGAAACGCATCTTTCCGTTATCACTGATGTCGTTAAAATTTATAGTAGAGGCAAGACTTTACCACAAATGACAGTGACGGAAGTGGGAGTTCCAGATAGCGAAGAAAAAAATAGAATTTTTTGGCTAGGGTCAGGACAGTCATGTGCCATTTATCTTGGCCTCTTTCCAGGCAGCGCTTGGTGTAGCGGGATGAATACGGAACAGTAATCCGGGGGTCGTGTGGTCAGGTCTCTACTTGGAAAGTTCTTTTATTTTAAATTTTTACCTTACTTAAACTGCAAAAAACTGAAATAATGTTGAATATTTTGTACTTATAAATATTTTCATAAATTTTAATATTTTCATAAATTTCTGGGAAGGAACAGTGAGGCGCACACGAAAACTTCGTATTTAAAATTACATACTTTTATTACGTTACAGTTAATGATTTACACGTGCTATCGTGATATTCATCTTAAAAACCGGTGCAGTAGTAATTTTCTGGACATCTTGCGTGCGGTATAAACGTCGCATTTTTACAGTTACATCGCTCTTTTAAGCTTTGTATAGAAAAGCAAAAGTGGTTTACATTTGTAAAAGGTACTCTCTCATCGGACAGTCTGGCAGCAGACCACGCGTAACGAAGTCCTGTAGCTTGAATTACAATCCCTTCTTGGAAAGTTATTTGCTGATTCCTCTCAGACGCTGTAAATACAATCCCTTCCCGGAAATTTATCTGCACTCGCAAATTTTCCTATGCCCTTCCTTTTGATACCTTTTATGAAAATGAGAATAAATATATTGAGCACCGTTTCGGTTAATATGCAATGTGAGTAACGTAAAAAGTGAACATTGTAAAAGAAAAAAAAGTTTATTTATGGGGACTCGACCCTACGACCCTCGGATTACCATTCGGTACCCTTGCGCCAGCCACTGCCTGGAAACCACGCTGACATGGATGGGTCATGCCGCCCCGATCCGCGGCCAAAATGCACTTTTTTCTAAATGCTTGGCCATGTGCTGGTCTCACTTCTGTTACTTTCGTTTCTGGTCAGGCTCTGTAGATACCATAAATTTGGAAGAAATGGGGAGTGGGTAGGTGCCGTTCCTGTGTGAGATGAGGTAGGAGCAGAAGAGACAGTCGTGGCGGTTCGCATCAAACCAGTCAAAGGGCTCATTATCCAACAAGTTATAATAGTGTTGTTAGCTGTAGAAGGCGGGGTAAACTACTAAGAACGCCCGTGAGCGACAAAGAGGCCAAGCATTCTGCAGTTACAGCACTGGGTGGCTATGAAGTCCAAATGTTATAACAAATTTCTGAAGTTACTTTGAATTCGCAAAGCCTGGGGATGTGCAGTGGGTCCGTGTGGAAGGAAGGCTGTAATGCTGGTCAAGGAGCAGGATTTTTCGAGAGGTTGGGCTTTCGCGCCATTTCAGACAGAGTGCGAGTTGCTCTGGTTGAATAGGCAGCGAACGGATTCCAAACAGCCGGCGCCACTTTCTCGAATCCCACTACGCTATGAGACGTCCAATTCACTTTACTTTTTGATGGGCGTAAAATACTGACAATCTATTTTCACGTTGACGAAAAGTCATAAAATAGCGATAATTCGTCCTTTGGGTGGATCTGTTATCTCGACACGCCTACGTTGCTGTTCGAGAGGGGTAAGCTATGCGCAGATACCGTATTGCAGTCAACACACACTCATGACAACCACATGCACGATATACAGGACGGGCAAAACAAAGCCGTTTCGGAAAATAATTCGTGCACCTTAATAAAGGGAACCAAGCTTACATCATCTGCCCCAGGTGTGGATGATGTTAAGTGACATGCATGAAGTATTTTCTGGGTCAGTTTTCTTTTGCCCACCATGTAGTTATGCTTAAGACACAACACTCATACTTCGCACGGAAGAGAAAGGATTGGAATTATTTGATAAAAAATTAGTGTATACACAGTAAGTATGCAGCAAGCAGGCGCAGTGGCTGGTATGTTGGCTCGGTGTGCCTCATCTGTAGGCAGCGACGTGTCCTCCGGAGGCGATCGCTGTGTTCACTACAACGAGGTCAACCTGACTCCGTTAGGGAGTCGCATCTCATAATCACGGACTCCCTACTAGAGTCAATTTGACCCCAGTTGAGTTGTCCATTCCTGATGAAGCGCCGGCAGGAGATCATCCAGGCGTCGTCTTCTAGATGCCCAGCGTCGGTGTCCACTGTTAAAAAAAAATGACAAGAAGATGTCCTGCGCTTTACACTGAGGTCACAAAAAGCCAAGAGACAGCGATATGTACATACAGGATGGTCGGAAATTCCCGTTACAGACTTCTATGACTTGTAGAGGGGAGTGTGTGGTGTCACAGCCAGACTAGGTGGTAGCCTTTAAATCGGCCGCGGTGCGCTAGCATACGTCGGACCCGCGTGTCGCCACTATCAGTGATTGCAGACCGAGCGCCGCCACACGGCAGGTCTAGAGAGACTTCCTAGCACTCGCCCAGTTGTACAGCCGACTTTGCTAGCGATGGTTCACTGACAAAATACGCTCTCATTTGCCGAGACGATAGTTAGCATAGCCTTCAGCTACGTCATTTGCTACGACCTAGCAAGGCGACATTACCAGTTACTATTGAGATTATGAATAATGTACCCTCAAGAGCGATGTTCACCATTTATGGATTAAAGTTAAGTATTCCAGCAGCTACGTACGTTTTTTGCTAAAGTCTAATTTCCTTGTCCTGTTCCAGACCTCACGCCAGCCTGCGTGAGCTAAAACGCGTGCCTTTCGGCTTCCTCTCAAAACCGGTGTTGGCTCTCCTGCCAACCCACAACAGAGTGAGTACATTGTATTTTGAGTAGGAATACATGTCCGGAAACGTCATCCAACGAGACTACAGAGTGTCAAATTTATAGGCGCGGGCGTCTGTAAACGTACGTATACGCAGGATGATTCCGTGATGATGTTACAGACTTTCTAGGATGATGGGGAACGATAAATGTATTAATTTGAAGTAAGGATCCCTGTACCGGAAACTAACGAGTCGAAAGTTATAAACGAAAACCGTTCTGATACCTCTGACAGTTCAATACATATACCGGTTCCTGTGTTGCGAATAGTGTAGGCCTGGTAACTTTCAGTGATGGTAGTGTGGACAAAAACGAGAAAAAATGTCCAATAAACGTGGACTGTCAAGTGCGTACGTTAACAGCTACGAACAATTATTCAGTAGAGGAGATGTGTTTCGCATTAGCGAAGACGATGAATGGTCATAGTTCCTCAGGTATGCAATTTAGAGCCCACGTTTATTGGACATTTTTTCTAGTTTTTGTCCACACTACCACTACTGAAAGTTACCAGGCCTACACTCGTCACAACACAAGAACCGGTACATGTATTCAACTGACAGAGGTATCAGAACGGTTTTTGTTTATAGATTTCGACTGGTTCCTTTCCGGTACAGGGATCCTTACTTCAAATTAATACATTTATCGTTCTCCATCATCCTAGAAAGTCTGTAACATCATCACGGAATCACCCCGTGTGTACGTACATTTACAGACGCCCGCGCCTATAACTTTGACACTCTCTAGTTTCGTTGGATGACGTTTCCGGACATGGGTTCCTATTCAAAATACGATGTACTCACTCCCCTCTACAAGTCCTAGAAGTCTGTAACGGGAATTTCCGACCACCCTGTATATCAGACGGCGGTAGTATCGCATACACAAGATATGAAAGGGCAGAGCATTGGCGAAGCTGTCACTTGTACTCAAGTGATTCATGTAAAAGGATTTGCGATTTGATTGTGGCCGCACGACGGGAATTAACGGACTCTGAACATGAAATGCTAGTAGGAGCTAGACGCACACGGCATTACATTTCGGAAATCGTTAAGGAATTCAATATTCCGAGAGCCACAGTGTCAAGAGTGTGCCGAGAATACCAAATTTCAGGCGTTATGTCTCTCCATGGACAACGCAGTTGGCGATGGCATTCACTTAACGACAGAGAGCAGCGGCGTTTGCGTAGAGCTGCCAGCGATAACAGACAAGCATCACAGCGTGAGCGCCAAAATTCAGCGTTTGTGGGCTGTGACAGCAGACGACCGACCCAAGCGTCTTTACTAACAGCCCGACATCGCCTGCAGTGCATCTGCTGGGCTTGTGACCACATCGGTCCGACCCTCGACGACTGGAAGACCGTGGCCTGGTCACGTGAGTCCCGATTTCAGTTGGTAAGCGTTGATGATAGGGTTCAAGTGTGGTGTAGACCCCAAAGCTATGGATGCAGGTTTTCAACATGGCACTGTGCAAGCTGGAGGGAATAACGCTGTGGGCTGAGTTTACATGAAGTGGTGGACTAGGTCCTCTAGTCCAAATGAACCGTTAATTGACTGTAAATCATTATTTTCGGCTACTTGGAGAGGATTTGTAGCCATTCATGGACTTTATGCTCCCAAACAACGAGGCGCCATGTCACTGGGTCACAACTGTTCGCGATTGCTTTGAAGAACATTCTGTACAGTTCGAAGGAATGATGTGGCCGGCCAGATCACCCGACATTAATCCCATCGTCCATTTGTGGGACATAATCGAGATGTCAGTTCGTGCACAAAATCATGCACCGGCGACACTTTCGAAATTATGGACGGCTGTAGAGGCAGCATGGCTCAACATTTCTGCGGAACTTCCAACCATTTGTTGAGTCCATGCTACGCTCAGTTTCTGCCTCACGCCGGGCCCAAGGAGGTCCGACCGATATTAGGAGCTATTCCATGACTTTTGTCACCTCAGTGTAAAGCTATGTAACAAGGAATTGCAATAAATGTTTGTAACATGTGGTTGCCGAGCGATGGTGTATGTTCACCAGTCTCCAGACAGTCCTGGAAGGCTCTAGAAATAAGTTTAAAGCGCATCCTAAAATCAACTTGACTCGATATTTCGGCGATCCATCTGTTCGCCATCTTCAGGAAAATGATGCTACTGCTGATGAGTCCCGCTGGGACTCATCAGCAGGCCATCACCAGAGAACAGTGTTTGCCTTTAAGCAGAGAGTCGATAAACAAAAAGAAATCAAGTTCACGCATAAAATTTTATACCTTGGTTAACATGTTGTAGTGACGAAGCTAACCTATTACTTATCCCTGGAACGAAACAAAGAAACAGAGTTGTAAGCGCATGATTCATCTGTGGAGTGGTACACAACCGCTTACCAGTATATCCCAACCAAGCTTGTGAGCTGAATGATTGGTCTTCACGTTATGAAAACCAGATGTTTCAGTTTGGATATGGAATCCTCAAGAAAAATTCACTCAGCTGAAGAAGTACTCTGACGAGGCGTTAAACCCTATGTTTTTTCCCTTTTTCTACAGTCTGTAGAAGACGAGGGGAGCACTTTGGTAATACCGCTGTTGAGGGTTTTCCTGGAGAGGTTCAGAGTATCGACTGAAATTTCGAAGCAAAATTCGTAAACAGATATTTGAACTTGAGTTCCCCAAGTCATCAGTCGTGAAGTCCTCCTTAGGTCTGTGTCAAAAGTCGGTTCACTGTTGAAACGAACAAAGAAAGAGAGAGAGAGAGAATGAACTTGTTCGCTATTTTTTTAAGTCTTTCATTCCAACTACGAATGGGAGAAAAGCGATTCCTTGATTCTTTTTCTTTGGGTGTGTGTGTTTTTTTTTCTTTTTTATCGAAGGAGTAACAAGCTATACAACTAGGAAATGGCTTCACTAAATTGCCGAAAAACTTGAAGATTGTAATATAGTATCGTATAAGGTTATAGCGTTAGCACGTGCTCCGAACACTTGAGAGGCATTTGGTTCGCATGCATCTCAGATCTACTTTACTAGATCTCAGTGTTCAATTTGCATCTAAAAAGTTGCGTCAGTGAGCCGATATCCAAACATCACTGAGCGACACAAATGTAAGCATGCGAGCACACTTGGGAAATTGTGTGAGGAGAACAACATGTCGCAAAATACACAAAGGTGAAGCTGATTTAATTGCTTTGATCACTAGTTGAATACTGGTGCCATAATGCAATGAAGCATAGCATTAACATAAAAGTTTATCACATACTGGGAAATAAGAGCGACTAATATTGATAAATATTGGTTTAAATGCACGACAGCCAGGTATTTGGAAAAATTTTTGTAGGTAGCTAGTTACAACTGTGAGATACTTGTAGAAGTGCATTTCTATTTACCACCAGCTCTGTATATAATATACATATACCTGATGGCAAATAAAAATACATTTCTACAAATATTTAGCACACGTTTAAATTACTTGTGGGACGAGTGGTAAATCTACAAAAACACAACAACAATTAAAGTACTACAAATACTCTCCCTCCCCCTCGTCCCTCCCCCCCCCCCCCCCAAACACACACATGGCAGCTCTAAAATTAAGTTTGTTTTCCATTCTAAGACTTTCAATAAAAAGAAAGGAAAATTCAGTGGAGAGATTTTTAAAGCTCAACGGATACATGTGGCTAGCTGATTACTACACTAAAAGAAAAAAACCCACAGACGGCAGGAGCCACTTGAATTTGCTTCTTTCCTGTCGTTAAGATTTGGAACACATTCAGTTAAACAGTGACATACTGCGATATGTACTCCGCAGATATCAGAGAATGGGGGTCCTACTGTCAGAATGTGGAGATGCACCCGATGTTTGTGCATGAGTGTGGGCCACAACATCCCAACAGATGTTTTTACAACTGGTTTCACGGTGGAAAAGAAAATACTGTTGATGCAGCAGCTGTGGGTCGGCTAGCGACAAGCGTAGAGTGTAATATCGAGTAGGAGAGACAGTCGCTGCTACAGAATCAGCAACTATATCTGGGATTGATATCGAAGACAAAGAGGATTAGTAAAAAAAAGGTCCATGTTAAAAAAACCAAATCTGAAGATCTGTTCCCTATTTGTGCCGCACAAATCAGCTATTGACCAGAAGGCAATACAGATGCGCGACAAAAACGTTTTTTTTTCTTTTTTTTTTGGCAAATACCGCCATCACGAAAGTAGAGACCTGGCTGTATCCCTTCGGTCTGGATCGCAATGTAATGAGCTTGTATCACATTTCGTCATCAACAGACGTGCGACGTTAATGCTTCGGTCAGTACAGGAAGGAGCTTTCGCTGAGAGGCACCAACCATAAGCTTTACAAACGCTACCATCGTGTTGCGGCAGACTGAAAGTTAATTCTGTTAAACCTTCCCGGCTAAGAGGCTGTGATCGTTGAGTAAATTATTCACTAACGTCTCATAAGAGTTTATAGGAGACGTTTTCAGAGGTGAAATACTGGAAACCGTGTGACAAGCTAAGACAGCCCCAGGTTTATAGGAGAATTAATCACCAGACGAACTCATTTCAATTTATTGGTTGTTCTAGGATACAGTGTACTTCATTTGTAATGTACCAATCACTTCTGCAAGGAGTGATTAAATAACACAGGGAGTAGCTATATGAGGTCTGTTGCTAAGATTAGGTTTCAAGTTAATTTTATATAATTTAGGTTAAATCCTCCTGGCATTATTCTGTTGCGCTTTGAGCAAGTTCCTGGTCACTATAGCATGTAAGCTAAGTTTAGTCAGATCGCGTTATTGCTCAGTTACCGGTCTGACTTCAAATAAAGGGCTTAGTATCATATGACCACAGACACACGTTAAAATGAAATGTCATGACCGACTTCAGAAGTACACACCGGCCGTGAAAATCGTCGCTGTATTACTGAGGTGACAGAAGTCATGGGAGAGTCCCTAATACCTTGTGGCACCTCCGTTTGCCCAGTGTAATGCAGCGACTCGACATGACATGGACTAAATAAGTCGTTGGAAGTCCCCCGCAGAAATATTGAGCCATGTTGCCTCTCTAGTTGTCCATGATTGCTAACATATTGCCGGTGCTGGATTTTGTGCATGAACTGACCTCTCTATTACGTTCCGTAAGTACTCGATGGGATTCATGTCGGGCGTTCTTGGTGGAAAAATTACTCCTACGAATTGCCCAGAATGTTCCTCAAACCAGTAGTGAGCAAGTGTGACCCGGTGACATGTTTGGGAACATGAACTCCATGAATGACTGCAAATGGTCTCCAAGTAGCCGAACGTACCCACTTCCAGTCAATGATTGGTCCAGTCTGACCAGAGGACCCAGTCTATTCCATGTAAACACAGTCCACACCATCATGGAGCCACCACCATTATGCACAGTGCCTTGTTGACAACCTGGGTCCATGGGTTCGTAGTGTCTGCGCCACTTTCGAACCCTATCAATAGTCCTTCCCAACTGAAATAGGGACTCCTGTGACCAGACGATTCCCAGACGTCTAGGGACCAATAGATATGGTCACGGGCCCGGGTTAGGCTCAAAATAGTTCAAATGGCTCTGAGCACTATGGGACTAACTTCTGAGGTCATCAGTCCCCTAGAACTTAGAACTACTTAAACCTAACCTAAGGACATCACACACATCTATGCCCGAGGCAGGATTCGAACCTGCGACAGTAGCGATCGCGCGGTTCCAGACTATAGCACCTAGAACCGCTCGGCCACACTGGCCGGCCACGGAGAGGCGCTGCAGGCGATTTAGTGCTGTTAACAAACGCACTCGCGTCAGCCGTCTGCTGCCATAGCCCAAAACACCAAACTTCGCTGCACTGACCTAATGGATACGTTCGTCTACGGCCAACATCGATTTCTGCGGTTATTTCAGGCAGTGTTGCTTGTCTGTTTGTACTGAGACCTCTACCCAAATTCCGCTGCTCTCAGTCGTTTAGTGAAGTCTGTCGGCCACTGCGATGTCCGCGATGAGAGAAAATACATGAAATTTGGCACGTTTTCGACACTCTGTGAATATTGAATACCCTAACGATTTTCGAAATGGAATATCCCATGCATCTAGCTCCAATTACCATTTCGCATTCAAAGTCCGTTAATTCGCCCCTTGCAGCCATAATCAATTCGGAAACCTTTCCGCTTGAATCAGCTGAGTACAAATGACGGCTCCGTCAACCATTTTTATACCTTGTACACGCGATAGATGTGCATATCGCTATCCCATGACTTTTATAACCTCAGTGTAAATAGAAATAAATTAGAAGATTTATTATTTATTTTTACACACATCAAAAAAGTTTCCGAGAGTTCCGGAACCTGTACAGAAAATTGGAATAGAGATGAACGTAAATATCATTACCGCCATTTTTATTGCTCATGGAAACCACACACTGCATTTTGTACCACCATAGAGCGAGACCTTCGCAGGTGGTGGTCCAGACTGCCGTACACACCGGTACCTCTAATACCCAGTAGCACGTCCTCTTGCATTGATGCATGCCTGTATTCGTCGTGGCATGCTATCCACAAGTTCATCGAAGCACTGTTGGTCCAGATTGTCCCACTCCTCAACGGCGATTCGGTGTAGATCTCTGAGAGTGGTTGGTGGGTCACGTCGTCCATAAACAGCCCTCTTCAATCTATCCCAGGCTTGTTCGATCGGGTTCATGTCTGGAGAACGTGCTGTCCACTCTAGTCGAGCGATGTCATTATCCTGACGGAAGTCATTCACAAGATGAGCACAATGGGGGCGCGAATTGTCATCCATGAAGACGAATACCTCCCCAATATGTTGCAAATATGGTTAAACTATCGGTCGGAGGATGGCATTCACGTATCGTACAGCCGTTGCGGCACCTTCCATGACCACCAGCGGCGAACGTCGGCCCTTCATAATGTCACCCCAAAACAGGAGGGAACCTCCCCGTTGCCGCACTCGCTGGACAGTGTGTCTAAGGCGTTTAGCCTGACCGGGTTCCTTCCAAACACGTCTCCGACGATTGCCTGGTTGAAAGCATATGCGACACTCATCTTGAGCGGTCCATTTGGCATGTTGCTGGGCCCATCTGTACCGCGCTGCATGGTTTCGTGGTTGCAAAGATGGACGTCGCCATGTACGTCGGGAATGAAGTTGCACATCATGCAGCCTATTGCGCAGAGTTTGAGTCGTAACACGATGTCTTGTGCCTGCACGAAAGCGTTATTCAACATGGTGGCGTTGCTGTCAGGGTTACTCCGAGCCATAAGCCATAGGTAGCGGGCATCCATTGCAGTAGTCGCACTTGGGTGGCCTGAGCGAGGCATGTCATCGACAGTTCCTGTCTCCCTGTATCTCTTCCTTCTTGAGAGCCCTTCCTGGCACAAAGTAACAATGCGGACGCGATCGAACAGCGGTATTGACCGTCTAGGCATGGGTGAATTGCAGACAACAAGAGCGTCTACCTCGTCCCCGGTGGAATGACTGGAACCGATCGGCTGTCGGGCTCTTTCCGTCTAATAGGCGCTGCTCATGCATGGTTGTTTACATCTAAATGGTTCAAATGGCTCTGAGCACTATGTAACTTAACATCTTAGGTCATCAGTCCCCTAGAACTTAGAACTACTTAAACCTAACTAACCTAAGGACATCACACACATCCATGCCCGAGGCAGGATTCGAACCTGCGACCGTAGCAGTCCCGCGGTTCCGGACTGCAGCGCCTAGAACCGCACAGCCCCCGCGGCCGGCTGTTTACATCTTTGGTTTAGTGACATCTCTGAACAATGAAAGGGGCTGTGTCCGTGATACAGTATCCACAGTAAACGTCTATCTTCAGGAGTGCTGAGAATTTCGGTGACGCAATGTGTAATATTGCTTTCTCTTTTTCATGATACCATCCATCCAATGTAAGAAGCAGCTTGGAAATACTATCGCCTCGAACGACGTGTGAAGCAAGACCATCGGCCTTCTTGTTTGCCGAGAACGAGAGACGCTGACAATAGGACCACGAAGAACAGCAGCGGCTGGCGCCTTCCGCTGCGGAGGTGGGCTGGAGAAGTACTCGTGGCGCGCTTCGCCTGGCCCCCGGGACACCAGAGCTGGCGCGCTGGCAGTCACACAACGAGGATATCCGCTGGCCGAGTCTGGCGCATGACGCGCTCATCAGGCGGCCGGCGTCTCCCCGCCTAGCGTCGGCTGCACTGTATGACTAACGAGCACCGTCCACGGAGGATGTGCTTCGTAGTCACACTTGGCTCCCTACACCTCGCACCAATTTAATAAACCACTGACAGTCTCGCGAGGGTTCCTAATTCTTCGAACATCATCAGTAGCAAAAGCAGATTCTAGGGCGAGATTCACTGGAGGAATTTCAAGGAAATGTGTGATTAATCCAGAAGGGAGGTAAAAGGGGCGTTCGATAAGTAATGCAACAAAACTTTTTCCTGGGACAACCCCTGTAGTTTCATGAAATCCCTTTACGAAACGCCGCTTTGTGTAGCCTTCAAAATGGCATCTGTAACGGAGGTGCATTCTAAGCAGAGAGCTGTCATTGAGTTTCTTTTGTCGGAAGACCAGAGCATTGCAGATATTCATAGGCACTTGCAGAACGCTTACAGAGACATGCAGTGAACAAAAGCACGCAGAATCGTTGAGTGAGGTGTCTGTCATCATTGCAACATGGTTGTGCAAACCTGTCCGATCTCCTGTATGCCAGCCGGCGGCATACGACTGTGACTCCCGCAACGTTGGAACGTGCGGACACTCTCATTTGAAGTGATCGACGGATCACAGACAGCTCCCTGCACAAAAATTCAAATAGGTCTGAGCACTATGGGACTTAACATCTGAGGTCATCAGTCCCCTAGACTTAGAACTACTTAAACCTAACTAACCTAAGGACAGCACACACAGTCATGCTGCGATCGTAGCAGCAGCGCGGTTCCAGACTGAAGCGCTTAGAACCGCTCGGTCACAACGGCCGGCCCTCCCTGAACCGGACGTCTCTGTTGGTAGTGCTGACACATTCGTCCACCAATTGATGTACTGAAATGCGTGTGCCCGCCGTGTTGCTCGCCACCTAATAGAAGACCATAAAGTGCAACGGAGGACGAACTGTGTTGAATTGTTTGCAATAATAGGCTGATCGAGACAATTTTTTGTCGAACGTCGTCACAAGCACTGAAATATGGTTTCATCACTTCGAACCGGAAACAATACGGAATACATGGACTAGCGCCATACTACTTCTCCTCCGAAGAAAATGTTCAAAACCGCAGCCTCAGCCGCAAAGTCACGGCGACGGCCTTCTGGGATTCTGAAAAGGTTATTCTCTTTGGATGTCCACCCTCATGGAGCAACGATCAGCTCTGAAGGGGACTGTGTTACTCTCAGGAAATTCAAGAAGTGACTTCATGGTATTCGTCGTCCCCAAAATGCAAACGAACGTCTTCTTCTCCATGACCACCCAAGGCCTCACAAAACTCGGCTCACCCGAGAGGAGCTCACAGAACTTCACTGTACTCTTCTTCCTCATCCATATCTACAGCCCGGACCTCGTACCTTTCCACTTACATCTATTTGACCCAATGAAGGATGCTCTCCGCGGGAAGCAATACTTGGGTGATGGGGAGGTTGTTGGCGCAGCAAGACGTTGGCTCCGACATCGAGCAGTTCAGTGGTACCACAAGGGCATACGGGTCTTACGAGTAAGGTGACGTAAGGTTTCCCCATTGAACGGTGATTACACTATATTGATTTTATAGCCAATGAGTGGAGAATAATATGATGTATTGGAATCCCGAATAAATAAAATTTGCTTTAAAAAATATGTTATTTACTGAACGCCCCTCGTACGGAGGAAGGAATTTTAAGGAAATGTGTTTCACTCAACAAAGTAGTAGGCCTAGTTTACAAAACACTTGGAAGAGCAATTCTCGAGTACTGCCTATCAGTCTGGGACCGTTACTAGGTTGTATTGATAAATGAGTTAGAAAAGACCAATGGTGCGTGCTGCGTTTATCACGGCGTCGCTTAGTATGTGAAGAGCATTTGAGAGGTGCTCAACGAAGTCCAGTGGAAGATGCTACAAAACAGGCACTGTATATCAAGGAGACGTTTACTGTTAAAATTTCGAGAGCGTACTTTCGAAGAACCGTCGGGAAACGTACACAGTCCAATCAGAAAATCCCGAGACTATTTCTGGCGTACAAGCGACGTCAGCTCAGTAACAGCACCGGCAGCGGTCACTAACAACTGTAAACAACGGAAGTACATTCGACCAGTCGGTTGTGAGAAGGCAGTGGTAACTAGTGGAGGTGTGACCATGATGTGTCAATGTTGTTGCGTCACAAATTTCAGTGGAGCGATATCTCTAAGACAAGTGTTCTAGATATTCTCCCGAATGATTTGAAACGCACACCTCGACTCCAGAACAAACAACGCCGCTTGGTCGCCTGTAGCGAGTTGATTGAAATGAAAAACACGGACAATTCTTTTCTGGAAAACATCGTGACGGGTGACAAGACTTGCTATTACGGCAATGTGCAGAAATTCACACGAAGGGTCAAACTTAACAGTCAACACTTTGACGACGTAACCGATATTCAAGCCACATATGACACGCGAGTTGAAGAACACCAGAAAGTGGCCATTTTTTGACAGCTCCTCATGGTTGTATAAACGTTAAGTGCATTGTGTTCAACCAGGGGGGGGGGGGAGGGGGGGCAGAGACTATGTTGAACATAGTAAAATCACCAGCTTGACTTTTATCTATTTTTTATTAATCCAGTCTCGAAACTTTTTGGACTGACGAGGTTATTGCTTCTTCCCATCCACGTCTCGCGAAGTGACAACGACGAGAAAACGAAGAAAAATTAGACCTCATTCGAAGATGTTTCGGCATTCACTCCTCCACACTCCATTCCTTGATGGAACAAGAAAGAGAGGGCGGGATGGACGATATATGTATGCTTCGCCACACTCCGGAAGACGATTTACTCATAATGTACGAGGAAAGAAGTTTGTTTCATATTTTTCTGTATCTGATGAACTCATCGCCTCCAATTATACACTCCTGGAAATGGAAAAAAGAACACATTGACACCGGTGTGTCAGACCCACCATACTTGCTCCGGACACTGCGAGAGGGCTGTACAAGCAATGATCACACGCACGGCACAGCGGACACACCAGGAACCGCGGTGTTGGCCGTCGAATGGCGCTAGCTGCGCAGCATTTGTGCACCGCCGCCGTCAGTGTCAGCCAGTTTGCCGTGGCATACGGAGCTCCATCGCAGTCTTTAACACTGGTAGCATGCCGCGACAGCGTGGACGTGAACCGTATGTGCAGTTGACGGACTTTGAGCGAGGGCGTATAGTGGGCATGCGGGAGGCCGGGTGGACGTACCGCCGAATTGCTCAACACGTGGGGCGTGAGGTCTCCACAGTACATCGATGTTGTCGCCAGTGGTCGGCGGAAGGTGCACGTGCCCGTCGACCTGGGACCGGACCGCAGCGACGCACGGATGCACGCCAAGACCGTAGGATCCTACGCAGTGCCGTAGGGGACCGCACCGCCACTTCCCAGCAAATTAGGGACACTGTTGCTCCTGAGGTATCGGCGAGGACCATTCGCAACCGTCTCCATGAAGCTGGGCTACGGTCCCGCACACCGTTAGGCCGTCTTCCGCTCACGCCCCAACATCGTGCAGCCCGCCTCCAGTGGTGTCGCAACAGGCGTGAATGGAGGGACGAATGGAGACGTGTCGTCTTCAGCGATGAGAGTCGCTTCTGCCTTGGTGCCAATGATGGTCGTATGCGTGTTTGGCGCCGTGCAGGTGAGCGCCACAATCAGGACTGCATACGACTGAGGCACACAGGGCCAACACCCGGCATCATGGTGTGGGGAGCGATCTCCTACACTGGCCGTACACCACTGGTGATCGTCGAGGGGACACTGAATAGTGCACGGTACATCCAAACCGTCATCGAACCCATCGTTCTACCATTCCTAGACCGGCAAGGGAACTTGCTGTTCCAACAGGACAATGCACGTCCGCATGTATCCCGTGCCACCCAACGTGCTCTAGAAGGTGTAAGTCAACTACCCTGGCCAGCAAGATCTCCGGATCTGTCCCCCATTGAGCATGTTTGGGACTGGATGAAGCGTCGTCTCACGCGGTCTGCACGTCCAGCACGAACGCTGGTCCAACTGAGGCGCCAGGTGGAAATGGCATGGCAGGCCGTTCCACAGGACTACATCCAGCATCTCTACGATCGTCTCCATGGGAGAATAGCAGCCTGCATTGCTGCGAAAGGTGGATATACACTGTACTAGTGCCGACATTGTGCATGCTCTGTTGCCTGTGTCTATGTGCCTGTGGTTCTGTCAGTGTGATCGTGTGATGTATCTGACCCCAGTAATGTGTCAATAAAGTTCCCCCTTCCTGGGACAATGAATTCACGGTGTTCTTATTTTAATTTCCAGGAGTGTATTTAATAAAGTTGTTGTACCTCTATCTATGAGGTGCATCGTGTTGCATCGTTCTCGAATGTGGTCATGTTCTGCCTTCGTCCAACCAGAATCCACACTGTGGGAAGTTATTTTTGCGCTAGTAAGTAAGACATATTCTGCAGCACTTTCTACTCAGCATTCTAGATCTGGGCGGAACTTGCAGCAGAGTGGGCTGTCATGGCCTCCCGAGTTGGCAAGTAGACTGCCCAATTACCTATTTCTGGAGGTTCTAGCCTTAATTATACAAGGTGAAATGAAAATGAAGTCCCATGCTTCTTTACAGAGCGTAGGGGAACGATGCGGGAGACCCGCACCGTTTTACTAGGCAAGGTACTAGTGGAGGTGGTTTGCCATTGCCTTCCTCCGACCGTGATGGGAATGAATGATGATGATGAAGACGACACAACACCCAGGCATCTCGAGGCAGGAAAAATCCCTGACCCCGCCGGGAATGGAACCCGGGACCCCGTGCTCGGGAAGCGAGAACGCTACCGCGAGACCACGAGCAGCGGACGTACAAGGTGAATCAGGAGTAAAGATAAATGATTAAAGGGTAATAGTATTGCTGATTCTGAACAAAAAAACTTCGAATGAACGTATGCCATTTTGTTAACGGTATCCGACATACAGCTGTTTGAAAATTACGGGTTCCGTCGTGCGTTCTTTCCCACCAGCACTCACATGCGAAAAGATATTAGACTACGTAGTGCTTTCTTTACTGATCATTTCAATGCCCACTTCAGTTGCGCATGGTGCAGTGACGAGTATTTCAAGTGTAGATGTTGTTCACCTCATGTCTCAGCACTACAGTGGTAGCACCGGTGCATCATAATGTTGTTATGTGTGCAGCCAAAACATTAAGGGTCAGTGTAGTGAAAATGCCACAGGTCCTCCATACATGCAGACTATGGTGACGCGATCTTTGTTTACTGGTTTTGGAATGGGATTTCCTAATCGTAGACTTCCAGGTAGCAGGTTATTTAGCAGGGTGTTTGACAAACTGCGTGGTCGTGGTATGTCTCCCAGCATACATGTTGTAGCTCATCGTCCCATCCACCAAGATCTCAGTGAAGCTGAGAACATTCTTGAAATTGAAGAATTCAGCTCAACTACCAGCTCTAGAAGAACTGTTGCACAGCTTAGTACGACACAAACACGAGTGATGCGTACAATACATGAGCAGGGTATGTATCCGTGTCATCGGCAGAGTGTGCAACATCTACACGTATATTATGCCAAACGAAAGCAAGTCAGTAGATCATTGCCAATGAACGTTGTATTCCACGTATTCTGTTCAATGATGAGTCAACATTTACCCGCAACGGCATCAATAACGCGAGCAACTTTCATGTGTGGGCAGATGAAAATCTGCGAGCTGATGTGTAAATAAATTTTCAACGACGTTGCTCAGAGAAGTTGCTGTATTGAATTATTGATGACCAACTCATTAGTCTAGTTTTTTTAGATAACAGTCCTAATGAAGTACGGTATCTTGAATTCCTTCAAGCCGGCCGGGGAGGCCGAGCGGTTCTAGGCGCTATAGTCTGGAATCGCGCGCCCGCTACGGTCGCAGGTTCGAATCCTGCCTCGGGCATGGATGTGTGTGATGTCCTTAGGTTAATTAGGTTTAAGTAGTTCTAAGTTCTAGGGGACTGATGACCTCAGCAGTTAAGTCCCATAGTGCTCAGAGCCATTTGAACCAATTCCTTCAAAATGTGTCACCAGAATACTTGGAGGATATTTCTAGGCAACACGACGTCGCATGGGCCTTCCGCACGACGGAGCTCCTGCACATTCCGTATGGCCAGTGACACCGTAACTCACTGAAACGTATCTTGGGTGCTAGATAGGTCGCCGTGGAGTCATTTCTTGGCATACCATCTCACTGCATTAGACCAATGTTTTTTGGGTTCGTTAGAGCGAAATCTACAAGCGCAGAATGGGCACAAAGGAAGTACTTCTCGCTCATATTTTACGTGTGAGTCCGCAAGTGAAGGGCCGTACGAATGAATTCAGATCAGCAACACAGCAGCTTTCTACAAGACCTGCAAAATGCATTGCAGTGACGGTGCAATTTGTAAGGAAATTTGCACAATTAAACCAAACATAAGACCGCAATGTTTCATTTCCTACATTTTTTCTGCTCCCCAGTGTTTTCACTAGTATCCTCGGGGACTGCTAAAGACGTACGTCCAGATGAAGTTTTTTGTTCATAATCATTAATACTATCACCTCTAAAAGCTTGTAACTTTACTCCGGACTAGCTCTGTAGTTATTCAGCTCTTTCACAGGATATTCATGGGGACTAGTACACAAGGTTTTTAATCAACGTCTGTGTTTAAATATTTTTTGGAACGACTCGGCTGCATATGACTGTTCCACGCGAAACCTGAACAACAACGGCATTCCCTCGCATACATTGATAGCGCTTTACTCTGTTGAACGAAACATCAAGACAGTGCCTCCTTCTGGAAAAGCTGCACTTAGACCCGAAAGCCGCAGAGTCCAGCAGTGCGTAAGGAGTACGACTGACTACGTCATACCATTATCGATTGTAGTAACCCTTACACAGCTGAATTATACATAGCTCCTGTATTGGAGATAGAGAGTTCCTGCTACGACGGCGACCGAAATATTTCGATGGATCACGTGACTGAAAAGTTGTCAGGCCTCGAAATGGCCGCAGGTAGGATGGTCTAGGCATGGGATGTCAGCGCATTTGATCCCGCTCATATCGTGACTGTCCGACGCATGTGCCAACCCATTTCAGAAGTAGTGCAGGTACTTGTGTGCACCCTCGTCAACGGCGTACCATTAGCGCCTCAATTTGCGAAATAGGTCGCGAATAACAAAATTTTGACTACAGTGACCGCCATCGACTATCCCAGGGAGTACAGTGGCCCCTGTGCAGCATACGTATTATTTCAATCATTTAACACCCATTATATATGTAATGTCCCACCAAGTTTGGCAACTATAGGACGGGTTCTTCATGGTGTGACAGTTCCCAGTTTCGTCAGGGTAGCTTGTGACTCTGGCTCACTAGATTGCTCACAGGTAGTAAGTTGTACTTTCTTCCAATGTCTCTACGATGCCGGAACTTGTTTAGGAACGATGAAGATGTTTTCAACACTGGTAGACATTGTCTGTTAGTGCAGACTGTTACAAAAAAATGGCTCTAAGCGCTATGGGAGTTAACATCTGAGGTCATCAGTCCCCCGGATTTAGAACTACTTAAACCTAACTAAAATAAGGACATCACACACATCCATGCGCGAGGCAGGTAGCCTGTAGCAGCCGCGTGTTTCCGGATTGAAGCGCCTAGAACCGCTCGGCCACAGCGGCCGGCTGAGACGGTTACAAAGTCCAGTATAAATGAAGAAATATTTTATAATTTCTAGTGAACCTATCCTATCATTCTTTGCATGTGAAATAAATGTAAAATCTGATTATTACTTTTCTGATTCCTACATTAACTCTTGCACTTTTTATTTATTCCTTGCACATTCCAAATAGCCTACTTACAATAGTATTAATTTCATTTTCTAATGCCTAGTTCCGTCATAGATTTAACAATCCCATTGATTGTTCCTGTAGCTCTCGGAATAACCTGAGTAATTTAGTAAGGGCGACCGATCTCCAAGCGAGGTAAGACCAGGGCTCGGAATGCCACCACGGTACGTCTGCTCCTGAATGATTTTCTGTTGGGACAGTTCCTTAAAGGGCAGCAATGCACTGTTTGACCATTAAAATTTCAACACCAGGAAGGAAAGAAAGTAACGAAATTTTACTTACTGTACGTAGATAGTATAGTTAGGCAATACATGACCAAATTTGTAGGTAATTGGGGAGGGGTACACTTTGTGCGACATTTAGCAAGCCGAAACTCTCTCTTCTGGCGTCAACAAACAGCTATAAGCCGGCTGCGCATCAGTCGAACTAAACGTGACTACCAAATAAGGTACGTTATTCTATGATGTTTAAACTCTGTGCCAGAGTTAATCAGTCACAGCGGTGCTCGGCAACACTTGACCAGATGTTTCCTGTGGGTGAGAGATAAGGAGAGTGCGCTGTCCATGGGAACAGTTGAGTACCTCCTGTATTGAGGTGGTCCCAGAGAACACGGGAAGCATTCCATGACGTTAAAAGATAACGTCATGGAGATCTCGAAAATAGAGTACGACCACCTATCTTTACCACGTCAGAACTGTAACGCCTGCTGTCCACATTACCGAAATTCCTCCACCAAAGAAGACGAAGCAAATATTCCAGAATTCAAACTAAGAACAGCTGCCAACATGAGTAATTTGAAGGTGCGTATTGTTAACGCCGATGTGCAGCAGGATTTCGGAACACACATTTTGTTCAAACATTATGAATTACTTCGAAGAGAACGGTCTATTGACGCACGGTCAATACGGATTTAGAAAACATCGTTCTTGTGAAACACAACTACCTCATTACTCACACGAAGTGTTGAGTGCTATTGACAAAGGATTTCAAATTTATCCCGTATTTCTAGATTTCCACAAGGTTTTTGACACTGTACCACACAAGCGACTTGTAGTGAAACTGCGTGCTTATGGAATATGGTATCAGCTATGTGACTGGAATCGTAATTTCCTGTCAGAGAGATCTCAGTTCGTAGTAACTGCCATTGAGTAAAACAGAAGTGGTTCGGGCGTTCGCCAAGGTAGTGTTATAGGCCTTCTGCTGTTCCTTATGTATATAAACGATTTAGGAGACAATATGAGCAGCCATCTTAGGTTGTTTGAAGATGATCTTGTCATCAAAAGATGAAATGGTCATCAAAAGATCAAAACCAAATCTATAAGGAAAAGATATCTGCATTGTACGAAAATTGGCAATTGACCGTAAATAATGAAAAGTGTGAGGTCATCCACATGAGTTCTAAAAGAAATCCGTTAAACTTCGGTTACACGATAAGTGAAATCTAAAAGCCGTAAATTCAACTAAATACTTAGGAATTAAAACTACGAACAACTTAAATTGCAAAGAACACACACAAAATAATGCGGGAAGGCAAACCAAAGATTGGTTTTTATTGGCAGAACAATTAGAAGATGCAACAGATGTGCTAAAGAGACTGCCTTTACTACGCTTGTCCGTTCTCTTTTGGTGCACTTTTGCGCAGTCTGGGATCCTTACCAGATAGGATTAAAGGAGTACATCGAGAAAGTCCAGGGAAGAGCAGCACGTTTTGTATCATCGCAAAATAGGGGAGAGAATGTCACGGAAATGTTACAAGATTTGGGGTGGACATCATTAAGACAAAGGCGTTTCCCGTTGCAGCGGCAGCGGGATCTCCTCACGAAATTTCACTCACCAACTTTCTCCTCCGAATGCGAGAATAATTTGTTGACGCCGACCTATATAGGGTGAAACGATCGTCACAATAAAATAAGGGAAATCAGAGCTTCCGCGGAAAAGTATGGATGTTCGTTTCTTCCGTGCGCTGTTCGAGATTACAATAAAAGCGAATTATTGTGAAGGTGGTTCGATGAACCCTCTGCCAGGCACCCAAGCGCGATTTTCTGAGTATGCATGTAGATGTAGATTTAGATGTAGTGGTGCTGTACGTTGAACTGGGAATCGTCTGAAAAGACGACTTGGTGCCACTCCGGTGTACTGGGTTGTCGCTGTCGGTGCGGCTTTCTTTTCTCCACTGTCAGTGGTTGCCGTCCTTACAATCCGTGTTGTTCCAGATATCATCACACCTCCTGTGTAGCTACTTGTTGCGAAACAAGATCCTTCGGGCGATAGTCACTTGGGGCCGTTTAAACCCTACACTGTGTTGAGAATGGCCATTCTGTGCCCGTTCATTTCATATTCGTATGACAGTCGTGGGATCTCGCGAAACGCGAGCAGCACTATCGCTGAACGTCAAACTACAGTACCGGCACGCAACGATTCTGTCACGATCGAATTTCGACACTGCAGACGTTTCTTCTTCTTCTCATGAACAGATAACATCTAAAAGCTATTTATGGATGAGAACCCTACTGCGTAATCTTCCTTACGTGCAGGATGTTGACAGCTTTATTCACACCCTCTATATACGCTCACGGTGAAAAACAATCTAAGACAAAACAAAAAGGGACGCACCATGAAGGAATTATCCGAATGGGACAAAAATTGACAGATGTGGCGTACGCGTGCAGAAGAACAAATGATTACAATTTCACAAGAATTGGATCATTTATTCCAGAGGGAAAGCTTCACAAATTGAGCAACTCAATAACGCATTGGTCCACCCCTGGCCCTTATGCAAGCAGTTATTGGCATTGATTGATAAGAGTTTCTGGATGTTCTTCCGAGGGATATCGTGCCAGATTCTATAACACTAGTGTGATAGATAGTCAAAATCAAGAGAATGCTGGAGGGACCGGGCGATAATGCTCCAGACTTTCTGAACTGGGGAGAGATCCGGTGACTTTGACGGTCGAGGTAGGGTTTGTCGAGCTCGAAGCCAAGCAGTAGGAAGTCTCGTCGTGTGCGGGCGAGCATTTTCTAACTGAAATGTCAGCATAGGATGGCTTGCCAAGAAGGGCAACAAAACGGGGCGTAGAATATCGTCGACGTTCCACTGTGCTGTAAGGGTGCCGCAGATGACAACTAAAGAGGTCCAGCTATGAAAAGAAATGGCAAACCAGAACGTCACTCATGGTTGTCGGGCTGTATGGTGGGCGAAAGTCGGGTTGGTATCGCACCGCTGTCCAGGGCGGCTCCAGACTCGTCTTCGGCCCAGAATCTCATTGAGTAGAATTATGTACAGTGATGAGCCCCGCTTTGAACTGAGCTCCGATGACGAACGAAGAAGAGTCTGGAGATGTGGCGCTCTTACAGGGCAGCGGTAAGGCAACGGTATTCTACACACTGTTTTGCCGCTCTGCATAGCAAGTCATCCCCGCCCGATATTTCAGCAAGATAATGCCCGCCCGCACACGGCAAGAGTTCATACCGCTCGTCTTCGGGCTTGTCAAACTCTACCTTGGCTGGCAAGGTCACCGGATCTCCCCAATGAAGAACAGTTGGAACATTAAAGACACGGCCTTCCAACCATCTTCGAAATTTTGCCGATCTAACTCGCCAATTGGAGAGGACAGCCAACAACTCTAACAATCAATGTCAAGCCGAATAACTGTGTGCTTAAGGGTGAGAGGTGGACCAACGAGTCGTTGAGTTGCTAAATTTGTGGAGCTCTTTCTCTTACACTACTGGCCATTAAAATTGCTACACCACGAAGATGAAGTTGCTACACACGCGAAACTTAATCGACAGGAAGACGATGCTGTAATATGCAAATGATAACCTTTCCAGAGCATTCACATAAGGTTGGCGCCGGTAGCGACGCCTACAACGTACTGACATGACGAAATATGCCAACCGATTTCTCATACACAAGCAGCAGTTGACCGGCGTTGCCTGGTGAAACGTAGTTGTGATACCTCGTGGAACGAGGAGAAATGCGTACCATCACGTTTCCGACTTTGATAAAGTTCGGATTGTAGCCTATCGCGATTGCGGTTTATCGTATCGCGACATTTATGCTCGCGTTGGTCGAGATCCAATGACTGTTAGCAGAATATGGAATCGGTGGGTTCAGGAGGGTAATACGGAAAGCCGTGCTGGACCCAACGGCCTCCTATCACTGGCAATGGAGATGACAGGCATCCCTAACTTAACAGATGGGGACGTTTGCAAGACAACAACCATCTGCACGAAGAGTTCGACGAAATTTGCAGCAGCATGGACTATCAGCTCGGAGACAATGGCTGCGGTTACCCTTGACGCTGCATCACAGACAGGAGCGCGAGCGATGGTGTACTCAACGACGAACCTGGGTGAATGAATGGCGAAACGTGATTTTTTCGGATGAATACAGGTTCTGTTTACAGCATCATGATGGTCGCATCCGTATTTGGCGACATCGCGGTGAACGCACATTGGAAGCGTGTTTTCGTCATCGCCATACTGGCGTATCACCCCGCGTGATGGTATGGGGTGCCATTGGTTACACGTCTCGGTCACCTATTGTTCGTATTGCCGGCACATTGAACAGTGGACGTTACTTTTGAGATGTGTTACGACGCCCGGCTCTACCCTTCATTCTATCCCTACGAAACCCTACATTTCAGCTGGATAATGCACGACCGCATGTTGCAGGTCCTGTTTCTTGATACACAAAATGTTCGACTGCTGCCCTGGCCAGCACATTCTCCAGATCTCTCATCAATTGAAAACGTCTGGTCAATGGTGGCCGAGCAACTGGCTCGTCACAATACGTCAGTCACTATTCTTGATAAACTGTGGTATCATGTTGAAGCTGCATGGGCAGCTGTACCGGTACACGCCATCCAAGCTCTGTTTGACTCAATGCCAGGCGTATCAAGCCCGTTATTACGGCCAGAGGCGGTTGTTCTGGGTACTGATTTCTCAGGATCTATGCACCCAAACTGCGTGAAAATGTAATCACATGTCAGTTCTAGTATAATATATTTGACCAATGAATACCCGTTTATCATCTTCTTGGTGTATCAATTTTAATGGCTAGTAGTGTAAATAAGTCATGCAATTTTCTGAAATTTCAATCTTTTGTTTGGTTCTACATCTACAGGTTTTAGTCCCATTCGGATAATTTCTTTGTGGTGCGTCTTTTTTTTTTCTTCTTGGAGAGTACCTGTCATTTGAATACGGTAGCGTGTAGTACGCTTCGTGCCGGTTTGACCTTTGTCGCATGCCGTCTTCAGAGTGCTGCAATTGTATGGGGCAGCAGTGTACTGTTGTTGGACGAAATTATTAGGGCGCAGTCGCGGACTAGCTGCGTGCACACCCCCAGAGAGCTGGGCAGGCGAGAGCCGGGTGCTGCAGGCCCGCGCCACGCCCTGTTCCATTCCTGGCCCCGCGGTGTCATTAGCGTCCAGGGGTCGGGGCAAGGGGCGGCGGCGGTGGCGGTGGCGGGCGGCTGCGATTGCTCGCCCGCACTTCCAGCGCTGCGGCTTATTTTGCACGCTCTTAATTTCCTCGGCTCTGTCTCTCGCCGCCGGATCTGTAATATTTTTACACGATCGCATTACACTCCGAGGCTATCTTCTCCGCTATTCGTTTTTACGGCTTTGTTTTTAGTGTTTCGCTGAGTTGCTGCCGTTATCTCTGTGTTTATTAAAGGTTTTTATGCCCGCCCTTTTTTATATTTGTAGCTAAAGGCCTGTGGCACAGATAAGGTAATGAGAATTGCTTTCGTCGTTGCTGCGTTCTCGTTGTTTAAAACCAATGTTGCCGTAACTCCGACCTAAGTGGCCCCACGACGTAAAATGAAGTGGAGAGTTTGGGGCAGTTCAGTATCGAGCGATATGCGTGCAAGTGCTTGATGCTCATCGGGCGCTTTATGATACGGTAGGAGTGGCTTTCGAGAGGAGGCCTTTCTCTCAGTAGCCGTTCTTCACGACGTAAAGCAAAGAAAGAAACGTGCCCACATGCTTCCGCCCAGCGTTTCAAAAGTGTAACAGCATAAGATAGGTGACAGTGATGTGCGGTGGTACCCGACAGTGTCATGCGTATGATGTTTATGATCATCACCTACAATGTGGCATTACGTCACTCCATGGGACAGTAGGAGGACGTTAGGTTTTTAACACGGGACATTAGCAAAACATCTGGTGATCAGTACCTTTATTCCGGAACGTCGTCTGCCCTTTCCCGCCAAATAGTGTTCCTGTGCAGCATACACAGTGTCTTTATTATTTATAGCTGCATAAGAGGATTCTATCATTTCGGTATCCAGTGCGACAGTCAACTGCATTTCGAGGTTGCTAAATCTACATTTGCGCTCCACAACACACCTTATTATGTGTACCACTCGCACTTCCCCATTTCTGTTCCAGCTGCGAATGGCCCGCCGGAAGAACGATTGTTGACGACCCTCCGTGTGAGTTTTGATCATCCTGATTCTACGTTCATGGTCTTTTCGTGAGATGTACGCAGAAGGCAGTGATGTATTAGCTGATTCATCCTGAACCGTTACTCTCAGAATTTTAGTAGTAAACTACACCGTAACATATAACGCCTCTCTTGTAGTGTCTGTCACCAGGGTTCGATCAGCAACTTCGTGACGCTTTCGCTCTTACTAAATAAACCTGTGACGGAACGCTTTGTTCTTCTTTACACTCGTACACTGAAGAGCTAAAGAAACAGGCACACCTGCCTAATATCGTGTAGGCTCCCCGCGAGTAAGAGGAAGTGCCGCAACACGATATGGCATGGACTCGACGTCTGAAGTAGTGCTGGAGGGAACTGACACCATGAATCCTGCAGGGCTGTCGATAAATCCGTAAGAGCACGAGGGGGTGGAGCTCTCTTCTGAACAGCACGTTGCAAGGAATCCCAGATATGCTCAATAATGTTCATGTCTGGGGAGTTTGGTGGCCAGCGGAAGTGTTTAAACTTAGAAGAGTGTTCCTGGAGCCACTCTGTAGCAATTCTGGAGGTCTGGGGTGTCGCACTGTCCTGCTGGAATTGTCCAAGTTCGTCGGAATGCGCAATGGACATGAATGGATGCGGGTCACCTGTTAAGAGTCGTATCTAGACATATCAGGGGTCCCATATCAGTTCAACTGCACACGCCCCACACCATTACAGAGCCTCCACCAGCTTGAACAATCCCCGCAGCGCCGTATTCTGCCTGTTTACATATCTTTGAATACGCATGGCTATACCAGTTCCTTTGACGCTTCAGTGTATCTTCTCCATTTCCTCTGTCAATCCTATCTGGTATAGATCCAAAACTGACGATCAGTATTCAAAACTGGTCGAACGAGGGTTTTGTAAGCTACTTTCTTTATGCGTGCACTACATGCAGGGTCCATGGATTCATGAGGTTATCTCCATACCCATGCACGTCCATCCTCTCGATACAATCTGAAACGAGACTCGTCCGACCAGGCATCGTATTTCCAGGCATCAACAGTACAATGTCGGTGTTGACGGGCCCAGGGGAGGAGTAAAGGTCTGTGTCGCGCAGTCCGCCGCTCGTGGTCTGGCGGTAGCGTTCTCGCTTCCCGAGCACGGGGTCCCGGGTTCGATTCCCGGCGGGGTCAGGGATTTTCACCTGCCTCGAGATGTCTGGGTGTTTGTGTTGTCCTCATCATTTCATCATCATCCAGGAAAGTGGCGAAATTGGACTGAGCAAAGGTTGGGAAATTGTACGGGCGCTGATAACCACGCAGTTGAGCGCCCCACAAACCAAACATCATCATCATCATGTGTCGCGCAGTCATCAAGTGTACACGCGTGGGCCTTTGGCTCCGAAAGCCCGTATCGATGATGTTTCGTTGAATGGTTTGCACGCTTACGCTTGTTGATGGCCCAGCAAATCTGCAGCAGTTTACAGTAGGGTTGCATTTCTGTCACGTTGAACGATTCTCTACCATCGTTCTTGGTCCCGTTCTTGCAGCATCTTTTTCTGGCCGCAGCGATGTCGGAGATTTGATGCTTTACCGGATTCCTAATATTCACGGTGCACTCGCGAAATGGTCGAATGGGAAAATCCCCACTTCATCGCTACCTAGGAGATGCTGTGCCCCATCGGTCGTGCGTCGACTATAGCACCACTTTTCAAACGCACTTAAATCTTGATAACCTGCCATTGTAGCAGCAGTAACCGATCTAACAACTTCGCCAGACACTTTTTTACTTATATATGCGTTGCCGACCGCAGCGCCGTATTGTGCCTGTTTACATATCTTTGAATACGCATGGCTATACCAGTTCCTTTGACTCTTCAGTGTATCTTCTCCATTTCCTCTGTCAATCCTATCTGGTATAGATCCAAAACTGACGATCAGTATTCAAAACTGGTCGAACGAGGGTTTTGTAAGCTACTTTCTTTATGCGTGGACTACACTTCTTGAGGAATCTTCAAATGAATCTCAGTCTGGCATCTGCCTTACCTACAATTAATTTTGTGTGGTCGTTCCACTTTAAATCACTTCGTACACATACTTCCAGATATTTTATGGCTGTGACTGATTCCAGTGAAATTAGACAGTACTTGGTATTTCTACTTATTTATGCAAAATACGTTACATTTGTTTACGTTGAGGATAAATGCCAGTCTCTGCACCAAGCGATGACCCACTTTGGTTCTTCCAGCACGTCGCAACAGTTTTCTGCCGTTCCGACTTCTCTATATACGTTGCCGGAAAACAAAATGCATGACCCTGAAGGACAAAGTCATTTCATTGGCAGATGATGTGAGAGGTAGTTTCACATTGAAGCAGTATATGATAACCAATTCAGACTACAAGAAACACACAGGTAACAGTTAAGGGTTTCCAAATTGTTGCATGAATACACAGTGTTCTAGTTTCTGTGGGCAACGTAGGTGTGTACTTCCGCATGCAAATGATCGTAAAGTTGCGAATGACATACTGCGATAGATTGTCCCAAGCATTTTGCACTTCTTTGCAATTTGGCAATGGTTTTTGCAGGCTCTGGAGAACGATTTAGTTTCTTTTTCATCATGTCCCCTGTGCGTTCACTTGGCGAGAAGTCTGATGATCTTAATGGCCATGGAAAACGCTGTACTCCACGAAGAGCACGTTGCAGTCCAAAAACGTCATTGTGGATATGTACCTTCCTGCTGATAAAGCACATCACCTTCCTGTCGAAGGAATGGCAGTAGCGCGGTGGTAATACTCTGTGCAATCTAGTGGGCACTGATTATTTCACCCTGCAGAAACACCAGTTTTGACTGCGAGCTGTAACTAATGGTCCCGGATATCGTGAAGCCTGGGACGGGATCCGTGTGTCGTACACGAATGGACAGTGGAACAGGCAGGTCATTAGACCTACATCATACACGTGTACGTCCATCACTCACGTACAGACAGAACCTACTCACATCACCGAAAACAACAGAGCGCTACTCCACTCTCCGGTCAACATTTCCACGACACCACAGTAGCTTTTCCTGCTGCTGCCACCATGTCAGTGACAGCCCAATCAGAGGCATACGTGTTCTTAATCCTGCTTCAAGCAGACTGTCCCAAATGGTCGCTGGTAACACAGCCCGAATTTCGCCCCTGCTTGATTTTCAGTCACGTACCGTCACTCTCACAGTGTATAAATCTCGAGGTGCGTCTGCGCTACGCGGACGTCCAGAACCCGATCTGCGAGTTGAACGAATGTTCCACAGACCCCTGCTGAAAAGAGGAACACATCACCGATCCATTGTCCCCAACATGTGCAGCTATCCTTGGATACGACCCTCGAAATTCCTACAGGCCCACAATGCGACCCCGTTCAAATCACTGAAGGAGTATGTACTCTTCGGCGGTGTTTGGATGTGCCTTAGCATGAATGTTGGAAGCACTGTTCACCTCTAAACTCAGCACACGCACTGCCGGGTGAGTCATGTCAGAGAGCGCAACCCAGGCCTCCTGATTGTCATCTGATCCCGATGACCGGTGATGAATGAACCACTAATAGAAAAACTCCTCAGCATGCGAGTCCTATAGCTTGGTGCTACGGGACACAGTCTTTGAGGGTGTGTAACAGCATCAGCCTCGAAAAGTCTCTTGAAACTTCCGAGGTTATCCATTGGATCGTTAATACGTAATCTGTCAACTGAAGTATTACATTGTTGCGCAAGTTCACAGGTTTTCACATAAGTTTAACAAACACAACAGATACAAATAACAGAGACTGTATTTGTCACTATTTACAAGTCTGCCAACACCGGGGTAACTTTTCGATTCCGCTACGGCAGAAATCAAATGATTTTTGAGTCGAAGAATTTGTCGAGCCATGTTCGGGACGCATTTTCATCCGGAAAGAAAGTCCTTGAAGGCTGTTCGATAGAGAGCGGAAAAGGTGAAAATCTGATGGCACAAGATCAGGTGAACAAGACAGTGCGGAATTACTTCCCAGCCTACCTCATGTATAGTGTTTTACGTCAGTCTAGTAGAAAGCGAGCGGGAGTTGTTGTAAAGCGGCATCATTTCACCCAGACTTCCTGGTCGTTGAACGCTGATGACCACGCTGTTTAGAGCCCGTAAACCTCTGGTCGTTGAAACTTTCTGGCAGATTAAAACCGTGTGCCGGACTGTGACTCGAACTAGGCACTTTGCCTTTCGTGGGCAAGTACTCTACCCAAGCACGACTCACAACCCGTCCTCACAGCTTCAATTTTGCCAGTACCTCGTCTCCTTCCTTCCAAACTACACAGAAGCTCTTCTGCGACCCTTGCAGAACTACACTACAGGCCATTAAAATTGCTAGACCAAGAAGAAATGCAGATGATAAACGGGTATTCATTCGACAAATATATTATACTAGAACCGACATGTGATTACATATTCACGCAGTTTGGGTGTATAGATCCTGAGAAATCAGTACACACAATAACCAACTCTGGCCATAATAACGGCCTTGATACGCCTGGGCATTGAGTCAGACAGAGCTTGGATGGCGTGTACAGGTACAGCTGCTCATGCAGCTTCAACACTATCCCACAGTTCATCAAGAGTAGTAACTGGCGTATTGTGACGAGATAGTTGCTCGACCACCATTGAACAGACGTTTTCAATTGGTGGGAGATCTGGAGAATGTGCAGGCCAGGGCAGCAGTCGCACATTTTCTGTATCCAGAAAGGCCCGTACAGGACCTGCAACATTCGGTCGTGCATTATCCTGCTGAAATGTAGGGTTTCGCAGGAATCGAATGAAAGGTAGAGCCACGGGTCGCAACACATCCGAAATGTAACGTCCACTGTTCAAAGTGCCGTCAATGCGAACAAGAGGTAACCGTGACGTGTAACCAATGGCACCCCATACCATCACGCCGGGTGATACGCCAGTATGGCGATGACGAATACATGCTTCCAATGTGCGTTCACCGCGATGTCGCAAAACACATATGCGACCATCATGATGCTGTAAACAGAACCTGGATTCATCCGAAAAAATGACATTTTGCCATTCATGCACCCAGGTTCGTCGTTGAGTACGCCATCGTAGGCGCTCCTGTCTGTGATGCAGCGTCAAGGGTAATCGCAGCCATGATCTCCCAGCTGATAGGCCATGCTGCTGCAAGCGTCGTCGAACTGTTCGTGCAGATGGTTGTTGTCTTGCAAACGTCCCCATCTGTTGACCCAGGGATCGAGACGTGGCTGCACGATCCGTTACATCCATGAGGATAAGATGCCTGTCATCTCGACTGCTAGTGATACGAGGCCGTTGGGATCCAGCACGGCGTTTCGTATTGCCCCCTGAACCCACCGATTCCATAGTCTGCTAACAGTCATTGGATTTCGACCAACGTGAGCAGCAATGTCGCGATACGATAAACCGCAATCGCGATAGGCTACAATCCGGGCTTTATCAAAGTCGGAAACGTGATGGTACGCATTTCTCCTTCTTACACGAGGCATCACAACAACGTTTCACCAGGCAACGCCGGTCAACTGCTGTTTGCGTATGAGAAATCGGTTGGAAACTTTACTCGTGTCAGCACGTTGTAGGTGTCGCCACCGGTTTCATTTGCATATCACAGCATCTTCTTCCTGTCGGTTAAATTTCGCGTCTGTACCACGTCATCTTCGTGGTGTAGCATTTTTAATGGCCTGGAAGAAAGGATATTGCGGGGTCGTGGCTTAGCCACAGCCTGGGGGATGTTTCCAGAATGAGAATTTCACTTTGCAGCGGAGTGTGCGCTGATATGAAACTTTCTGGCAAAGTCCCTAATGTCAAAACAATGATCCTTAAAACCATTTTCTTGGTATGGTGTTTCCAATGACATTACCCCCATTTCTGGCCGCCTCCGGTGCCGTCAACCCTCTATTGACCCGTATCTGAAGACTAGGTCGGAAATGTTCCGATTTCTCCACTTGGCGCCGCATTTTGTACTGTCCACAGCTCTACTCAGTCGTTCCAATTGACAAAATGAAAAGATGAAAAATCAAACAACAGTGAACTAGAAACAAAAAATGACGGCCGATAAATAGACCTATAGCAACAGGAATACCAACATGCAAGACGAAAACGCTACAAACTCACGCACCAGCCTAATAAAATACACTCCTGGAAATTGAAATAAGAACACCGTGAATTCATTGTCCCAGGAAGGGGAAACTTTATTGACACATTCCTGGGGTCAGATACATCACATGATCACACTGACAGAACCACAGGCACATAGACACAGGCAACAGAGCATGCACAATGTCGGCACTAGTACAGTGTATATCCACCTTTCGCAGCAATGCAGGCTGCTATTCTCCCATGGAGACGATCGTAGAGATGCTGGATGTAGTCCTGTGGAACGGCTTGCCATGCCATTTCCACCTGGCGCCTCAGTTGGACCAGCGTTCGTGCTGGACGTGCAGACCGCGTGAGACGACGCTTCATCCAGTCCCAAACATGCTCAATGGGGGACAGATCCGGAGATATTGCTGGCCAGGGTAGTTGACTTACACCTTCTAGAGCACGTTGGGCGGCACGGGATACATGCGGACGTGCATTGTCCTGTTGGAACAGCAAGTTCCCTTGCCGGTCTAGGAATGGTAGAACGATGGGTTCGATGACGGTTTGGAGATCGCTCCCCACACCATGATGCCGGGTGTTGGCCCTGTGTGCCTCGGTCGTATGCAGTCCTGATTGTGGCGCTCACCTGCACGGCGCCAAACACGCATACGACCATCATTGGCACCAAGGCAGAAGCGACTCTCATCGCTGAAGACGACACGTCTCCATTCGTCCCTCCATTCACGCCTGTCGCGACACCACTGGAGGCGGGCTGCACGATGTTGGGGCGTGAGCGGAAGACGGCCTAACGGTGTGCGGGACCGTAGCCCAGCTTCATGGAGACGGTTGCGAATGGTCCTCGCCGATACCCCAGGAGCAACAGTGTCCCTAATTTGCTGGGAAGTGGCGGTGCGGTCCCCTACGGCACTGCGTAGGATCCTACGGTCTTGGCGTGCATCCGTGCGTCGCTGCGGTCCGGTCCCAGGTCGACGGGCACGTGCACCTTCCGCCGACCACTGGCGACAACATCGATGTACTGTGGAGACCTCACGCCCCACGTGTTGAGCAATTCGGCGGTACGTCCACCCGGCCTCCCGCATGCCCACTATACGCCCTCGCTCAAAGTCCGTCAACTGCACATACGGTTCACGTCCACGCTGTCGCGGCATGCTACCAGTGTTAAAGGCTGCGATGGAGCTCCGTATGCCACGGCAAACTGGCTGACACTGACGGCGGCGGTGCACAAATGCTGCGCAGCTAGCGCCATTCGACGGCCAACACCGCGGTTCCTGGTGTGTCCGCTGTGCCGTGCGTGTGATCATTGCTTGTACAGCCCTCTCGCAGTGTCCGGAGCAAGTATGGTGGGTCTGACACACCGGTGTCAATGTGTTCTTTTTTCCATTTCCAGGAGTGTAAATGAGCTCTAAGCAAGGATGCTACCCTGAAAGCCGTTGACGAGGGAGAATAAGACAGGAAAGTTGAGTAACTGGTTCTAGTGGTGTCGTACGTCGGAACAATGTCCTGAGAGCAGTCGGCCGGCGGCCACTTTGAGTAGGGTGGTGCACTTTAGAGTCCAGCTGTGGAGCCGGGTCGGGGGAAGAAGGGGAGTGGAGGCGAAATGAGAATCAGCGGAGAGTGTAAACAGCGTGCGGCCGGGGTCACGGCAGCAGCAGCCGCGCCGCCCATGCTTTATTCAGCGGCCTGGGGCCGATCGCTGCCGTGCGGGGGAGGAGGGGTAGTGGAGGACAGCCGTCCTGCCGTCGAGCCGCCGTGAATTCTGCACGACTCCAGTCTCACAGAGTTATCTCCGGCCTGTGCCAGCTCTGCCACAACCGACAGCTCATGTCCCGCGTTCACTTACTCCGATGGAACCGCTGTCCCGGCTACTTCCGAGAGAAATAGAGAAATATTTGTTCCCTCTTGCCTTCACTGTAGTGATGCCACATACAAGGACTATGCGGAGAGTAAGGAACGATCGGTCGCGTAATAGAACGCAGTACGTTGTCCTGGATGGTGAGTGTTCATCGGAGGTGAGGGTATCATCTGGAGTGTCCCAGGGAAGTGTGGTAGGTCCGCTGTTGTTTTCTATCTACATAAATTATCTTTTGGGTAGGGTGGATAGCAATGTGCGGCTGTTTGCTGATGATGCTGTGGTCTACAGGAAGGTGTCGTCGTTGGGTGACTGTAGGAGGATACAAGATGACTTTGACAGGATTTGTGATTGGTGTAAAGAACGGCAGTTAACTCTAATTATAGATAAATGTAAATTAATGCAGATGAATAGGAAAAAGAATCCCGTAATGTTTGAATACTCCATTAGTAGTGTAGCGCTTGACACAGTCATGCCGATTAAATATTTGGGCGTAACATTGCAGGGCGATATGAAGTGGGACAAGCATGTAATGGCAGTTGTGGGGAAGGTGGATAGTCGTCTTCGGTTCATTGGTAGAATTTTGGGAAGATGTGGTTCATCTGTAAAGGAGACCGCTTATAAAACACTAATACGACCTATTCTTCAGTACTGATCGAGCGTTTGGGATCCCTATCTGGTCGGATTGAGGAAGGACATAAAAGCAATTCAGAGGTGGGCTGCTAGATTTGTTACTGGTAGATTTGATCATCACGCGAGTGTTACGGAAGTGCTTCAGGAATTCGGGTGGGAGTCTCTAGAGGAAAGGAGGCGTTCTTTTCGTGAATCGCTACTGAGGAAATTTAGAGAATCAGCATTTGAGGTTGACTGCCGCCAACTTATATTTCGCGGAAAGACCACAAAGATAAGATAAGAGAGATTAGGGCTCGTACAGAGGCATACAGACAGCCATTTTTCCCTCGTTCTGTTTGGGAGTGGAACAGGGAGAGAAGATGCTAGTTGTGATACGAGGTACTCTCCGCCACGCACCGTATGGTGGATTGCGGAGTATGTATGTAGATGTAGATGTAATGGAAACCACAGTGAAAATCAAAACTCTTTTATTTGCAACAGTTAGCTACACCTTGAAGCTAGTTCTCTACTTAGTCGCCGCTCCGACTTAGACAGCATCGTAGCTTTCTACCAAATTTCCAAAACCCTCGTCATAGAAGGCAGCCTCCTGCGATTTCTTACCATTTTTTGCGCTGGACTGCAGCTTGTTGTCTGTGCCAAAATTTTGCCATATACGGGCATACTAGAGACACTGCTCAACACATCAGTGCAAAGCTTCATCGGATTTTCACTTCGGTTTCCATTTCGTGACCTATCGTTTCTTACTTTCCGAACATTCTGCGTGCAGTTTTCAGAAAGTCGGGACCTATGAGGTTGCTCATGAAAAAAATCACCGGGACAGGGACGTAAAGTAACAATTAACAATAAAATAAAGGGCAAAAGCAAGTAAAAATCGCACATTGAGGGTTTCGTAAAACTTAATTATGTATGTACATAGTTCTTCTATACATGGTGGTCCATTGATAGTGACCGGCCAAATATCTCAAGGAATAAGCATCAAACGAAAAAACTACAAAGAACGGAACTCGTCTAGCTTGAAGGGGGAAAGCGAAAAAAGTGGTCCAACTAAAACATTCATATTTCTTTACGTACTACACAAATATGTAATAAAAAATGGGGGTGCCTATTTGAAAAAGCGCAGTTGATATCCGTTTGACCTATGGCAGCGCCATCTAGCGGGCCAACCATAGCGCCATCTGGTTTCCCCCTTAAAGCTAGACAAGATTCGTTCTTTGTAGTTTTTTCGCTTGACGCTATTTCGTGAGATATTTGGGCCGGTCACGATCAATGGACCACCCTGTAGGTTTTGATGAATGACACTGCGAGTCTCGCAACACATGAGGTAAATGGCGATATCGTTTGACTGCATTAACTTAGCAGCTTGAATTATTTACGCTGCCAAAGCACTGTAGACATTATTATTCAGCATAAATCTGAATTTTGTGAATCTAATATTTCCTAAAGGCACGTACACACCAGCCCAAAGAAGGCAAACGTACAACAGCCAATCGATTCGGCGGAATGCTGTTCGCTATGGCATTGGCGTTCGGCCTGTCATCCTCACCAAACTAAGGGGTTGGGACCAAGGGATTCGGCCGTGCGGAATCACATTCGGCTCTGACAGCTTGTCCTGATTACTCCTGTTTTTTTATTGTTATAGAATAACGTTTTAATAACAGTCTCACCGGCCGATATTATCAGGAATGAAAAGGATTTTGTTGTTGTCGCAAGTGCAGCATTTATTTTACCGCATGACAAGAAGCTGATCTTCACAAAAAGAAGAAAAAAAACGACGCTTGTTAACGGCCTCTCGTTTATTAAGTAGGGAGCTGTGTGGGGAGAACGGAATTAATGCATGACCTTAACGTCGAATTCGAATATGAGCTATTTCATACTTTTTTACCAATGAGAGCTACAGATTTTGTATTATTATTGAATTGCTAGACCCTAAAACTCGAAAGATGGCACCTCTTTTAGGAGAGCTGTACATGCATTATAAAGATACCCACAAAGATTGCATTTTCTTTCTTCACGTCGTGCACATTATTTTCTGACAGCACACTTATTTCCCTCCAGGCGCCGAATCTTTCCAATTGGTTTTTATGGTTGCAATTCGAAGGATCCCATAAACATTCCCCTTCATGATAAAAAATGTCAGCTTTAATGCCGTCTCCGTATTCCAGTCAATTTTCTAATATTTTTAGACACAATAATTACTGAACCAACGAATATTCGACCTGGCGTTCAAACTAGTAGGTGGGTCCTACACCCAACTCCCAGGCAACACTTTGATGTTATCGACTGCAATACGAATCGCAGCCAAAGTTAGTTGCTTCGCTGGTTCTCATTTGCCACCTGTGCACACTACGCAAATTTCGGTCAACGAAGTGATTGGCTGTCGTTCGTTGGTCTAGTCAATTTTTTTGCTTAAGAGCCAAGATTTACATTGTAAGACGACACTTCGGGCCGCATAGAAAGGGGGGAGAGGAGAGGCTGAGGGTGGGTGTTAATGAGAAATTCAATTTCACAAAACTATGTTTATTGATGAAAGCGTACCACCTGCATATTTTGAATCTACGTATTATAAGCTATCACACAGTAAATGGTTTTAAGTGAAAAAGAAGGTATACTGGAACTTCATGTATGTTTCTGAAGGCTCACAAAGTGCCCAATTTTCCGTACCTAAGCGGGTACCATGGTTAATGCCTACACAACAGGACCCCATGTTTGCATTTCTGATTTTCTGAAGCATTTTCTAGGCATCTTCAAGCTCCTGTATCAAAGAATACCAACCGTGTGCAATAGACTATTTTCAATCAAACTTTCGTATGAGACCACACATAACAGAACTGAGACGGTTGTTCAAATGGTTCAAATGGCTCTGAGCACTATGGGACTTAACATCTGAGGTCATCAGTCCACTAGAACTTAGAACTACTTAAACCTAATTTAAGGACATCACACACATCCATGCCCGAGGCAGGATTCGAACCTGCGACTGTAGCAGTCGGGCGGTTCCGGACTGAAGCGCCTAGAACCGCTCGGTCACAGTGGCCGGCTGAGACGGTTGTAAATAATATAACTTGATTAATACTAAATTTTACACAGGTATAGAATCGTGGATGATAGCTTTGTGCATAAAAGGGTTTAGAAGCCAGTTTTATCTGTTGCACTATGCGTGTTTTCTTGGAAATAACTAACTCTTAATATGGGTGAACGCTTTGGCCACTTTTCCCGATCAGACGACGTGTCGGCATTAGTGGCCCAAAGCAAAAACTATGAAACTGAAATAAATAACAAGGAGCCACATTTGTAGCCCAAATGACATTGTTTAGTTTTTGATATTTTAAAAAGTTATTACTTTCCATACAAGTGAGGTTAAAGGAATAATATAAATGACTTCTCACTCATGAGGCGACTGATAACCTGAAAAGTTTTAAAGTTTTTACAAAAACAAACGGAAGACACTTCCTCTGGCAATCACATTGACAACAATGGCGATGTATGAGGGCCATTCTGAAAGTAAGTTCCGATCAGTCGCGAAATGGAAACCACTGTGAAAATCCGATGAAGTTATGCACAGATGTGTCGGATAGCGTCGCTGGTAGGCCCATCGATCGCGTCACGTAGCTCTTTCCAATTCTGAGTTAACAGTGAGGACGAAAAGATGCCTAGAACAATAGTGTCTCCCGCCACGTATGAGGGCCTGTTGCGAGATTTCGCCTGATGTCGTGCAGCCCACATAACATACCTGTCATCCGTTTCGTTCTTCATGACAATTCTCCACCATACTTTGCAGGGGCAATGAAGATGCTCCTGCAGCGTTTTCGTTGGCAAGTCTTTGACCACCCACAGCACAGCCCGTAATTGGGTCCTTCTCATATGAACTGCCGCCTATGAAGGCTGTACACGATCGTCGAGAATTGGCGAAAAGCACAGGCAGCTGCCTTCTATGACGAAAGCACTGGAAAGTTGGTACAACGCTACGAAAAATTTTTAATTCGGGTCGGCGCTATGTAGAGTAGGTGCTGTATTGTGGAGGTGACTATTGCAAATAAAAATTTTTGATTTTCACAGTGGTTTCCATTTCGCCACCGATCGTACCTTACTTTCCGAGCAGTCCATGTACATTAGGACTAGTCTGACCATTTCTCATCAGGGATGAGCGCTGCCCACTTCCCCTGAATGAATATGCTATATTAATTAATAATAGTTATTGCAGTATGAGGCACGAGCACAAATGGTTGCTAAATATCTTGAATGTCACATTTCTTTTACTCACTGCAATGCACTACAACAGCCTTAATTTGATTTTATGTTACTTGCTACAAACATTTATCATATTTGAAGATTTTCATCCCTATAAGGCGCATTTACGAATCCATGTTGCTTCCGATTGACATTTTTACCACAGCAGCTGATCGGTGTTGGTTGCACACGCTCGTGAGCTGTCAGCATTGTGTAATGCTGACCATTAGGGCACTCCACCCCAGTTCTCGATACCAGTAATATTGTACTACTTTTCTGCGAAGTAACAGACATATTTTTGCAACAATATTCACATTTGGTTTTATTAGTGTATAGGTACTCCGATATATCGATATATTACAGTGATATGGTTCTTGTGTGTATTAATTTCTGTGAGACTGTCATAATCTTTGACTTACTTGTAACCGTTTTGGCGCGAATGCACACAGAGCAGTCTTTGTTTCACTTTGGCAGAAGTTAAGTTGTTATTTCCCTTTGTAAAAGAACAGTCAAGTATTGTGTTTGGGTAAAATGGAAATTAAATATATGAAGATTGATACAAAACTGTTTTCTTGATGATGTGACAATCAAGAAGAAGTATATGTGAATTTACAAGAAGTTTAATAAAAATGTGGAATGTGAACACCAAGTCAAAAATTACTTCTACCATACCATTGTTCTGATCTGGGATTGTTTGATCATTAAGAATTTCCTAAAAAACGCATTTGTTAGGTCTTCAAATATTGCTGGACCTGGACCTTCTAGCAGTCTAAGTGGAATCACCCTAGAATTAACAAGATGAGCCATAACGACTTCGACGAAATCTACGTGGGAATCCATTCAAGATAAATGCCAAGTTAATGATTTCTTTACAGTGACCTCATTATTTCCATTCTGACGATACCATCCACAGTCAATAACTTTGTTGTTGCCCGATAAAGCGAACATATGCTGCGTGAGCAACATTGTTAATCTGATTTCTAACCTACTTTGCAAGAGGTGGTATTGTTAGTATTGGAAGACAAACAATAAAACATTCCCCATGTCACTTTCCTTAACCCCACAAGGCCCCTACCCTCATGCCCCTGACGTAAGCGGCAAACTTGACTTAGCTCAGGGCGAAATTCACCAACATAATTAAAAGTCAGTATGTGTTACACTATTACAGTCTGTGTAAGTATTTTTTTTTTGTTACTGGGCAACAAAATTACACTCTTAAGAAGCTCTTAACATCAGTTACAATATTTGGTAACTGTTGTTAGTTAGTAGAAGCATATTTTTATAAAAATACTGCTGATAACCGCAGGCTGCACGAACACAAGATGGGGAGCGCATGTGGCCCGCGAGTCGCAGTTTGACGACCACTGGTCTAGTGTGTGTATCTTCCTTGGCAAAAATACGGACAGACAGACGTACAACAAAGTGAACCTATGAAGGGTTTCAAAAATGGTTCAAATGGCTCTGAGCACTATGCGACTTAACTTCTGAGGTCATCAATCGCCTAGAACTTAGAACCAATTAAACCTAACTAACCTAATGGCATCACACACATCCATGCCCGAGGTAGGATTCGAACCTGCGACCGTAGCGGTCGTTCGGCTCCAGACTGTAGCGCCTAGAACCGGCCGGCTATGAAGGGTTCCGTTTCCATTGACTGAGACAAGGATCCGTAATAAAAATGCTGTAAATTTTTAGTCATTAGGTGGTTGGTCTCCTGTTGTATGTGCTTCGATGTAAAGGATATATCCTTGTAAAATCGGATAGTCCTTTTGAAAATGAAAACTTTGAAGTCATATGCGTAAGTGAAACTTTACACCTAACTTCTATCTTCATTCGTGTAGTAGACGTATTCTTATGATGTTGGGTGAATCATTTTGAACCATCCTGGGCGATTGAAATAACTTTCTGATGACGTTGCAGCGATTCTAGTGGCCGGGTGTCAGCCAAGCGGAGAACTTTATCTTGCTCCGTGTGCATGCATGCTACAGTATGTTGCCTGTTTAGTAGGTACAAGCAAAGAAAGGCCAGGCTAGGTAGGACTCACGGGTTGTGGGTTGAGTGTGGAGGCGTGGGATGGGAAGGGGAAGGGGGAAGAGCCAAATAAATTGTGATTTATGTCGATCACTCGAGAACGTCGCATGCTACATATTGCCTGGCAACTGACAACACTGCCGTTGACATCTGTCATTCACGAAGTTATTTCATTCATTTACATATACAACCGTACCCTGAAAACCACTGCATGACAGAGGGCACGTCCGACTGCACAACGTATTTGGGTTTCTTTCTATTCCTTTCACGTACGGCGCACAGGAAGACTGCTTAAATGCACGCTGTAATATAGAGTAATCTTGCCTAGGCGGCTTCTGCAAGTATAATATGTTCAGGGCTCTAGTATATTCCTAAATTCCGCACTTGACTGTGGTTCTTTAAACTTCGTAAATAAACTTTCAAGGGTAGTTGGAGTCAATTTCCAAGTTTCTAAAAGCTGAGGTTCAGCAGTATTTCAAAAAATGGCTCTAAACACTATGGGACTTAACATCTGAACCGGCTGTTGGTGGCCGAGCGGTTCTAGGCGCTTCAGTCTACGGTCGCAGGTTCGAATCCTGCGTCGGGCATGGATGTGTGTGATGTCCTTAGGTTAGTTAGGTTTAAGTAGTTCTAAGTTCTAGGGGACTGATGACCTGAGATGTTAAGTCCCATAGTGCTCAGAGCCATTTTTTTTTTGAACGGGTGGACGGGATTTGAACCCTGTTCCTCCCTAATGCGAGTTCAGCCCCTCAGCCACTGCGCCATATCACTCACTACGACGTGGCAACTCTTGTGTTTCTACGACATGGCCGACGTAACGAAGCCAAGCTCACAATAAGCCTGTCAGGTGGGGCTGATGGATCTCTTTATCAGTATAAATATTACTTCTTGTTTAGCACTACGAGTCAATAAACGTGCCTGGTCATAATTACCTTTTCAGTAGGAGTAGTTTGCATCTCGACTACACAATATTTTTACCGTGGATACCACTTTAACAGTTCTGCTACGACAAATTTCATGGTATTAGCGATTACTGATCCCGATCTCTAATGAAGGCACCGCTCGTAAGACAACTATCATACAATTACTCTGTGTTATTGCTTTATATGTGGCTCTTAATGAGCCGCACTCGTCAAGAAACACAGCATTAGGTCAGAAATATGCATGAGGTCAACGCTGTTTGACCAGTGGATGCACTCGCCGAGTAATCAAAATCCAAGTAAATAGTGAGATAGCGTTGTCATCATTTACTACCAGTAACACCATTTTACAAACTTAATGACTGTGAGCACATTTCCTTCCCCAGCACATGCGGTAGACGTACGTCAAATAAGTTGGAGGCTAGGGTTGAAGCCAGCCGGTGTGGCCGAGCGATTCTAGGCGCTTCAGTCTCGAACCGCACGGCCGCTACGGTCGCAGGTTCGAATCCTTCCTCGGGCATGGATGTGTGTGATGTCCTTAGGTTAGTTACTTTTAAGTAGTTCGAAGTTCTGGGGGACTGATGACCTCAGATGTCAAGTCCCACAGTGCTCAGAGCCATTTGAACCCTTTGTTGCGGTTGATTTGGGGGAAGAGACCAAACAGTGAGGTCATCGGTCTCATCAGATTAGGGAAGGATGGGGAAGGAAGTCAGCTATGTTCTGTCAAAGGAACCATACTGGCATTTGCCTGAAGCGATTTAGGGAAATCACGGAAAACCTAAATCAGGACGGCCGGACGCGGGATTGAACCGTGGTCCCCACGAATGCGAGTCCAGTGTGCTAACCACTGGGCAACATCGCTCGGTACGTCGTCGAATAAATGGAAAAAGCGTTTTCCACTGGCAGTGGCTAACGCCGCCCCCTACCAACAACAGTTTTCTGTGAACAGTACTTTGTTGAGCGGATTAAGCGAAACGGAATTTGCCAGAATGACATTTTGTCGTTGCAGCGGAATGTATGCTATTGTGAATCATTTGTGAAGACTGTAACTGTTGACAGATCCAAAACTTTGGCTACCATGCCGGCCTGAGTGGCCGAGCGGTTCTAGGCGCTACAGTCTGGAACCCCGCTGCTGCTACGGTCGCAGGTTCGAATCCTGCCTCGGGCATGGATGTGTGTGGTGTCCATAGGTTAGTTAGGTTTAAGTAGTTCTAAGTCCTAGGGGACTGATGACCTCAGAAGTTAAGTCCGATAGAGCTCAGAGCCAGAACCATTTTGCCTTCCACGGGCAATCCTCCTCCTGACCGACTTCCGATCTATGCAGTCACGTCTTATGACCCACCTCGCTGGACTAGCACTCCAAGGTTCAAGGGGAGCTTCGTAGGGGAAGCTCGTTAAAGTACTGTTTGAAACCAATGACCGTTATTGTTGCGTTATACTGGTGCATGGAGACAAAAACCAGCAAACACAAATCGTTGATGTGAAGATTTAACAAGAGAAAAAGGAGTAAAATACTACTTTTACTGCAATGTAGTCAAAAATATTTTGTTTCCCGCCTGGAGGAGAGAGATGTTTTCACAGTTGTAATACAATTCGTCATTCGGCAGTGGCAAGTATGATCAATAACTGAAAACAGCGTTAACATACCATTTTCATTTGTTTCAGAAGGAAAAGAAAAAAAAATTGCTTTATTTTACATCTATCCCGTATGAGACTGTAAAGAATATGATAAAAATCCAAGAATGGCTGTACTTAATACACAATGTAACCAACCACTCCTGTCACGAATTTTTGTTTGTAAAAACACTCGACCCGTCTCAGGAATAAATTTCCATGGTCAAGTGCAACAGATATTTTATATTTTTGAACGTATTTGTTATGTGTCTCGGTCCCTTGCTCGCTGTTGCGTAGCCACGTATGCAAATTTCGCGCCAGCATCTCGCTGACATGGGGGACTGTTGGCCGCTATCTGCAAACGCGTAATACTTTACGCCGGTTTATCAACACGGAAACGCGGCGCTCCGCACTATACGAGATCCGACTGGAATCATGCAGCGGAGATGGAGGTCAGCTCCCCACGACAACAATGTGAGGGCTCCAAGTTTGCATACGCGGCAATACAACAGTGAAGCAGGGGCTAAAATCGTGCTTAAGTTCACGGATTTGTGAGTTTTGTTGCACCTGATATGGATATCTAGTACTGAAAGTTGTCGACTACTTTTTTTCAGTAAAAGTGAAGCAGTCACTTTAGCAAAATAAACTAATGTACACTTCACTTAAAATTCTTTGATTCGAGTTGAGAAAGTTTCGCAGTACAATAATACGTGATTATGAAAGACCTCTGAAACTTAACAGAAACTTTCCTCCTCAGGATGTAAAAAATCGTTCAAATGGCTCTGAGCACTATGGGACTTAACTACTAAGGTCATTAGTCCCCTAGAACTTAGAACTAATTAAACCTAACTAACCTAAGGACATCATACACGTCCATGCACGAGGCAGAATTCGAATCTCCGACCGTAGCGGTCGTACGGTTCCAGACTGTAGCGCCTAGAACCGCTCGCCGGCCGGTGTGGCCGTGCGGTTCTAAGCGCTTCAGTTTGGAACCCCGTGACCGCTACGGTCGCGGGTTCGAATCCTGCCTCGGGCATGGATGTGTGTGATGTCCTTAGGTTAGTTAGGTTTAAGTAGTTCTAAGTTCTAGGGGACTGATGACCACAGATGTTAAGTCCCATAGTGCTCAGAGCCATTTGAACCATTTTTAGAACCGCTCGGCCACAGCGGCCGACTGAGACGGTTGTAAATAATATGACTTGATTAATACCACCCCGGCCGGCAGGATGTCACAGAATAGCAGTTGGTAATTAGTGGTCTCCAGCGAGAGCTATCCGAGAAATTGCAGCTATAAAACCTTCTGGCTCTGAATATAATTGAAAATAATTGGTCTGACTCCATAACTACGGAAAAAATAATTGGTTTGACTCCACAACTACAGAAAAAATGTTGTCTACGATGTCTGACACAAAAACGAGCGACCGATGCTGCAGATAAAATATTCAGTTGTTACTGTGGTCATCAAACCAAAGACTGATTTGAAACAGTCCTCTACGTTACTTTACGTTGTACACGACTTTTCATATATACGTAATTATTACACCCTATACCCATTTGAGCTTGCTTATTCTAGTCAAGCATTTTCTAGTCTAGTCTTTTTTATTTTTACCCTCCACACTTCCCTACATTACCAAATTAACTGTTTCATGAAGTCTCAGTTGCAAAGCTCTTTTCCCCGCACTCGATTCAGTACTTTACATTAATTAAGCTGTCTCTAGCATCCTTTTCTAGCACAACATTACAAACCATATGTATACTGACTAGTAGAGACCGGATTGTATGCGTCATGAAAACCTTAAAATATGCATGAAAATATGCAAGAAAATGCTTAAAAACTCATGAAGAGTGTCGAAATATGCAAGATCAAATAATAATTGAAAAAACGTGATAGTTACTGCGTGCATTATATCTCAAAGTCGGCCCTGTGCACATCAGTTACGAGGAAGAGCACCAGCTACTCGAAAAACGGTAAATTTAGAACACGGATATCATTTTCTGAATACTTTCTGGGAGAGGTTAGGAAGATGGCCTTTCTGGGACTATTTTCTAAAAATATGCAAAATGGGGATACATACGGTGTTTCAAGAATTGTTCCTTCTTTGCTATTGTTGTCGGTAACAAGAGGATGCGATGTGAGTGAATCGCAGCGAAACAATCGATATGTACAGGGCCGACTTCGAGATACATTGCACGTGGAGGGACACGCTCAAAAACTCCGTAATATTTTATTTAAAAAACTACATACAATCATGAATTTTCATGAACCGCATTAACTTTGAATTAATGCCATTATAGCAAAGCATCATTTCTAATTAATTTTACATTTTTCAACTATTGTAAACGTAAACGACCAGGTACTGTTCCAAATGTTGGGTAATAAGACTGTGTCTTCGATCACTCAAAACATTTTTATAAGCAGAAAAGGACCGTTCTACATCAACTGACGTAAGTGGGCAGTGGGCAGTGTTCACCCGTGATCCCCACAACTGATGTTCGTCGCATCGGTGTACTGCTGCTGCCAATTGACTCCAATGTTACCAGATAGAGATAAGTGTCCCTCGGCATCGAATATGTAGCCATTTTTAAGGCTGGCAGGAATTTTCAATCAGATACTGGATATTATTATATTAATTTCGAGTATAAGGCGTACCTGAATTGTGGAGGCAGTTTTTCTAAGAAAAAAGTCGGTATTATAATCCGTAAAATACGGTAATTGAACTTGTACAAAGAGAAAGCAGTAAAATATAGTAAGAAGAAATTTGGAAAGGGAGTAAAAGTTCACGAGGAAGAAATAAAAACATTTAAGATTTATAGGCGATATCGTAACTCTGTCAGAGACGGCAAAGGGTTTGGAAGATCAGCTGAATGGAATTTATTGTATCTCGAAAAGAGATTGTGAGATGAACGTAATTAAAAGTAAAACAAGAGTAATAGCTTGTATTCGAATGATATTGGATGATACCGAAGGAATCAGATCAGCACATTAGATGCTGAAAGCACTGTATTCGTACTGCTGTTAAGGCTGCAAAGTAACTGTGGACGGCTGAAGGAACTGGAATATAAAACGCACACTAGCGGTAACGAGAAATCGCTTCTTGTAAATGGGGGTGTGATAGCAACAAATCTATATTGAAGGTTAGACAGCCTTTTTTGAAAGTATTATTTGGAAGTGAAATATATGTTGAAGTGAAACTTGGACGTTAATCAGCAGAGACCAGATTATATGCATTTGTACGTTGCACATGCATTTGCCTATTTGGCTCCTTTTCACCGGTTATTGCATATTTTAACTAAAAACTAGTGACGATGCGTATTTTCGCTCTATGTTTACAATATTTTAAAAATTTAGTCGGGCGGTCACTAGCTCTATCTAGTTTTGATGTCTCACAGATTGACCGCGATCTAGAACTACATACAGTCGCTAACCGAGAGGCCACTGCCTAGCGAAATCACTACAGAAGAGGAACCCGAACAGTCAGACAAGAGTCAATGCTGCTGCGCCCGCGCCCCTGGTTAATGCCCCTGCTGTCATATCGTACGCGTCGGCAACAATTTAATTAAACTAGACAAACTTTTAGTCGCAAGTCCATTGGTTCAGTTTAGCTTTCTGTTTAGTTGTACACGGTTGAACATGTTTACGACGTGTAATGTGTAATGTGTTGTGCGCCAAGCCGCCCGAAAAAAGAAACGTCGTTTCGTGGATAGCTGACCATCCTGTGACTTACATATGACGGAACTGTTTCATATTGTCGAGTTTGCGAGAAAAACTTTTCGTCCAAAAAAGTGTTTCAAATAGACCAGCATGTCAAGACAAGTCTTCATATCGCAGGAATGCAGAAGAAAGGACCACGACAACAACTTCTGACAACAGCAAGTTGCAGTAGCAGGCATTTGTCCAAAGGTAACCGTAACCTGAAGACGCAGTTAATAGAGAATGTGACAATCTAAAGCATATCACCTGTAACAATGGCTACAGTGTTGCGCTCGTTGATAAGATACACCAACACAAAACAACGATGCCCCTTCGGAGTTCACCCAACGCACCTTTTGTCGCGGAGCACAATTACATTTCTTTGCCATTTTTGAGCAATTTTAGTTATGAACTGGCAAAAATTTTCCGGGGAGTGGGCTCTCGTATAGTATTTTCCGCGGCTGCCAATCTCCAGTTTATATACATACACAATGAATCAGCTAAAAAGAACAACCTTTCGGCAACGGGGGTATATCTGCTGGAGTGCCGCGAATGTAATGCAGGATGTGTTGGACAAACAGGCAGAACCTTTAAAATTAGATTGCAAGAACATCTTCTTAATAGCTCAAATACATTTAATAACAGCCGACTTTCAGTAACTCAGTGACATAAGCTACAACCTGTTCACGAAGAAATTCTTTCGAATATGTGTATGTTTGTAGCTTCTTCCGCTGAAAGCATAGTAATAGAAACACACATTTCATGCATGAGAAGCACATATTGTTGTTGTCATAGGCAGTTTCCTTGACATTTAAAAAAAATTATGGTGTCTAATGATTTGCCCATTCTTACACATCACTCGACTTTCTAATACACGAATATTTTTGTAAATGTGATTACATTTGGTTCAAAAGCGAATGCTTTTAAGTCTTGCCGTTACTGGCTCAGATTTAGCAAAAATTGTGAAATTGCTTGCTTTAGTGTTGGGAAACAGTTTTATTGTTTTTGACGACTAATTATCACATATGTGCGGTTTTTCCTGAAGCTAAAGTTGTGGTGGCTTATTTATTACGTTAAATAATATAGATGTTACATTCCATATAGGTTTCCTACGTTCTACATTCACTAACTTGGCTGAAAGTGTAGCGAATAAAACTCTGCTTTGTTGAATAGATATACATCTTTCTGCAAAATGTCAGGCCTTCCAGTGCTTACTAACAACGTTTTGTTATCAAAGGATAACAATATTATCCAGTAAATGTCTTTACGTTACAAGTGAATCATAAATAAACTGTCCTATAATGTACCGTTTAGTACCTCCCAGGGTACTTAGGAAATCAAACAATGACAAATGTGGTGTCATTTTTTAGTTATTGTCGATTTTTACTGCACCCTATACACTACCTATTGTAAAAACTATGTTACAAAATCAATATAAACTTTAGTATTCGCACTCATCCGATATCGTATTCGGAAGAGTCGCTTGCTGGCCGTTTGGGGCGCTGCTGTCGCTGAAGGTAGCAAAAACGAGACGGACTGTCGCGGATGTTATGTTGGACTGTGCTATAGTTTTACGACCGCTGTTCGTACGCCACGCTACGTGGCTGCGAGTGCCACAGCACTCCTTGTAGACACATTGAACATTCTGCATCGATACTCTAACGTATCGGGGAACTTTACTCTCATTCTGGTTGGGCACGCCAAATACAATAGCTCCTTGCTACCATTCCGACACGTCTCCATTACGTATTGTACATATATCTTAATAAAAGTAGTTATAAACTAGAAACCAGTTGCATACAACTGTGTTTCTTCCCCCCCACCCCCCCGTCAAAAACTATGCTGAAGCGGTTCGTCTCTAAATTTTTCGATTCCTGAAATATTTTCGCAGTTGTCAAAGTGGAGAGGAATATCTGTTGTGATGTATTTATACATTGTTATAAGCCCCGTTTCTCATATAGGTACGGTAGGACGAGTGATAATATTAAGGTAATGTTGTAGCAGACTGGTCATTTTGAGGGAACCTGCGGAAGTACGACTACCATCAAAGGAAAGAGTTTTCACCAGAACTCAACAAGTGTTCGTTTCAGAACCGCTGTTACTTGTTTATGTTGCACCTAGATAGAGCTATAAGCATATTTCCTCATACAGTCTAATAAGTGAGCGCGCGCTCGGAATTACACGGAGACGGTAAATGTTCCTTCACTGCCTACAGAAGGAACCTTTGACCTTCATACACTGTCAAAAACATGGTTCAAATGGCTCTGAGCACTATGGGACTTAACATCTGAGGTCATCAGTCCCCTAGAACTTGTAACTACTTAAATCTAACTAACCTAAGGACATCACACACATCCATGCCCGAGGCAGGATTCGAAGCTACGACCGTAGCAGTCGCGCGATTCAAGACTGAAGCGCCTAGAACCGCTATGTCACAGCGGGCGGCCATGCATTATCCATAAAGTATTAGTTTATTTTGCATTTTTGACTGAGATACAAAAATAGAAACTTGAGTGCAGTTGACGCGTCGCGTTTATCAAAGATGTTCGATGCCGACTGCCATACGTTGTATCATCGAGAAAAATAAAGATTGGATACAACAGCAGGACAATTATCCGAAGCACCGCAGCAGACTTTGCAGCGACTGGGAAAAGGAGAAAGGTGTGCGGGTAATGGATTGGCCCTCACAGTCATTTGACGCTAATTGTATTGAAAACATATGGTCTTACTTCAAAAAGAAGTTGCAAGGAATAAATATCTGCACTTTGAAACAGCTGTCAACTCAAATTTGATGAATTTCGAGGTCTCTTCCACGTGACTAAGTGTGAAAACCCGGAGATGCCAAGCAATTATTGTTATTGCGGGTGACTGGACGTATAATTAACTGTATTTTTCTTTTGTTCGTATACGATGTATGTTTATGTTCTAGTATGTTGTCAAATACATTTTTCTTCTCATTAACCCGGCCACGGTCTTACTTAACACGCTGTACTTCTTTATCACTTCCTTTCTGAATTGTGCTAACCTATCATGAAGTACACAAAACGAATACTGGTTCAATGATTTATGAAACTGTTAGTAAAAATTCGTTTCTCTGTAACATGAGACTATACATTTTCCCCCTCTGCACAATAAAAATATTCCAGTTCTTAAAGTACTTACTTATGAGTATAAATAAACACCATTTTTGCAAGTGCCTGTATATGAGGAAAAACTAATAAAAAGGCCCAGGTTGGCACTGCGTAACACACATATCTGAAGACAGTGACACCGAGTTCTTAACTCATCACATTTAATATTTACAAACTACCACGGAAGTTCCGAGCGTACATTTCTACAGCCGCGTAATATTACATTACAGTTCTTCTGTTATATGAAAAGGGCGTTCTAAATATGTCTATACACATTAATTACTTTTCGGTACACTTCATGCATGCAGTATCAAAAGTTTTATAAGAAATATCGTAAAAAGTTGCGTGAATACGTCAACCATGCAGAAGGTAAATATTACCGAATCCTCAGAGTTGTGGAAAACACCGCGGTCGATTCAGCCTTTTATATAGGAACTCTGCGCGCGCCAGTTAAAAATCATATACAGCGCTCCAAAGCGTCCCGTGTGCTTTTCTAAAGAGGTGATAAATGTTTTGTTCGGCGCACTTTGCAACTTAACAACCTGCACTCCTTTCGGTAGTAAATAGCTATTGAGTAATATAACTTCAGTATTGATGTATTTTGTTGTCGATTAAATCATTAACCAGGCCACGAAGGGGCGTCCCAGAAGTATCAGAGTAACGGCAACAGAAGTGTAGAATGACTTTGGGGGAAAAAAATAACGCTTCAGTACTACTTAAATGAAAATAAAAAAAATACGTAGTGCGTATGCGGTACTCGAAAAATGAAAACGCAGTATTGAAAATTGCATACCACATGCGGCATATAATGAACATACCAGATTTCAGCAGTATATATTAGTAATATTTAGTGTGCACTGCTGCGGGAAAGTCGTTCTAGTACTGATATCATAATCTTGTTGATTCATGCAGACAAAAAATGGTTCAAATGGCTCTGATCACTATGGGACTTAATTTTTGAGGTCATCAGTCCCCTAGAACTTAGAACTACTTAAACCTAATGACATCACAAACGTCCAAGCCCGAGGCAGGATTCGAACCTGCGACCGTAGCGGTCGCGCGGTTCCAGACCGTAGCGCCTAGAACCACTCGGCCACTCCGGCCGGCATTGCATGCAGACATAGCACAATTTCCATATATTGCCTTAGACTTTATATATATATATATATATATATATATATATATATATATATATATATATATATATATATATATATATATATAGGGTGAGTCACCTAACGTTACCGCTGGATATATTTCGTAAACCACATCAAATACTGACGAATCGATTCCACAGACCGAACGTGAGGAGAGGGGCTAGTGTAATTGGTTGATACAAACCGTAAAAAAAAATGCACGGAAGTATGTTTTTTAACACAAACCTACGTTTTTTTAAATGGAACCCCGTTAGTTTTGTTAGCACATCTGAACATATAAACAAATACGTAATCAGTGCCGTTTGTTGCATTGTAAAATGTTAATTACATCCGGAGATATTGTAACGTAAAGTTGACGCTTGAGTACCACTCCTCCGCTGTTCGATCGTGTGTATCGGAGAGCACCGAATTACGCATGGATCCAAAGGGAACGGTGATGGACCTTAGGTACAGAAGAGACTGGAACAGCACATTACGTCCACATGCTAACACCTTTTTATTGGTCTTTTTCACTGACGCACATGTACATTACCATGAGGGGTGAGGTAAACGTACACACAAACATTATTTAATCTTGTCCCATCACATTTTTGTCCATGAGGATATTAGGAATAACAACAACAATAGCTCTCTAACATACGTAACGGAAGCTGTGATAATCAGGAGTGAACAGTAAATGTAATTGCTGAGTTGTGCTAATCAGCTAAGGCGAAACGTGTAGCCATGGCGAATATCAAGTGCTGTTGATATGCGTCCTGAAACCTCCAAAAGAAAATTTCCATTTCCAGTGGCCGTATCGAATGTATTTTACGTTTATGTGTACCTATTTTTCGCAAAGGTCAGAGGGAAATCGCAAAATAAATTACAATGCATACGGAAGTACTTCGGACCTTTATTTTGCATGCAGCATTCGTAAACAGGACATGGAATACCTCTCGCCATGCAACGGGCCCTGACTTGTCGAGCGAGGATGCAAATGAAAACGTAATAACATTTGACAGCGCAAGACATCACGTGCCTGCCTGTGCGTGCGCGAATTCAGCGGCATGGAATGTTGTCACAGCACACAAATAACTCTGAAAAATATGATTCTGTGGCGGAGTGTGCCGCAGGGCTTTTAATAATCAAGGTATTCCGCTTTCACGTTACGTTCCGTCGTGACGAATCTTTACTTTTTTTTTTTTTTTAAAAAAAATAGAGAGACTCGATTTCTAATATTCGGCTCGAATGTCGAAGCGTGATGCGAATAACGAACGCAGCTACATCGTAAGCTCGGTGAAAGACGGAACTGTCTCATCAGAATTACCTCCGTTGCTATACATTATTCATCTATGGTACGTAGTCTGTAGCCCAACACAATGTCTACGAACACAGATAAAACATGCGAAGTGAACTGCTTATATATACAGAATGATCTATACCTTTAGGGGTAGATTACACACAATGTGTCCCAGTTCTGTTAGGACTGTCTCCATGAAAAATAGAAGTCACGGATTATGTTCACAAAATCACTGGATTTGTTCATACTAGTCTCACTCTGAATCAACACATCCTCCCGAACAGGCCATGAAGGCCCAAAGGTACCGAGTCGCCGCCGTGTCATCCTCAGACTACAGGCGTCACTGGATGCGGATATGGAGAGGCATGTGGTCAGCACACCGCTCTCCCGGCCGTATGTCAGTTTTGGAGACCGGAGCCGCTACTTCTTAATCAAGTAGCTCCTCAGTTTGCCTCATAAGGGCTGAGTGCACCCCGCTTGCCAACAGCGCTCGGCAGACCGGATGGTCACCCATCCAAGCGCTAGCCCAGCCCGAAAGCGCTTTACTTCGGTGATCTGACGGGAAGCGGTGTGACCACTGCGACAAGGCCGTTGGCGAATCAACACATAGCTGAAATCATTTTAAAATTTTTCTTGGATGTCCTACAATGCATCTTAACAGTGTCCTTTCATTGACAACTTCGATTTGGGGAACAACCAGAAGTAGGCTGGTGCCAAGTCCGGAGAAAACGGCGGATGATCCACGACTGTGATTCGTTTGCTGGCCAAACACTCGCGCACAATCTTTACTTTGCGGGCTGCGCCGTTGTCGGTATTCGTGTCGCATTCGATGAATTCACTGGCTGATGTGCCTAACTTCAAACAAAACTTGATGTTACCTCATCACTCTATCGCCATTTTCCGACGAGCGTCTGACACATTCGTAGCCAGGACGCCTGCTGCAGCGATGCTAGCGCTTTGACGTTCTACACAGCTGTTGCTGAAACTTCAAGGATCGTAACACCGCAACTCTCCACAAGATAGCACTGCTGTTTCGAAATTCACACAAGCTGTCCAACGGAACTGGAACACGTCGTGTATAAACGGTAGAGGATCTTAAAGGAAGTATGAAGATGGTACCTGTTCGTTCAGTCATGTCCGAAAGAACAGATACAATCTTCATATAGATAAGGCTTACCGGCCAATGATCTTCAGTGCGGATGCACTCACATTTGCTCAAACTCTTACGAGAATCGGTAGATTGACTGCCGCGAGTAATGGGTATAGTGGGCAGGGCCACAACAAATTCACTGATGTGGACGGTAAGCTGGAGATGTGGGTCTCACGGGGAGCGTGCCAGAGATGAGTCCCTGCAGTCGCACTATCCTCTGTGTCCTCGATGGCTCAGCCGGATAGAGGATCTGCCTTGTAAGTAGGAGATCTCGGGTTCGAGTCCCGGTTGATATCTACCAAGGCCTGTAAGCAGCAAAAGGAAGTATTCTGAAGTAAGGAACCAACGGTCGTAAGTGGATGTGTCAGGTGGTACGACGTCTTGAGTGAGGAGCACGTGTTTCTAAAATTCTTTTGTTTCCTGACGAACTATTATCTACAATGATGAAAATCCGTACACCACGCTATTCCCAGTTTATCTACAGAGATGCTCTATCAATCCACGGGCTAGAACTGTACAAGATTAACTCTCTCGGCACCAAGCCCGTAGATTCTACGGGCCCCGCTCCCTTCCAAAAACGCCAAGACCATATGTTCTACAGGCTAACATATTATGTTGATCAAAAAACGCTGCGCTTTGTTTTTGAATCCTTGACTATCGATATACGATATTCCTACCATTTTTTTATTAGTTGCACGGATAGATTGCGTGAATCTGCATCTTGTTTTCGTTTGTTCAAAATGGTTCAAATGGCTCTGAGCACTATGGGACTTACCATCTGAGGTCATCAGTCCCCTAGAACTTAGAACTACTTAAACCTAACTAACCTAAGGACATCACACACATCCATGCCCGAGGCAGGATTCGAACCTGCGACCGTAGCAGTCACGCGGTTCCAGACTGTAGCGCCTAGAAACGCTCGGTCACCCCGGCCGGCTTTTAGTTTGTTATGAGTCATTGTTATTGCCTGCGGATAGAGCAAGTTATTGGTTTTCTGTATATGAGAAATGGTGATCCGTGGTTTAGCTGATGAAGAAACTGTCGATTTGCCGAATTTTGCAGACATTGTCGATGCTCTAGATAGTGAAGATGATTTGTACGACACGGTGTCTTTGAAGACGACTACAGTACAATGCGGTCAGACACGGAACTGTAAAATGGTGGCAGAAACTATTTTTCATTTGTTCTTACCAGGAGTATCGAATGCATTTTGGTCACACGGTTCACTTCAGACCAAGAAAGTGACAATAAGCTGATTTCACGGTCAACCTTGCCGACAGTTTCAAAAAACCAAAACGGACCTGCAGGCTGACTGCCGGCCGGTGTGGCCGAGGGGTTCTTGGCGGTACGGTCGCAGGTTCGAATCCTGCCTAGGGCATGGATGTGTGTGATGTCCTTAGATTAGTTAGGTTTAAGTAGTTCTAAGTTCTAGGGGGCTGATGACCTCAGAAGTTGTCTCATAGTGCTCAGAGCCATTTGAACCATTTGCAGGCTGACTGACACAGAGACATTTCCTGCAATATTAACCACCCACAAGCAAAGAATATGCCTTCCATATATGTTGTGTTTGTTCCTCAAAATCAAAGAAAGAAAGAGAGAAAGCATCTCGCAAGGAGACATGTTATCAGTGGGAACAGTGCTGTGTGGCTTTGTATATGCAAGGCTGTCTTAAAATATTTCATACGAAAACGCAGTATAAATCCACGTGGTAAATGCTATTTAAAAACGATATTCAGCATTTTAATTATGTATTTATGAACTCATTTTCTCTCTATATATAAATGTATGATTTTTAAAATTTTACGAAAATGATGTCATGTGCAATAATGTAAGGAACGCTACAGACGGTTTAATTAATGTTTGTCTATCGAAGAACTGATAATAGAGACGATATTTTGAAAACAGTTTAGAATCATTGTTGTTGTTGTTGTTGTTGTCTTCAGTCCTGAGACTGGTTTGATGCAGCTCTCCATGCTATTCTATCCTGTGCAAGCTTCTTCATCTCCCAGTACCTACTGCAACCTACATCCTTCTGAATCTGCTCAGTGTATTCATCTCTTGGTCTCCCTCTACGATTTTTACCCTCTACGCTTCCCTCCAATACTAAATTGGTGATCCCTTGATGCCTCATAACATGCCCTACCAACCGATCCCTTCTTCTAGTCAAGTTGTGCCAAAAACTTCTCTTTTCCCCAATCCTATTCTGTTGTGTTATGTCCGCACTATAACACAACAAATATTCCGTGATAACCAAATTTATTTGACCTTCTGTCACTCAAAACAAAACTTAAGTTCGACTACACAACACTTCGCTGGCTGGAGCGCCAAGGAGAAATCAGAGTCACTAGTAGAGAATACAAGCCCAAACCACTGCCAACCAGTCGATACTGACGCGTCGTAAGTTTCCTGCCAGGGAGGCCACAGTACGGTGCGGTCGTCGTGAATCCAACAGCTGGGTAGTAACACAGTCATCGGCGAAGATTGAACTGGTTACACGGGCTCAGGGAGCTCGCTTAAATCCGCAGGTCCGGCCAATCAGAGTGTTGGTAGATGGCGCCCTTATACGGTTGCTCACTCTGGTGGCAAGGGCAGCGCCGCCAGGGTAATCCGTATCGATAGTGGTGTGTACGCTGCCACTAACCCCGCGACGACGCATTCACTTGCGCCAGTTGTTGACATCGTGTGCGGCGCCAGTGGTACTCGCTGTGTGCCGCGCCGCGCCGAGTTGACGGCTGCTGTGCGGCGGCCGATGCGACATATTCAATACCTCCTCATTAGTTATATGATCTACCCATCTAATCTTCAGCATTCTTCTGTAGCACCACATTTCGAAAGCTTCTATTCTCTTCTTGTCCAAACTAGTTATCGTCCATGTTTCACTTCCATACATGGCTACGCTCCATACAAATACTTTCAGAAACGACTTCCTGACACATCTACACTCGATGTTAACAAATTTCTCTTCTTCAGAAATGCTTTCCTGGCCATTGCCAGTCTACATTTTATATCCTCTCTACTTCGACCATCATCAGTTATTTAACTGAAGCATAATCACATGCTATTTGTTTTTAAAGTCGTCCATCGTCTTCGTCTCCACAAAATTTAATTTTATCTCCCGAGAAGTACGAGGTGCATTCAAGTTCTAAGGCCTCCGATTTTTTTTCTAATTAACTACTCACCCGAAATCGATGAAACTGGCGTTACTTCTCGACGTAATCGCCCTGCAGACGTACACATTTTTCACAACGCTGACGCCATGATTGCATGGCAGCGGCGAAGGCTTCTTTAGGAGTCTGTTTTGACCACTGGAAAATCACTGAGGCAATAGCAGCAAGGCTGGTGAATGTGCGGCCACGGAGAGTGTCTTTCATTGTTGGAAAAAGCCAAAAGTCACTAGGAGCCAGGTCAGGTGAGTAGGGAGCATGAGGAATCACTTCAAAGTTGTTATCACGAAGAAACTGTTGCGTAACGTTACCTCGATGTGCGGGTGCGTTGTCTTGGTGAAACAGCACACGCACAGCCCTTCCCGGACGTTTTTGTTGCAGTGCAGGAAGGAATTTGTTCTTCAAAACATTTTCGTAGGATGCACCTGTTACCGTAGTGCCCTTTGGAACGCAATGGGTAAGGATTACGCCCTCGCTGTCCCAGAACATGGACACCATAATTTTTTCAGCACTGGCGGTTACCCGAAATATTTTTGGTGGTGGTGAATCTGTGTGCTTCCATTGAGCTGACTGGCGCTTTGTTTCTCGATTGAAAAATGGCATCCACGTCTCATCCATTGTCACAACCGATGGAAAGAAAGTCCCATTCATGCTGTCATCAACATTGCTTGGCAACATGCCACACAGGCAGCCATGTGGTCGTCCGTCAGCATTCGTGGCACCCACCTGGACGACACTTTTCCCATTTTCAGGTCGTCATGCAGGATTGTGTGCACAGAACCCACAGAAATGCCAACTCTGGAGGCGATCTGTTCAACAGTCGTTCGGCGATCCCCCAAAAGAATTCTCTCCACTTTCTCGATCATGTCGTCAGACTGGCTTGTGCGAGTCCGAGGTTGTTTCGGTTTGTTGTCACAGAATGTTCTGCCTTCATTAAACTGTCGCACCCACGAACGCACTTTCGACACATCCATAACTCCATTACCACATGTCTCCTTCAACTGTCGATGAATTTCAATTGGTTTCACACCACGCAAATTCAGAAAACGAATGATTGCACGCTGTTCAAGTAAGGAAAACGTCGCCATTTTAAGTATTTAAGACAGTTCTCATTCTCGCCGCTGGCGGTAAAATTCCATCTGCCGTACGGTGCTGCCATCTCTGGGACGTATTGACAATGAACGCGGCCTCATTTTAAAACAATGCGCATGTTTCTATCTCTTTCCAGTCCGGAGAAAAAAAATCGGAGGCCTCAGAACTTGAATGCACCTCGTAATTACCCTACGTTGTGAACCACTGCTCTGGTTCATGCTTAGGCTGCAATGTCTCGTAACCACCAGCGTCGTACTCGGACGACTACCGGTTCTCCCGTCTACGTGACTCAGCGACGCTCAGCGAGCATCGACGTGCCTCTCGGACTTAGCTAGTCTGTCAGGCACAGCAGTACATGGAATCAGCGCTATTCTATTCTGACCCTTTCGCCCTCTGAAGCATCTTTTGTGGTAACGTGATGCGGAAGGCACCTTGCGGGCATTGGCTGCCCGCGGTCCGTGACGCCGCTGATCGTCATCGCGGATGGCACGGGGGGTGGGGAGGGGAGGGGAGGGGCAGGGGGTGCTATTTACAAGTCTGAGTGAGCGCTCGCGGTGGGCGGCACAGGGCACGCGGAGCACGCCTGCACGCGATCCCCACTCGAAATATCCCGCGCGCCCTGTCCGCGTCCGCCGTATCGATGCCCTGTCAAAGGTTTCCAGGTCACTTCGCCCTCACTGCCTGCCGGGCTAGCCGCCCCCGCATCTGCTCCTCTGCTCCTACTAACCCTTCACCACCAGTAAAGTCGCCTGGATCAAGTACTGTTCAAGGATGCCCATACCCGGAGGCAAAGGCGGGCCACGGCCCCCACCTAGCTCTCAGCTAAAGGAAAGAAAATAAAGCGCAGCCAGACGTTTTCCTTTCAAGAAAATGCTTTGACAGGTTCGGATTTACAACTCTTTTACGTCTACACACATATGGCCATTCTTCTTCCAAAAGCATTAAAAATACTCCATCTACATCTACATTTATACTCCGCAAGCCACCCAACGGTGTGTGGCGGAGGGCACTTTACGTGCCACTGTCATTACCTCCCTTTCCAGTACCAGTCGCGTATGGTTCGCGGGAAGATCGACTGCCGGAAAGCCTCAGTGCGCGCTCGAATCTCTCTAATTTTACATTCGTGATCTCCTCGGGAAGTATAAGTAGGGGGAAGCAATACATTCGATGCCTCATCCAGAAACGCACCCTCTCGAAGACTGGACAGCAAGGTACACCGCGATGCAGAGAGCCTCTCCTGCAGAGTCTGCCACTTGAGTTTGCTAAACATCTCCCTAACGCTATCACGGTTACCAAATAACCCTGCGACGAAACGCGCCCTCTTCTTCGGATCTTCTCTATCTCCTCTGTCAACCCGACCTGGTACGGATCCCACACTGATAAGCAATACTTAAGTATAGGTCGATCGAGTGTTTTGTAAGCCGTCTCCTTTGTTGATGGACTACATTTTCTAAGGACTCTCCCAATGAATCTCAACCTGTCACCCATGTTACCAACAATTAATTTTATATGATCATTCCACTTCAAATCGTTCCTCACGCATACTCCCAGAAATTTTACAGACGTAACTGCTACCATTGTATGTTCCGCTATCATATAATCATACAATGAAGGATCCATACCTCCAGGTCTAACACCCCCTCCCCTCCCCCCCCCACCCCTACTTCAATACAAACTATCGCACTGGCGCCCTTTGTACTCTTGGTACGAAAAATAGGCTGAGACACATTTACTTAAGCATAAAACTGCTGCCACATACCGATGCTATTTCTTGACTTCTGAAAAGCGTATGACACAGTACCAATTCTACAGTTTTTATTTTTTTGATTTTATTATAAGCCACTCTTTTCGTAGGACCAAATTCAGAAACAAACTCTATAGTTGCCGGCCGCTGTGCCCGAGCGGTTCCAGGCACTTCAGTCCAGAACCGCGCTGCTGCTACGGTCGCAGGTTCGAATCCGGCCTCGGGTATGGATTTGTGTGATGTCCTTAGGTTAGTTAGGTTTAAGTAGTTCTAAGTCTAGGGGACTGATAACCTCAGATGTTAAGTCCAATAGTGCTTAGAGCCATTTGAAACTCTACAGCCATGGAGCCAGTCACCACCAAATTAACATAAAAGAAGTTAATAATTGGTAAAATGAAATTTACACGAATCGTATTCATACAACAAGTTGCTGAGTACATATACTAGGGTTGGAACAAATAGTGGCAACTATTTACTCACAACCAATACAAAAGAGTTACATGTTTGCATCTGTTACTCTCCTTCAAAGTAGTCACCAGCGTTGTGTAGAACCCGTTGCCTTTGCAAAAACAGACATAATGTCTTATGGGATAACAGCAATAAGTGATTTTATAATGTTACTTAAAATCCGTCTTGATTGCAAATTTTTTATTCATATGACAGGTTTCGGTTCATTCAGAACCATCTTCAGATCTGATATTTCAGTTACAGGAGTAACCCGTCCAAATCCAGCAACTTTCACATGCTACGTCACATAGCATGTGAAAGCTGCTGGATTTGGACGGGTTACTCCTGTAACTGAAATATCAGATCTGAAGATGGTTCTGAATGAACCGAAACCGGTCATATGAATAAAAAATTTTCAATCAAGACGGATTTTAAGTAACATTATAGAACCCGTTGCCAGCGACGTGGAAGGCGTAGTATACTGTTAGCAGAGCCTGTTCTGTTGATGGTGCGAATGGAGCGGTCTACTGCCTGTCGAATATCTGGTACAGTTCTGAAGAGATTGCCACGAAGTGGTTCCTTCATCTTCGGAATCAAATCAAAGTCACAAGGACTTAAGCCCGGAGAGTATGGTGGGTGGTACAGTACTTCCCAGTCTCATCGACCGAACAGAGCAGCCACAGCTTGCGCTGTATGCGCCCGGTCATTGTCGTGCAAAATGATGGGTGGGTTGCGCAGAAAGTGTCGCCGCTTCTTTCGCAAAGCTGGTCGCAGGTGATGCTCCAAAAACGAACAGTAATACTGTGCACTGACCTTCTGCCGTGGAGGAACGTAGTGCCCTATGATAACACCATCACAGTCGTACACGAGAATCACCATAACTTTCACCATACTGGGGCTCTGCGCCGGCCGCGGTGGTCTCGCGGTTCTAGGCGCGCAGTCCGGAACCGCGCGACTGCTACGGTCACAGGTTCGAATCCTGCCTCGGGCATGGATGTGTGTGATGTGCTTAGGTTAGTTAGGTTTAAGTAGTTCTAAGTTCTAGGTGACTGATGACCACAGCTGTTAAGTCCCATAGTGCTCAGAGCCATTTGAACCATTTGGGGCTCTGACGCACTTTCGACTTTCGCGGTGACCCATAATCGCACCATTCGTTGGATTGGCGTTTCAGTTTTGGCTCGTACGATGTGGCTCATGTCTCATACACTGTTACGACACGGCGTAAGAAAGCGTCTCCATCGCGCTCATAGCGTTCGAAGTGCGTCTGAGCAGCGTCGTAACGCATAAATTTCTGCGTTTCCGTCAATTCATGCGGAATCCATCGTGATGCAATTTTTCGCACGCCCAGGCGTTCCTTCAGGATGCGAAGCACAGTCGTATGCCCTAATCCGGTTTCGTGGGCGAGGTCACGAATCGTATGGCGTCGACCACTGCCCACTGACGCGGCAACAGCATGCACTTCTTCTTCAGAGACGCTAGGACGACCTGCCCGATGTATGTCTGCCACAGTTTTCCGATCTTCGTTGAAGGCTTTTACCCAACGTGCCACTGTTCTGTACTGCAATGCTGATTCTCCGCACGCCTCTTGAAGACCTTGATGACAATGTCGTGCTGTACGACCTCTGGTACATTCAAACTTGATCCAGTTCCGTTGCTCCTGTTTTGAAAACGTAGTGACACCGTTACGTTAGACCGCTCGGTCACAAGTGACTGTGTTTACCTCGATTGTGCGCACGCCGGTAACGTGTGACAGGCGATTCCATTTGCTCGGAGGTAAGGTAAATATGTCAACAACATGTGCTATCAGCGACAATAGTAGATTCCACTGCATAGTGTCTCCACATCAGGATTGCCGCTATTTAAGTTCCAACCTACGTATTAACATAAATAACAATGTAACACAGGGATTTGTTTACATTTTTTCGAGCAACTAATCGACAGAATAGGAGAGAGCCACGAGTAAATTTTTCAGTTTAGATTTGAAAGTGAGACCGTTACTGATAGGATTTTTTAAATTCTTGTGGGAGGGGGAACTGTTGGACGCGAAAACAGATCAAAAGAATCCCGTGAAAGGCTGCTTGTAAAGTTTCAAGGTTCAGCTTTAAGTGATGAATCTAGGAATATACTACAACTCTTTACTCAACTCTGCCACGTGGATAATGAAGACAGGATTAGCCTATCTGCAGCATGCTCACACCCAAACCTCCAGTCGCGCGGGGTAGCTGTTCGGTCTCGGGCGCCTTGCCACGGTTCGCGCGGCTCCCCGCGTCGGAGGTTCGAGTCATTCCTTGGGCTTAGGTTTGTGTGTTGTCCTTAGTGTAAGTTAGTTTAAGTTCGATTAAGTAGAGTGTTAGCCTAGGGACTGATGACCTCAGCAGTTTGGTCCCATAGAACTTACCACAAATTTCCAATTTCCAAACCTCCAGATGTCAGACACTCGGATCGTTACCAAACGTCGTGTGTCGATAGAGTATCAACCTAAACTCCGATCTAGTTGGTGCTATTGTGATGTCGTCCAGGAGAACGGGCGTAAACGTTAATTAAAAGCAACACCAGAACTACGGAGCACAGAAAAAGCATAACAGTGAATAGCTGTTCTTTACAGCATCCGTGGGGAACTTGGTAGAACGTTAGATCACCGTACCAAGGATCCTGGGTTCAAACCCCAATGATGATAACTTTTTCTTATTGTATTGAGCTTGAAAGTGTTTAATGGGAGAACATGTTTATGGTATATAAAAGGGCTTTTTGGAGATTACAGCAATGTTCTCTTGGCAGTCTGCTGCCGTTTCGTTTCTTTGAAAGTAGCTAACCAACAGAGTACATTTGTAGTTTTACAGATTATACAGTCAGAAAAGAAAAAAATAAAGAAACAATTGCATCACACGTGCGGAAGTGTGATGCAATTTTTTATTTATTCTACCGTTCCCACTGTTTATGTTTATTCTGTAAAACTACAAATGCACTACCTGATTCGTCACGAGTGGAGTCTGTTCTGTTACATTTGTCCGGCATAACACCACACCTATCTATACAAATGTACTCTGTAGGTTTGCCACTTTTAACTAACGAAGTGAAAGCAGACTGCCAAAAGAACATTGCTACAAACTCCGAAATGCCCTTTTGCATGTCAGGAAAATATTCTCCCATATAACAATTTAACGCGTGAACAGTAAAAAAAAAAAACAAAAATCACAAGTGATGACTTGAACGCGGGACCTCAGGTTCGACGAACTTATGCTCTATCAACTCTCCCACGCAATGTCTACCAATAGCTGCTGACAAATATGGTTTTCCTGTGCTCCGTAGTTCTGCTGTTACTTTTACTTACAGTTGAGGCATTTTCTACTGGAAGACAGCACATAACAGGAACTAAATCGTTGTTTTGGTTGATACCCTGTCGAATACAACATTTTGTACCGATCTGAGTGTTTGACATCAGGAGATCTGGATGTCAGAGACTCTTAAGCAATCATCCTTCTCGCTCTCCATATGTGAATGGAACGGGAAAAATCCCGACGAACCGGTACAGCGGCAAGTTTCCTTTCCCGTTCCCTTTCCCATGAAACTCAGACTGGTCTGCAGCGTAAGATGTAGATGTGATGTTAGACAAGTCGTCAGAGATTTTTCACAGGCATAAAACTTAACTCAGAATGGAGCAACAGAACATGTGGGGTCCCACAAGTATCGGTTGGGGACTGTCTACTGTCCTGAACTAAGAAAGGGCGACCGTGGTTCGACAACCGTATTAGGAAGCTGCTACGAAAGCAAATAGGGCTTCACTGAAAATTTAAACGTTGCCAAAGCTTCACAAACAAGCAATAACTAAATAGGATTAAAGACGACAAATATACATGTAATGAAAATGAAGCAAGATTAAACGGGTTGTGATAAAACTTCATCCATTTTACAGTGCGCAGTTTGAAATGGCACACTTCACGAAAAAAGATTTCTGTTACTTGCCTTTTATGTTAAGTATTGCACTTAAAGGTTTTCGCAACGCATTACCGTCTGATTTTCGAGCAAACGCAATTGTGAATCACTTTATAGCAGCTCAGAGACTCGGAAATTACCAATTTCCGTTCGTTAAACGTCTTCTTCCGGAGAAATGTCTACAAGCTAACGTAGTCATTTCCTACAGCTGACACCCACAGCCGACCTAACATCTCTGCAAAGCTAGCCTCTAAATGCGCCTAGATTACCAAGTGAGAAATCCTACGAGCGCCGAGACAGCTGCATCAACACTGAAGTCAGATGTTCAGTTGTCCACAAAGTTTCCAGATCCACTGCTGAAACCACTCTTTGAGACACTGACAGTAACGGAAGATACAACGGACGTGGTACGCTCCACAGACATAACCCCTGAATTCTGACACACTTTATTTACAGAAGAATAAAAAGACTGGTTGAAGTCTACCTCGGGGAAGTTTCGGTTTCGGAGAAATGTATGAATGCGCGAAGCAATACTGATCCTACGACTTGAATTAGAAGAAGGGTTGATCATAGGTAAACCTACGTTTATAGCATATGCATATTCAGAGAAAGCTTTTCACAATGCTGACTAGATCATACTCTTTGAAATTCTGAAGGTAGCAGATTATCTACAGCTTGTACAGAAACCAGACTGCAATTGCAAGAGTCCAAGGATATAAAAGGGAAGCAGTACTTGAGAAAGGAGTGAGACAGGGTTGTAGCTCATCCCTTATATTTTCCAGTTTGTACACTGACAAATGAATAAGAGAAACCAAGAATAAATTTTGAAAGGGAATTAAAGTCCACAGAGAAGAAATAAGAAACTTTTTTGTTTGCCGAGGACATTGTAATTCTGTGATACGGCAAAAGTCTCGGAAGAACAGATGAAGCAAAGGATGGGGTTTCGAAAAGAGGCTATCAAACGAACATCTTCAAAATTGAAACAAGGTTACTGGAATGAAATTAAATAAAATCGGGCTATGCTGAGGTTCAAAATGGTTCAAATGGCTCTGAGCACTATGAGACTTAACATCTTATGTCATCAGTCCCCTAGAACTTAGAACTACTTAAACCTAACTAACCTAAGGACATCACACACATCCATGCCCGAGGCAGGATTCGAACCTGCGACCGTAACAGTCCCGCGGTTCCGGACTGAAGCGCCTAGAACCTCACGGCCACCGCGGCCGGCGTTATGCTGAGGAAATTAGACTAGGAAATAGAAACTAAAAGTAGTAGATGTTTTGTGCTGTTTGGGCACAAGTAATCAACGAGGGATATAACTTAAAGTGTCAGGAAGTGAAACAGGTAAAGAAAAATTTCCAAACAAAAGGACACACAATATTTTAAAATGTGATGTTACAGAAGAAAGCTGTAGATGAGATGGGTTGAAAGGTAACCTGTAAAGGAGGTATCGAATCGAAAAGGGGGGGGGGGAGAAGTTACTTACTGGTGTAACTTGATCAAAATAAAGGATTGGTTGATGTAACACATCCTGGAGAAACAAGAAACAATACAGGAAAGTCGTGGGGAGGGTGGTGAATATTGCAGAGAGAGACCAAGGCTAGATCACTATAAGGAAACTCAAATGAATGTAGCTTGGAGCAGTTATTGGGAGATGATGAGGCTTGCACATGATAGAGTAGCACAGAGAGCTCGCACCAAACCAATCTTCGGACTGAAGACCATAACAACGACATAACTGCAAGTTTATTCCATGGAGAGGAGAATACTCTTTATGCAGCAGAACTTATCTGTGCACCGCTTTTACAGACAGCTGATTTTGTTCTCTGGGTTAATTTTTTTGGAGGCAAGAAACTTTTTTCTTGAAATAAGAGGTGAGAAAGAATGACTATGATTCAACACTATGTCGGCGACTAGGTCATTAGAACAAGCGACGGTAAGTCATCGGGTAAAGCAGAAGTGATATCCGGCGTTCCCCAAGGAAGTACACTGGCCCTCTGCTGTTAGGAACCAGTCTGAGCAGGCACTTAAACTGTTCGTAGATGCTGCTATCATTTACCTTCTAGTAAAGTCACCAGACGAAGAAAAGCAAATGCAAAATAATTTAGACAAAATATCTGTATGGTGGAAAAGTCGCAATAGACCATAAATAATGAAAAGTGTGAAACCATCCAAATGAGTATTAAAAGGAATCCGTTAAATTTCCGTTAGACGACAAATCACCCACATCTAAAGGCTGTCAGTTCCACTAAATACCAAGAGACAACAATTACGAACAACTTAGATTGTAACGACTACACAGATAATGTTATGGGAAAGGCAAATCGAAGACTGTATTTTATTGGCAGAACAGAAGATGCTACAAATCCTCTAAGAGACTAGCTAGATAATGTTTTTCGTCCTCTGTTAGAATACTGCTGTGCGATATAGGATCCTTACCAGATAGGATTGACGGAGGACATCGGAAAGGTTAAAAGAAGAGCAGCTTGTTCTGTATTATCGCGAAATAGATGATAGAGTGTCACGGTTATTATACGCAGGATCTTGTGGTAGTTATTAAAACAAAGGCGTTTTTCGTTGCGGTGAGATATCTTCACGAAACTCCTATCTCCTTTGTCCTCCGAATGCGTTGACGCCCACCTACATGGGGAGAAATGATCATCGTAATTAAAATGAGAGAAATCAGAGCTCACAAGGAACGATTTTAGTGCTAGTTTTTCCCGTGCGCTATTGGGCAATGTAAACGTAGAAAAATCGTAAGAAAATGGTTCGGAGAACCCTCTGCCAGACACTCAAGTGTGAATTACAGAGAATTCACGTAGATGCAGATGAAGAGACGGAGCTCAAGCTTGGGAAGAGAAATTGCGGCCGCTGACTTTTCAAAGAAACAATGCTGGGGTCAGCATGAATTAATGTAGGCCAAGCATGGGGAACTCAAATCTGGATGGGCGGATGGCGAATTGATCCCTGCTTCCGCCGAATGCGAGTTCCGTACCTGCATCACAGCCACATCTCATATGGCAGTCTTTCTGGTAGACTTCACGCTGAGTAAAGCAGAGGGCAAGAACACAATACCAAACTCCGTAAGTGAAGTCATGATTCATGCTGATGCTGTATCACTCGATATGAAGGTAGCCAATTTGGAAGCACTGGAAGGTGGGTTCGTTCCCAGCGTTTGGGCTGTCAGGGTAAGGGGGCGGGGGATGGGAAGGAATTCGTGTGTTATCTAATTGCCAAACCGTACGGTAGCTTTGGTTTAAAACCCACATCTCCCTGCAGAGTCTCATGAATTGAGGCTCGATGATGCTCATTTCGATGGACATATTTTATTCTGTAGTCTCTCTCTTACCGAGCAATGTAGCGCAGTGGTTAGCTCATTGGACTCGCATTCAGGAGGACTACGGTTCAAACTCTGGTCCGGCCATTCTGATTTAGGTTTCCAGTGATTTCCTGAATCGCATAAGGCAAATGCGGGGATGGGTCCTCCGAAAGGATACGGCCGCTTTCCTTCTCCGTCCTTCGGTAATCCGAGTTTGTGCTCCGTCTCTAATGAAGTCGTCGTTCATGGGACGTTGAAACTAATCTCCCCTCCAGCCTCTCTCTTGCTTTATACAGCCATTATATTCGCACATATTGTGCACAGATTTAATTGATTTGTTACAGGTGTTTGATATGACCTGACAAACTACAATCGTCCATCCATAACTTGTTTCTCTGATTGCTCTTACTGAAGGCTCAACAAAATACAACACACGAAATATTAGTTCACTCCATTACATGGATGAACGAAAAGGCTTTCTTAACTTGATACAACGCTTACCACAACGGTACTCGATAATTTACAATTGTCACTATTAAACAATCACTTGATGCATACATTTACAATTCTTCTCTTGAAGTACAATGTTTAACATTTACGAAAGAACATTTCCGTCTGCGACTAGAATAACTCGTTAATTCTACTCAATGATGTTGCTGCTTCAGCTGAGGACACGAACTGAGGCAGAGCTCGGCTCTGTATGGACCTCCGTGTGAGGGCGACTGCGGTGCTGAGACACGGAGGTCCATACAGACCTCTTGCATTCGGCGTCGTGGACTTAAACGAAACATTGATAATGTCTGTGGTACAGACGTGCGCTCCAACTTCGGTGTTGCACCGCGATCTCTGGGAGATACCTGGATGCTCAGTATCTTTGCCAGCGACATCGAGATGGGTTCAGATGATATGGCGTGGACGGCGCAACGCAATAGTGCAGAACGCTGCCACGGAGGGTGCACTCGAAGTGTGGAATGGGCAGAACCATTGACCCAGGTGTTTGACCAAGCGAAGTGGCGCAGTGGTTAGCACACTGGATTCACGTTCGGGAGGATGACGGTTCAGATCCGCGTCCGGCAATCCTGATTAAGGTTTTCCGTGAATTCCCTAATTAGCTTCAAGCAAATGCCGGGATGATTCCTTTGAAAGGGTACGGCCGACTTCCTCCCCCTTTCTTCCCTAATCCGATGGGACCGATGACCTCGTTATTTAGTTCAAATGGTTCAAATGGCTCTGAGCACTATGTGACCTAACTTCTGAGGTCATCAGTCGCCTAGAACTTAGAACTAATTAAACCTAACTAACCTAAGGACATCACACACATCCATGCCCGAGGCAGATTCGAACCTGCGACCGTAGCGGTCGCTCGGTTCCAGACTGTAGCGCCTAGAACCGCACGGCCACTCCGGCCGGCCGTTATTTAGTCCCTTCCCCCAAATCAACCAGGTGTTTGCTTGCTGTTAGCAACAGGCCTCTCCGGTCAGTTCTTACGTTGACGTCAGCGTACTAGGACCTGGCTCTCGCATGGTTCCATGCTCTTGGTTCCACCTGTTGAGTTGTCCAGTCGTTCGCATTCGACGCAGCTCGTCTCTATGCGGTGTACTGACTTCCTGCTTCCACATATATTGACTCGAACGGGGAGTTTTGTTCCCTCTTCTCGAGTTAGCTCCCTGGCTTCGCAGTTGAGCCATCGTCGCCCGATTTATATTTATGGTTATAGTGACGGTTCTCGGCGTTGTCACGCCCTGTGCGGATACAAAACTATGGCACGTATTTACACACGACTTGTTACTCTTGACGGTCTATGGCGAAAATGCATTTGAAGACGCACAGTAATGTCTGTGAATCTGTGTTGGTAACTCAGCAGTCATAAAGCTTTGCAACAAAAGTTGTCTTCAAAGTTCATGCTATAGCGCCTCTGTGGCAACACCTGCAATTTCGAAATATATAGATGGTCGAAGATCATGTCACCTCCAGTGAAGCAGCAGTGTTTCCCGCCCCCACGGTTGGTTTGTTACATTGGACAAATGAAGACCTTACGTTATCGTAGTCCACTAACAGAGTTCTCCGATAACATCCTTAGGTGAGCAAATTTCGACTGTCGTTTGCGAAACAGCATTTCTTATCTCAGAATCATACATAGGTCTCTCTTCATCACCTTTGAAAATTTCTATCACCTTCGCGCACATACCTGATACTCGGGTAAAACAATCTTGACAGGACGTGCACTGAACACCTCACAGTACGAATCTAAGTGTTTTTAATTGTAAGTAGTACTGCTTAACAAATAGAGCTCATAACATTTAGTAGCGGATGGTACAGGCACGCAGAATGTTCTCTCTCTTAACTTGCGTGAATACTCCAAAAGACCATACTCGCTTATTATATGTGACAAGGTATTTTACAAATGTCCAATGCCTGTTAGTAGTCGCTGGAAACGAGGTGGAAGTAAAACAACATCAAAGTGTATTCTACTTGTGCCCAATGGGACTGAGTTTCAGAGACCTTGAGAGTCAACACAGGAGTAGGCTGCTTCGAGCAAGTTGCCTTACTCTTGAAAAAGAGAGACTTTGGGATATTAGGAGGAGACGGCCGCTGTGCCCGAGCGGTTCTAGGAACTTCAGTCCGGAACCGCGCTGCTGCTACGGTCGCAGGTTCGAATCCTGGCTCGGGCAGTAGTTCTAAGCTCTAGGGGACTGATGGCCTCAGATGGCTCAAATGGCTCTGAGCACTATGCGACTTAACTTCTAAGGTCATCAGTCGCCCAGAACTTAGAACTAATTAAACCTAACTAACCTAAGGACATCACACACATCCATGCCCGAGGCAGGACTCGAACCTGCGACCGTAGCGGTCGCTCGGTTCCAGACCGTAGCGCCTAGAACCGCACGGCCACACTGGCCGGCGATTACCTCAGATGTTATTTCGCATAGTGCTCAGAGTCATTTTTTGTTTCTCTTCAACCTCTAGGCTCTCTCTTTTTTAGGACTTATCCTGCACCTACCAGTTACAATGATTCACTATATCTCCTTCAATCACTCTGTTATTGACATCTTCGGATTTTAAACAAACGTTGTGCGCGTCAGATTTGAAACTGTCGGTCCACCGCTTTGTTGCTTTTCCATGTGATCGTATGACCACCTCTATGAAATCGGACAGTAGTTTTTCGAACGAGTCGTCCTGCCATCTTACCTAGAGGAGAGGAGCTAATTTCACTTTTTGCACAACCAGAGCGACCGAAATCTTCATCGAACATCCTTATGCCTTATTTGGGCACATCTAATTAGTTCGAGAGCCCATTGAAGCATCGTCATCTTTATAGTATGGGAAGTCTGCTAAAGCTTTTTCGTCACTTGACGGCATTGTTTTGACCATAAGTTGTTTCTGGGCCTAACATGGTCTCGTAAACTTTTGTCTTTAAATTTCAGGGTATCTTTTTACCGCAGAGGACTCAAGCTACTTGTCTTCCCTTGAACCAGGCTGCGTTTACCGTCGCCGGGATATCAAAAGTTGCACCGCAGTTTGAGATGACAGTGTGTTTTAGGTACTTAAATTGATTTCTTTCGATAATACCACAGGTTTGGGGACACATGCCAGGTATTCAGTCTTCTGGGTGTTGAGACGCATCCTATTTTCGGCCAGTCTTTTAGTCCAGTTTTTTACCTGACACTGAATTAATATGTGTTTCTTGCGCTAGGGTCACATCATCCACGTAAAGATATGTCCCGTGTCTGTACGCTAGCCTTTACAGTATCGATGCATAGCACGAATAACTGAGGTGACAGGACAGAGCCCTGACGAACAGTGGCAGTGATATTAAATGGTGGAGAATAACCATGTGGGATCCGACCACACAAGTGATATTGCGATTCCTCAATTGTGCTCAAATTACACAGGCATCTGGACCTTCACGTGAACGAAGGGCTCTCCAGTTTAGGTCGTGCTGGATGCTGTCGAATGTTTTTCTCTAGGTCCAGAAATGTCATGAGTACATTTTTTTTTCTTTCCGTATGCTTTTATCAACAGGCAAGGTTAGTTGCATTGATGGCGCTTCACTCTCCTGTACAGCACTCGCTCGGCTATTTTCAGTGTGAGCCGTGGCGGCTTTCTGGCAATGTATCGATATCACTATTCTTATGATCTTTGACTAACACGCTGCTGTTGGAGCGCAGCGCTCTCCGGTGTGGCGGCCCCGGGCGTGGTGGACAGCTTGGTGGACAGTATGAGCGGAGGAACGAAGTTGTGACGAGCTTTCCGTGGGGCTTCTTCGCCGAGATGTTAGCTGTTGACGGGCGTCAGACATTGGGGTCGTGTTATCCCGTGTAAGTTACTGAGAACCGGCGTGGCTTGTGCTGTGGCTTATCAGAAGGGCACCGAGTTGTCAGTGCAGTGTTCACCGTCATTTTGGTCTTCCTTCCTTCTGCTTGCTGGCTACGGACGCCCGTGTCTCCATGGTATTCGAAGGGCAATGTGATTCCAAGATCTGGTAGACATTTTAGACTGATTCATTGGCTGATATATAATTGGGTTTTTGTGTGAACCTTATGTATCCGTTGTGCTTGTGAGCCTTTAGCCAGTGCAAAGCTCTGTGTTCCAGAAGAAAGCTTATTTGGAAGGTTGGCGATGTACATTACTGACGTAACCTGTTCTTGTCCTTCTCCCATTAATTCTTCTGATTTTTAAAGTAAATGATTGGTCATGCAGTTTTCAATTGGAGGCGCAGTGAACTATTTTGTATTACCAGTGACTACGAATGTTTAATTGATCATGTCAGGGTGAGTCGGTTTTGGTATTTTACTGGCATTTTATAATTTTCTTTTGTTTTTCTGGTTTCCTCGAAGCTATTGCTAAAGACCTACGCTGTCTACGAAATTATATAGTGCATCTGTTCTACTTAAATTGGCTTGATAAATTTTACTCTGTTCCAGGGCGTGTTTGTTCTCTCTGAACCTCTATGGGCTAATGTGTGAGCCTTGAATGTCATGCGAGTTTCGTGGCTGATTTAATGGTTTGCTAACAAGAAAATAATCTGATATTACTCTTCTATTGCTGAGATTATTATTTTTTAAATATTTGTATCTGGTTTCTTAAAACTTTTGCTTATCATGGTTTTTGGTAGGAGCTCATATTAATTAATTCTACCCTAAGAGTAATTTATTTGCAGGGAAGTGACGTTAATAATCTTCTGTACTCCATTGCTGGTACGTGTTACCCAGGACCGGACCCCACTTACTCAAGCCTCGTCGGCTTGCTTAGCCGGCTGTTTACGTCATTGGGGGTGCATACACTTGGCAACACTCACCGCTGTCTGTCTTTCGAGCTGTTTCATCCAACCGCAGCCGCACTACTTGATTTTCCAGTTAGAGTTAAGTTTATACTTGGAATAATTCTGAATTTGTGTCCGTTAGCTTGTGGCCTTCACCTTAAGTAAATTTTGACGTGCGTTGGCAATCTTAATTATTCTTCTGTCATTGGAAAATGTGTTAAATCTTCAACTGATGTGTGTTTCAGGGCTCAAAATTATCTTGGCTAGATTCTGTTGTTAAATTGTTTTTCTCTTAAAACAAGTATTATTTTAGTTTTTTTTCGGTCAAGTTTAAATCTTGTTTTTTTCTCACCATTTGGTAATTAAGGGTCTTCTGGTGAGTTCTGGTAGTGTCGTCTAGATTTATGTCTGCGTTTATTACGACTTTACCTTTGTTTCATTCTGTGTCTTATATAGGGGGTGTCTCGCCTTAAAGAATGTTACGAGTAAGTCATCTTGGTTTAAAGTTAACTTTAAATGTTTTGTAAACAATTTGAACTGACAATCAATTTTAGATGAGTCTCATTGCTTGGGTTTTTAAATAATTAAAGAAGTCTTAATCGGCTACTATGTGAGTGAAACTTCGTAAAATAAATTTTTGTTGTACCAGTGAATGAGGTGTGTAAAATCCCCACTGGTCCAGGCCTTCCCAGTTTTCCCACTTGGCTGAATTAAGAGGCCGTCATTAGCACATTTCAGAGTGTATGATAGAGAAATCGAAGAAGTCTATGTCTACGGAAATTAAACACGGAATGTGTTTGCTGCAGTCTTCATTTTATGATTAGTACACAACCAAAGGTCAACCTTACCAGTTCGTTGCATGTAATTAGATAGCCTTAATCAACAGACGTATTCCGATGTCCCACCTCACTTAGTCACAATAGCAGCATTTTCTCATCTTCAAAAGTAAACAGCTGCGCTCTCTAAATTCTCGCATTATACCTCATGAAACTAGTGATTTTGGATGCTATTCTCACTGCGTATTCTTCAGTACATTTCCACCGGTGCACTTATGAATTTTTTATCGACGTTAAATAGTTTCCTGTGTTCATCCACGCTTCAGTTAAATGCAGAGAGAAACCAGGTTACATTAAACAGTACACCAGCTCCCAGATTACACAGCCGTTTAATGAATGTAAACATTACACGACGATACGGATTCGAAGGTGTAAAGCAACGAGAAAGGTCAATGTATGTTTGCAGCTGAAGGCTGGACACTGGCAGATAATGAGGAACAGACAACTCTCGCGCTATGACGCACAGCCGTGATGTGAATGCAGAAGTGAGACGAGAGATGGAGGATAGCTTTCTAAGCAAGGTATTTGGAGTTAGCTCTCATAATTAGGTGACACAGAACAACTATTCCTAACAGTTAAATAAATGCAATTTGAGAATACTAGAATACTGAAGATGAAATGTCATACGTGTAAGTATGGTCAACCGTTTAAATGACGTCATTATCTGCTTCTGATTGCAACACCTTACTGCAAGGTGCTGTCGATCGATTTCGACGAGCATGTCATTTTCAAGCAGGCTACAACGTACCAACGCAACGGAGTGAGGACAAGAAAGATAATTATATGAAACCATTTTTCATACAATGCTGTTTTATTTAAAAACATATCTTTGTTTCATGACTGGCACATTTCCATTCCTTTGTAATTTTGAAATGAACCCTCTTCCACAGGAGTGTTGCATCAGTCAGGTAGTTCTGACGGATCGTTAACACTATTTGTCAGATATAAAAAAACATATCGTTTTATCCACATATACCTGTGTTTCAGAATGTAACAAAATCTTAGCTACAACATAATGCTGTTAAATGACGCAGTGACAGTTGTGTGATGTAAAACTGAAAATTAAAAAAAAAAGATGAAGTTGAAATGGACAATAACATAATGTAAGAAACATTTTGTTGAATGAAACAGCCTTGCAGAAAAAAAAGATTTCATTTCAGAAATGTTTCGTGACTGCGGACCCTAGCATAAAGAGAAATGGAGAAACAGGGCGTCCATAACTGCAGAGTGGAATGAGCAAAAGTTGACTGTCCATATCGTGGGCTTCGTGACATCTTGTAATGTATTAATAAATTGTGTACAATGCTCTCATATAGCTTTGCCAGCCGCCAAGAGAGTGCTGCTGTCAGCTGGGGCTACTTTACTTCCTCCTATTACTTCCGTAACAGACAGAAAAGAAGACGCATCATAGAAATTCAAACAGTTCCGATCCTGCAATCAGACAGTTGAGTTCAGTGCCTGCAGCTAGCTCATTACAGTTCCTGCAGTACCGCGTGTATCGTTCTTAATACTACATTCCGACTTAGCACCTGCAAATTACAGGCAATAGGATACTCAAACGAGTGTCTGCGTAATTATTCAGTTATAGTGACATCATAGACTGCCAAGAGACAGCAGAGCTATCTAGATTTCATTGTACACTATTAGCCATTAAAATTGCTACACCAAGAAGAAATGCAGATGATCAACGGGTATTCATTGGACAAATATATTATACTAGAACTGACATGTGATTACATTTCCACGCAATTTGGGTGCATAGATCCTGAGAAATCAGTACCCAGAACAACCACCTCTGGCCGTAATAACGGCCTTGATACGCCTGGCCATTGAATCAAGCTTGGATGGAGTGTACAGGTACAGCTGCCCATGCAGCTTCAACACGATACCACAGTTCATCAAGAGTCGTGACTGGCGTATTGTGACGAGCCAGTTGCTCGGCCACCATTGACCAGACGTTTTCAATTGGTGAGGAATCTGAAGAACGTGCTGGCCAGGGCAGCAGTTGAACATTTTCTGTATCCAGAAAGGCCCGTACAGGACCTGCAACATGCGGTCATGCATTATCCTGCTGAAATGTAGGGTTTCGCAGGGGTCGAATGAAGCGTAGAGCCACGGGTCGTAACACATCGATGCGACCATCATGATGCTGTAAACAGATCTGGATTCATCCGAAAAAATGACGATTTGCCATTCGTGCACCCAGGTTCGTCGTTGAGTACACCATCGCAGGCGCTCCTGTCTGTGATGCAGCGTCAAGGGTAAGCGCAGCCTTGGTCTCCGTGCTGATAGTCCATGCTGCTGCAAACGTCGTCGAACTGTTTGTGCAGATGTTTAATGTCTTGCAAACGTCTCCATGTGTTGACTCAGGGATCGAGACGTAGCTGCACGATCCGTTACAGCCATGCGGATAAGATGCCTTTCATCTCAACTGCTAGTGATACGAGGTCGTTGGGATCCAGCACGGCGTTCCGTATTACCCTCCTGAACCTAATTACATATTCCATATTCTGCTAACAGTCATTGGATTTCGACCAACGCGAGCAGCAATGTCGCGATACGATAAACCGCAATCGTGGTAGGCTACGATCAGATCTTTATCAAAGTCGGAAACGTGATGGTGCCCATTTCTCCTCCTTACACGAGGCATCACAACAACGTTTCACGAGTCAACGCCGGTCAACTGCTGTTTGTGTATGAGAAATCGGTTGGAAACCTTCCTCATCGCAGCACTTTGTAGGCGTCGCCACCGGCGCCAACCTTGTGTGAATGCTCTGACAAGCTAATCATTTGCATATCACAGCATCTTCTTCCTGTCGGTTAAATTTCGCGTCTGTAGCACGTCATCTTCGTGGTGTAGCAATTTTAATGGACATGTGGTGTATTAGGCATAAGACACCAAGTATCACACATTGAACTGTTACCAAAAGATAAGTTTAGTAAAGTACTCTTAATAAATGTTACTGGTTATTTCTTATCGTGTTGCCACATTTCTATTCTAGTGTCGCCCCATCAAGCAAGTGTTTAATTAATTTTATTATCGTGCAAACTGCCATCCATTTTCATGAACTATACCAAGAAACAGCTTTTCTGCCACTGTGGATGTCTGTGCTGATTTAATACTAACATTCAGTTACAACTGTAACAGTTATCAGAGACATACAACCATTCTAAAGCTGCCCATTTCGACTGTTGGTTATATGACTGCAAAGTGGAAATGCGAAGGAACTACCACAGCTAAAGCTAGATCAGGCAAATCTCATGTACTGACTGAGCATTGTGGAGTGTATCAGCCGAAAGAATTACTCGTTAGTTCCGAAGTGCCATCTGCCCAGTTGGCACAATAACTGTAGGTGGTTAACGAGGATGGGATACAATTTTGGATCAGCTCCTCATAAGCCACACATTTCTATACTCAGTGCTAAGCGACGCTTTAGATGATGTGAAGGACGACGTCACTGCACAGTAGATGACTGGAAAATAATGACTGGACTGATAAAATAACGCTGTGCTCCGTGGCAATCCGATAGAAGCACGCGGATTTGGCGAATGCCGTATCATGTGTAGAGCAACAGTGAAGTACGGAGGAAATTGTGGGACGGTATGGGCTTGTTTTTCGAGTTTATGTTGTGGTCCCCTTATAACACTCAGGAAAACTTTTAATGTGTTATGATATGAACACTTTCTACAGCACTGTGCACTGTGTACTGTAGAAGAGTACTTCGAAGACGATGACTGTTTATGTCGACACGACAATGCACTTTATCAGAGAGCAGCATATGTGAAGTAATGGGTTGTGGATAACAATATTCCTGAAATGGATATTCCTGCCCCGAGTCCCGATCTGATCCCAATGGAACACTTTTGGGATGAGTTAGAACATCGACTTCACCGCAGATCACAGCGTCTGCAATGACAATCTTCTCTGGAGGAGCAATGGACTGTCATTCCGCTAGAGGCATTCAGATACCTCATTGAAAGTGTCTCCAGAAGAGTTCAAACAGTCATAAAAACGAAGGGTGAACACATCCCGCTCTAATGTCCTCTAATAGGCATCTGGATACTTTTGATAGGACAGTGTAAGCCATACAGTATATAGTAAAAGCTGCACAGCCCAGGGCCTGCTGTTGAAAGTTTGACTTGGTTTTCCTTGGTTATGATGCTCCTTGTTTATGATGCAGGTACCAGAAGTGGAAATCTCCTCCCAAATATTCTCAGTTGTGATTCACTTTGTCTCATTCCCAGCTTACTGGAACATTTGGTCACAACGAACGAACTTCTGTGAGTACGCACTGCTATTATGAGAAGTGACTGAAACGAAAAAAAAGTAGGAACAGTCGTGTGTTGCCTGCCGTACATATAATAGTGACATAAATAATACGTTAAAGTCTTTCTTGAAGATAACATTATAGCTGAAACGGGCAGACAGGCAGAAGAAGACAATAAATTATTTTAAACAATTTATAAAGGCTGTGAAGACAGGCCAAACATATTGTCAACGAACGTTAGAAAGTATTGGAAGGAGTGAATATCCTTTTGTAGTCGACAATGTTATGATGTGGTGTTGTTACTCGCGCGTGCGCGAGAGAGAGAGAGAGAGAGAGAGAGAGAGAGAGAGAGAGAGAGAGAGTGTGTGTGTGTGTGTGTGCGTTTTTTAAGACCTTCTAATGTGTTTTTACGCCCTTCTAATGCTTCCGTAAATACTCTCAGTTGCCATAAAAAGTAACAACAAGTAGATTGATGAGCCATCACGTCATGGAGCTCATCCATCTTGAGTCCTGCCTGCAGGAGCCACCGTCTCGTTAATTAACTGATTCTTGAGTCAAAGCCACTGGAGGAGAAATATCATTACTGCATTTCTCTAGCGCTTTAAATTTAATCTAAAACGGAACATAGTTGTATGGAGTATGTAAAAGGAGGCAGTTTTTTCCAGAATATGAAACTGATACTCCATTTTAACGCGCAGCGTAAATTGAAAAGTACAGTTGTCGTTGATATGCGACCATTTTGTGCTTTAAGCTAGTTCAGTTTACATCTGCATGAATACTCCGGAATTCACACTTAGGTATTTGGCAGAGGGTTCATCGAAGCACTTTCAGACTATGTCTCGACCGTTCCACTCACAAACAGAACGTTGGAAAAACGAGCTCTCATTTCTCTTACTTTATAATGATGGTCATTTCTGTCCAGATAGGTCGGAGCCAATAAAACATTTTCGCATTCGGAGGAGAAAGTTGTTGACTGGAATTTTGTGAAAAGATCTCGCTGCAACGGAAAACGCCACCCCAACTCGTGTATCACATTCGTGACTGTCGCTCCCCTATTTCACAATAGTCCAAATAAACTGCCCTTCTGTGAAATTTTTCAATGTCATTTGTCAGTTCCCATCTGGCAAAGGATCCCATACCGCCCAGCAATATTCCAGAACAGGACGGGCAAGCGTAGTGTCGGCAATCTGTTTAGTGAACTTGTTGTATCTTCTACGCGTTCTACCAATAAATCGCCTACAACAAATTGTATATGCTGGTTCCAATTTAAGTTGTTCGTAACTGTAATCCCTAAGTATTTAGTTGAATCGGCAGCCATCAACTTCATGTGATTTACAGTGCAACCGAAATTTAAGGGATTCTTTTTGGCACTCAAGTAGAGGACCTCACGATTTTTATTGTTTAGCGTCAGTTATCACTTTTCGAACCATACAGATATCTTGTCTAAAATATTTTGCAATTCGCTTTAATCTTCTACCTCTCTGTAAGATAAATGACAGAATCAGCTACAAAGGATGGGTTCAAATGGCTCTAAGCACTATGGGAGTTAACATCTGTGGTCATCAGTCCCCTAGACTTAGAACTACTTAAACCTAAATAATCTAAGGACGTCACACACATCCTGAGGCAGGATTCGAACCTGCAACCGTAGCAGCAGCGCGTTTCCGAACTGAAGAGCTACAAAGGACCTAAGAGGGTTGTCCATACTGTCTCCTAAGCGGTGCCTATAGGGTTCACCTGAGGGTTCGAAAATTCCTTGGCGAAATGCCAGAAATCACTTCGACTTCACTCGATGACTTTCCACCAACTACTAGGAACTGTGATCTTCTGACAAGAAATTACGATTCCAGTGGCACAACTGAGATGCTACTCCATAGGAACCCAATCTGATTGGAAGCCGCTTATGACAAAGCTTTCTGGAAATCTAGAAATATGGAATCAACTTGGGACCCCCTGTCGATAGCCCTCATTACTTCGTGTGAACAAACGGCAGTTGTGCATCAAAAGCAAAATATTTTCTGAATCCATGCTGTGTGTCAAAGATTATTTTGCATTATTCTACTGGAATATGCTGGTCATGAAGGCTATGACAGTGGCGTCTGTGATTCCGGCATATTACTGGCGAGTATTCAGCCTTCCTTCAACAATTGTCAAACAAGTCCTGTTGTAATATGCAATAGCTCCACACATCATTATTCCGGAAGTCGTAGAGATACAAATACAGGTCCCTAGACTCTCTGCTTCCTGTGACCCTTCGCGATGTCACCTAGGAGCACGTTTAAGGTGGTCATGTAATTTTGGTTTTGGTGTGTTATCGATGTGCACGTCAGAGAGACTGAGAGCAAGTTGCATTAGTGTTAAACAATCTTTGGTCTTGTCGTGGCACAGTCTTTGCCTTTGCGCAGTGTGTTACGTTCTTAGCTGAAGTGTGGTAAGTGACGGACGTATTTAGTAGAGATGTGTGGACTTGCAATTGTAACTGTTACGTGAAGAAAGAGTGATTGTAAAGGTCAGCAAGAATCAATGTCCGCAGCTCGTGGTCGTGCGGTAGCGTTCTCGCTTCCCGCGCCCGGGTTCGATTCCCGGCGGGGTCAGGGATTTTCTCTGCCTCGTGATGACTGGGTGTTGTGTGATGTCCGTAGGTTAGTTAGGTTTAAGTAGCTCTAAGTTCTAGAGGACTTATGACCATAGATGTTAAGTCCCATAGTGCTCAGAACCATTTGAACCAAGAATCAATAAGATGAATATATTAAAAAGAGAAGAGATTATATATTTTTAATAATGTCGCTATTTTTCAAGGGAGGAAGTTTAGGTAAGAGTGCCGCACTGTTCATGCAATTCGTTGGAATAATTATTGTCAACTAACTAACGAGCTCAGAGCTGAGAGAAAGAACACGCCTTTTTCCTGCGTCATGCATTAACAAATTAACTGATTAATCTGTTCGATTTTTATTGAAATTCTTTGTTAACGTTGCATCCTCTTTAAATCATCGTTCAATTTGTTAAGCACAGTATTGTTCAGACCTATGTTATATGTGCAGATCACGTGAAGTTTTACTCTGTCTTTTTGAATGTGTGCTTCGTTTTAAAAACGTTGTCTTGGAATATCATTTCATAGGAATAGCTACTTTCCCCATCCCGCTGCTTATCATTACGTATTACCACATTGTACCATGTGGCATGAAACAGTTTGGGTATAGTTTGGAAATTTTATGAAGGAATAGAAATCTAGCTCTGCCGCTGTCCGCTTACTGTTTGCTGTTGTGCTTTTGTGCTATCGAGAAATTTGCAGAAATGTTGCCAGGACATGAAGTAAGTGGAAATTTTGATTAGGGCCAGTTGCACTTTTAACATAGACATGTTGTATTCAGACCAGTTACAGTTCAGTTCAAATTAGGTTCTGTTTAGTCAAAGATTAGCATACGAGCTTAAGTTGGATAACAGTCGTGAGTGCATAGTTTCGTAAAACGTAGACTTTTGTAGAGTGCGAGGTAAAGTTGGGCTAAATTTTACACAGCAACGAATGCACTGGGGTGGTTACGACGTTAGCGGCGATCTGACTGTCCCATATAGAAGCGAGCCTCATCGTTGAACACCACAGAAACCCATTCGCTGTTCCAGTTCACTTTGGGTCTATACCATGCATATTTTGTTTATAGTATGCTGTCAGCGATAAATAACGCCTGGTAACTCGAGAATTCAACCAGCTTGCAGTAACGTGTTCTCGACAGTTAGTGATGACACTTTCATGTATCCTCTGCATAGATATTAAGTGTTGTCGTCATTCTGTTCGTCAGACACAGCCTACAGTCCTACGATCGTCTCATAGTTTAGCCTTTGTGGAAGCAGCGGTGCCTACTCCTCTTGCCACACTTGCGTGAGCGCATCTAGTCACTAGTGGCGCTACAGTCGTTGCAATACGGTGAACTGCATGTGCGGTGTGTCGATGTGATGCTCCTATGTTCCCCACGTAATGATTCGAACTTTCTCAAAGCTCTACATTGATAAGCTGCAATATTACGTACTCTGGCCAAGCTGCATTCCGATATCCACCAGACTGTAGTGGAGGAAAAGAATTAAAAAAAAATAGAAAATCATGATAGTCTCCAGTAGCCCCTGATGACGTTCCTGGAAGCGGTAATAATAGGCTTCAGATTTTAGAAGAATTTAACGTGTCAAGCTGATCGAGAACATGTTGCTCCGTGTGTAGGGGAGATTGTTGATAAAGACACAGAAAAATCTGGGAGAGTTTGTCGTCAACCATGTTGCTGAGACTGTAGTCATGTGCAGATAAGAATGAGGGTGCATAATGCGTTCTGTGCACAGAGGTTGGAGTCGGCAGTGTTTTGTATGTGTCTGTCTTACCCCACGTGCTCCATCCGTTGCCCGCCATGGTAACTGGCAACGCTGCGATGAGAGCCATGTAGGTCTCACGTTTCTGCTTATTGCTCTCCGTAGATAAGGTTGTATGCTCGGAAAACTATCATTGGCGCTTCTTACTGCAATACTTGCTGCGTTTGTTTCATGCCACACATACAGAACATTACAGTGGCTAAGTATCTTCACCACGCCTAAAATAATGCGAAAATCAACGTCTTTACTGTTTGCACACCCTGAAGCGCACGTTGTTGTCACAACTGGCACAGGGCCGCTATTGGCTGGAATGTTACGTGTAGAGTGTATCCAAAATACCTTGGCCTGTACTTGCACCATATGATGAAGTAGGGGACAAGGGGACGAAGATAGTGGGGGGGAGGGGGGGGGGGAGGGTAGGCCGGTTGCGCTGTGGGTGGCCATCAACTTGTAAGGGATGTACAGTTCAACTGCTGAAGGTCACTCACAAGCACAGCTTGTAAACTATATCTAGCGAGCCTGCAAATGAACGTGTTAACACGTTATACCAGTACGACCAATAATTAGGTAAGTAAACCCGTTACTATTAAAAACACAAAGGGTTACAATATTATGTTCAGATTGCAATAGAAGGAGAGATTTATTTCCGTTTATTTCTCTTGTATGCACGTTAAAAATAGCTTCTTTTGCCAAAACACAGCATATTTTTTACAATTTCACCTGATTAACATGGTTAATGTTGCTGCAAATTGTGACAGGAGCCTGCAGCAGTCTATTATTAAACAAATAATTGTGGACGATTCTGGTCAATAGGTCATGAAAAGCTCATGCTCGATATAAAATAAACATGTAATTTCTTCACTTATGTTGTTGCAAACGCATACTAATTCTTATATCATCAGCTGTCAATGGCCCTTAAAATAATTGATGATGAGGTCCCATACTCCGAGGACCGTAGGGAACGATGCGGGAGACCGCACCGCCGACTAGGCAAGGTCGTAGAGGAGGTGGTTTGCCATTGCCTTCCTCCGACCGTAATGCGGATGAATAATGATGAAGACAACAACAGCACCCAGTCATCTCGAGGCAGGGAAGATCCCTGACCCCGCTGGGAATCGAGCACAGGACCCCGGTCCGCGGGGAGCGAGAACGCTACCGCAAGACCACGAATTGCGGACTTAAAATAATTACGTTACTTAATTGAAAAATACGGTAGTTGCTTACATATTGTGATAGGTCAGAAAGTTTCACATGTTAACTACATGGTGAAATATTCACTGCTTTGTGTGCTACTATTTGCAGAAAACGCTTTTCTAAATCTCAAACTGCTTGTGAAATGTGAGCAATGTTATGAACTTTTCACTTTATCATTTGTGAGTGCGAGCAGAAGTGCATGCTCTACATATGATCAATGAGACTGGAGATAGATATAGATCTTGTCTCAAGGTTGAAAGAAATTGAATGCGTTAGCAATGATATATGACCTAACACGCACCAAACGCAAACCATATTGACCCCTATTTTCCATTGGAAACAATTGGAATTCCGTGCACTGGCTTAGTTACAGCCGAAAAATCACAATAACTATGACCATTAACGAAATAATAAGTAGTTCTTCATGAAGCTGACAAATGAGGCTACGAGATGCGAGAGATTTAAACTTTTTTTTTAATGAAAAGTTTCGTTTAAAATTGCTTGAGAAAGCTGGCGTACGCACGCCCCCATTCCCACAGTATAGTGAGCATCCACCGGCCGTTAAGGAGTGGACGAAGAATGTTCCGTTCATAGTGGATAACGTGCGCAACGCTGTGGGCGAGAGCAAACTAACGCGGCCACCCCTTCGGGGCAGACGCGTAGACTCGCCCTGCGCTGAGAACGAGAACGCGTTTCTGCGCAGGGGGCAGGTTACCTTGCTGGAGCTGGCTACACTGCCCCTGGCCATCGCGCGTCGCCTCTTACACGGGAAAGCTTCTTTTCACCCGAACGAGCGAAGGAAGTTACGTCAAAATGACGTAGCCCAGCGTTCGCGAAGTATGTCGATACGTCGATCGCCGAGTACAAATCGAGTTGACGTGAAAGTTTAGGCCAGCCACGGCTGTTCGGGTGCAGTCCCAAATGGAGTGTCCATGGAGGGGGACTGTGTGTTAACCACGCAATCGTTAGGGTGATGAACGCATTAACCTCTCGAACACATCTACTTCCCGGTCTTCAACACGGTCAGTAGACTTACTCGAAGAAGTGCCCGAAACAGGAGTTTGCGACATACCGCAGCAGCAGAACTCTACAGCACTGAGCCTGTAAACACACGATTCTCCCGCCACTTTTACGTCAACTCGATTTTCTCCCGCCACAACGTCAGCTCGATTTGTAGTCGCCGATCGATATACTTTGCGAACGCTGGGCTACGTCATCTCGACGTCACTTCCTTAGTTCGTTCGGGTGAAACGAAGCTTTCCCCTCTTACACGCACAGTGCTACAACGTGGGCCTACCTTGTCGCGGATCTCCTGGCGCATCTTCTCTCGCTCCTCCTCCATCTTGCGGTGCTTCTCCTTGCGGCGCTCTTCGGCCTCACGGATCGCCTCCTGACGTTCCCTCTCGGCCTCCTCCTCCTTCTCCTTGTCGTCGCCATCATCGTCTCCGCCCACCGCACCTGCAACAAGAAGCACGTCTTGTAACACCTCCTGCAGCCGCCAATAATTCGGCCCCACTTCTCCACAAATCAAATTGCACAAGTGCTTGAACACCCATACTTCATGTCAGAACTGCAGAATGCATTGCAGTAGCATCTCGTCAGTGCTAAAGGGGAAATTTATTTTCATTTGGTATCTTTTGGCCAGAATAACATAGCTGAACTAAAAGAGAGTTCTCAGTGAGAACACAGCTGACTGTCGGGAGTTGTAGGGGAGAGTGTTGTGCTTGGAGGATGGTGCACCTATGAACACATGATGCTCCCTGGTCGATGTTTCAAACGAGAGCCTGATTTTAAAATCACCTGAAGGAAAGTGCATTACAAACCGCCATAAGCACTGCTTGCTCAATGTACAGATTGAACAACATCTGTGCTATGATACGATACTGTCTCACTTTCTCAAATACGACTTCCTTTCATGTGGCTGGCCGATGTGACCGAGATGTTCTAGGCGCATCAGGCTTGATCCGCGCTGCTGCTGTTTTCGCAGGTTCGCATGCCTCGGGCATGGATGTGCGTGATGTCCTTAGGTTAGTTAGGTTTAAGTAGTTCTAAGTTCACGGGGCTGATGACCTCAGATGTTAAGTCCCATAGTGCTTCGAGCCATTTGAACCATTTGAACCTTCATGTGCTTCAACTCCTATGACTGCAGTCTCGTTTCTGTACCAATTATAAATAACCTTTCGCTCCCTGTAGTTTGTCCCTGGTGCAGTCAGAATTTAAAGGTGTGTAGTCCAGTCAACATTTCACACCCAGTGTAAATGCTGTGACAGATAAGATCGGGAACTCTGCGGGGCTGTACGCCGAAGACTGAGATGTACATACGAAACCCACGGCCCCAGAAAGTTCTAGAGAAATTATAGGAGACCTGCAGAGAATCAAGAGTTGGTACACGAACAAACCACTTTCAGTAACTCATCGGCTCCAGGTTCAAACTGTACCGAAGCGCCAAAGAAACTGCTATAGCCATTCGTATTCAAATACAGAGATGTGTAAACAGGAAGAATAAGGTGCTGCGGTCGGCAACGCCTATATAAGACACCAAGGGTTTGGCGCAGTTTTTTGTTCGATTACTGCTGCTACAATGGCAGATTATCAAGATTTAAGTGAGTTTGAACGTGGTGCTATAGTCGGCGCATGAGCGACAGGACATAGCATCTCCGAGGTAGCGATCAAGTGGGGATTTTCCCGTACGACCATTTCAAGAGTGTGCCGTGAATATCAGGAATCAGGTAAAATATTAAATCTCCGCCATCGCTGCGGTCGGAAAAAGATCGTGCGAGAACGGAACCAACGACGACTGAAGAGAATCGTTCAACGTGACAGAAGCGCAACCTCCGGAAACTGCTGCTCATTTCAATGCCGGGCCATCAACAAGTGTCAACGTGAGAATCATTAATGAAACATCATCGATATGGACTTTCGGAACCGAAGGCCCACCTGCGTACCTTAGATGACTGTGTAAGATCGTGCGAGGACGGAACCAACGACGACTGAAGAGTATCGTTCAACGTGACAGAAGCGCAACCTCCGGAAACTGCTGCTCATTTCAATGCCGGGCCATCAACAAGTGTCAGCGTGAGAATCATTCAATGAAACATCATCGATATGGACTTTCGGAACCGAAGGCCCACCTGCGTACCTTAGATGACTGTGTAAGATCGTGCGAGGACGGAACCAACGACGACTGAAGAGTATCGTTCATCGTGACAGAAGCGCAACCTCCGGAAACTGCTGCACATTTCAATGCCGGGCCATCAACAAGTGTCAACGTGAGAATCATTCAATGAAACATCATCGATATGGACTTTCGGAACCGAAGGCCCACCTGCGTACCTTAGATGACTGTGTAAGATCGTGCGAGAACGGAACCAACGACAACCGTAGAGAATCGTTCATCGTGACAGAAGCGCAACCTCCGGAAACTGCTGCACATTTCAATGCCGGGCCATCAACAAGTGTCAACGTGAGAATCATTCAATGAAACATCATCGATATGGACTTCGGAACCGAAGGCCCACCTGCGTACCTTAGATGACTGTGTAAGATCGTGCGAGAACGGAACCAACGACAACTGTAGAGAATCGTTCATCGTGACAGAAGCGCAACCTCCGGAAACTGCTGCTCATTTCAATGCCGGGCCGTCATCAAGTGTCAACGTGAGAATCATTCAATGAAACATCATCGATATGGACTTTCGGAACCGAAGGCCTATTCGTGTACCTTAAATGACTGCACGACACAAAGCTTCACGCCTCGCCTGGGCCTCTCAACATCATTGGACTGTTGATGACTGGGAACATGTTACCTGCTCGGACGAATTTCGTTCAAATTGTATCGAGCGGATGGTCGTGCACGGGTATGGAGACACCGTTATGAATCCCTGGACCTTGCATGTCAGCAGGGGACTGTTCAAGCTGGTGGAGGCTCTGCAATGGTGTGGGGCCTGTACAGTGGGAGTGATATGGGACCCCGGATACGACTCTGACAGATGATACGTACGTAAGCATTCTTTCTGCTCACCTGCATCTATTCATGTGCATTGTACATTCCGACGGACTTGGGCAATTCCAGCAGGACAATGCGACACCTCACAATTCCGGAATTGCTACAGAATGGCTCCAGGAACATTCTTTTGAGTTTAAGCACTTCCGCTGGCCACTAACCTCTCCAGACATGAACATTATTGTCTGAGATGCCTTTAAACGTGCTGCTCAGAAGGGATCTCCATCTCCTCGAATTCTTGAGGATTTATGGATAGCTCTGCAGGTTTCATGGTGCCAGTTCCCTCCAGTGCTACTTCAGACATTAGTCGAGTGCATGCCACGTCGTGTTGCGGCACTTCTGCGTGCTCGCAGGCAGGTTTACCAGTTTCGTGGCTCTTCAATGTACGTTTGGAAGCTAAAAGTCTGCACCCACCTCCCTCCCCTTAATGCAGTCGCTTTTACAGAGGATGGTAATGGACTGACTCCGTCCAATAAGAGCACTAGAAGGAATTTAAGGCATTTCAGTTCACCCTTTAATTGAAACTTACTTTACTTAACGTCCGATTAAAGACTCATATCGAGTGATTCATTGGTTCGGAATCACTGAGAGCATCGTAAACAACATTAAATAAGGAAGGTTTGATCAAACAATGTGCACTCAGGTTTTCACGCAGATAATGTCAATAACCTTTCATTTGTGCTTCTAATTTTTATTTCTGTCTGGAAAGTAGTATCCTGGCTGTCAGAATCATATTCCATCGTCATTAAGATGATTTAATCACCTGGTCAGCCGCGAGGAGTGCCCGCGTGGTTTGAGGCGCCATATACCGGATTGGGCGGCGGCTCCCGCCGGAGGCCCGAGTCCTCCCTCGGGCATGGGTGTGTGTGTTGTTCTTAGCATAAGTTAGTTTAAGTTAGTAGTGTGTAAGAATAAGGGACTGAAGACTCAGCAGTTCATTCCCTTAGAAGTTCACACATATTTGAATATTCACCTGGTCAATGGGCCCAGAGTGCCAAGATTGTCGGTACGCCTCTCTTTGTCTCCATTAAATGGAGAGAAGTAATTGCCGCAAGAGAAGTGCGTCTCACAGAAACGATATTCAGGTTGAAGTATTTTATAGCCATTGTAAAATAACTTTTTGAAAATAAGCAACTTCTACAATGCAGTGACATAACATCAGAAAAAAAGAACAGTCACTGGAAACTTCTTGAAGTATTTCTTCTGTTTTGAGAACAGAACACGAGAGCTCTCGTTCCGCAAAGCCACGGTGAGGCCGATCAGTTCTAGGCGCTTCAGTCTGGAACCGCGCGACCGCTACGGTCGCAGGATCGAATCCTGCCTTGGGCGTGGATGTGTGTCACGACCTTAGGTTAGTTAGGTTTAAGTAGTTATAGGTTCTAGGGGACTGATGACCTCAGAAGTTAAGTGCTCAGAGCCATTAGAATCATTTTGAACCGGAAAGCCTCGTAGGATATACGAACGCGTGCTTAAAAGTAAAGCCTCCGAAATTTTTATGTGAATTCTCTTGGAGCTTTTAAATAAAAGAAATTTTACTAACGTACTACATCTTCACCATTCACGTCTACATATTTGCAGTCCTCTCCATCTAGAGGGCTAGGAATTGTACACTACTGGCCATTAAAATTGCTACACCACGAAGATGACATGCTACAGACGCGAAATTTAACCGACAGGAAGAATATGCTGTGATATGGAAATGATTAGCTTTTCAGAGCATTCACAGAAGGTTGGCGCCGGTGGCGACACCTACAACGTGCTGACATGAGGAAAGTTTCCTACCGATTTCTCATACTCAAACAGCAGTTGACAGGCGTTGCCTGGCGAAACGTTGTTGTGATGCCTCGTTTAAGGAGGAGAAATGCATACCATCACGTTTCCGACTTTGATAAAGGTCGGATTGTAGCCTATCGCGATTGCGATTTATCGTATTGCGACATTGCTGCTCGCTTTGGTCGAGATCCAATGACAGGTAGCAGAATATGGAATCGGTGCTGAATTCCAACGGCCTCGTATCACTAGCAGTCGAGATGACAGGCATCTTATCCGCATGGCTGTAACAAGACAGGAACGCCTGTGATGGTGTACTCAACGACGTACCTGGGTGCACGAATGGCGAAACGTCATTTTTTCGGATGAATCCAGGTTCTGTTTACAGCGTCATGATGGTCGCATCCGTGCTTGGCGACATCGCAGTGAACGCACATTGTAAGCGTGTATTCGTCATCGCCATACTGGCGTATCACCCGGCGTGATGATGGTATGGGGTGCCATTGGTTACACGTCTCGGTCACCTCTTGTTTGCATTGACGGCACTTTGAACAGTGGACGTTACATTTCAGATATGTTACGACGCGTGGCTCTACCCTTCATTCGATCCCTGCGAAACCCTACATTTCAGCAGGATAATGCACGACCGCATGTTGCAAGTCCTGTACGGGCCTTTCTGGATACAGAAAATGTTCGACTGCTGCCCTGGCCAGCACATTCTCCAGATCCCTCACCAATTGAAAACGTCTGGCCAATGGTGGCCAGCAACTGGCTCGTCACAATACGCCAGTCACGACTCTTGATGAACTGTGGTATCGTGTTGAAGCTACAAGGGCAGCTGTACCTGTACACGCCATCCAAGCTCTCATTTGACTCAGTGCCCAAGCGTATCAAGGCCGTTATTATGGCCAGAGGCGGTTGCTCTAGGTACAGATTTCTCAGGATCTATGCACCCAAATTGTGTGAAAATGTAATCACATGTTAGTTCTAGTATAATATATTTGTCCAATGAATACATGTTTATCATCTGCATTTCCGCTTGGAGTAGCAATTTTAATGGCAAGTAGTGTAGCATGGCGATGTATAAAGTAAGTATGTCGGTCGTGAGAAAGAGTGTGCTGTAATTGAGTTTCCAATCTGAAGAGTTCGTCCATACATGGAACACCCTCTCCTTCAGCATAACAATACCAGACCATACACGAACGCTGCGACATCTGCAACAAACCCACGTCTTGGGTTCACTGTCACCATCGTGCTCCACACAGTTCCAACATAGCCCTCACAGAATTTAAAGAACATCGTCGAGGAGATAATTTTGATAGCGATGAAACGATGCAAGCAGAGGTGAGGTTGTGGCTCCGTCAACAAAGTCAAACATTCTGCAATGACAGTATCAACAAATTGGTCTCTCGTTGGGAGAAATGTGTCAGTCGCCAGGGCGACTCAATACTAAATATGTACTAAACACATAGACATGGAGAATAAAGATGTAGAATGTTAATAATGTTTGTTGCATTTAAAAAGACTTAAGAGCTTTCAAAAAAAATTCTAGGCATTACTATTCAGCATGCCGTCGTAATTATGACACATGGCTGAGAACAATGTCCCGCTTAACGATTGTTTGTGACGGTCGCAAAGAATTTCGTGTGGAATTGAATTTACAGGGCTATTACAAATGATTGAAGCGATTTCATAAATTCACTGTAGCTCCATTCATTGACATATGGTCACGACACACTACAGATACGTAGAAAAACTCGTAAAGTTTTGTTCGGCTGAAGCCGCACTTCAGGTTTCTGCCGTCAGAGCTTTCGAGAGCGCAGTGAGACAAAATGGCGACAGGAGCTGAGAAAGCGTACGTCATGCTTGAAATGCACTCACATCAGTCAGACATAACAGTGCAACGACACTTCATGACGAAGTTCAACAAAGATCCACCAACTGCTAACTCCATTCGGCGATGGTATGCGGAGTTTAAAGCTTCTGGATGCCTCTGTAAGGGGAAATCAACGGGTCGGCCTGCAGTGAGCGAAGAAACGGTTGAACGCGTGCGGGCAAGTTTCACGCGTAGCCCGCGGAAAATTGGCTCATGCCACAACTGGAGACCGACAGCGCCGACTTCATCTTTCGACAGGATGGTGCTCCACGGCACTTCCATCATGATGTTCGGCATTTCTTAAACAGGAGATTGGAAAACCGATGGATCGGTCGTGGTGGAGATCATGATCAGCAGTTCACGTCATGGCCTCCACGCTCTCCCGACTTAACCCCATGCGATTTCTTTCTGTGGGGTTATGTGAAAGATTCAGTGTTTAAACCTCCTCTACCAAGAAACGTGCCAGAACTGCGAGCTCGCATCAACGATGCTTTCGAACGCTGATGGGGACATGCTGCGCCGAGGGTAGGAGGAACTTGATTATCAGCTTGATGCCTGCCGAATCACTAAAGGGGCACATATCGAACATTTGTGAATGCCTAAAAAAACTTTTTGAGTTTTTGTATGTGTGTGCAAAGCATTTTGAAAATATCTCAAATAATAAAGTTATTGTAGAGCTGTGAAATCACTTCAATCATTTGTAATAACCCTGTAGATGACGCATAATGCAGCTACACATGCATAGGTCCAAGGCACATACGGTATTTGAAGCGAAACCTCGTCTGAGAATTGAAGCATAGTTTTCTGGCGGGAGTAGAAGTATTCAAGCTTTAAATGAAACACATATTTAATCGCATCTTTAAAATATTTTATACAACAGTAAGAGCGTTGTTCGCCCCTGGTAGCTGAGTGCCAGCGCGACCGCATGTCATACCTAACGGCCCGGGTTCGATTCCTGGCTGGGTCGGAGATTTTCTCCTCTGAGGGACTGCGAAAGACTTGCAGCCGGCGAACGGTCTTCCGGACGGGAGGCCCTAGCCACACGGCATTTCCATTTCCTTTTTCCAGTAAGAGCGTTGATAGTAAGTTAGCAAGCGTAATAATATTTACGTTTATGTAGCCTCTGGAAAATATTAGCGGTTTAGGCAGTTCAGCAACATAAAGTTCCAGTATTACTCTTGCTTAAAAGAATTTTCTATTATGTTTTGAAACCAACAGAATCAACAGATATTACAGTCTAGTTTTAAGCGTCACTACAAATTCGCAGAAATTACTAGTAACTAGCTAGAGAGAACATGGATAGGAATTAACACGGAAATGTATTACAGCGGTCTATGTTCAATATTAAAGTGAGACGTGTTTTTTAATCATGTACGGCATTCTCAAACGACAGGTGAGGAATACGAGTCACTAAACGAAGTACAGCCAAATGCTACAATGATTTAAACGGTTTTTATACTACTTAAGAGTAGACCTTATGACTATCTAAATGGCTAACACTTGTCGCATCCTAGTTAGTAAACAAAGCACTCAAGAGCATACCGTCTAAAGAAAATCGCATAACAGTGTTCTTCGATGAAGATTCTTAGTGTTGAGAATGACTCATCAACACCATGGTTCTGCAGTTTCAATAGTAACACAAGGCAAGTCTGCTGCTTTCGTTTTTAGATACGAGACAGATGAATTTTCTCACATCCGCTAGTCATGCATTATTTTTATTAACGCAAAAAAGCTGTGAGTTTTCGTCGAATGTTATTCCCAACGATGACACGAAATTCTGAAATACAATTTATGAAAAAGAGGAAATGTCGCATGAATGTTATTTTGAAACACAGCTATTCATTATTAAGCGTTGTTTTGTTGATTAAATGCAAACGAGCTTTGAAAGCTAAAATTAAAATAAAATGCAAATTCTATGTAGATTTTGTAGCAGCCATCTTTCTGTCAGATGAGTCTGCTAACATCACGACCCCACGAACGACGAGCGGAAAATTTTTAATACTTTGACGACGAAAATAAGTGCCTAGCACTGAAAAAAAAACCGTTTTCCCCTTTGGTATTATACACGGAGCACATTTTCAGCGTTAATGCACCTAAAAGAACATTATTTTTAAATATATCAGGCTAGTACGGAAAGTAAAATCTGATGTGACGTAAAAATAAAACTCGCAGGTTCACACACAAACACACACAGGTCGCAATAACGATGGTACTCTCTCTACATGTAGGTAGGTACATTATATTACATTTCCTTCTGGCTGCTTCAATTAATGAAATATGGTGAAAGGAATCCATCTATCTTCAAAAGGCTTAGAAACCTATCCTTGTAACGTCTTGAAGGCTGCAATGAGTTCTCTAAACCTCGCGTTTCTTTAGCTACCGTGAGCTTAGGAAAATACACGGTGTTTTCTCTCAGAATTTGTTCCTTCCACAATGCGATTTTCTTTTTAAGTACATTCCCATAATACCAGAAATAAGTCATGGTTCATTTTGCTATGTCTTACTATGGGCAGCTGCAGTCGAGTACACTTAAAATGTGAGGTCTGCAATCCACTCTGGACCTTCTAAGCCGGCCGGGGTGGCCGAGCAGTTCTAGGCGCTACAGTCTGGAACCGCGCAATCGCTACGGTCGCAGGTTCGAATCCTGTCTCAGGCATGGATGTGTGTGATGTCCTTAGGTTAGTTAGGTTTAAGTAGTTCTAAGTTTTAGGGGATTGATGACCTCAGAATTTAAGTCCCATAGTGCTCAGAGCCATTTGAACCATCTAACTTTCGTTCCTGCTGTTCTTTTTCCTTCATAAATTCAACAATAGCGGGTTTTAAATCGAAAAATCGTTTCAGGCATGCCCCTTGACTTACTTAACGGACTTCGCAGTAATACATGAAGTCTCTATACCCTTCAGTCAGTTCCATTGAAAAGGGTTGCAACTGACGCTGTTATAATGCGTGCGATTTCAGAAAATATACTTTTCATACCGCTGATTTCATCACATCCTCCACGACTGCAAATTTAGCACAAAGAGCTTCTTAACTTACGGAACAATGATTCCCATCTGTCGAGCACCGCAATTTTTTGCGCTTTCATTGTCAACTAAATCTTTAAAATCTTTTTGCATGATGTTGTAGTGTCGTTCCACAGCAAATCTGCAGCACTCCTTGATTATGCAACTGTATGTCGCGTAATAGATATTGAGAATTCTTATCCTTCTCATCTGTGCTTCACATTCATTTTTAAAGGCTTGTGACAACAGATCGCTAGACTGCCTCTTTTTAAGCAGACAGCCACTGGACCTGTGGACTCCTTCATACCACGAACAGAAACGCCGGTGACACCACGACTGTGCCGACCGGAAAATGCTGCACTGCAAAGTTAAATGAAATATCTGCGCTGCTCTTACTACTTCTGAGAAGTAGCGAGCAAAGCCGAACCTCGGCCTGCACGCATCCCACACGTACGGTTCTTGTGCAGTTTGGCTTGCCGTGGCCAACCTTGCTGGGGTCCACCGTGACTGGTAAAGCGATTGAAGACCCGAAACGTACATGCACACCAGTCGACACTCATGCGAGGCTCATAACTTAATTCAAATGTCATACATTTGCAGCATAAACAACAACCACTGCACAGCATCTGCACAAATTGGCAGTCGCACAGCTACGTTTGGAGGATTCGCTATAGGAGCTTGCTTTCTATGTTACGTACTGTACATTCTTACTCCAAAATATAATATTAAAGCGCAAACAATGTATCTTGATGTTACGCGACGTCCATGAGGACAACAAAATGTTTAAGCAGTAGCGAGTACTTCTGAAGCGTTATTGAGAAAATCACAAGATAATTTCGCTCGTCAAATATATACCTGTGCGTGGCCATTTTTACCATGAAGTGCCGGCAGTCGAGTGGTTAGCGCTCAAGCCCCATAATCACTGGATCGGGTCCCGTTCGTCAGTTTTTTTAATTTTCAACATAATCATTTTCTTTACTATTTATATTACAATTGATATAATGGGAAAAATACGTCTAATGGGATGAACTTTTATTAAATTTACAATGTTATTTGGCAGTCTACAAATTTTTATTATCACAAATAATATAATGTTCATAACTATCGGCTAGTAAACGACCAAACGCATAAAGTGATTCTGAAAATATATGCTTGTCCGTGATTTGAGAAATCCCTTATACCTGGAAAGGGCCCGAAACTACTTGTTACCTGCTAGTTTTGAGCGGCACAGGTGCCTTTCGAAAGATGTACAATTAATCGTCGCTTTCGACATTGCGTGTACAAGTTGCAGGATGGTATTTTTCGTAAAAACATGGAAAACATAAAGCTAAACGGCACCAGCTGCATTGGATAAATGCTATGTTTCCTCATATGCAAGGTCTTTTGAGGTTTTCCGTGGAAAAAGAAACCTTGTTAACATTTTCAAAAATCACTCTTTCAGCCGATAATTTGGAAGCAAACCATGCATAATGCAGAATTTCGTTAAATATCGGCGCTGAAATTGGTCCTGCAGTATCGAGTGTATTTTAATAGCGTCTTCACGAGAAGCAATTTCTCGTTCTCTTTCGATTAAATACGAACAATTTTGAAGACACGGGCAAGCATACATTTTCAGTATCACTTTAGGCGTTTGGTCGTTTACTAGCCGATAGTTATGAATACTATATTATTTGTGATAATAAAAATTTGCGGACTGCCAAATAACATTGTAAATTTAATAAAAGTTCATCCGATTACACGTATTTTTCCCATTACATCAATTGTAATATTCATAGTAAAGAAAATGACTGTGTTGAAAATTTAAAAAAGAAAATTGACGAACGGGACTCGATCCAGCGATCACGGGGCTTGAGCGCTAACCACTCGGCTTCCGGCGCTTCATGGTAAAAATGGCCACGCACAGGTATGTATTTGACGGCCGGAGTTATCTTGCGATTTTCTCAATAACGCTTGAGAAGTACGCGCTACTGCTTACACATTTTGTTGTCCTCATGGAGTACTAGGAGTGTACGAAGTTTGCAGGAAATCAGCGTTCCAAACGTCGTGGCCTCCCCTTGTTAATTTCGTGCCGACTTTCGGCTCCTTAGGCCATCGCCAGGTGACAACTGAATGTCACAACCACGGATAAAACGGCGTGCAACTTACTAATATAATGCTGATGCAACTGATAGATAAAATGGTAAGATACAGAGAGTTTACAAAGGAAAGGATTACTTTTTAATACTACACAGAGATCGTTAAATTAAACAAGAAATGATTTTTTAAAAATTTCATGTGGAAATCGTTACATTTCCCATAAGAAGAAAATGAAGCAGAATTTCCTTTTTTAAAGTAACATACGTATAATCAGTAGACTCTTCTGTAAATATCTTGGACCTTATTTAGTATTTACAGAAAAATAGCTGTCGGTGCTGTAATATCTGCTAGCTCCTAGCATCCAGAAAGTCACAAACATGCAGCTTTCCATTCCATGGCGCATTGCCTCACATCGGTTCCATTCTCGGAATACGCTATTAGAGCAGAGCTGCAGGCGCATTTCTATCAGTAATTATTACAGATCTGATAGCATTCTGCGAAAAAGGAAAATACGAAAAATTACACTACTTCTGTATGCTGGCTAACAAGAACGAGCCAGTATTAGAGTCCACGGAGAATACAACCAGCCAGTATTAGAGTCCACGCAGGACACAGTGGGGGATGCGCAGTGACCATTTTTCGTCCAACGCGCTGGGTGAGCTCATTCGTTTTTTTCGGAAGGGGAGGCCAATATTGTTTGCCCGCTTTCGGCCGGTCGGCGACGCGCTGCGATGACAGAATAGAGGCGCACGCCCTGCAGTCTTTCAAATACACTTTTATAGAAACTATTCTATAAAAAAGTCGTTTTTGAGTTACTTATAGCTTTATATGTCAGCTTCATGATGACGTACCATCATTTCTTCATTGTCATAGTTATTGTGATATTTGCATTGAGATGAAAGACTACGCGAACTTCGAAAACGTTTGCAATGAAAAACAGCGCTCCCTGTGATTTTGTATTTATTACATATTACACAATATGTTGTTAAAAGTTTTCTTTAGTCTCTATCTGTAACCAATCTCAATAAAATTGAACTGAGGTTGCACACTCATTAGCGATCTCGAGCGCCAGAGATAAAGCCAGAATGAAATGAGCAGCCCATAGTGGCTCGGTTTCATGCATTCTTTTAAAAAAATTTTGTGACTAAAGCCCTTCTGGCCTGTTATTTAGTTTATACGTGACATGTAAGTACTGTGTCTGTCTTGTATTGTTAGTCAGTACTTACACTTTTATATAAAAAATTTCCTTTTCCCATAAATTTGTAATTATGTTATTGCCCACTTTAAAAAATTCAAATTCTGATGAAGGCACTCTTAGAAGTGTTGAAATCTGGTTAATAAGACTAAAAATTGTGACCGTGGGCTCATTTGTTTCAACTTTAGAATGAAATATCTTCAACATTCCTCATACTACTTCAACAGTTTGAGATATGGAAATGACATTTTGGCCCATGATAGCCCACCAAGAGGGGAGTATTTTATCATACGCTTATTCTGAAAGAACTTTATTACCTACCACGTTATTCCACCAACTACAGACTTTTTCGATGAAGCAATGTAATTTTTAAGGACCATCCACAGCTGATGAAACAAGAAATGCAGTGGGTTCTGGGACAACAAAAGTGAAGACATTACACTTTATTTTTTTTAACGTGGTGGTGCTTTTTCATAAGCTGTTGACGTTACTTTTCCTCGGTTCCTCACGTAATAAACTTAATAAACCACTGTTTCAGAATTGTCTCTCATTTTCGTCTGCACAACATGTTAGGGAGGTGATATTGTGTAAAGACCGCTGTGTTTTGGCGTAAGAAGCAAATTTTGACATGGCAACAACGGAAACAACGCTTCTACGAAAGTTACAAATGGTCAACAAGACAGGCGAAAATAAATCAATGCATTTATTGCATTTTCAGTGGAATTCCTTTTAGATACTAAAAGAAGTAAAAGTGACAGTAGATCTTTTTGAATTGTCACGATGCAAGTGTGGGCTTGGAGGGGTTCCATTTAGTACTTACAAAAGATATGAGCGGAGGTTTCTGTTTAGGACGGTACTTAACCTCCAGCGCTTCATATTTCCTCTACAGCGCCTGCCCGCAAACTACCACAAATGCTCCCCCAACGTGTGTCAGTGTCGTCGTAACTGCCGCCTGCTTCACGTCTGCTGTGCAGTGAGCTACCTTAATTTAAGTATTAACTATATTTTTCTTACTTGTCACTTCTTCTTCCGTGTGTATTTGCTTTTAGGAAGCTTTAATTGTGGGGTGCTATTAATAGTGTTCCATAGATTTCGTGTTTGTTTTGAATACAGTCAGAGAGAGTTCCTTTAGTCAACCATAGTGCCAGTAGTGCTATTGTTTGTTTTCAATACAGCCCAGAGACAGGTAGTGCTATTTTCATTGTTTTCTACAAGAAGTGGCTAGCAACTACAGTTTAGTCAATAAACAGCCGCCTTTAGTGAATTAGCAGTCTAGTTAAAGGTTGATTAACTCTCTTCAGTAAATTGATTCCTTAGGATGGATAGGATAGGATGTGTGACTGCTGTGTACGGACGCAGGAGGAGCTGGCCACTGTTCGCGAACAGCTGAACGTGTTGATGGCCGCGGTCAGCCGTCTTCAGGCTGCTGCCTCGGAGTGTAGCGGCAGTGGGGAGTCTGGTGCGTCGCAAGGTACACCCCAGGTGTTACATGCTTCACCCACTGTCCCTGCTGCCGAGACATCTTCGCGGGTACCGGGCGCGGTTGGGCCACCCTCACCCCAAGGGGAGTGGCGGGTTCAGCGGCGTTCGCGGCGCACGAGGCGGAGGGTCAATGTGGAGGCTGGCCGTGTGGCGTCGCCCGCTCTGCCTGTGAGTGGACATGTGGCTGCTCCTTCAGCAAGGTCCGAGCAGGCACACGGGGGGAGGGGTTTATTAGTTATTGGGAGCTCCAACGTTAGGCGGGCGATGGAGCCCCTTAGGGAAATAGCGGGAAGGTCGGGGAAGAAGGCCAGTGTTCACTCTGTCTGCTTGCCGGGGGGTCTCATCCGAGATGTGGAGGGGGCCCTACCGGCGGCGATAGAGAGCACTGGGTGCACCCGACTGCAAATTGTTGTTCATGTCGGCACCAATGACTCCTGCCGTCTGGGTTCAAAGGTCATCCTCAGTTCGTACAGGCGGTTGGCGGAATTGGTGAAGGCGGAAAGCCTCGCTCGCGGGGTGGAATCAGAGCTAACTATTTGTAGTATCGTTCCCAGAACCGATCGCGGTTCTCTGGTTTGGAGCCGAGTGGAAGGCTTAAACCAGAGGCTCAGACGATTCTGCGGAGATCTGGGGTGCAAATTTCTCGACCTCCGCTATCGGGTGGAGAAATGTAGGGTTCCCCTGAATAGGTCAGGCGTGCACTACACGCCGGAAGCGGCTACAAGGGTAGCGGAGTACGTGTGGAGTGCACATGGGGGTTTTTTAGGTTAGAGAATTCCCTCCCTAGGCCCGACAAGACGCCTCCTGAGACGCGGCAAGGTAGGATTAGGCAAAATGCAACAGGGAATAACAATATTAATGTGCTAATAGTAAACTGCAGGAGCGTCTATAGAAAGGTCCCAGAACTGCTCTCATTAATAAACGGTCACAACGCCCATATAGTACTAGGGACAGAAAGTTGGCTGAAACCAGACGTAAACAGTAATGAAACCCTAAACTCAGATTGGAATGTATACCGCAGAGACAGGCTGGACAGTGAAAGAGAAGGCGTGTTTATAGCGATAAGAAGTGCAATAGTATCGAAGGAAATTGACGGAGATCCGAAATGTAAAATGATTTGGGTGAAGGTCACGGTTAAAGCAGGCTCAGACATGGTAATTGGATGTCTCTATAGGCCCCCTGGCTCAGGAGCTATTGTGGCTGAGCACCTGAAGGATAATTTGGAAAATATTTCGAGTAGATTTCCCCACCATGTTATAGTTCTGGGTGGAGATTTTAATTTGCCGGATATACACTCATGGAAATTGAAATAAGAACACCGTGAATTCATTGTCCTAGGAAGGGGAAACTTTATTGACACATTCCTGGGGTCAGATACATCACATGATCACGCAGAACCACAGGCACATAGACACAGGCAACAGAGCATGCACAATTTCGGCACTAGTACAGTGTATATCCACCTTTCGCAACAATGCAGGCTGCTATTCTCCCATGGAGACGATCGTAGAGATGCTGGATGTAGTCCTGTGGAACGGCTTGCCATGCCATTTCCACCTGGCGCCTCAGTTGGACCAGCGTTCGTGCTGGACGTGCAGACCGCGTGAGACGACGCTTCATCCAGTCCCAAACATGCTCAATGGGGGACAGATCCGGAGATCTTGCTGGCCAGGGTAGTTGACTTACACCTTCTAGAGCACGTTGGGAGGCACGGGATACATGCGGACGTGCATTGTCCTGTTGGAACAGCAAGTTCCCTTGCCGGTCTAGGAATGGTAGAACGATGGGTTCGATGACGGTTTGGATGTACCGTGCACTATTCAGTGTCCCCTCGACGATCACCAGTGGTGTACGGCCAGTGTAGGAGATCGCTCCCCACACCATGATGCCGGGTGTTGGCCCTGTGTGCCTCGGTCGTATGCAGTCCTGATTGTGGCGCTCACCTGCACGGCGCCAAACACGCATACCACCATCATTGGCACCAAGGCAGAAGCGACTCTCATCGCTGAAGACGACACGTCTCCATTCGTCCCTCCATTCACGCCTGTCGCGACACCACTGGAGGCGGGCTGCACGATGTTGGGGCGTGAGCGGAAGACGGCCTAACGGTGTGCGGGACCGTAGCCCAGCTTCATGGAGACGGTTGCGAATGGTCCTCGCCGATACCCCAGGAGCAACAGTGTCCCTAATTTGCTGGGAAGTGGCGGTGCGGTCCCCTACGGCACTGCGTAGGATCCTAAGGTCTTGGCGTGCATCCGTGCGTCGCTGCGGTCCGGTCCCAGGTCGACGGGCACGTGCACCTTCCGCCGACCACTGGCGACAACATCGATGTACTGTGGAGACCTCACGTCCCACGTGTTGAGCAATTCGGCGGTACGTCCACCCGGCCTCCCGCATGCCCACTATACGCCCTTGCTCAAAGTCCGTCAACTGCACATACGGTTCACGTCCACGCTGTCGCGGCATGCTACCAGTGTTAAAGACTGCGATGGAGCTCCGTATGCCACGGCAAACTGGCTGACACTGTCGGCGGCGGTGCACAAATGCTGCGCAGCTAGCGCCATTCGACGGCCAACACCGCGGTTCCTGGCGTGTCCGCTGTGCCGTGCGTGCGGTCATTGCTTGTACAGCCCTCTCGCAGTGTCCGGAGCAAGTATGGTGGGTCTGACACACCGGTGTCAATGTGTTCTTTTTTCCATTTCCAGGAGTGTAGACTGGGAGACTCAAACGATCATAACGGGTGGCAGGGACAAAGAATCCAGTGAAATCTTTTTAAGTGCTTTATCTGAAAACTACCTTGAGCAGTTAAACAGAGAACCGACTCGTGGCGATAACATATTAGACCTTCTGGTGACAAACAGACCCGAACTATTTGAAAAAGTTAACGCAGAACAGGGAATCAGCGATCATAAAGCGGTTACGGCATCGATGATTTCAGCTGTAAATAGAAATATTAAAAAGGGTAGGAAGATTTTTCTGTTTAGAAAAAGTGACAAAAAGCAGATTTCAGAGTACCTGTTGGCTCAACACAAAAGTTTTGTCTCAAGTACAGATAGTGTTGAGGATCAGTGGACAAAGTTCAGAACCATCGTACATTATGCGTTAGATGAGTATGTGCCAAGCAAGATCGTAAGAGATGGAAAAGAGCCACCGTGGTTCAATAACCGAGTTAGAAAACTGCTGCGGAAGCAAAGGGAACTTCACAGCAAACATAAACATAGCCAAAGCCGTGCAGACAAACAAAAATTACGCGAAGCGAAATGTAGTGTGAGGAGGGCTATGCGAGGGGCGTTCAATGAATTCGAAAGTAAAGTTCTATGTACTGACTTGACAGAAAATCCTAAGAAATTTTGGTCTTATGTCAAAGCGGTAGGTGGATCAAAACAAAATGTCCAGACACTCTGTGACCAAAATGGTACTGAAACAGAGGATGACAGACTAAAGGCCGAAATATTAAATGTCTTTTTCCAAAGTTGTTTCACAGAAGAAGACTGCACTGTAGTTCCTTCTCTAGATTGTCGCACAGATGACAAAATGGTAGATATCGAAATAGACGACAGATGGATAGAGAAAGAATTAAAATCGCTCAAAAGAGGAAAGGCCTCTGGACCTGATGGGATACCAGTTCGGTTTTACACAGAGTACGCGAAGGAACTTGCCCCCCTTCTTGCAGCGGTGTACCGTAGGTCTCTAGAAGAGCGTAGCGTTCCAAAGGATTGGAAAAGGGCACAGGTCATCCCCGTTTTCAAGAAGGGACGTCGAACAGATGTGCAGAACTATAGACCTATGTCTCTAACGTCGATCAGTTGTAGAATTTTGGAACACGTATTGAGTTCGAGTATAATGACTTTTCTGGAGACTAGAAATCTACTCTGTAGGAATCAGAATGGGTTTCGAAAAAGACGGTCATGTGAAACTCAGCTCGCGCTATTCGTCCACGAGACTCAGAGGACCATTGACACGGGTTCACAGGTAGCTGCCGTGTTTCTTGACTTCCGCAAGGCGTTCGATACAGTTCCCCATAGTCGTTTAATGAACAAAGTAAGTGCATATCGACTATCAGACCAATTGTGTGATTGGATTGAGGAGTTCCTGGATAACAGGACGCAGCATGTAATTCTCAATGGAGAGAAGTCTTCCGAAGTAAGAGTGATTTCAGGTGTGCCGCAGGGGAGTGTCATGGGACCGTTGCTATTCACAATATATATAAATGACCTGGTGGATGACATCAGAAGTTCACTGAGGCTTTTTGCAGATGATGCTGTGGTGTATCGAGAGGTTGTAACAATGGAAAATTGTACTGAAATGCAGGAGGATCTGCGGCGAATTGACGCATGGTGCAGGGAATGGCAATTGAATCTCAATGTAGACAAGTGTAATGTGCTGCGAATACACAGAAAGATAGATCCCTTATCATTTAGCTACAAAATAGCAGGTCAGCAACTGGAAGCAGTTAATACCATAAATTATCTGGTAGTACGCATTAGGAGTGATTTAAAATGGAATGAGCATATAATGTTGATCGTCGTTAAAGCAGATGCCAGACTGAGATTCATTGGAAGAATCCTAAAGAAATGCAATCCGAAAACAAAGGAAGTAGGTTACAGTACGCTTGTTCTCCCACTGCTTGAATACTGCTCAGCAGGGTGGGATCCGTACCAGATAGGGTTGATAGAAGAGATAGAGAAGATCCAACGGAGAGCAGCGCGCTTCGTTACAGGATCATTTAGTAATCGCGAAAGCGTTACGGAGATGATAGATAAACTCCAGTGGAAGACTCTGCAGGAGAGACGCTCAGTAGCTCGGTACGGGCTTTTGTTAAAGTTTTGAGAACATACCTTCACCGAAGAACCAAGCAGTATATTGCTCCCTCCTACGTATATCTCGCGAAGAGACCATGAGGATAAAATCAGAGAGATTAGAGCCCACACAGAGGCATACCGACAATCCTTTCCACGAACAATACGAGACTGGAATAGAAGGGAGAACCGATAGAGGTACTCAAGGTACCCTCCGCCACACACCGTCAGGTGGCTTGCGGAGTATGGATGTAGATGTAGATGTAGACTGTGCATCTTCCATCCACATTCCACATTATTCTGCACACACTCCTACCACCTGTAGACAAAATAGTTTCAGACAGCCTTGCAAAATAAATAAATAAATAAAAAATATTCATAGTGTCGCAATTACAGATCTGCATTTTACGGTATCAACACAACTACATTATTACTGACAAGGGAACCTCCCCATCGCACCCCCCTCAGATTTAGTTATAAGTTGGCACAGTGGATAGGGCTTGAAAAACTGAACGCAGATCAATCGAGAAAACAGGAAGAAGTTGTGTGGAACTATGAAAAAAATAGCAAAATATACAAACTGAGTAGTCCATGTGCAAGATAGGCAACATCAAGGATGACGTGAGCTCAGGAGCGTCGTGGTCCCGTGGTTAGCGTGAGCAGCTGCGGTTCAAGAGGTCCTTGGTTCGAGTCTTCCCTCGAGTGAAGAGTTTATTTTTTTATTTTCAGACAATTATTATCTGTCCGTCCGTCGTCCGATGCGAGGTAACTGCGCCGTAGCATGAGGACGCTACACCTAAACAAACATCGAAACACACGACGTCAGTCGACAACAGCGCACGGAAGAGGAGTATTCCTGCTAACGAGGCTCCCTGGCTGGCAGTTGACTGTTCGCTACTTTGGACGGGAGTGCATTAAATACGTGAGATGTATTCCGTGGGCAATATGAATCCAGCAAATATAGCTCGCGACTTCAATAACAAGGTCAATGAATATTTTCCGAACTGTAAGTTTGCGGTGCGTCGCAAAACATAGACATTAAACTTATTACAATGAACAGAGACGTCAATGAACGAACGGACAGATAATAACTTTGCGAAAATAAAGGAAGAAAAATTTTCACACGAGGGAAGATTTGAACCAAGGACCTCTCGCTAACCACGGGACCACGGCGCTCCTAAACTCACGTTATCCTTGATGTTGCCTATCTTGCACATGGACTACTCAGTTTGTGTATTTTGCTTATACTTTTCATAGTTCCACACAACTTCTTCCTGTTTTCTCGAATGATCTGTGTTCAGTTTTTCAAGGCCTATCCACTGTGCCAACTTATAAGTAAATCTGAGGGGGGTGCGATGGGGAGATTCCCTTGTGAGTAGGAAAGACAAAATGAAATCTTTGACTATGAGTATTGCGTATAAAATCATATGTAATGTGATGGCACAGTTGTGCCACTTAGGTTATCACGACATGAGACAAGCTGGACACAAGAAAGGACAGATACACCCTTTACGGAAGTTCCTTTTACAGAAAGTCACCCATACCGATGTAGACGTGACGTTTTACCTATCATTAAGAGAAGCAGGTAGATGACGCTACTGAAAATACATTAAATCAACTAGCATATCACACAGAACTCCAGATTACTATTAAATGCCTGGGCACAATTTACTCTGTATCAGTCTCTTAAATTAAGTTTGAGTTACGCTAACGTTAGATCACAGTAGTAAATTCAACTTTACTTTCATCTTTTGTCAAACGTAGCAACTGCTGACATTCTCAGCAAAACCAGGTCAATGAACAAATGGAAAATGTAATGTTAAAATCCATTTACTGCCTATTTCAGTAACGTTTCACTATCCCAATGTTCATTTCGAAGTCACAGCTTGGTCAGCAGGGCTTCAGTTTTACGAAGGATCTCACATAGTTCACAGGCCCTGCTCAACAATCTGTGACTTCGAAATGTACATTGGCGTATGCTGAAATAGGCAGTAGATGAATTTTATAATTACGATTTCTTAGAAAATGAGAAAGAGAAACTAATTTTATTTTTATATTTCTAAATGTAACGACACTGCGCAGAATAAAACAGTTATACTTTCGTTTATTAACACTCTGTAACTCTTGCTGTACGGAAAATGTCAGATTTTGGAGATAAGGATGTCAAAAAGTTGCCTTACTTTTTACGTTTTCATTCATTAGTGTCTTACAACGTCATATTCTGGGGCGATTCGCGACAGCACTTTAAACACTTCGGCACACTGACCACAGCCTCACAGTACATTCGCTACCTTAGGACGTTTGCTGTCAACGATCTACCACAGTTTGGGAACAACAGTGATGTTCATAAATGTAATACTAAAAGGAGAAATGATGTGCTCGCTTTAGTTTGGCGCAGAAAGGAGTGAGGTCTTTTATTACTACCGGTTTCGGTACTGTACCAACATTTCGGTATCTGTATATAGCTGATGAGTTTCTTTGGTAAAAGTGTTCCTTGAAGCTAGTTTTAGGCTTTCTGTTCAAATGCACCAAGAGTCAATCAGTGAACAGAAGAGCCGCCTGTCATGATGTGTTACGGAGAAGAATAAACTTCTTTTGCAGGCGATTTCCAACAGCAGTGATGTATCCTTCAGCTTCAACGAATGAATGTTGGTGTAAATAGAGGGAAAGCTTAGAACTAACAAGGAATACTGTTAGCAAACCAGCTCATTAGCTATATATATACCGAGATAATGGTACAATACCGAAACTGGTTCTAATAAGACTTAATACAGCAGAGTGTCACGCATTTCATAAAATACGTCACCGCTGTTGGTAATCGCCGGCAAAAATGTTCCATAAAAATTTTCCTCTGACTACGCCGTGATGAAAAGAATTTTATGGAAAATATATTTAATTTCAAATATAAACTGAAATCGTATATGCTTGACACCTCCTTGGAACCCATAGAAGAATTTCCGACTGCGTACGAGTATGATTGTGTGCGTATGTGTATGCTCAAGAAAGAGAGAGGAAATCGAGAGATATTGAACGTTGTTAAATAGATGTCACTGAATACATGGAAAAACCCTTAAGAAACTTGATAAATGGTAAGAATGTTGCCACATTTCCTGCTGATAAAATGTGCTGTAATTGTGAAACTGGGTCGTTTTTAATCATAAATAGAGCTCACAATTATGATCAAAGGAACATGAAAATAAATAAATAGCTATGTATCATACAGTTTTGCGTATCATCTCTATCGGTAATATCTGTGTACATCGCACGACATTTTGTGTGTTGTTGTTAAGTTCAGTTTTCGCCTGACGATGGCTTAAGAAATCGAAAGCCGGTTCGAGATTAAGTGTACGATATTTTGCAGAATAGGAGGAAAGTGTTCCCCTTTAAATGTGACTGTCATGTTCAGTTAATCACTGACGAAAGATTCATGTCAGACCGTTTGTCCCTTCCACGAAGCGTGCGGCTATATGCAGAGGCCATTAATTGCATGGATGTTGAAATGTCACCGCCATAGTTTTTTATAGTATTCTGTACACTTCATATATTTGATGAAGAATCAGATAGACCCGCATATTTCGATCTTATAACTTATTATTTCAGAGTATCCCTAATAATATAAAATTTTTGAATAGATGACCAACACTTTTGGCTAATAATTTGAGTATTTTATTCAGTTCTGAACTTAAATATCGAAAGTAGCGTTACTAATAATTTATAATACTAACAATACATGACTGGCGGATACTTCATTGTTTTAAATGAAGAAAAATTACCATTTTCTCTCATAAAAATAAGGGAGATCATACAAATCAGAACATGAAAAACTTCATGTAATTTTCAGTCCCTGAAAAAACGAGTCCATTTAACAAACCTTACGAGAAATATGAATTTTTATAAAAAGGAATAGTTTTTGAATCATATGTAAAAGATCGCATATCTGTATCAAGGTGCGCTTAAATTTGTAAAAGAAACTAATATTAACAATCCTAAACAAATCTACGAAATGTCTTGTGACATGAAATCTGCTAAATGTGGAAAAATAATTGTAATAACAAATTTTAATGACGTGACAAATATATTGATTGTTGAGAGATAGTAAACAGCTGTGCGACTGCGACCACATTGCTAATTATTAGTTTTGGCTCAACTGTGTCTCAGTGTTCGTTTGGCTTGTAATGTTTCGACACGTTGCCAGTATTTCGATGAGTTACTATACAAAGTGTTCCAAGTGCGTATACATGAATTTCAAACAGTCTTGATTGCAATTTATTCTTTTATTAACAATGTGTTTTGCTTTCGTGGGGCATCTTCAGATTATTTTAAACTTTTTTAAAAACCATAAAACGGCTCTGTGCTACAATGAAGCTCACGTCAAATCAGTGGCTATATCCACTGATGATGCCTAGCATGAGTAGATGAAACTTGTTTCGTAGATACAAATAAAACATTCAGATGTAAAAGACGGAATTTCGTTCTTAAGCATATTGTAGAGCACAAATGTTGAAAATGTCAGTCCGGAACGGAAACAGACAAGCAATAGCGCGTACCGTGAAGTTGCGGCGGCATCGCTGTGCACTCGTATTATGTTAAATTGTGTATACGTCTTGGTGAGAGTAGTCCTACCGTTGCACCATTCTGGCCTGCTTGTGCGACTTTATTAAAGCATCTGGGGGTTTATCTGATTTCACGCTCCTTCATTATAGTACATAGCCTTTTTGTGTTTTTTTTCAAACGTTTAAAATAATCTGAAGACGCCCCACGAAGAGCGAAACGCGTTGTTAATAACAGAATAAATAGCATCCAAGACTTTTTAATTCAAATATTCTACATACGGTTGTTAAACCACATGGCCTAATGGTGTGGAAGATATTTAACCCTCTCAGAACTGAATTTTTCTAAAGGAAGGAAAATTTTTCTTTTGTGGTAATGCTCTTAGGTGATTTTTGAATGCTTTTAGAAGCAAGATTTATAAAAAGATATGTACAAACCTTCAGCATGCTGGAGTAGCTTGGGTCTGCAACCTGTGTTGATTAGTGGAACGAAAAACCAGTCCAAGTCTGGAATTTTTAATTTTTATTCATTCGATGACTAGTTTCGGACCGAGACTCATTTTCAAATCATCACAGCAAAGCCGAAAATGGCATTTCCGAAGATGTCGAAAATGTGTAATTTGACATTTACAGTGCATACAGATAATGGGCCCGTTTTCAAAACATATTTTGTGCATTTGGCTTCTTCTTATGGACAAAAACAACTAACTACGAAATATTATCTATTGAAATAAATAGTCAAATGATCATTCAATAATTACCATTCAGAATAACAATAACAAGTATTGAACCGCGCGGGTACAATACAGCGAATCAACGCCGTCCTGGCATTCTGATGGTCACGAACTGCTGCGCACTGCTGTATCGACTTACTGATATTTTCATAGTCATGCCCAACAGTTGGCAGCACTTATGCACAATGAAGAGGTTGAACATTCACAAATGTGTACCTCACGTTTCCATTGAGAAAAAGTACTTCTGTTTCAGCCAATGCACAGTAAAAGTTAACTCACACAACTGCTGCCGGAGGGTCTGAAAGGGTTAATGTTACAAGTCATGTGAAGCAGATGTATTTTGCGTCTCTATTAAGGACAAATTCCCGGGACTGAAAATGATCCCCCGAACGAACTGAGTTAACTGTACTGTTGGTTGATTGGTTGGATGATTAAAGAGACCAAACTACTAATTGGTCGGTCCCTTGTTCTGCCAACATACAGGTCTACGAATATTTGTGGCGAGATTATAACGCGTCGCTCTACAGATAATATTAATGCACTAGATAAGCAGCAAATTTTGCTAGGAGGTGCTCGGGTTCAGTAGGAAACTGTGTTTAGGATGGAGTTGTGCGTACATCGTAACGCCTAGGTGAGGCTACCCGGCAGCCTCGAGTGCACCCCGTGTTACCTGCCAGGGGGGCGGCGTCGGAGGCGGAGGCGGAGGCGTCGGCGGCGTGCGCCATGGCGGCGCCCGCAGGAGCGCTGGCGCTACCGTGGCTGCGACGGGGTCCCTCCTTCCGTGACTGTGGCTGCACGCAGCCGACCGCCGCCGTGGCCGCCCCGTGGGACAACTGCCGCCCCCCGGAGAGGGCCATCCCTGACGTATGGATTTCTGCCCCAGCGCCCACCCCACGTCGATATTCTTAATCGAAGCGGCGTAATCCGTTAGTCGCATCGATTCGCCGCCAGCACGACAGGGCCTGCCGATGTATCATACACTGTCCTCCTCCTCCTCCTCCTCCCGTACATGTGATGCCTGAGGAGTCTCCGTACTCCTTTAGAAAACAAGAGAAGAGAAGCGTGCCGCTGTCGCTCGATCAATTCAGCAGTCTCCAATGGAATACACTATCTAACCAAAAGTATCCGGAAAGTAATATCCTTCCTGCGCACACTGATATTTGTTGTAACGTCCCACACGTCACTTATCTGGTTTTGGTGTGTGTTCGCCCCAGGTAATTGACTAACAGATCAACAGAGATTGCAAAACTGCCGCAATGTCGGATAATGCAAAGAAAGTAATAAGGCCCTGTGACTCCTGATTGAACTGCAGTGGCAGTGTTGACATTAATTGATTCAGAACTGATCCGTTTTAATTAAAAAGTGGTGCACATTGATGTTATATTCAGCTATTGGACACCAGATACAAATGTTGAACATAAAATTAATTAAGAAAGTGACTTGGGATTTCAACTACTTGATTGAAAACAGATGGAGTCGATTAGCACAGATTTATTTTTAACTCACGGCCTTCAATCATCACATTACATGACTCTCCTAACAGGCAGTGGTAATAAATTGCGTTTGCATGGATTAAAGCGCGATAAATCAAAAGTAATTCCTATCGACTGACCCAGGCGTAATGCGAAGTGCGAGAAGAATTATACAAATCACGGCCCATGAAACCCTCGTGGAAACTTTGCCGACGTGATCCGACAAATCAATCAGTGGCCGGAGCGGGCGCAATATCAACGACTTCAGCGTGGCGGAGCGGTGTCGTTGTGCGGACGTCGGCCGACCTCATGGTGCTGCAAGGCTGCGCTCGTCTATTCACTCCTAGCTATCTTGCTCAGTACATAGCTGAACCAAAACCTCCTATCTCCAAGCTAAGTCCTAAACTGCAGAGATGCTCACTCTTTCTCAGACAAGCTGAGTAAAGAACGCCACGTCCGCACTCTAGGCAAGCTGGGATTGGAAGACCTCTATGGGGACTACTCCTAGTCCGCTCTTCGCCTCGGTTTCCCCTCCAGCAAAATCACTTACGCCAATTGCAGCGCAAGTCGCGTTAATTATGCGTTGCTTCCCAGCAGCGACCAATGTCTGCTCTGGGAAGTGAACAAATTCCCACAAAATTTCCCTTCCTCTCAACTTCTTCTATTTTGCTCCTCCAGGCCACCCATCAAGGTTAGCGTCTGAACAAACACCAATTTTTCCGGAATTCTGACTCCCAGGAGAGTATTTCAAATTCCTCGGTCCTACGTTCCCATCAGAGGCCGGCGTATTTCTTTCTGTCACTCTTCACCTGATTTACTTCAGTCTCTGCGGACCGTGAATTCAGCGTGAAGTTGCTATGGTCACGAACACGCATATTTTGACCTCTGTTGACCGCTCCACCGTAGCTTTGCGTGGCTTTCTCACATGTTTCCCTGAAAACGGGACGACGAACATTTATCAACAGACGTACAAGTTCTCATTCTGCTTCCCAGTACAGCAGCATGGGGTCGGGGTCAACCACCCATGCTGGCACTCATCTTAAGGCGGCTGGAGGCCGCGCCGCATTACCGCTTTCTCAGAGCTTGAGCCGCCCTAAGCTGCCTATTGTTGCTTCCCTTTGCCGTTCCCCAGCTGGCCACAGTCAACTCTAAATACTTCCCTGGGGTAAACTAGCGTCCAGTAAATCGACTCGTTTCCACAAAGTTTTCATGTCATGTGAATTACTTTAAAACCATCACCCGACATTAATTATTCCAATATGTCCATACTATACCCTCTACAAGATGCATTGTGCCTTGTCAGTCATTTTGTTCAGCCCTACTGTTCGCTCAACGTGAGTTAGGTGATCTTTAATGACTTCATCTAAGGGGCATAGTTCTTGCCATCTTACATTGTTTATCACCTATCAGCTCATTACGTACTTCAAAGTTGTATCAAAGCATTTTTAAACTTAGAGTGACTTGTTTACTTGTAAATAACTAAATCTTATTTTTTTAGGTTTGGGTGCCTCAATCTGCTAAAACGGAACCCTTGTCGGATGTTCTGTTGCCTGTCACTGTCTGTCTGTCTACCCAACTGATAAGAACCCTTTTTCTCACGAAAAAATAGACGTATCATGCTCAAATTAATGTTTCGAATTAAGGTCTGTGATCCCTTGGAGCTGCAAAAATTTTAAGTTTCTAAGCCACTTCAATCAAAAGACAAACCATTTATGTCACGTATTTTGAAACTCAAAAACTTACTCATCTGAATCTATAGGTGCTTTCCGTTGACCTAAAATCATGAAATTTGGCAAGAAGCAGGGTTTCACATTGCAAGTAAGGGAAAAAATCGAAAATTATTAATTTGTAATTATATAACAAGAAAAATATTTTTCTCTTATTTTATATCCGTCTGTCTGTTTGTCTGTCCCTCTGTTGGGACCCTTTTTCTCTGGAAAAGGTTGGAGTATCAAGTACAAATTTATGTCACATACTAAGATCTATAGTCCCTGGGCGGCGTAAAAAATTTTGATTTTCTAAGTCAATCCAATGTAAAGATACGTCCGTCACGTCACATACTTCGATATTACAAAACTCACGCATCACAATCTTTAGGGAACTTCACGTCGGCTGACAATTATGAAATTTGGCAAGAAGCAAATTTCAACAGTAAAAGTGAACGACGTATTTGTAATTGTATAAAACGAACTTTGTTTAACCGTTTGTTTGTCTGTTTGTCTATTAAGAACCTTTCTCCTTAGGAAAGGTATGACGTATCAAGTTCAAATTTATGACACATACTAACGACTGTAGTTCTTTGACGGTGAAAAAAATTTAGCTTCTAACTCAATGCACTTAAAAGATACGGCCGTTTACTGTCACATATTTTGAAACTTGCAAAATCGCTCACCAAAACCTATAGGATACTTCCCGCTGACCTAGAATCATGAAATTCGCCAAGAAGCAAGGTTTCACAGTGCAAGCAAAGTAAAAACAAGGAAACTTTTTAAATTGTAATTATATCACCTAAAAATATCTTTGTACTATTTGAACATACATTGCATTCATCATCCGTCAAATGAATCACAGACGAACATTACTGCATACAAACATAAAACGAAAGTTCTTGTCATGTTTTAATACGTAAATTAAAAAAAAATTATTAAATGTTCTGTCTCTAGCTATATAAACTCCCTTCTTTTTGTATCAAGGGCTAGTCTAAAGAACTATTGCAGATTTTGACATGGTCTTGGAATTCCTGGGACCAATATCTTGCCGGTATCGATATCGATAATAGGCAAAAAGTATATATATGTACATAATTAAGTTTGTTCGGAACCCGCAGTGCACGAGTCTTTTTTTTTCATTTTATGGTAAAACGGCCACCCAAATACCAGAAGAGGTACATAACCCAGCACTGCAGGCTTCTGAGTTTTACAAGGATAGTAGCTCAATAGTTACTACCATAAACGTTTCCGATGTTTATCCAAGTGTATCAGACGTCAGTAAGTGGCAAAGATGGTTCTCTATGTTCATATAATTTTGATAGTTTCCACTCGTATCGATCAGAATCATCAACAAGTTTAGAGAACGACACGTTAAGGGCAGAAGTGGGAGAGATGATGATGTTTGGTTTGTGGGGCGCTCAACTGCGTGGTTATCAGCGCCCGTACAATTATCCAATCTTTGCTCAGTCCAATTTCGCCACTTTCCCGGATGATGATGAAATGATGAGGACAACACAAACACCCAGTCATCTCGAGGCAGGTGAAAATCCCTGACCCCGCCGGGAATCGAACCCGGGACCCCGTGCTCGGGAAGCGAGAACGCTACCGCGAGACCACGAGCGGCGGACTGAAGTGGGAGAAACTGGTTGTCAGAAAATTGGGGGAACTGTCAGTCTTAACCAACCTTGGTCGATCGTCAAAGAACATTTGCAGAAGGTTGTTAACGACAAACAAAGCTAACCCATCCACCAAAAGCAACTTATTGCTTCAGCGGCACCATACAGAAGGGTTTTATGATCGCTTGATCAATGGAGATGAAAAACGGGTCCTCTATGATAATCCAAAACGCAGAAGACGGAGGCTCTCTCTGAATGAATCGGCACTAAGTACTGCTGAGCCAGATTCCCACCCCCATAGAGGCGCATTTGGGTGTTTGGTGGTATATCGCGGATCGTTCATTTTGAATTGCTGAAACTTGGTCAAACTGTGAATGCAGACTTTTTACTATGAGCGAAAATTAGTCTTTAATTGAAAAATACGCAGTAGTTGTCAACAGAGAAAGCGTTATTCTGCAACGCGATAATGCAAGGCTGCATTGCGCTTGACGAACCCTGAAAAAAAAAGTTAATGGGGTGGGAGATAAAATGGCTCTGAGTACTATGGGACTTAACAACTGTGGTCATCAGTCCCCTAGAACTTAGAACTACTTAAACCTAACTAACCTAAGGACATCACACACATCCATGCCCGAGGCAGGATTCGAGCCTGCGGCCACAGCAGTCGCGCGGGGGTGGGAGATATTGCCTCACCCACCGTACTAACCCGATATGACGCCATCGGATTTCCATTTATTACGGTCGCAACGACGTTTTGTACTTTGAAAAATGTGAATCTTTGGATGATTTCCAAAATGCCATCTCCACATATTTTGATCAAAAACGAATCGATTTTTATCGATCCGGCATTGACAATTTGCACACTAGATGGCACAAGATTGTTCATAACAGAGGTGGTCATATTATTGATTAAAAATAAACCTTGTTAATACTCGAATTTAATGTATAAATACGACATTATTTTCCGGTCCTCCTAATAATTCGGAACAGACCATTAGATGTCACCAGAGCCGGACTCAGCACTATAAAAGGAGGCGTAGAGTGTTGTGTCAGCTGTCAGCCTGACACTATGGTTTCAGCAAGATCTCATCATTACTGTGCTAAGATGTGCAGACAGGCAATATAAATTCAAAAGGACAGAAACAATCTTAACCGAAAAAAGAGGAATTTAAATTAGACAATTTTGGGCCGTAGTGCCAAACAAAAGAAAGAGCGGCTCGTCTTCCCCACTACAAGCTCCATAGCAAACGTCGGTTCGCAATCTTTGGCAGTGATCTGATGTCACGAACCGACCGTTGGGTGGATACATACAGGGTGTTCACAAAAAGTCTGAAAAGCTTGTCGGGTTATGCTGTGCTGAGAAATAAGAGTTAGATAAAGATTCGATACGTTGCGCCATTACCTAGTCAATTAGCATTGAAATTAGCCAATCAGGCCGCTGCGGGCGCAAATTCGATCAGCCCGTCAGATACAATTAGTGACAATTGTTCTCATAGCACAGTTGGCAGCGCACGAGCCTTTTCAGCCTTTGGCTCGGGTTCGATCCTTACTACGGTGCCATGTCCAATTTCTGTATCGCTCTCTTGTTTGGTTCTAGGAAACCTGACGAAGAATATTTTTGGCGACTCCGTCTCAGGCGGGTAGCTTCAATTTGCACACGCCAAGGCCTGGCTGGCTAATTCACTGCTAATAAACTCGGAAACGGGGCAACGTATCGAAATTATGTCTTAATAATTATTTCTCAGCACAGCCTACCCTGCAATACCCTTACAAGTTTTTTAGACTGTTTCTGACTATCCTGTATTAAAACTGAGCCTGTTTGTAATACCTTCTGATTTGCTAAAGCATCTGATGATGTCTCCAGCATTGGAAGCAGATAATTCAGTAACATGAACCAGAAAGTTTCTTTCAGCATTCTTGGCGACTAAGTGTTGTGGTTTCTGCTGCATATACACTCCTGGAAATTGAAATAAGAACACCGTGAATTCATTGTCCCAGGAAGGGGAAACTTTATTGACACATTCCTGGGGTCAGATACATCACATGATCACACTGACAGAACCTCAGGCACATAGACACAGGCAACAGAGCATGCACAATGTCGGCACTAGCACAGTGTATATCCACCTTTCGCAGCAATGCAGGCTGCTATTCTCCCATGGAGACGATCGTAGAGATGCTGGATGTAGTCCTGTGGAACGGCTTGCCATGCCATTTCCACCTGGCGCCTCAGTTGGACCAGCGTTCGTGCTGGACGTGCAGACCGCGTGAGACGACGCTTCATCCAGTCCCAAACATGCTCAATGGGGGACAGATCCGGAGATCTTGCTGGCCAGGGTAGTTGACTTACACCTTCTAGAGCACGTTGGGTGGCACGGGATACATGCGGACGTGCATTGTCCTGTTGGAACAGCAAGTTCCCTTGCCGGTCTGGGAATGGTAGAACGATGGGTTCGATGACGGTTTGGATGTACCGTGCACTATTCAGTGTCCCCTCGACGATCACCAGTGGTGTACGGCCAGTGTAGGAGATCGCTCCCCACACCATGATGCCGGGTGTTGGCCCTGTGTGCCTCGGTCGTATGCAGTCCTGATTGTGGCGCTCACCTGCACGGCGCCAAACACGCATACGACCATCATTGGCACCAAGGCAGAAGCGACTCTCATCGCTGAAGACGACACGTCTCCATTCGTCCCTCCATTCACGCCTGTCGCGACACCACTGGAGACGGGCTGCACGATGTTGGGGCGTGAGCGGAAGACGGCCTAACGGTGTGCGGGACTGTAGCCCAGCTTCATGGAGACGGTTGCGAATGGTCCTCGCCGATACCCCAGGAGCAACAGTGTCCCTAATTTGCTGGGAAGTGGCGGTGCGGTCCTCTACGGCACTGCGTAGGATCCTACGGTCTTGGCGTGCATCCGTGCGTCGCTGCGGTCCGGTCCCAGGTCGACGGGCACGTGCACCTTCCGCTGACCACTGGCGACAACATCGATGTACTGTGGAGACCTCACGCCCCACGTGTTGAGCAATTCGGCGGTACGTCCACCCGGCCTCCCGCATGCCCACTATACGCCCTCGCTCAAAGTCCGTCAACTGCACATCGGTTCACGTCCACGCTGTCGCGGCATGCTACCAGTGTTAAAGACTGCGATGGAGCTCCGTATGCCACGGCAAACTGGCTGACACTGACGGCGGCGGTGCACAAATGCTGCGCAGCTAGCGCCATTCGACGGCCAACACCGCGGTTCCTGGTGTGTCCGCTGTGCCGTGCGTGTGATCATTGCTTGTACAGCCCTCTCGCAGTGTCCGGAACAAGTATGGTGGGTCTGACACACCGGTGTCAATGTGTTCTTTTTTCCATTTCCAGGAGTGTATATGATGAGTATGCTATGGGCACGAGTGATGACAACAACAGTGCTGACGGGACTGCACTCATATATTTCTGATTTGATGAACACTGAAACCAATATCGTACTAGAACTGGCCAGCTTAATTAGCAAATCTTAATTGTGTAGATAGCATCTGACATTATTTCGAACAGAGGCATAATCGTAGCAGCCAACACCCTTAGAGTTTTGTAGCTCCACAAGCTGTAATTACAAGGTGCATTCAAGTTCTAAGGCCTCCGATTTTTTTTCTTCAGACTGGAAAGTGATAGAAACATGCGCATTGTTTTAAAATGAGGCCGCGTTCATTGTCAATACGTCCCAGAGATGGCAGCACCGTATGGAAGATGGAATTTTACCGCCAGCGGCGAGAATGAGAACTGTTTTAAATACTTAAAATGGCGACGTTTTCCTTACTTGAACAGCGTGCAATCATTCGTTTTCTGAATTTGCGTGGTGTGAAACCAATCGAAATTCATCGACAGTTGAAGGAGACATGTGGAGATGGAGTTATGGATGTGTCGAAAGTGCGTTCGTGGGTGTGACAGTTTAATGAAGGCAGAACATCGTGTGACAACAAACCGAAACAACCTCAGGCTCGCACAAGCCGGTCTGACGACATGATCGAGAAAGTGGAGAGAATTGTTTTGGGGGATCGCCGAATGACTGTTGAACAGATCGCCTCCAGAGTTGGCATTTCTGTGGGTTCTGTGGACACAATCCTGCATGACGACCTGAAAATGCGAAAAGTGTCGTCCAGGTGGGTGCCACGAATGCTGACGGACGACCACATGGCTGCCCGTGTGGCATGTTGCCAAGCAATGTTGACGTGCAACGACAGCATGAATGGGACTTTCTTTTCGTCGGTTGTGACAATGGATGAGACGTGGATGCCATTTTTCAATCCAGAAACAAAGCGCCAGTCAGCTCAATGGAAACACACAGATTCACCGCCACCAAAAATATTTCGGGTAACCGCCAGTGCTGAAAAAATTATGGTGTCCATGTTCTGGGACAGCGAGGGCGTAATCCTTACCCATTGCGTTCCAAAGGGCACTACGGTAACAGGTGCATCCTACGAAAATGTTTTGAAGAACAAATTTCTTCCTGCACTGCAACAAAAACGTCCGGGAAGGGCTGCGCGTGTGCTGTTTCACCAAGACAACGCACCCGCACATCGAGCTAACGTTACGCAACAGTTTCTTCGTGATAACAACTTTGAAGTGATTCCTCATGCTCCCTACTCACCTGACCTGGCTCCTAGTGACTTCTGGCCTTTTCCAACAATGAAAGACACTCTCCGTGGCCGCACTTTCACCAACCGTGCTGCTATTGCCTCAGCGATTTTCCAGTGGTCAAAACAGACTCCTAAAGAAGCCTTCGCCGCTGCTATGGAATCATGGCGTCAGCGATGTGAAAAATGTTTACGTCTGCAGGGCGATTACGTCGAGAAGTAACGCCAGTTTCATCGATTTCGGGTGAGTAGTTAATTAGAAAAAAAATCGGAGGCCTTAGAACTTGAATGCATCTCGTAACAGCGGGTGGTTTCAGCTGGATATGGCGTACCTGAAAAACTTATGAACCCTCTTCCTCGCCGAATTGAGTTCATTATAAAGGCTAGATTTTTTTAAAAAAATCCTTATTCAACCAATAATATCATATATGATAACCCTCCACCTCATACTTTAGTGGGTCTTAAGATCTGTAATACATTCAATATAGGAGCATTTACTAAGTTTTAACCTTCTTACATGCTGCAAGGCGTGAGATATTAGTTACTCAGTGGGTAAGAACTATAGTCTCTTTTTAATCTAACTATTCTAAGAAATACCTCTTGTAGCATTACAGGCGTACCTGTGAATTTATAAACCTACTTTTTTGGCCATGACCACCGAGCTAATCCCAGTGGGCAGTGACAGAAAATCGCTGCAGGTACTGTTTAAGGGTATCCTGATCTACTTTCTACTTAAAATTATCTACCTAGTAAGTCATTATTGCTGTAAAGCTGTCAGTTCCGAGGTGTTTGCGCACCTTCCCCCGGTTCCAAGACGTGGCGGATTCCTACCGTTACGGCGATTGGCCAGTCCTCTCCCTAGCGGAATGGGATAGGTCGCAGTGTGTTATATAGTGATCAATAATTCGTATGTTTTCCCTACGATATTCCCGCAGGACCTTTGCCGATACCTCGCTAGCAAGACGGTTTATGATCTTGAATGCGGTCGGGTTCCTAATCAGATGATAAGTGTCGTTATTTGGTAGCTGGTGTCTTAGCTCAGTGGCTACATAATCGAGAATAGGACACTCATAGATCACGTGATCCGGAGCGCCAGTCTCAGCTCCGCCGTCTCACGAGATATGCCGGATACGGTCCATGACCTGTAAGGACGTGCAGCAGTCCCTTGCTAGGTTGAAAGTACGAAAGTTTAATGTTTGGCAGCAGCTGGTGTCCTTCTTCCTGTTTCATCTCTGTCCCAGAGTTTCTGCCACAGTTCTTCTCCTCTTCTTCTAATTGCAAACTTGTCCCCCACCCGCACCCCCAGAATGTTTTCGGTTTTTTCTACTTCCCCTCTTTTTACCCCGTACCAGACCGCTTGTTCCCTAATTTTGATATCCAGGGGACACAACCCCATGAGTATCAATGGTGCCCCCCCCCCCTCCTGGAGATGTTCTATATGCTACAATGGAACGTAAAAGCATGTTGCGCTGCACCCTCCTCACGGCAATGGCAGGCAAAATCTTCGTGAGCCTGTGTGCCCAGACTCCGGATCCGTAACCTACGATGGAGGCGAGAATGGTGTTGTGGCATAACTAGATATTACCGGATATTAGCGTCATCTCTCCCGGAGGAGACAAATTCTTCTGTCGTGGGTGCTTATTCAAGCTGAAAGGCGTCGGCAGCTCGCGCCGGCTCCTTTCAACCGAGCACGCAAGGGTGCTGCGCGTTTGTCTTCTGTTCTCGCACTAAAGTAGCGCAGTCAGTCAGGCGGTATTGTGCCGCCTGGCCTACACAAACATCGCTCGGTAGTCTCGTCTGCTGTGTGCCGCGGAACTCAAAGTCGTGACCTGTGCGAGCCAATAACAGGCCATCCAGCTACAATAGAAGGGAGACCATGTGGTTTGAAGAGAAAGACACTGTGGGGCCGGCTTTCACATTGTAACGACGTTATGATTTTAGTTATGTGGACGGACGATGCAGATGTGGAGCTTTATGATGCTATTGCAGCTACTATACTGAGATTTTTCCATACTTTTGACTTAATAAGGGCAGCTCATGCATACCGCTTTCCCGTCGTGTTTCTGTTGAACTGTGTTTATTTACACATGATAAATTCTCGTGATGCGTGTTCGTTCAAGTTATACCGAAAACTTAATTTTTCTTTCTGATGAGATCAGTGCAGTGTGACCCAGCTATAGCCGATATCCAGTTTGTATAATCACATCTGTGAATACCAATGTTAAATATACCCGCGTTCTCGATTAAAAGACGTGAGGAATGTTTTTATTATGATGTTTTTCGTCATGTGCTGTACAGATATTTTTTACTCTTTTGTGCGGAATTTGAAACGCTTCTTTCGTGTTTCGCATTAGCGAGGAATAGTATCTCTTTGTAGCACACTCTACCCTCCGTCTTTTCATTACAGCCGGCCGGTGTGGCCGTGCGGTTCTAGGCGCTTCAGTCTGGAACCGCGTGACCGCTACGGTCGCAGGTTCGAATCCTGCCTCGGGCATGGATGTGTGTGATGTCCTTAGGTTAGTTCGGTTTAAGTAGTTCTGAGTTCTAGGGGACTGATGACCACAGTCCTTAGGTTAGTTCGGTTTAAGTAGTTCTAAGTTCTAGGGGACTGATGACCACAGATGTTAGGTCCCATAGTGCTCAGAGCCATTTGAACCATTTTCATTACAGTAAATGTCCGCCCCGGTAGCTGAGTGGTCAGCGTGAGAGACTGTCAATCCTAAGGGCCCGGGTTCGATTCCCGGCTGGGTCGGAGATTTTCTCCGCTCAGGGACTGGGTGTTGTGTTGTCCTAATCATCATCATTTCATCCCCATCGACGCGCAGGTCGCCGAAGTGGCGTCAAATCGAAAGACCTGCACCAGGCGAACGGTCTACCCGACGGGAGGCCCTAGCCACACGACATTTCCATTTATTACAGTGAATGGTTTCCTTTGTCCGATCTCGCAATCATTTGGCTTGGTATGCCTGCACCCGAACAATATTTTCTTTTTTATTGTTCTGACACGCTAAGAGATGCACTCCTTTCATTTTTCCATGCCTTATCCTGCTGTCTTTCGTAGTATTTAAAGCTATGAGGCAAGAGTTTGTTAATGTATGCAGTTCGGTAGAATGATATCGCCAAATCAGTCTGATCAGCAAAATTTTCACTATCGTTAGCTACAACTTAAGAGTTCTTGTTCTGAGAGCTCAGTTTCAAAATATAGAGATAGTAAATACACATCTTGACAAGGAAAGGTAAAGTAGCTGGAAGCCATTGTCAGATGTCAAAGTAACTTGGTACAAGTCCACACCATCGGCAGGTATGTAAATGATTAGAGCTGCAATTTTCTGTGACAGGTAGAACGAATATCAGAGTCCATTTGTGTTGCACGCGTTTAGTGTCGTTCGCATTTAGTGTCGTTCGCATTTACTGTCGCTCGCGTTTAGTGTTGTTCACATTTAGTGTTAGTGTTGTTACCATATCTGTTAGAATATATAAACGGCGTGAACAGCAGGGCTCTATTTGAACACGACTCGAACTGTTGGAACACTTTACGTCACAGTTCGAAAAATCTCAGGTTCACTCCGATCTTTTGAGAGTCCTGCGATCTGGTGACTTGTCTTGGTATTATGATAACATTCTGTCTTCCCGTTTTTAATGCACTAAGAATTTTAATAATAAAAATAACTGTGTAACACAGACTCAAATATCTTTCGAGGGTGCAGATCATCGTAACAAAGGAACTAAGAAATAGATAAAGCATTGAAATCATGATTCTGTTCAATTCTCGAGCTTTCGGTCGGCCAGCGATCTAGCGAGGTCTGAGGATGCTATCTCTAGGAGGGTCTTGCCGCTGTGATTCATTCTCGCGATAAAAATTACAGTCACATTATTGTGATATGTTTCGTTTATTCGGGATTTTGCTTATTTGCAACGTATATGGGAAATCATTACCGCCTCTCGTAAACAAGTAAATTATTAAACAGTATTCAGTCAATTAATATTTTTGGAGGACAACATTTTCGTCTTTGTCTGTTAACTTCACTTAAAAACACGCATAAATGTTAATATATCCAGACATACCTGTGTTGTATGGGAACTCATACTGTAAATTTGTTCAAACACAATAGGAATTTGTGCGGTGGTAGGATTTAATGCTCTTTCCTCCAATGTTTCACGAAATTGTGAAATTTTAAGCAGAGCCTTAGCTTATTGTTGTGGCTAGTTCGTAGTTTCTTGCGTGTCCCTTGCACTCGCGCTGCTCTTGTCAAATGTCACGTGATTGTTTCGAACAAGCTCGGTACTGTATCTAACGCTGTGGTGTAACGGGAAATTTCGAGCTCGCTCGAATGCGAGTATCGTTTGTGCAGCGCTAGTGAACAGCAACAGATGTTGACGGACTACTGTGAAGGACACGGAGCTGCTGCGTACTCGTGTGAGGCAGCGTAATCAGTACCTGACAGAGGTGAAAGGGGCATTACTATAGGTCTGTATTTGGCTGTGTAGTCGGATCGAACCATATCCAGACTTATGGAGGATTTGGTTGTGACAGTGATCTGATGTTGGACAGCATGATGGACAGCATCAAGGTAGTGGTCAACCAAGTCTGACCATCACAGAGGAGGATCTCTGTGATGTGTACCAAGCATTGTAATGCATTCATGTCTACTGCTATCCGAGAACAAGCGATGGACTTCTTGCTACATTCTGCGTCATCCCACGCTGGTGGTTAGAGATTAAGCGTTCGTGGGTTATGAGTAAGCTTATTCCAGAAACTTACACTTGAAAATTGCCGTCGCGATTGTAGCAGTAGTACCATCGTATTTAGAAAGCACGCGTCGGATAGCATTATCAGGGAATCTTCTTGAAGCTTGGTCAAAATTAAGAATAATTTTCACTCAAAATTTTAGCTGAACACTTAGTAAAGTTTTGCAAGACAACTGTAGGCTTTCAGAGCTACAAAGCATTACCCCACGTAGCGCTCTAGATACTACTGTGGGAGTTATTGTTGAGGTGCGAAACTGTGCAGCCAGGGTCAGAGCTGGTGGCGGCGCGGCGAGAGGCCATGGACGAGGCTTCGTGCCGCGGCGCGCGCGCCTGGGGCCGCCTTAATGAGACGTGGCTGCGGTGCTGGCCTTCCGCAGAGGCTCGGCCGCCCCTCCCCAAACCCTCCCGCTGCCCCTCCACACCCTCCGCGGTGCAGCGCTCGACCCTCCAATTAGCGGCGTCGCCCTCGGGTGCCGCTAATTGCGTCGCTCGCGCCGGCGACTCTGGGCACGCCGGGCCGTGAACCGTGTCCACGCGTTCCTCATTACGGGATACCCTCAGTCGCCTTCTGCCGTCTCCTGCGGCCCCCCACACTGACTTATCAGTAGCTACGACGGCGTTACTAGATACAACGAGTGACCAAATGTCTCGCGGAGGGCTGTATCGTTTGAAGATACAGATTTCCCCTAGATGCGGCGTATGTCGCGTGTCTAAAGACAGGAGCGGTAATAACGTGGCAGCACGTCGCGACTTAACTGACTTCCGGTTACTATTATTATGTACACTACTGGCCATTAAAATTGCTACACGACGAAGATGACTTGCTACAGACGTGAAATTTAAACGACAAGGAGAAGATGCTGTGATCTGCAAATGATTAGCTTTTTGGAGCATTCACACAAGATTGGCGCCGGTGGCGACACCTACAACGTGCTGACATGAGGAAAGTTTCCAACCGATTTCTCACACACAGACAGCAGTTGACCGGCGTTGCCTGGTGAAACGTTGTTGTGATGCCTCGTGTAAGGAGAAGAAATGCGTACCATCACGTTTCCTACTTTGATAAAGGTCTGATTGTAGCCTATCGCGATTGCGGTTTATCGTATCGCGACATTGCTGCTCGCGTTGGTTGAGATCCAGTGACTGCTAGCAGAATATGGAATCGGCGGGTTCGGGAGGGTAATACGGAACGCCGGGCTGGATCCCAACGGCCTCGTATCATTGACAGTCGAGATGACAGGCATCTTATTCGCATGGCTGTAACGGATCGTGCAGCCACGTCTCGATCCCTGAGTCAACAGATGGGGACTTTTGCACGAAAACCACCATCTGCACGAACAGTTCGACGACGTTTGCAGCAGCATGGACTATCAGCTCGGAGACCGTGGCTGCTTTTACCCTTGACGCTGCATCACAGACAGGAGCGCCTGCGATGATGTACTCAACAACGAACATGGGTGCACGAATGGCAAAAAGTCAGTTTTTCGGATGAATCGCCGGCCGGTGTGGCCGTGCGGTTCTAGGCGCTTCAGTCTGGAACCGCGTGACCCCTACGGTCGCAGGTTAGAATTCTGCCTCGGGCATGGATGTGTGTGATGTCCTTAGGTTAGTTAGGTATAAGTAGTTCTAAGTTCTAGGGGCTGATAACCACAAAGTCCTATAGTGCTCAGAGCCATCTGAACCAATCGGATGAATCCAGGTTCTGTTTACAGCATCATGATGGTCGCATCTGTGTTTGGCGACATCGCGGTGAACGCACATTGGAAGCGTGTATTCGTCATCGCCATACTGGCGTATCACCCGGCGTGATGCTATGGGGTGCCATTGGTTACTCGTCTCCGTCACCTCTTGTTCGCATTGATTGCACTTTGAACAGTTGGTGTTACATTTCAGATGTATTACGACCCGTGACTACTCTTCATTCGATCCCTGCGTAACACTACATTTAAGCAGGATAATGCACGACCGCATGTTGCAGGTCCTGTACGGGCCTTTCTGGATACAGAAAATGTTCAACTGCTGCCCTGGCCAGCACATTCTCCAGATCTCTCACCAATTGAAAACGTCTGGTCAATGGTGGCCGGGCAACTGGCTCGTTGCAATACGCCAGTCACTACTCTTGATGAACTGTGGTATCGTGTTGAAGCTGCATGGGCAGCTGTAGCTGTACACGCAATCCAAGCTCAGTTTGACTCAATGCCCAGTCGTATCAAGGCCGTTATTATGGCCAGTGGTGGTTGTTCTGGGTACAGTTTTCGCTGGATCTATGCACCCACATTGTGTGAAAAAGTAATCACATGTCAGTTCTAGTATAATATATTTGTCCAATAAATACCCGTTTATCATCTGCATTTGTTCTTGGTGTAGCAATTTTAATGGCCAGTAGTGTAGTAATCTGCCTAGTGTCTTCATACGGGATTTCTGACTCCTGAGTTCTCTGTCTTCCCCTTCTTCCTTCAGCTAGCTGTATCTCCTATTATCTTTCACCTTATCCAGATGTTGAATTCCTCTTCTTCCTCGTCCTGTAACGTTTTTGAACTTCCTTGCGATGACGTCGTGTATAAGTAAAATTATATGGGATGAATGGTTGAGAGACCTCAAAGAGCAGTTTCAGCTGCCTAATTGGAAAGGCTTTCCCCTTCCTTCGCACCAGCAGCCACCCTTTCTTCGCGAAGTATGAGAGTTTTGCGTGTAAGTGACTGTAATCGGTATGTGAGAGTGTAGTCACCTTGCTGTAGATGATGAGGGAAGGGAGAAGGTGAAATACGTTGCCAGTAAATGGCCTGCTCCTCTCGAAGAGCATCAAAGGGGCCGCCCAGCTTAACGTTCCCATTCGACGGACGGATCACCCAGCAGTATCGCAAGCTCTCACTTTATGAGACACTGCAGAGAAGTTAGGATTTGAATCGAGGACATTTGGCTCAAAGACTAGTGATCAGGGACTCAACACAACTACCCCTCCTATTCCTTCTATCCTAAAGGCAAGGGGGAAAACGTCAACAGTGAGCGATGTACCTGGACGGTCACCCATCCGAGTACTGATCATGCTCGATGGTGCTTAATTCGGTCATCTGACGGGAACCGGCGTATCCACCTCGTTAAGGCCATTGACGTATGAGCCACTCGTGTCTAAGTATGTTTCCAATCCAGTTGGTCTTCCTCTGAATAACTGTACTCAGTACAGTTTTCTTCTTTTGTACCCTCCTTGGTACATCGTAGTTTGTTCAAAAATGACTCTGAGCACTATGGGACTTAACATCTGAGGTCATCAGTCCCCTAGAACTTAGAACTACTTAAACCAAACTAACCTAAGGACACCACACACATCCATACCCGAGGCAGGATTCGAACCTGCGACCGTAGCGGTCGCGCGGTTCCAGACTGAAGCGCCTAGAACCACTCGGCCACTCCGGCCCGCCATCGTACTTTGTAATTCAGTCTCTCTACTTTATCTTCTCAGGTCTTCTCCAGCACCACATTTCAAAACTTTCCAGTATTTTTTCTCTATTTTTCCCACAGTAAACGTCTGTGTTCCGTACAGTGTAATGCTTCACCAATTTCTTCCTTAATTTCAGACTCAACTTGCTCGTCAACAGGTAATAGCCCTCACTAAATGAGGCACTGCGAAGAAGTTTATTTGTTATGGTTTTAGGGCGGGAAACTGCTACGGTCATTAGCGCCCGGTCTGTGGCTTAGGAAAAGGTAAAAGAACCAAACTGGGAATCAGAGGCAATGGGAGCGAAACTCAAAAAAGTGGGGAACTAAAAAAAAGGGAAGCTTAGAAAACCACTATAGAAGGGGGGTTGTTTTTCACCAAAAAGAGCTTCAAATGACTGACGTCATCTCACTGATACTAATAAACTCGAAAACGCGATCGGCTGAGCACGTGTCATCTGCTAAAACGAAGGATATATCAGGCGACAGCTGTAGACGGGCGCGTATTGGAGTAAAATAGGGGCACTCAAGTAAACTGTGTCTCACCGTCCACAGTTGAGAGCAGTGGGGACAAAGCGGGGGAGGATCGCCACTTAAAAGATGTCGATGGATAAAAAGACAGTGCCCTATCCGGAGTCTAGTGAAAATTACCTCCTCCCGACGACGAGGTCGAGAGGAAGAGGTCCAAGCACAGGGAAGAGCTTTCACGTCCCGCAATTTATTTCTGGGAAGTGTAGACCAATGTGCGTGCCGTCAAAGAGCAACACGACGACATAAAACACTCTGTAGATCGGCGAAGGGAACCATGCGAACAGCTGGCTGAGGAAGAGAGACTGCAGCCTTGGCCGCTATATCGGCCGCCTCATTTCCACAGATACCAACGTGTCCTGGGATCCAGAGGAACGCCAGAGAGACGCCCCCCAAGTGGAGCAAGTGGTGGCAGTCCTAAATCCGGTGGACCAGAGGGTGGACAGGGTAGAGAGCTTGGAGACTGAGGAGAGAGCTGAGAGAATCTGAATATATAATATACTGTATCTGCTGATGACGACGGATGTATTGGACAGCCTGGAACGAAGAAGTATGGATTTGAGTCCTGGATATATGGCATTACCAATTTCATTTATGAAGTGGGCAGGGAACTGCATCAGACTCTCCAGTTGTCGATTGTCAACAGTTAGCATCACTCTTGATTTCTCATGTTGATTTCCGTGTCGTATTTCCTTCCAGTTTCGTGTGTCGTGGTTGTCTTTCATTTTTGGTGAGTACTACCAGGTCATCTACATACTTGATGCCGTTTATGAGCCGGGCCGGCCGGGGTGGCCGAGCGGTTCTGGGTGCTACAGTCTGGAACCGCGCGACCGCTACGGTCGCAGGTTCGAATCCTGCCTCGGGCATGGATGTGTGTGATGTCCTTAGGTTAGTTAGGTTTAAGTAGTTCTAAGTTCTAGGGGACTGATGACCTCAGCAGTTAAGTCCCATAGTGCTCAGAGCCATTTGAACCATTTTTTTTTTTTTTTTTGATGAGCCGGTCATCCTATCCCAAAATTTCCGCGTCCTTCCAACGCTTCCCTCGCCAGCCGTTATTCATATAGGTTGATGAAACTCGGCGATAGACAATATCCTGCTGGATGATAATCAGTACAGGACGCGTGGATCATATCGTATCAGAGATTACTCCATAAGTCGGGTTTCAGAGGTCAGTAGTTTCAATATCGCAGAGAAACTGTTCCACATGCGTAAACCGCCGCTCAGGATGACCACAAGTGTTTGACAGACAGATGTCATGCCGCCTCCGTGGAGCTATATGGGCCGATGGACGGTCTGCTGCGACTTAGATCGCCGCCGATTCGAATGTGGGGCGTTAGGAATTCGTTTCTACCAGGATTACGTGGAGATTAGTGCACTGAACTGGCTTCAGCCGCCAGTGACCGACTCGTGTTCCTTTGCAGACACTTTGACAGAGAGCTCAATGACTGTCATGGGGCTGTGAACATTGTCACTGGAACAATGGCGACGTGTAGTACGGTATTGTAATGCCGGGAGCCAAGGCTCAATACCGTAATCATAACCCGCTGGCACAACATTATGCCACACCACCCAGCATGGAGCCACAGAACGCCTGTCTGGCCATTAACCAACAAAGTTCCTTTAATCTACTAGCATGCTTCAGGACTGCAGCAATTGGCATATGTGACACCTCAGCGACCACTCAACAACAATCCCACCCCGGTGCAAATGAACACTAGCCAACCAGCCATGCTGGACATCGAATCAGTGAGTCATCGAATCAGTGTCTGCTGTAATTTGAGCTGCCGCCGTAACGCCACCATAGCACGACCGTCACACTGGTTGGTCCATCTGCTTGGGGGTCCAGCCACAGCATCGATGGGCAGAGAGTCGAAATGAGGCCCTTCCAGTCACCGAGCCACTGTACGTCCGCCAACACCAGACACTACCAGCTAGACATCGAGGTCGATTGTCACACCCCAGACAGCTATGCTTCCGACACTCGTCACAGCAAGGTATGGCCCCCAGTCACCTGGCCAGCTGACGTCGTCACCCTGGAATGCATGAACCACGAGGTCTCTCCGCTCCTGGGCAGCACTGGGCATAGCGTCTGTCGGCGGCGACTTAATGACTATGCGTTGGACACCGCGGTCCTCAAGTTCTTATCCACTATTCTTGACTTGCCTGAAGCGGGTACTAATCAACTGCAATAAACTACTGGCAAATAAATAAAGGTTTCACCTATCTTCAACTGCCCATGACTCATCATGCCCACCTACCTCTACCAAACAACACTCAAAATCCTACAGTGGAATGAATACTGCTCTGAGTTGTATGAAGATGACGCGAGCGTGAGAACGTGGTGTATGCCGCATGAAGTTATCGATTCCACGTCTCATGAAAGTCGTGTCCAGTCAGAAGGTGGGTGAGTTATGGCCTGGGATGTGTTTTCATGATCACAGTTAGCCCCATAGTCCAAGTGTTGCGATCAATGACAAGTGCACGTAATGTGGGCGTTCTGAAAGCATTTGCATCCCTTTCTGGCATTAGAGTGCCCCAGCAGGGATGCAGGATCTCACCGCTCTTTCAATGGGCCCAGGAGACTTGATGAGCACTCTGGTGCATTCGCGACCATGGCTTATCTCACCAGATCACGCGATCTTAAGCCAAACGCGCGTTAATGGGATGCTGTTGATGTTCATGCATGCTTGACATACCAAAAAGCAACTACACAAGAACAGTTGTGGGTAACACAATCCCACGGGCATAGATCAACTTCTTACCAGAACGATTCCATCACCTCATGGACTCCATGCCTCGACGTTTTACTACAACTCTGATAGCTCTTGGAGGAGCGATTCGCTATTACCATTACATCGAATGCCTTCCCTTGACTTTTGACCATTCAGTGTATACTTTCAGGGAGTCTGCCTCCGTAAATTAACGGTTGTACTTCGCCAGCGAATGTAAATGGTGTATAAAGAAACTGGAGAACTGCCACATTATTAAACGACGATAGACGCTGGTGCCCCCCATGAACCATGGACCTTGCCGTTGGTGGGGAGGCTTGCGTGCCTCAGCGATACAGATGGCCGTACCGTAGGTGCAACCACAACGGAGGGGTATCTGTTGAGAGGCCAGACAAACATGTGGTTCCTGAAGAGGGGCAGCAGCCTTTTCAGTAGTTGCAGGGGCAACAGTCTGGATGATTGACTGATCTGGCCTTGTAACATTAACCAAAACGGCCTTGCTGTGCTGGTACTGCGAACGGCTGAAAGCAAGGGGAAACTACAGCTGTAATTTTTCCCGAGGACATGCAGCTCTACTGTATGATTAAATGATGATGGCGTCCTCTTGGGTAAAATATTCCGGAGGTAAAATAGTCCCCCATTCGGATCTCCGGGCGGGGACTACTCAAGAGGACGTCGTTATCAGGAGAAAGAAAACTGGCGTTCTACGGATCGGAGCGTGGAATGTCAGATCACTTAATCGGGCAGGTAGGTTAGAAAATTTAAAAAGGGAGATGGATAGGTTAAAGTTAGATATAGTGGGAATTAGTGAAGTTCGGTGGCAGGAGGAACAAGACTTTTGGTCAGGTGATTACAGGGTTATAAATACAAAATCAAATAGGGGTAATGCAGGAGTAGGTTTAATAATGAATAAAAAAATAGGAGTGCGGGTTAGCTACTACAAACAGCATAGTGAACGCATTATTGTGGCCAAGATAGACACAAAGCCCATGCCTACTACAGTAGTACAAGTTTATATGCCAACTAGCTCTGCAGATGATGAAGAAATAGATGAAATGTATGACGAGATAAAAGAAATTATTCAGGTAGTGAAGGGAGACGAAAATTTAATAGTGATGGGTGACTGGAATTCGTCAGTAGGAAAAGGGAGAGAAGGAAACATAGTAGGTGAATATGGATTGGGGGGAAGGAATGAAAGAGGAAGCCGCCTTGTAGAATTTTGCACAGAGCATAACTTAATTATAGCTAACACTTGGTTCAAGAATCATGAAAGGAGGCTGTATACATGGAAGAAGCCTGGAGATACTGACAGGTTTCAGATAGATTACATAATGGTAAGACAGAGATTTAGGAACCAGGTATTAAATTGTAAGACATTTCCTGGGGCAGATGTAGATTCTGACCACAATCTATTGGTTATGAACTGCAGATTGAAATTGAAGAAACTGCAAAAAGGTGGGAATTTAAGGAGGTGGGACCTGGATAAACTGAAAGAACCAGAGGTTGTAGAGTGTTTCAGGGAGAGCATTAGGGAAAAATTGTCAGGAATGGGGGAAAGAAATACAGTAGAAGAAGAATGGGTAGCTCTGAGGGATGAAGTGGTGAAGGCAGCAGACGATCAAGTAGGTAAAAAGACGCGGGCTAATAGAAATCCTTGGGTAACAGAAGAAATATTGAATTTAATTGATGAAAGGAGAAAATATAAAAATGCAGTAAATGAAGCAGGCAAAAAGGAATATAAACGTCTCAAAAATGAAATCGACAGGAAGTGCAAAATGGCTAAGCAGGGATGGATAGAGGACAAATGTAAGGATGTAGAGGCTTGTCTCACTAGGGGTAAGATAGATACTGCCTACAGGAAAATTAAAGAGACCTTTGGAGAAAAGAGAACCACTTGCATGAATATCAAGAGCTCAGATGGCAACCCAGTTCTAAGCAAAGAAGGGAAAGCAGAAAGGTGGAAGGAGTATATAGAGGGTTTATACAAGGGCGATGTACTTGAGAACAATATTATGGAAATGGAAGAGGATGTAGATGAAGATGAAATGGGAGATAAGATACTGCGTGAAGAGTTTGACAGAGCACTGAAAGACCTGAGTCAAAACAAGGCCCCGGGAGTAGACAACATTCCATTAGAACTACTGATGGCCTCAGGAGAGCCAGTCATGACAAAACTCTACCATCTGGTGAGCACGATGTATGAGACAGGCGAAATACCCTCAGACTTTAAGAAGAATATAATAATTCCAATCCCAAAGAAAGCAGGTGTTGACAGATGTGAAAGTTACCGAACTATCAGTTTAATAAGTCACAGCTGCAAAATACTAACGCGAATTCTTTACAGACGAATGGAAAAACTGGTAGAAGCCGACCTCGGGGAAGATCAGTTTGGATTCCGTAGAAATGTTGGAACACGTGAGGCAATACTGACCTTACGACTTATATTGGAAGAAAGATTAAGAAAAGGCAAACCTACATTTCTAGCATTTGTAGACTTAGAGAAAGCTTTTGACAATGTTGACTGGAATACTCTCTTTCAAATTCTGAAGGTGGCCGGGGTAAAATACAGGGAGCGAAAGTCTATTTACAATTTGTACAGAAACCAGATGGCAGTTATAAGAGTCGAGGGACATGAAAGGGAAGCAGTGGTTGGGAAGGGAGTAAGACAGGGTTGTAGCCTCTCCCCGATGTTATTCAATTTGTATATTGAGCAAGCAGTAAAGGAAACAAAAGAAAAATTCGGAGTAGGTATTAAAATTCATGGGGAAGAAGTAAAAACTTTGAGGTTCGCCGATGACATTGTAATTCTGTCAGAGACAGCAAAGGACTTGGAAGAGCAGTTGAACGGAATGGACAGTGTCTTGAAAGGAGGGTATAAGATGAACATCAACAAAAGCAAAACGAGGATAATGGAATGTAGTCAAATTAGGTCGGGTGATGCTGAGGGAATTAGATTAGGAAATGAGACACTTAAAGTAGTAAAGGAGTTTTGCTATTTAGGGAGTAAAATAACCGATGATGGTCGAAGTAGAGAGGATATAAAATGTAGACTGGCAATGGCAAGGAAAGCGTTTCTCAAGAAGAGAAATTTGTTAACATCGAATATAGATTTAGGTGTCAGGAAGTCGTTTCTGAAAGTATTTGTATGGAGTGTAGCCATGTATGGAAGTGAGACATGGACGATAACTAGTTTGGACAAGAAGAGAATAGAAGCTTTCGAAATGTGGTGCTACAGAAGAATGCTGAAGATAAGGTGGGTAGATCACGTAACTAATGAGGAGGTATTGAATAGGATTGGGGAGAAGAGAAGTTTGTGGCACAACTTGACTAGAAGAAGGGATCGGTTGATAGGACATGTTCTGAGGCATCGAGGGATCACAAATTTAGCATTGGAGGGCAGCGTGGAGGGTAAAAATCGTAGAGGGAGACCAAGAGATCAATACACTAAGCAGATTCAGAAGGATGTAGGTTGCAGTAGGTACTGGGAGATGAAGAAGCTTGCACAGGATAGAGTAGCATGGAGAGCTGCATCAAACCAGTCTCAGGACTGAAGACCACAACAACAGACGCTGGTGAACTCCACAGTGCTGAGAGAGGAAACTGATACAGGGAAAGTCAAGACCATCGAAGACAAGAGTAGCGCCCGTGTAACAGTCGTCGATGTTCAGTAGTCAAAGTGGGTTGAATTTTTTAAATTTATTTATATTTAAAGGGGTTGGTCTTGTGTCTGAGACAGTTGAATTTCTTCATTAGAGACTGGAGGATAGGAAATTCGATGTCCTGGGGATGAAAAGCTCGTATATTCTTCTTCTTCTTTGGACCAATATTCAGCGAGCGGAGGATATTTCATGTATGGCTTTCATCCCCCTTCTCCCTCCCCCCTCCCCGTTTCAATCCCGAATGGTCCGCAGGAAGAACGAGTGGACTCCTGTAGTTTTCCCTTCAGGGTCTTCTCACAAGAGATATGTAGTATGAAGAAATATATTGGTTGACACTACTAGGAAGTAAGCTATCAGAATTTTAATAGTAAATCACACCGTGATACAAAAACGCCTCTCTCCTAGCGCCTGCAGCTAGAGCTGGATAAGCATCTCCGTGGCGCTTTCGCTCTTACCATATGAACCTATAACTAAACGCGCTGCCCTACTTTAAACCATCTCCATTTCCTCTATCATTTCTGTCAGTTACGGATCCGAGACTACCGAGCAATGTTCAAGGACTGCTTGAACGAGGGTTTTCTTAACTACCTTCTTGTTGTCGCCGAGCGGCTCTAGGCGTTTCAGTCTGGAACCGCGCTGCTGCTACGGTCGCAGGTTCGAATCCTGTCTCGGGCATGGATGTGTGTGATGTACTTAGGTTAGTTAGGTTTAAATAGTTCTAAGTCTAGGGGACTGATGACCTCAGATGTTATGTCCCATAGTGCTTAGAGCAAAGTGAGCCATTTTTTGAATTACCTTCTTCATGTGGTGACTAACTTCATGATGATTCTTCAACTTAATGCGTCTGCCATCAGCGTCACGTTACCTATTAATTTGTGTGGTCATTTCACTTTAAATACCTCTCTACGCCTCCTCAAGATTATTTAAAGGCCGTAACCGAATCCAGTATTCCCTATGCAATCACGTAATCATACAACAATGGGTCTTTCTGTCTGTTTATGTGCAATACATTAACTTTGTTGATATTGTGAGTGAGGTAGTAACCACTGCATCAAGCGTCTATCGTCAGCAACTTACCGTTTTCCTATAATTTTCTATAGTTGCCGCGCATCTGTATACAACAGCATTATCTACGACAATCCTCATGGAACTGTCGACATTATCAACGTAGACAAAAATACGGAAACACCGCGAGAAATGCATGCTGGAATATAAACACGCTGTTGTATTTACCAATGAACGTCACGTGTGCAATGTCCTCAGTAGGATGCAACTGTCAGCCTTGGTCAGAACAGTGGTTTGTGTAGTTGTGAGTGAATTATATCTGAGCTAAGTGAATTCGAATTTCGGTAGAGTGTTGGATGTTCGGTGTTTCAGAGATGGTTCAAATGGCTCTGAGCACTATGGGACTTAACATCTGAGGTCATCAGTCCCCTAGAACTTAGAACTACTTAAACCTAACTAACCTAAGGACACCACACACATCCATGCCCGAGGCAGGATTCGAATCTGCCACCGTAGCGGTTGCGCGGTTCCAGACTGAAGCGCCTAGAACCGCTCGTGCCACACCGGCCGGCGTTTGGTGTTTCATGTCGCACCGTGTCATTTATGCTGCATACAGGGAAAGTGAAAAAATATCATCCGCTGATCACAACGCAGTCGGAAGTGTGCGCCGAGTGATCGTGAGAGATGGTCATTTAAGAGGTTTGTGAAGGGGAAACAAAAAAGAAAAAAAAACTGCAGGACGACAGCTGCAAAGTCACTGCAGAACTGAATGTTGCACTCGCGAATTCTGTCAACACAAGAACAACACGAAGGGAGCTGTACAACCAGAGAACTGCAGGGCAAGCTGGAATTCCAAAACTACTTATCAGTGATGCCAATACCGATAATTCTAAAACTTGGTGCCGAAGTCATAAATCTGCACTATGGAGCAATGGAAGAAAGTAATTTTGTCGGATGTGTCTTGTTTCATACTGGTCGTAACTTCTGGCCGAGTTTACGTCCCAAGCGTGAAATATGGCGTGGTTTCGGTGATAATTAGTGTAGCCAGATACTGATAAATCATGGGCCCCATGATTGCTCGAAGGTCATATTACTGCCAAGGATTATGTTAGCATTTTGGCTGATCACGTAATCATATGGTACAATGTTTATTCCACGATGGTGCTGCTGAGTACCAAGATGAAAGGGCCCCTGTTGGCACATCTCGCATCGTCCAGCACGAGGGTGAATTGTCGCGTCTCCTCTGGGAACCACAGTCACTGAGCCTTTGTGATCTCTTTTGGAGATGATAGCGCGTGATCACTGTCCAGTTCATCATAGTTACTTGAACTTGGCACTATTTTGCAGGAAGAATGGTGTGAGGTTTTGAGAAAACCATGCTGGACCTGTATTTATCATACCGAGATGACCGAAAGCCTTTAGATGCCAATGGCTTTCCTGCACAGTATTTGGCATGGTAATGTGTTACGTTTTTGATTTTTCAGATTTTATGTAACGGTCCTCTACCACTCCTTTGGGATACGTCCGAAGTTACAGGGAATCAGTGATCATAAGGCCGTTGCAGCATCCCTGAATATGGAAGTAAATAGGAATATAAAAAAAAGGGAGGAAGGTTTATCTGTTTAGCAAGAGTAATAGGAGGCAGTTTTCAGACTACCTAACAGATCAAAACGAAAATTACTGTTCCGACACTGCCAATGTTGAGTGTTTATGGAAAAAGTTCAAGGCAATCGTAAAATGAATTTTAGACAGGTACTTGCCGAGTAAAACTGTGAGGTACGGAAAAAAACCCACCGTGCTTCAACAACAAAGTTAGGAAACTACTACGAAAGCAAAGATAGCTTCACTGCAAATTTAAACGCAGCCAAAACCTCTCAGACAAAGAGAAGTTAAACGATGTCAAAGTTAGCGTCAGGAGGACTATGCGTGAAGCGTTCAGTGAATTCGAAAGTAAAATTCTATGTACCGATTTGACAGAAAATCCTAGGAAGTTCTGGTCTTACGTTAAATCAGTAAGTGGATCGGAACAGCATATCCAGACACTCTGGGATGAAAATGGCATTGAAACAGAGGATGACACGCGTAAAGCTGAAATACTAAACACCTTTTTCCAAAGCCGTTTCACAGAGAAAGACCGCACTGCAGTTCCTTCTCTAAATCCTCGCACGAGCGAAAAAAGGCCGACATCGAAATAAGTGTCCCAGGAATAGAAAAGCAACTGAAATCACTCAACAGAGTAAAGTCCACTGGACCTGACGGGATACCAGTTCGATTCTACACAGAGTACGCGAAAGAACTTGCCCCGCCCCCCCCTTTCTAACAGCCGTGTACCGCAAGTCTCTAGAGGAACGGAAGGTTCCAGTTGATTGGAAAAGAGCACAGGTAGTTCCAGTTTTCAAGAAGGGTCGTCGAGCAGATGCGCAAAACTATAGGCTTATATCTCTGACATCGATCTGTTGTAGAATTTTAGAACATGTTTTTTGCTCACGTGTCATGTCATTTCTGGAAACCCAGAATCTACTCTGTAGGAATCAATATAGATTCCGGAAACAACGATCGTGAGAGACCCAACTCGCTTTATTTGTTATGAGACCCAGAAAATATTAGATACAGGTTCCCAGGTAGATGCCATTTTCCTTGACTTCCGGAAGGCGTTCGATACAGTTCCGCACTGTCGCCTGATAAACAAAGTAAGAGCCTACGTAATATCAGACCAACTGTGAGGCTGGATTAAAGAGTTTTTAGCAAACAGAACACAGCATGTTGTTCTCAATGGGGACAAAACGGGGGAGGATCGCCACCTAAAAGATGTCGATAGCGGAAAAGACAGTGCCCTATCTGGAGTCTAGTTAGAACTACCTCCTCCCGACGACGAGTTCGGTAGGAAAAGGTCCGAGAGAAGAGCTTTCAAGTCCCGCAATTTATTATTGGGAAGTGCATACCAATGTTCGTGCCATAAAAGAGCTGCACGTAGAAGATTTTACGACCAAGGAATGTCATAATACGCGATCACAAAACGTGTTCCAAAATTGTAGGACATATTGGCATAACATATTGGCGTCAACGAAATTGCATTGGGAAAATGACGCGATTGTCAGTCTAAGTTCCACGTATCCGCGCGGACGTATGAAAGACTAAACTATGAATTCGCTGAACCGAAAATTAAGAACGTAATGGAAGAAATACAGCGATATTAAAAGTAATGGATCTACAACGTAAGAAGCATATGTGGATCCCGGGACAAGTTTATACCTGACAACACAAATGGAAAACGAGACTGGTAGAATCTAGGTAAAGAGAATCAACAGCACACTTAGTGTCCGGATGGGGTGGTACCAGTCGTGGTGAGGACGAAGAAGAAGGAAGAAGAAACAGAATAAGAAGAAAAACAAGAAGAACAAAACAGTGGAGGAGCAGGAGAAGGAGGCGTAGGAGAGGCGAAACTGTAATATGAGCAAACGATATCTTTATAGTTATCATGCTGATAACCATCCAGTGTATGTGCCTGTTCCAACAGGTTGTGCTCTTCCGAGCTACTGCACTCATTAGCTGAACTGTATGGCGATGTAATCTCGAATGGCGTGAAATACAGACATTTGTTGTTAACATTTATGGCCTATCTGTTGCAGTACAACAGAATCGAGCGTACTGAAAAAAAAAATGAGCCATGTTGAATATTCGTAGAATGAATTGGCTCAGCCAAACTGGAGCAGTTTGAAATGACTGTGTTTGTTCGTACAGCAGTAATAGCAGCCAGCAGCTGCAGGATACGCAGCTGCAATGAATCACCGTTGGCTAGCCGAGCGGTGTAAGTGTGCGATTCAATCACGGATGTGTGTTACGACAGGCCCAACGAGAATTGTGATTTACTCGCGCCTGCCTGCAGTTGGCTTCCTGGCGCCGCACAACATTAATTCCCAGTTCCCCTATCTCTCCCTGCGCCACAGAGCTCAACCTGTGATTCATTTATAATGAAACTTAAATGTAACTAATCAACGCATCTTACATATTAATGGAAGATAATTGTTAGTAATGGTTTTACTGTGGCAGTCATCCGTAATAAAGCGTACTGCAAATAATGGCAATATTCAGGGATCGTATTCTTCATACAAGAACGAGAACTAAAGTTTGGTACAGAAATGTGTACATTTTCCGTTATGAGGTTTGGCAGCTATGTGAAGTGTGTGTGCCTTAAACGGCAATTGACGTCTTCTGAATGTATGACAGTGACACATTCGTTTTGCATTGAAACAATGCTAAAATAAGTCTTCACTGCGAAGACCGGTATGATGCAGTTCTCAAGCTAATGTTTCCTACGTAAGTCTCTTCATCTCTGCAAAACTGCCGTGACCTGCAGCAACATGAAACGGTTCACAGTTGCCAGGCCTCGGCATACTTGGGCAAGTTTTACTTCTTACGCTTCCCTACATGAGCAAAGTAATTGCTCCTTGATATCTCCGGAAATGTGCTATCAACGTATCCGTTTTTTTTACTCTGCTTGTGCCGTGAGGCTCTTTTCTTCCAAATTCAACTCAGTACCTCATCCTAAATTACTCAATTTGCCCACCTGATCTTCAAAATATTTCTGAGGCATCAGATTCCAAAACCTTCCATCTGAGACTTGCCTGGATTACTTGCCACCTCATTTTTCACTTCCATATAAGGCTATCCTTCAGCTAAGTACTTTCAGAAAAGAGCTCCTAACACTTAATATTTGTTCCTCAAAATTTTTTGGAGTTTTTCTTGTTATTACTACACTCTAAGACAAAAAAAGCGTCTCACCACGAATACTCGATTGGGACGGAAATCAGAAAATATGTGCAGACAAACACTACAATTTCAGAAAAATTGGATGATTTATTATAGAGAAAGACCTTCACAAATTCACGGAGTTTTTGGTCCACCTCTGCCTCTTATGCAAGCAGTTATTGACTGATAGAGTTGTTTGTTGTCCCCCTGAAGGATATTGTGCCATATTGTGTCCAACTGGCGCGTTAGATCGTCAGGATCCCGAGATGATTGGAGGGCACTGCCTGCCCATAATGCTTGAAGCATTCTCAATTTGGGAGAGATCCGGCGACTTGCTGCCCACAGCAGGTTTTGGTAAGCACGAAGACAAGCAATACAAACTCTCGCCATGTGCAAGTGGGTATTATTTTGCTGAAATGTAATCCCTGGATAGCTTGTCCTGGAGGGCAACGAAACGGGGCGTAGAATATCGTCGACTTAGCTCTGTACTGTAAGGGTGCCATGGATGATAATCGAAGGGATCTTGCTATGAAATGAAATGTCACCCCAGGCCATTACCACTGGTTGTTGGGCTGTATGACTGGCAACAGTCAGGTTGGCATCAGACCACAGTCTGGGGCGCATCCAGACACGTCTTTGCTGGTCACCGGGGATCTTTTCGAAGCGGGACTCATCACTGAAAACAGTTCTACTCCATCAATGAGATTCCAGGCCTAAGATGTTTCCGAGATGCCCGGGACAGAGGTGGGATACAAACCTGTAATCTGCCACGCGGTCCGACAACCGGGAGTTATTTTGTTGTGTTAAGAGCGACGTGTTTAGTTCCATCTGCAAGGAAGTGCTGGTGCGATACTCAGTAAGCTACAACGCCTTTCGCCAAAACAGAAACGAAGGTTTTGGAGCGGAAGGGGAGGAAAAAAAGTCAAGCTCTTAGCTGCATATAGTCTCAGCTTAAGCAGTTATGTAGACAGAACTGCAATGCCTTACGAGTATGACCAAGGTGGCCTCAGTAGCCTTAGAGTGTCATTTATTTAGCTCGTCATTAATGTCGAATACTTTGTTCGTATTGGCAGCAATTTATCCTGAGTTGCTACTTCAATTGTGCTTTATAATATACTAATATTCGGTCTTTTGCAACCACCACACTACGCTATAAACAGGCACGGCAGTCTTATGACATAACAACAAAAGAAAGGGAATATTCACTCAACAGTAAGAATATTTCATACAGAAGGCCACAAATAAATATAAAAATAAAGGGTGTTTAAGAAAGAATGTCCTGAGAAAAACATACTACAAACATGGGATAAATTTCAAAATACAAGATCTTAAAGTTTTAGCTATGCTATTGCAAATGTTCTGCGTGTCCATTAGCAGCAGCACGAACAACATCTAGACGATAGCTAAATTCGTCATTAACTTTAGACAATGTGTCTGCTTTTACAGAAGTTATGGCAACTGTTATTTTGTTGTTCTATGGCACGAGGTAAAGGGGAGATAAACTTTTTTTCACATGTCTCCACAACAAGAACTCGCATGGGGTCATGTCTGGTGATCTTGGAGGCCAAGAGTGCAGGGCCGTGTCTCGGGTTCCGTGCGTCCTATCCAGCGCTGAGGCAGAGTGTCATTGAGAAACTGACGTATATTATTATGCCAGTGTGGTGAATCTTCATCCTATTGGGAAATGAAGTCATCGGAATCCTCCTGAAGGTGTGGAAAAAGTCAATTCTACAGCATTTGAATATCGCTCATGCCAATCCCTGTGTTTTGGTCGAGGCAGACGGGAATGCACATTTTTTTCCCCTTTACTTAATAATATACAAAAAGTGAAGAACAGAATGACAGCTGCCATAACTTCTGTAAAAACAGATACATTGAGTAAAGTTTATGACGAATTTAGCTTTGGTATATATGTTGTTCGTACTGTTGTTTCTGGTGGACACGCAGAGCGTTTGTAATACCATAGCTAAAACTTTAAGATTATGTGAGCATTTTGCAATTGACACCATGTTTGTAGTAAGTTTTTATCAATAAATATGGAGTTTTGAAATCAGGTCATTCTTTTTGAGACACCCTGTGTACTAAATGATAAAAGATCAATAGCAGAAGGGCAGTATTCTCACCACACACACACACACACACACACACACACACACACACACAGTGACCCACCTGGCGCACTCCTTCCAGCCCTACCACAATATGTCTTCCTACTATCAATCTCGAAAGCTCCCATGAACCTTTAGTCAGCCGTACAGATTGAGGGCAAGACCATGTGCAGAATGTAACAGGATAGGTTGTCTGCAGCGATATGTTTAAATGCCACTATCAAATGGTTCAGATGACTCTGAGCACTATGGGACTTAACATCTGAGGTCATCAGTCCCCTAGAACTACTTAAACCTAACTAACCTAAGAACATCATACATATCCGTGCCCGAGGCAGAACTCGAACCTGCGACCGTAGCGGCAGCGCGGTTCCGGACTGAAGTGCCTAGAACTGCTCGGCCACAATGTCAGTATCAATTGGAAATCCGTACTATGAGCATTTAGTAGATACAGAAGGACACATGGATACACAAGACGGACATAAAAATGCCTGCAAGTGTAGTAAACATAAACCACATATCTGTAAACAGTTAGATAATTTAAATGAACTGCCAGGAATCACTGCAGATCTATCAAATTACACACAGTCAAACCATCAAATTATGCAAAGTTAAATAAGTTTTTTATGTTATAGTCACTGATATAGCCAAAATCGTAGAGGGAGACCAAGAGATGAGTACACTAAGCAGATTCAGAAGGATGTAGGCTGCAGTAGGTACTGGGAGATGAAGAAGCTTGCACAGGATAGAGTAGCATGGAGAACTGCATGAAACCAGTCTCAGGGCTGAAGACCACAACAACAACAACAACAACAGCCACTGAAGATACCTAGCATGAGAGGTTGCAACATTTCTGGTAGAAAGAAATAAAATATTCACACATAAAAGACACAATTTTGTTTTTGTCCATATTATGAAGCATAAATGTCGATAACGTCAGTCTGGAACAGAAATTACGCCACCATCAGCGTAAAACGCTTTAGAATGGCCAAAGAGATTTGAATCGAGTTCTTACAAGCGTTTTACCACTGCCAGAGGTACACTGTTCTGCTGACCTAATCTGAAGTACATGTACCACTTGAGTAACGCGATAATCGCTTGTTTCGCGGCACAGAAAGGAAATAGCTCGTTTCCTCCGACCGGCAACCAAAGAAAATCCAGTAAAAGGGCTGAGCAAGAAGAGGGACGGGCCAGGCCGCTGTGTGGCCGGAAGCGACAGACACACGGCCGCTGCTGGGGGACCGATGTAGGGCAAGGGGAGGGGGGGTAAGGAGGTGGGGGGGGGCAGGAAGAAGGGGGGGGGCGGGATGCACAGGGATCGATGGCGCCGTGCAAGGGAAATCCTGGCAGCGAGAAAACATCGCAAAAATAAACATTTACCGAACACAGTGGAGCTCTGGTGCAAGCCCGCCGAAGCGGATGAAAAATAAAACAGCGGAAGGCGACGGTGTGGGAGGGGTTTCGAATTCAATACGCGGCTGCGGCAAACAGGAGACGCCAGGGCAGCCTGGGAAGCGAGCAGCGTCGCCCGGAGGATCCCCAGCAGTCGCGGGGGCGGCGACCGGCGACCAACAGCGGGGGCTGACCTCCCCCAGGCCGCCCGGTTACCCGGTTAAAGCGGCTTTGGCACTGTAGTCGTCCCGTTGTTTGCAATAAGGAACTGATGCCTAGCCGAGGAGCAAACAGCTGGACGAGCTTACGTAGAAAGAACAAAAAGCTAAAGGTAGGCAAATGGAGACGAGGGTTTAGCGTGTCGTCGACGACCATGACATGAGATATAGTGTCCCTTTTGAAATGTTCAAGCCGATATATCTGAAGTAAATAATAAAAGGGCTCTGAATAATATTATATGGACATAAACTACAAATTACGAAAATGTATTAAATTAGCTTCAAAGATCGATTGCAATGTAATAAAAAGACATTACATTAGATGAGATCGTAGTGCATAACGTTCGCGAAACAATAATGTTATAATAATAATAATAATAATAATAATAATGTCCTTAAATATAAGAGAAAAAAGATGTTTAAAATCACTTCGAGTCAGATCATATCTTCTGCTGTATGTAAGGTACGCTTGCTATTGTAAAGCGGTAGCTTTTGTTCTATTTGTTCTCGTTCGTAGCGAATAATTCAAGTCTTATTCTGTGCTTAGCGGAAATATATTTACTAAAAGTGAGTGCATTGTGTTACTTAAAGAACCCAAGCAAACAATTCTTCATCAATTACTCTAATGGCCATTAAAATTGCTACACCAAGAACAAATGCAGATGATAAACGGGTATTCATTAGACAAATGTATTATACTAGAACTGATATGTGACTACATTTTCACGCAATTTGGGTGCATAGATCCAGAGGAATCAGTACCCAGAACAACCACCTGTGGCCGTAATAACGGCCTTGATACGCCTGGGAATTGAGTCAAACAGAGTTTGGATGGCGTGTACAGGTACAGCTGCCCATGCAGCTTCATCACCATACTACAGTTCATCAAGAGTAGTGACTGGCGTATTGTGACGAGCCAGTTGCTCGGCCACCATTGACCAGACGTTTTCAGTTGGTGATAGATCTGGAGAATGTGCTGGCCAGGGCAGCAGTCGAACATGTTATGTATCCAGAAAGGCCCGTACAGGACCTGCAAAATACGGTCGTGCATTATCCTTCTGAAACGAAGGATTTCTCAGGGATCGAATGAAGGGTAGAGCCACGGCTCGTAACACACCTGAAATGTAACGTCCATTGTTCAAAGTGCCGTCAATAAGAACAAGAGGTGACGGAGACGTGTAACCAATGGCACCCCATACCATCACGCCGGGTAATACGCCAGTATGGCGATGACGAATACACGCTTCCAATGTGCGTTCACCCCGATGTCACCAAACACGGATGCGACCATGATGATGCTGTAAACAGAACTTGGATTCATCCGAAAAAATGACTTTTCGCCATTCGTGTACCCAGGTTCGTCGTTGAGTACACCATCGCAGGCGCTCCTGTCTGTGATGCAGCATCCAGGGTAACCGCAGCCATGGTCTCCGAGCTGATAGTCCATGCTGATGCAAACGTCGTCGAACTGTTCGTGCAGATGGTTGTTGTCTTGGGAACGTCCCCATCTGTTGACTCAGGGATCGAGACGTGGCTGCACGATCCGTTACAGTCATGCGGATAAGATGCCTTTCATCTCGACTGCTAGTGATATCAGGCCGTTGGGATCCAGCCCGGTGTTCCGTATTACCCTCCTGAATCCACAGATTCCATATTCTGCTAACAGTCATTGGATCTCGACCAACGCGAGTAGCAATGTCGCTATACGATAAACCACTATCGCGATAGTCTACAATCCGACCTTTATCAAAGTCGGAAACGTGTTGGTACGCATTTCTCCTCCTTCCACGAGGCATTACAACAACGTTTCACCAGGCAACGCCGGTCAACTGCTGTTTGTGTATGAGATATCGGTTGGAAACTTTCCTCATGTGAGCACGTTGTAGGTGTCGCCACCGGCGCCAACCTTGTGAGAATGCTCTGAAAAGCTAATCATTTGCATATTACAGCATCTTCTTCCTGTCGGTTAAATTTCGAGTCTGTAGCACGTCATCTTCTTGGTGTAGCAATTTTAATGGCCAGTAGTGTAATAACTGCAAGAAGTCATTTAGCATTTTTTCAGTCAATATATATATATGCTCGTGGTCGTGCGGTAGCGTTCTCGCTTCCCACGCCCGGGTTCCCGGGGTCGATTCCCGGCGGGATCAGGGATTTTCTCTGCCTCATGATGACTGGGTGTTGTGTGCTGTCCTTAGATTAGTTAGGTTTAAGTAGTTCTAAGTTCTCGGGGACTGATGACCATAGATGTTAAGTCCCATAGTGCTCAGAGCCATTTGAACCATTTGGGTAATTCCTTCTCGGTGTTGCATTTTTCACAAACAGCAGTGTATTTATTTTTCTTCTACGATGTCTTCGTGAGTTGACTTCCCACTGTCTTCCGTAACTGTGGAAGCTACAAGATTATCAGTGCGCCAACAGGTTGCGTTGCCTATCCGCAATTATATGGATCTCGTGTTTCTTTTTTATGTCACCTCTTCAGAAGGCCCCAGATTTATACTAATGGTCCTCTTTCCTTTCAAGGCCTCTCATCTGGTTTCTTGTTTCTGCCTTCTTTGCTTTATCAGGTCTTCAACTGACTTTTCAGCTGCAGAGACTGCTGCAAATCTATGTTTCTCAAGTGATCTTGAGTGAAATTTCCTATATTAGAGCCCATTCTCTCTAATACCTTCATTCTCACTGCGTTGCTATGATCAAAAGCAAGAGCTGAATCATAAGTTGCAATTCTGACAACTACAGAACTATAGCAGATGAAAATTTGGCGAAACATGAATTGCTTCATCATAAACAAAGCAGCTGGTCTGTTATTTTTTCTAAAATGTGCAACAGAGTCAGACATTATCTATAAAACCAAAGAGTATACGTCACAGACTTCTAGATCTACCACGTTCAAGTTTGCTTGAAAGTGATCCACAGAATCGTTATTCACCGGGCCAGTATTGAAGAGTTCCTTCAAAAAGTGGGTTTGGTAGGAAGGTCACGTCACATATTTAATCATTTTTCAGGAACTTAGGGTACGATTTCATCACTGGAACTCTGAGAACTTATTGTCCATGAGTTCTACTAATAAATAAAAATTAAACCGAAAATTAAAACTTCCGGTCAATTTCATGAACGTTTCCCCTTGAAGTAAAGCACATCTGCACATAATTTGATTAAGGTCTTTCAGATGCTCTATGGTCTAATATTTTCCATTTTCATTGTTGTAGTATAACATTTATGTGTTAGCACCATCAGATTTTTTCCTAGTTGTAGACTCTGTCGCTTGTTCCAGTTCCAGAAGCCGGCCGGAGTGGCAGTGCGGTTCTAGGCGCTACAGTCTGGAGCCGAGCGAACGCTACGGTCGCAGGTTCGAATCCTGCGTCGGGCATGGATGTGTGTGATGTCCGTAGGTTAGTTAGGTTTAATCAGTTCTAAGTTCTAGGCGACTGATGACCTTAGAAGTTAAGTCGCATAGTGCTCAGAGCCATTTGAGCCAGCCAGTTCCAGAAGTCTAGCCAGATCGCCATGTCCGTCTAGTGTCTCTTCCGCCTATTAGTTTTTATTTCTGAGCCCTTACCCGTAAGTTACTGGGTGGTACACCTCCGATGTAGTCCTTCTATTACAGTATTGGTTTTATATTTAGATGTTTTATATCTTTAGTTGTGCAATCTGACCTGGTGAGGTTGAGTGGATGTGGGGGCGGGGGATGAACGCTTAAGACTGTCAAACTTTATCAGAATATTTCCAAAAGTTATGGGAAACTATATAAAATCTTAGACGCAAACTTTGTAATTAATGCTCATAAACTCGAAGGAAGGAAGATTAAGGTTAAACGTTCCGTAGACATTGTGGTCGTAAGAAAGGAAGCGCCTGTTCGGTTTCTGGAAGGATGGGGAAGAAAATACGCAGGACGTCTCGGCAATTTCCTTAAGTAACTGAGGGAAATCTCGGAAATCGTTTATCCGTACGACAGTTCGAGGAAATGAGCGAAACGGCGTGAGTGAGTCAACCGCTATAAAGTGATATTAGTTAGTGATAGTGTACGTTACTTTTACATATTAGACGGTATTTTTCACTATAATCTTCTTGTCATTCTAAAACGCGGTAACGGGACGGAAAATAATCTTACAGGTCTACTCTTTGCGCATCGACTCACAGACAGCATGAATTTCTTACATGGAAAGTGATTCCATTTTATTTATGTGGGCTTTTACGGCCTATTCAAGGATAACGGAATAGAGTGATGTTTGATTTTTTAGTTCGTCATAAAGGCTTGAGTTATAATAGTGTAATGGGACATGCACTTTTTCAGATATAGTTGACATAGCTACAAAACTTCGTATGAAACAGTAGCTGGCATTAAATCTTTCTCTGCATCTTATTTCTTATGAGATTAAGGTCGTGTACACTTAATATAATGCGGAATAATTCCATGCGAGATTTTATATTTGTAGAAAGAAACAAGTGCAACAACATGTGAAGCTTTTTACGTTCGCCCAACATGATAAGATGTCTCACTTCTTTTTTTTTTTTTGTCCAGTTTTCTTTTCACGTCTGCGACGTACTATCTCATTTATCACTGGCGGAGATCTTTTAATTTTTATAACAGCTTCGCTAACGACCCGACTCTTTGCTTCTCGCTGCGTAATTACTTCGCGTACATAGAAAGACGCGGGGAACATTAACCTTTCCTGAACTCAAGCAAAGCAGTGGGTTCGTTGGCAGCGACGAAACTATTGTGCAGCTAGGGTCGCTGGCGTGCGGCAGTCTCAAACAGGGTTTGAGTTGTCTTCTGTACACACTTGTGTGGAACGTAACACAATGTAAATTACTTTACAGAACTCGTTGTAAGATGCCCCAGCCTAACAGTAATTTCCTTCTCCTTTTTGAGTTAGTTCGCTCTTTCAGTTAGTTGTCGCTTCACCTTCTGCGTGGAGTCTATTTGATTCAAAACTCTAATTCATATTTTGTTTTCTTCTAGACGAGTACCCGGTGTGGCCGGGGGATGTAATTATCCCAATCTTCTATTAATTCTTCTCCTACTTTCACCTCTGTCTGTCGATCTCCGCCGCCTCCCTCTCTACATCCCCCTGTCTTTGGCAATCTGCTCCTTCCACTTGTGTCCATCTCCTACTCCCCCTCTCTTGTTCAATGTCTTCCTCCCTCTCTCTCTATGCATCTTCTCCTCCTCCCTCTTTCTGACCAAATTCCCCTCTTCCCTTTCTCTGTCCATTTCTACCTCCTCTTTTGTCTGTTCACCTCCTCTCCCCCTATCTCTTACCTATCTCTTCCTCCCTCTACCTCTATCCATCTCCTCCTCTACCCTCTCTCTGCCCATTTTCCTCTCCCCTATCTTCATCAAACTCCTCCGTCTCCTGTCTGTGCCCACCTCCTCTTTCCCCCTTGTTGTCTGTCCACCCTTCATTCTCTCTCCACGTTATCACACTCGTCCTAGGTGGCTCGTGGTTCTTGCCTCTACAATATTTTTTTCCACATTGAAATTAATATGTGTATCAAATTTGACTGAAATCATTCCAGAGGTTTAGGATGAGCATTTTTCACGTGTCTTTTCCCGCATGTACATGTCAAATATATTTCACAGGTATTTAACATAATTCACACGTATTTCACCTGTAGGTCCAGCGAATTTCGCCCTACAGTTTCATTTTCATGCAGCTCATTGTTTATGACGTCTTATATCCTGAACTACGTGTTGTACAATTATGTAATTGCCCAGGTATATCCAGTGTTATATGTGCGTACTGTCTGTGAAATGTGTTGTGAATAGAGTTGATAGTAAAGTAGTATAAATTAAAACGTCATGCAAGATGCGACAGTTTCTCACGAATCGCAGTGTTTATGACGTGATATCTTCTGCACTATATGTCGTACAATAATATATTTTTGTAGGTACATCCAGTGGCAGATATGTGTACTGTCTGCGAAAAGTGTTGTGAATAGACTTAGTATCAACGAAGTAATAAATTTAAACTTGTTGCGTGATGCGTCACTTTTTCACGCATCTCAGTGTTTGTGACGGTATGTGTATTTGACCATTTATTGCAGAGAAATGTGAGCTGTTGTTAATACTTTAATATGTCTGTTATGTTTCATTTCATATTATTATTACAGTATCTGAAGTTGGTTGTCGGAAAAGATGTTATCGTTAAGGACAATCTATGCAGTCTAGGCGATAACATTTATGGAAGCCAGTAACATCGCAACTCAGTATCTGGAATTCGTTTTTTCTACAGCGCGATTATTCAAATGAAAAGCCATTGTGGTTACAGCAGTGTATTGTATCATGGCAGGGAGGTTGCTAGGTGGTACCAACATTGATGAGCTGCCCATCCGAAATGCTAATGATGGGCAGAATCGACATCTTCAAGGATTAGAAAGCTCTCTTCTGAGACCAAAAGGAGAAGAACTCACATATGTGAACCGATAACTTCTATGACTACAATCTAGCTGGTACGTGCACCGTACTGGTCTACGCTTATACACTCCTGGAAATTGAAATAAGAACACCGTGAATTCATTGTCCCAGGAAGGGCAAACTTTATTGACACATTCCTGGGGTCAGATACATCACATGATCACACTGACAGAACCACAGGCACATAGACACAGGCAACAGAGCATGCACAATGTCGGCACTAGTACAGTGTATATCCACCTTTCGCAGCAATGCAGGCTGCTATTCTCCCATGGAGACGATCGTAGAGATGCTGGATGTAGTCCTGTGGAACGGCTTGCCACGCCATTTCCACCTGGCGCCTCAGTTGGACCAGCGTTCGTGCTGGACGTGCAGTCCGCGTGAGACGACGCTTCATCCAGTCCCAAACATGCTCAATGGGGGACAGATCCGGAGATCTTGCTGGCCAGGGTAGTTGACTTACACCTTCTAGAGCACGTTGGGTGGCACGGGATACATGCGGACGTGCATTGTCCTGTTGGAACAGCAAATTCCCTTGCCGGTCTAGGAATGGTAGAACGATGGGTTCGATGACGGTTTGGATGTACCGTGCACTATTCAGTGTCCCCTCGACGATCACCAGTGGTGTACGGCCAGTGTAGGAGATCGCTCCCCACACCATGATGCCGGGTGTTGGCCCTGTGTGTCTCGGTCGTATGCAGTCCTGATTGTGGCGCTCACCTGCACGGCGCCAAACACGCATACGACCATCATTGGCACCAAGGCAGAAGCGACTCTCATCGCTGAAGACGACACGTCTCCATTCGTCCCTCCATTCACGCCTGTCGCGACACCACTGGAGGCGGGCTGCACGATGTTGGGGCGTGAGCGGAAGACGGCCTAACGGTGTGCGGGACCGTAGCCCAGCTTCATGGAGACGGTTGCGAATGGTCCTCGCCGATACCCCAGGAGCAACAGTGTCCCTAATTTGCTGGGAAGTGGCGGTGCGGTCCCCTACGGCACTGCGTAGGATCCTACGGTCTTGGCGTGCATCCGTGCGTCGCTGCGGTCCGGTCCCAGGTGGACGGGCACGTGCACCTTCCGCCGACCACTGGCGACAACATCGATGTACTGTGGAGACCTCACGCCCCACGTGTTGAGCAATTCGGCGGTACGTCCACCCGGCCTCCCGCATGCCCACTATACGCCCTCGCTCAAAGTCCGTCAACTGCACATACGGTTCACGTCCACGCTGTCGCGGCATGCTACCAGTGTTAAAGACTGCGATGGAGCTCCGTATGCCACGGCAAACTGGCTGACACTGACGGCGGCGGTGCACAAATGCTGCGCAGCTAGCGCCATTCGACGGCCAACACCGCGGTTCCTGGTGTGTCCGCTGTGCCGTGCGTGTGATCATTGCTTGTACAGCCCTCTCGCAGTGTCCGGAGCAAGTATGGTGGGTCTGACACACCGGTGTCAATGTGTTCTTTTTTCCATTTCCAGGAGTGTATGTACACACCGAAAATGGTTTTGACGAGCGTGACAGAGGGCACTTGCAAGTGTTAATTTTGTTTACACTATAAAACGTACAAATTTTTGGTTGTCTATTCGGCTAAATGCCTAGGGACTGCAATAACGAACAACTTAAACTGGAACCATCGCACAGAAAACTATGTCGGTCGGCTGAAGCGAAGACTACGTTTTATTGGAAGAACACTTGGAAGACGAAACAGGTCAGCCAAAGAGACTGCCTACACTACGCTTGTCCGTCCTCTGCGAGAGTACTGCTGTGCGGCATGGGATCTTACAAGATAGCATTGACGGAGAACATCGAAAAAGTTCAGAGAATGACAGCTCGTTTTGTACTATCACGAAACAGCGGAGAGAGTGTTACGGATATGATACGCGAGTTGGGGTGGCAATCATTAAAACAAAGACTTTTTCGTTGCGGCGATATCTGTTCACGGAATTGAACCTGCAGCTTTTTCCTCCGAATGTGTTGACTGACTCACAGATGCGGAGAAACAGTCTTCGTGATAAAGGAAAGGAAAGATGTAGCTGTCCGCTTTCCCCATGTGCTATTCGAGAGTGGAACGGCCAAGAACAGTCTGAAAGCGGTACGATAAACACTCTGCCAAGCATTTAAGTGTGATTTGCTGATTATTAATGTAGATGCACATGCAGATGGACAATGTATTAGGGTTTCTTCCCATTCCATTCGCAAATGTTGCGTGGAAGAATGTTTAAATGAGCTAGTGCACGCTGTGATTCGCCTAAGCTTGTCATAGCAGTGCTTACGGTAAATTTACGGGGGGAGATTTAGCATATTCCTAGATTATTCATTCAATACTGGTTCTCGAAATTTTGTAAGTAGGATTTCGCGGGACGAGTGTGACATATGTATTCCGGATAGGCCAGCGCATTGAGGCGCATGATCCAGCGACGCGGGAACGTCTCGCAGGTTAACGATGCGGCCAACCTGGACGTCATTTTCCACATCCATTTACGGAAATACAGGGCTGGCTGCCACGTGCAGCCTCAGCTACGCATTGCGAAAAAATTTTGAAGAACGTTGTCATATTTGACAATGCGATATACACTAGTCACAAATAGAAGGGGTACACCCGTTCCTCCCTGGGGCGAAGATTGGGAGGGTGGGGGAGCTGGCATTGGCTTCAAAATGCGTTTTGGAGTGAGCACTCCACCGCAATAATAGCCTATGCACAGGAATGGTTCTCCGCGAAAACAGAAGCACCACATCAGTCCTAACCCGGCTATGAGTGGATACAGCGCACCGGCATGGGTGAGTGGCGTTGAAGCTGAAACTTCCCCTTAGAAAAATTATACAAGACTGTGCTTAAACTGACACATAATATTTTTAGGGCAACGCAATCTGACTTTCAATAATCCCTACAAAAGAATGGCCCTGGCTAACATTAACCTATACCTTTCACAAATCACTTACCTCACAAAAGTCTTCGTTACTCGAACTATTGCAATACGGCGAGCGCCACTACTGCCAGCTAAATAAAAGATTCAGACTACTGAAGGCACTAACTGCTGATAGGCATAGTTAGCAAATGAAAGATTTTGATAGAGAACAAACAATGTATTTACCTTAATAGTGTTCAAAAGTCATAATATATATAGCAGTTCATGACATCCATTCTTACAAATGTACTGTTTCTGATGGACACGCGTCCAGATCATCCGCTCTCAAAAATCCGCCATCTGACTTCCCACATCCACCACTGCTGGCGGCTCACCTCCAATTGTGCAACGCTACGCACTGTTAACAGCCAACTGCCCAACACTACAATAGCGACTATTACAACAATGCCACCCAGCCACAGACTGCACACAGCACAGCCAGTGATTTTCATACAGAGCGCTACGTGGCGTTACCAATATAAAAACCTAAACAGCCTACTTACAAAGCTTACCTTCAGACCTGCCAAGTCTCCTATGCATCCAGCGAACTTGTAGGTATTCGCGCTGCCCTCCTTTTTACACGTTCAAAATCCGCTGTTAATCTGTTTAGTACCGATACGGCTCAGTCGAGCCATTTTTAGGATGTATACGATATTGCAATGCCTGCGTTTTCCTGAATCACGATGCAAAGTTCCATCGTATTTATCCCCAGACACCGCATGCTTGACATATGGAAGTTTGAGACTAATGAACAGATAGCCAATTGGAAGCCGGCACGGTAGCTCAGCGTGTTCGGTCAGAGGGTTAGCTACGCTCTGTAATAAAATAACTCAGTTAATGGATCAACGATGAACATGAACGAACGTCATGGGACGTCCGCCCCGAACAAATAGAACGAACGATAACAAACAAAATGAGATAAAAAAAATTTTCAGTGTCGTCATTCCATTCAACAGCTGATCGTTGTCCATATTCGCAATTACGAATACTAATGGTTCAAATGGCTCTGAGCACTATGGGACTTAACATCTGAGGTCATCAGTCCCCTAGAACTTTGAACTACTTAAACCTAACTAACCTAAGGACATCACACACATCAATGCCCGAGGCAGGATTCGAACCTGCGACCGTAGTGGTTGCGCGGTTCCGGACTGAAGCGGCTTGAATCGCTCGGCCACCGCGGCCGGCAATTACGAATACAGTCAGTGTATTTTTAGGACGGGTTGCACTGGTGATTTGCAAGTTTTATCTGTCGTCGACTGACACCGCTTTGCCAGCATCGTACCCGGACGTTTATCTAGAGTGCCTACGTCTGTAATGTGGCATTTCACGTCATTTGCGGCGCCTTTCGGAAAGAACTAGATGACGTAAAGACATATCCATTACTGAAAATATATTTTCGGTTACTTAATCATTAAAATAAATGTTTAAGCCGTGTGGCTAGGGCCTCCCATCGGGTAGACCGTTCGCCTGGTGCAAGTCTTTCGAGTTGACGCCACTTCGGCGACTTGCGTGTCGATGGGGATGAAAAGACGATGATAAGGACAACACAACACCCTGTCCCTGTGCGGAGAAAATCTCCTCCCCCAACCGGGAAACGAACCCGGGCCTTTTTTTGTCTCATTTTGTTCGTTTTCGTTCATTGTATCTGCTCGGTGCGGACGTCGCAAGACACCAGTTTCAGTTAGTCGTTGATCCATTAACTCAGTTTTTTTGTCACAGAGGGCAGCTAACCCTCTGACCGAACACGCTGAGTTACCGTGCCGGCGACCGTTAGGTATGACATTCCGTCGCGCTGACCACTCAGCTACCAGGGGCGGACGATTAAAATAAAGGAAAACACTTTTTAATAAACGCGCGCTACCTTACTAGAGAGAGAAGTGAGTCAAACCCGGGTCAAATTACCGACTGCTGGTCTGGTACACCGCCCACCGTACATGCAGTTTGTAGATGTTTTTCTACGTTAGTTTAAATAAATGTCGGGCTAGTCGCCAATTTCCGCCATAGCGAATACGATGAAAGATAGTTAAAATAAGATTACACACACAACGCTCATTTGAATACGAAGAAAGACAAGACGAATTAAAGCTCTTGAAAGAAATTGCTTGTCACAACTGATCCCCTACTGAAATTTTAAACATTACTTAATAAGAAGGAGATAAGAGAAAAAAGGCAACATAAGTAATGAATTTACACTTATATGTGAAGGGGAAAAGTATACAACTAAGGGTAGTATGACATACAGGGGTTGGAGGAAATATTCAAACACTGCGAGAAATGCGTGCTTGAACCCTGAACTGAATGTCGCTCTCTTAAACCCTGTCAGCACCAAAACAACACGAATGGAACTCTAATTAAGCAGGGAACTGCAGGGCGAGACGGAATCCCAAAACCACTCAACAGCGATGCAAATACCCACAGCAGGAAAACATGGCACAGAAGCAATAAAACCTGGACTATGGAGCAATGGAAGAATCTGGTCGGATGAGTGTTGTTTCACACTATTTCCAGCTTCCGGCCGAGACGCATGATACAATTTGGGCAGCCATATCGTGGTATTCTGTGGGCCTCATGAGTGCTATGCAAGCTCACATTACTGCCAAGGATTAAGTGACCATTTTAGACGATTATGTCCTTCCCATGGTACAAAATTCTTCAGTGGTGATGCTGTGTTCCCAGATGATAGTGCCCCGATTCACACAGCTCGCAAAAATTCAGGAGTGGTTTTGTGAGCACGAGGTTGAAATGTCGCATCCCTCATGGCGACCACAGTCATAGGGTCTCAATATTATTGTGCCCTTGTGATCTGCTTTGGAGGTAAGGGTGCGTGATTGGTAGCCACCTCCATCATCGTTGCCACTATTTTGCAGGAAGAATGGTATTCCGTTTCAAAACCATAATTTATTTATCCAGTCCGAGGGGGCTTGAAGCTGTTTTGAAAGCCAACAGCTTTTCTACACAGTATTAGGCATGTTTTTGTCCGCTCCCTGTATATTGCATCAGTAACTGAGATAGTGGCACGCCTGTTTAGGAAATTCAAACTGTGCAAAGGATTCAGGAATAATAAAAAGTAGAGGAGTGAAACACTCAGTGCAGAAAATATATTCCTTACAGTGTTCTGGTAAATATAGACTGCAGCGTGTTAACTATGATACGAGATATATCGGCCAGAAGGGTTGATCACTTGCTGCTATATACATATTTGTAGCATTGTACAACAGTAGCATATGTTAGAAAAGAAACAAAGTGCCAAATATTGAAAATAGACTGCTCAAAAGAATTAGTATACACGCGTATCGACGTCAGGCATGTAAAATCCGTTTTAATACAGGCAGTGCCTGTGGTCTTATCGCATAGCATGAAATCATCGCGTTCTGTAGACAGGTACACTGACAGGAGCTGTTGTTTTTGGTCGTTGTATTCGACCAAGCACATGTATTGCCACACCTTTATGCAGTGCAAGCTACAGGAGCAGTCTCGGTTGATCCAAAAAGAACGGACTTTCCATCGTGTTGCTGAAAATGTCAATTTCTCTCCATGTGTCGTTCATAGGTTGTAGACACGTTGCAATGAGACAGGTCAGTGCCCAAGGGAAATTGGAAAAGGTCGCCGGCGCATTACAACCTCACGTAAAGACCGATATCTGGCCATCGCTGCTTTGCAGCGTCGTACTGTTGCTGTCACGGTACTGTAAGACGATGTCAGAAGGGCCACTGGAATCGCTGTGTCCGATCAGACTGTAAGGAACAGATTATGAGAAAGTACCTTATAACCAACACGTCTTCTTCGAGTACCCCTCTTGATATGACAGCATCCCGCTACTCGCCTGCACTTCTGGCGGTTCCATCTCAAATGGCAACTTCGTTCCTGGTAAAACATGTAATTCACAGTCGAATCCAGATTTCCACGGCCTTGTTCGAATGTGGAGACGCATTGGTGAGCGGTGCATTTCAAATTTTGTCTAGGAAATCGATATATTAGGCCAAGGTTCTGTGATGATGTAGAGAGGCGTCAGTATTGACAACCATATATGGATCGTGTTGTTGCCAATGGTCGCCTTACCGCCAGGCAGTACATCGAACATATCCTATTGGACCATGTGGTGACTACTGCATACGGTGGTGACCCTGAATTCCTTCTCAAGCACGTTAATTCTAGTGCCCATGTGGTGGGCGTAACCAGGGATGTCTTGCGAAAGCTGGAATGGCCAGCGGTGAGTCCCGACGTAAACTCCATTGTATTTATGTGGGACGTGCTTGACAAACATGTCCGTGCTCGTCCTAGGCTCTCATCGAAGAGTGGGAACGGATAACACAGGATAACTTCTCTAGAGTTATATGAAGCAAGCCACGCAGGTATCAGGAGGTGACAGACGCTGACGAAGATCAGAACGTTTATTGGACAAGCGCCAATCGCGGTCTGTCTAAGGCCTCATTTCTCGCGGTGGCCTAACCCCGTCCTTGGCGCTGATCCTGGCCTGTCGGTTGACAGTTCTCGAGCGGGCCAACAAGAGGGTGAGTTTTCCGTTATAGCAGTAGAGTAGAGGAAGACAAGATAAGACTAATATATAGTGCGTACAGAAGTATTTAGCAGTGATTTCTCCCGCACTCTGTATGAGACTGGAAAAGGAAGAAACTATCTGCCAATGCACTCTACAGTGTTTACATAGTGTGTATGTTGATGTACAACATGAACGAGAGATCATGTTCTTGGAGGTGGCATTTGAATGGTGGACGTCAGTTCTCTATAACAACAAGGACGCGTCGGAGTCGAGGACCAGTCAGATGACCGTATGAAAGGTTCTCGGTTTTCCCTCCACATTCGATCTCTTTAAAGCCTCAAGCTTTTGACGATCCATCCCCACCATCGTCTTCGTTAGGAGTCAAAAGCTATAAAAATACACTCCTGGAAATGGAAAAAAGAACACATTGACACCGGTGTGTCAGACCCACCATACTTGCTCCGGACACTGCGAGAGGGCTGTACAAGCAATGATCACACGCACGGCACAGCGGACACACCAGGAACCGCGGTGTTGGCCGTCGAATGGCGCTAGCTGCGCAGCATTTGTGCACCGCCGCCGTCAGTATCAGCCAGTTTGCCGTGGCATACGGAGCTCCATCGCAGTCTTTAACACTGGTAGCATGCCGCGACAGCGTGGACGTGAACCGTATGTGCAGTTGACGGACTTTGAGCGAGGGCGTATAGTGGGCATGCGGGAGGCCGGGTGGACGTACCGCCGAATTGCTCAACACGTGGGGCGTGAGGTCTCCACAATACATCGATGTTGTCGCCAGTGGTCGGCGGAAGGTGCACGTGCCCGTCGACCTGGGACCGGACCGCAGCGACGCACGGATGCACGCCAAGACCGTAGGATCTTACGCAGTGCCGTAGGGGACCGCACCGCCACTTCCCAGCAAATTAGGGACACTGTTGCACCTGGGGTATCGGCGAGGACCATTCGCAACCGTCTCCATGAAGCTGGGCTACGGTCCCGCACACCGTTAGGCCGTCTTCCGCTCACGCCCCAACATCGTGCAGCCCGCCTCCAGTGGTGTCGCGACAGGCGTGAATGGAGGGACGAATGGAGACGTGTCGTCTTCAGCGATAAGAGTCGCTTCTGCCTTGGTGCCAATGATGGTCGTATGCGTGTTTTGCGCCGTGTAGGTGAGCGCCACAATCAGGACTGCATACGACCGAGGCACACAGGGCCAACACCCGGCATCATGGTGTGGGGAGCGATCTCCTACACTGGCCGTACACCACTGGTGATCGTCGAAGGGACACTGAATAGTGCACGGTACATCCAAACCGTCATCGAACCCATTGTTCTACCATTCCTAGACCGGCAAGGGAACTTGCTGTTCCAACAGGACAATGCACGTCCGCATGTATCCCGTGCCACCCAACGTGTTCTAGAAGGTGTAAGTCAACTACCCTGGCCAGCAAGATCTCCGGATCTGTCCCCCATTGAGTATGTTTGGGACTGGATGAAGCGTCGTCTCACGCGGTCTGCACGTCCAGCACGAACGCTGGTCCAACTGAGGCGCCAGGTGGAAATGGCATGGCAAGCCGTTCCACAGGACTACATCCAGCATCTCTACGATCGTCTCCATGGGAGAATAGCAGCCTGCATTGCTGTGAAAGGTGGATATACACTGTACTAGTGCCGACATTGTGCATGCTCTGTTGCCTGTGTCTATGTGCCTGTGGTTCTGTCAGTGTGATCATGTGATGTATCTGACCGCAGGAATGTGTCAATAAAGTTTCCCCTTCCTGGGACAATGAATTCACGGTGTTCTTATTTCAATTTCCAGGAGTGTATAAATAATACGGGTTCTGTTCGGCAAGCAAGGAACAATCGATCGCGAAATTAAAACAGTAGTGAAAATCAAAACTTTTATTTGCGGCAGTTAGCTACGCCTTCCAGCTACGGCTCTAAATAGTCGCCGTTCCGACTTAGACATCTGTCGCAGCGTTGTACCAGTTTTCCAATACCCTCGTCACAGAAGGCAGACTTCTGCGCTTTCCGACAATTTTCTACGCTGGACTGCAGCTCGTTGTCTGTCCCAAAGTATTGTCTTCATAGGCAGCGGTTCATTTGAGGAGAAATGAAAATTAGAGGGAGCCAAGTTTTGGCTGGATTGTAAGTGATGAAATACTTCCCATCGAAAACACTGCAGGTGAGTCTTCATTGCCCCTGCAGTGTGCGGCCGAGAACTGCCACGAAGAAGTAAATCATGGCAGTTACATTATGTGAGGTTGCATGACATCAGGCGAAATCTCCCGGCAGGCACACACACCTCATGGGCGACACTATTCTGTAGGCATCTTTACGAGCTCACTGTGTGCTCAGAACTGAGAAGAGCTACGTGACGCTACCTGCAGGGATACGAAAGACACTGTCCAACAAATCTGTGCAAAGTCTCATCGGATTTTCTCTGTGGTTTCCACTTCGCGGTACGTAGGTCGGTAGAATGAAGAGGAGAAGGGATGGCGAACGATGGGGAGGGAAGAGGGATGCAGGAGCTTGACGCGGAGTGGGGTAGGTGGGGGAGAGTCAGAGTTGGTATGATGGATAAGTATAGGGATGGTTTCCATCGTCTGGAAGAGGGAGTCGGTTGCAGTTGAGTTGGGACTGGATATGGAGTGGGCGTAGGCGTACCCACGGTAGGATGTGACGATATAGGCGCTGCAGCGCACCAGGATTGGTTTCGTGATAGTCTAAAGCTTGAAGTTTTTTCCAGATTTGATGCAGCAAGAATACTGGAGAATCTTGTGTAGAAGAATGTCGACGCGAGGCACAGACCTACAGAATTACAGACCAATATCTTTAACATCGGTTAGCTGCAGAATACTTGAACATATTTTCCGTTCGAATATAAGAAATTTCATTGAGAGGGAAAAGCTTCTAACCACAAATCAGCACCGTTTTAGAAAGCATCGCTCATGCAAAACTCACCTTGCCCATTTCTCACACGACATCTTGCGAATCACGGATTAAGAGTAAAAGAATGACTCGATGTTCCTAGATTTCCGTAAAGCATTTGATACGGTGCTATACGGCCAAGTGTTAACGAAGGTACAAGCATACAAAATAGGTTATAAGTGGCTTGAAGACTTCTTAAGTAACAGCACCCAGTACGATGTCCGCGACAGCGAATGTTAATCAGAAACAAGGGTACCGTCAGGGGCGCCCCAGGAAAGTGTATTAGAACCGCTACTGTTTTCTATGTACATCAATGATCTGGCTGACAGGGTAAGAAGCAGTGTATTGTTATTTTCTTACGATGCTGTGGTGTGTGGGAAGGTGTGGTACTTGAGTGACTGTCGGAGTATGTAAGATGAGTTAGACATAATTTCTAGTCGGTGTGATGAAAGAGGGCTACCTCTAAATATAGTAAAATGTAAGTTAATACAGATGAGTAGGTAAAACAAACCCATAATTTTCGGGTAGGATACTAGTAGCGTGCTAGTTGACACAGTCATGCCGTTTATATACCGGGTGATCAAAAAGTGAGTATAAATTTGAAAACTGAATAAATCACGCAATAACGTAGATAGAGCGGTACAAATTGACACACATGCTTGGAATGACATGGGGTTTTATTAGAACCAAAAAAATACAAACATTCAAAAAATGTCCGACAGATGGCGCTTCATCTGATCAGAATAGCAATAATTAGCATAACAAAGTAAGACAAAGCAAAGATGATGTTCTTTACAGGAAATGCTCAATATGTCCACCATAATTCCTGAACAATAGCTGTAGTCGAGGAATAATGTTGTGAACGGCACTGTAAAGCATGTCCGTAGTTATGGTGAGGCATTGGCATCCCTAGAGGTGTCGGACGATCACGATACATTTGCGACTTCAGGTAACCCCAAAGCCATTAATCGTACGGACTGAGGTCTGGGGAGGCCAGGCATGACGGAAGTGGCGGCTGAGCACACGATCCTCACCAAACGACGCGCACAAGAGATCTTTCAAGCGTCTAGCAATACTTTTTTTTGGTTCTAATAAAACCCAATGTCATTCCAAGCATGTGTGTCAATTTTTACCTCTCTATCTACATTATTCCGTGGTTTATTAAGTTTTCAAATTTATACTGACTTTTTGATCACCTGGTATCTAGGCGTAACGTTGCAAAGGAATACTAAGTGGAATGAGCATGTCAGGATTGTAGTAGGGAAGGTGAATGATCGACTAGGAAAATATAGCTCATCTGTAAAGGAAACCGCATGTAGGACTCTAGTGTGACCCATTGGTGAGTATTGTTCGAGTGTTTGGGATCCGTACCAGATCAGGATAAAAGAAGACATCGAAGCAGTTAAGAAGGCAGCTACTAGATTTGTTACCAGTAGGATCGAACAACACGCAAGTGTCACGGAGATGCTTCAGGAACATAAATGGGAATCAGTGGAGGGAAAGTGACGTTCTTTTCGAGGAGCACTACTGGAGGAATTTAAAGAACTGGCGTCTGTTGTTGACTGCAGAGCGGTTGTGATCGTAAAAAATTTTAATTTTTATTCTTGCTTTTGTGACCATAATAAGAGTCCAGGCTCCATAGGCAAACAGCCAGCCGACATTAAGAAATAGTCCACCAAGATGTAGGGACAAGATATGCGGCGGAGGCTGCCAAGGATGGCTTGTTGATCAAATAACTTAGTGTTTGACTTCTTGCCAGAGGAAGCAGCATGAATCAAACTTGCGCAATGGAAGACGCAAACACCAGGGCGATAATACAGGAAGAGAGAGTGTCAGTCACGTGCAAAAATTACTCGTGTGGAACCAAATTGAGTTGTGTGCAGCTAGAAACGAAAGTGTCGTGTGGAACCGAAGGCATTCTTGCACAAGACGACCAATTAGAAACGAGAATGCCGTGCGGAACCATAGGCATTCTTGTGCAGTCCGATCACTTAGAAATGAAAGGGTCGTGTGAAACAAATTAACTCGTGTGCACCCAAGTACATGAGAAACGAAGTAAAAGGCCAAGCAGCAGAATAGCTAGAAGCAGAGATTCAGACGCAGATTCAGAGCCAGTGCCGGCAGTTTGGAGATTCAGCAGCGAGACGCCAGCGGGGCCGAGTAGGCCCATAGCAGCCCATACAGCTGATACAAACTATGAGAAGACGGTGATAGACTCTGGTGGACACTCAGGAACTGCAGATCAAGTAGGATTTTTAGAGTGTCGTTGGAATAGTGTTGAACGGAGGCTGTTAGTCTTTGTCTCAATTACTTAGAGAGATTACAGTGCTAACGAAGAACAAGTGATTGCTTTGTACTTGTTTCTTATATGTACCGGCAATTAGCTTTGAAGTAGCAAGTCCGAATAAATAGACTGAATCTTCACAAGCTGCGACATCGTCGCGAAAAAACACAGTGACCCGTATATGTAATAGATTTCCTTTAATTTACGTCTAGGGTCACAATCTTTTCTGTTTAACAGATTAACGGTTTCGGTCTTTAATGACCATCATCAGATCTGTCTCATAAAAACAAAGTCCTAATGCACTGCAGCCATAGTGGCATCGTCAAATGTTAAATGCGGAATCAGCACCAACATCGTCAAATACATACAAATCACTCGTGCATGTGATGTGATTTATATATATTTGACGATGCTGGTGCTGATTCCGCATTTAACATTTGACGATGCCGCTATGGCAGCAGTACATTAGGACTTTGTTTTTATGAGACAGATCTGATGATGGTCATTAAAGACCCAAATCGGTAATCTGTTAAACAGAAAAGATTGTGATCATAGACGTAAATTAAAGGAGACTGAATCTTACTAAGGGGTTTATGGTCCAACACCTCACATAAGTACATGTAAGAATAAGCTTGATAGAAACTAACCAATCTTTTCTGCCTAGCCGGCTGTTGTGGCCGAGCGGTTCTAGGTTCTTCAGTCCAGAACGACGCGGCTGCTACGGTCGTAGGTTCGAATCCTGCCTCGAGCATGGATGTATGTGATGTCCTTAGGTTAGTTAGGTTTAAGTAGTTCTAAGTCTATGGGACTGATGACCTCAGATGTTAAGTCCCATAGTGCTCAGAGCCATTTGAACCATTTTCCTGCCTATTGAAATTCTATAACCTAGTTTCAGGAAACTTATTTGCTTCAAACTACGGAGATTCTCTCCCCCTCATCTCCGATATAAAGGTTGACAGCAATTTATAACTAACCCATTGTCGTTAACGTCCCGATTGCGCTACGCAGTTCGCACTTACTTCATTCTGGTATAGAGAGGCTGTGCCGGGACGCGACAGAGCGATTCTACTGCCGCCAACGTACATTTTGCGTAAGGAATCGCGGAGATAAGAGAAATTAGGGACGCGTACAGCTCTATATGTGAGTGGAGCCGGAAAAGAAACGACTAGTCATAGTACAGGGTACCTTCCGCCACGCGCCATACGGTGGCCTGTGGAGTGTGTACATAGATGGTTCAAAATGGTTCAAATGGCTCTGAGCACTATGGGACTTAACATCTACGGTCATTAGTCCCCTAGAACTTAGAACTACTTAAACCTAACTAACCTAAGGACATCACACAACACCCAGTCATCACGAGGCAGAGAAAATCCCTGACACCGCCGGGAATCGAACCCAGGAACCCGGGAGCGGGAAGCGAGAACGCTACCGCACGACCACGGGCTGCGGACGTGTACGTAGATGTAGACGCACTTGGTCCCCTACCGGCCGCCTCGGAGAGCTTACCGGTGTAGCAGGTGGGGCAGGCCCTGGCGCTGCAGTAGGCGCTGCTGACCGCCCTGCCGACCACGGCTGGAGCGCCGCACGAGTACTCACTGGCGGCCGCGGACGCAGGGCCGAGTCGGACGCGGGGCGTCGCTGCCGGCTGCGCGCTCATCTCGCCTCGCGTGGCCCTGGCCGCCTCTCCGCTGGACTGGCTGGCTGGCTGGGGGAACTGCTGCTGCCCAGCTACACGCCGACGCTCCGCTCAGCTCTGAATTAAACACAGACGCCGCCAGCCGGTCGAATCGCGGCCAGTCGATACTGCCTGTCTCACGGAAGTACCGTAGTCGGCGCATCTCTATTATGGATGACCACCAGTCTGCTCTAACGGCGTGGGCCGAACGACCCGCGCATCACTCGTAAAGATTTTTCCGCTGTTACCAGCGCCCGCCCACGCCCAGATTAGCCTGCCCGAGAGCGGCACGGACGGGTCCTTTTGCAATTCTGAACAGAGCTCGGGCTAGGCTTCCAGATTCGCAGTACGGCGAGGAACTACCTCGCCAAATAATTCCCCGCATCTGAATACGAAATACAGGAAAAAATGAAATTAGCAATCAGATTCTTGCAACTGGGCGATACTATGCGCCTGCCATGTCGTCCTCTACAGTTGCGTCATTTGGATGGGGTATGGCGGGACACGGGATCAACACATCAGCCCTCATCCATTGTCAACAACCAGAAAAAATGGTTCAAATGGCTCTGAGCACTATGGGACTTAACATCCGAGGACACCAGTGCCCTAGAACTTAGAACCATTTAAACCTAACTAACCTAAGGACATCACACACGTCCTAGCCCGAGGCAGGATTCGAACTTGCGACCGTAGCAGTCGCTCGGTTCCAGACTGAAGCACCTAGAACTGCTCGGCCACTTTGGCTGGCCAACAACCAGAAATTGGAACCGCTGCTTCAGATTTAACTACCTTGTCAACTGGTTTCAAGAGGCAGGCAACACTCCATTCCAGGCCTTCCATCAAGAAACTTATAGCTGAGTCAGTATACGTTGATCCCTAACAGCTGCTGTGGGTTGGGCGTAGCAGCTTCGCGGAGGTACCTCTGTGCTGGCGTGAGCCGTCGCCAGCACACCGAGTGGCAAAGAGGTTGCGAGAAGGTCGGTAGTAAGTACCGGAGCAATCGGACCTATCAGGAGAGACGCCAAAGACAAACTCGCAAGAAACGCGCCGTCAACACCTTCTCGACCGCCAGTAATTATTTTGCCTCTGCGGACTGGAGGGCTCAGTCAGTCATCCAGTGAGTCAACGAGTCCAGTCATCAGTCGCAGCCCAGTGAGAGTCGCAGTCACAGTTAGCTCAGCCACTAGCTCAGAATCTGGCAGGACATAGTAACCAGAGTAGTGTACATAGCGGACTTGAATTTCACCAGCAGTGAGGCTAGCGTGGACGAGACCGAAGAGCTTGTACCACAACAACTAGCTTACGGATACTGTTTTCACCTGCAGCGTTAGTGCTGCGCAGTTAAAATCTTGCAACAGTTTTGCAAGCTGTCAGGTACCTTCTTAGGCCGTATCGACTACAGCACCGTTTGCAATAGAGCCTGTGTCCTGTGAATGTCAGACAGACACACTGACCACTTCCAACTATAGAGGCGGACTGGCTCCCCAGATAAAACTCGAACTAACAAACCTGGCACTACTCATGCCTGCTGCCTTATACACTGAGGAGACGACACGATACGCACACATACAGATTGCGGTAGTATTGCGTACATAAGATATAAAGGGACGGTGCATTGGCGGAGCTGTCATTTGTAGAATGAGATTTTCACTCTGCAGCGGAGTGTGCGCTGATATGAAACTTCCTGGCAGATTAAAACTGTGTGCCCGGCCGAGACTCGAACTGTCATTTGTACTCAGGTGATTCGTGTGAAAAGGTTTCCGACGTGATTATGGTCGCACGACGGCAAGTAACGGACTAGTACTCGGAGTTAGACGCATGGGGCATTCCGTTTTGAAAATAGTTAGAGAATTCAATATTCCGAGATCCACAATGTGAAGAGTATGCCAGAATACCAAATTTCAGACATTACCCTTCACCATGCACAACGCAGCCGTCGACGGCCTTCACTTACCGACCGAGAGCACCAGTGTTCGTGTAGAGTCATGAGGACTAACAGGCAAGCATCACTCCGTGAAATAACCGCAGAAATCAATGTGCGACGCACGACGAAAGTATCCAATAGCACAGTGAGCCGAAATTTGGCATTAATGGGCTATGGCAGCACACGACCAAGGCCTTTCCGATGAATTCGATTTCAGTGGGTAAGAGCTGATGGTAAGGACTGAGTGGAGCACAGACCCCACGAAGCTGTGGACCCAAGTAACCAACAAGGCACTTTGCAAGCTGATGGTTGCTCCATAATGATGTGGGCTGTGTTTACATCGAATGAACATAGTCCTCTGGTCCAACCGAACTGATCACTCTCTGCAAATGGTTATGTTGAGCTACTTGGAGGCCATTCGATGGATTTTTTATGAGTAGCAATGCGCCATGTCACCAGGCCATAACTGCTCGCAATTGATATGAAGAATGTTCTGGACAGTTCGAGCTAATTATTTGGCCAGCTAGATCGACCCACATGTATCTCATCGAAGATTTACGGGACATAATCGAGAGGTCAGTTCGTGGACAAAATCCTGCAACGACAAAACTTTCGCTAATGTCAAGAACGTTCTTCAGACCAATCGCGTACAGTTGTAGTCCAGTGCCGTGACGTATTGTCATCAATAAAAATTCCATGGTTGTTTGGGAATACGAATTTCATGAATGGCTGCAGATTGCCTTCAAATGGCCGAACAATATATTCAGAAAATGACCAGTCAGTTGAACCAGAGGACCGAGTTCATTCCATGTGAACACGGCCCACACCATTGTGGTGTAACTACCGGCTTTCACGCTGCCTTGTTGACAACTTGGGTCCGCGGCTTCATGGTGTCTGCGCCACACTCGAACCCTACCATCAGCTCTTAACAACTGAGACTGGGATTCACCTGACCAGGCCACGGTTTTCCTGCCGCCTAGGGTCCGTCTGATGTGGTCACGAGCAGAGGAGAGGCGCTGGAAGCGATGTCGTCTTGTTAGCAAAAGCACTTACGTCGGTCGTCTGCTCCCATAGCCCATTAATGACAAATTTCGACGCACTGCCCTAACAGATACGTTCGTCGTATGTCTCACATTGATTTTTGCGGTTATTTCACGCAGTGTTGCTTGTTTGTTAGCTCTGACAACTCTACGCAAACGCCGGTGCTCTCGGTCGTTAAGTGAATGCCGTCAGTCTCTGCATTGTCCGTGGTGAGAGGCAATAGCTGAAGTATGGTATCCTCAGCGCACCTTTGACGCTGTGGATGTCAGAATACTGAATGGTCTAACGTATTCCGAAATGGAACGTCTCATGTGTCTAGCTCCATTATTCCGTGTTCAGACTCTGTTAATTTCCGTCGTGCGGCCATAATCGCGTCGGACACCTTTTCACATGAATCACCTGAGTACGAATGACAATTCCGCTAATGCACTGCACTTTAATACCTCGTTTATGCGGTACTACCGCCATTTGTATGTGCTTATCGGGTGTCTTATTGTGAAGAATCTAATTTTGTGAATGGTGAATTCTGCGAAAATCGGAAAAGTAGGGAATACAAGCGTTAGAGACGTCATGTTATAGAAGGATTTTGCAAACTGGGCGGAATGATAACATAAGAAAGGAGCAGGTTCTACGTAGAATTTGCAACGATAGGATATGTGGAAACACTGATTATAGGAAGGGAGAGAGTGATTGAACAGGTGTTACGGCATCAGAGAGTAACTTCCATAGCATTAGAGGGAGCTGTAGAAGATAAAATCTGTAGTGGAGGACAGAGATTGGCATATATCCAATAAATAATTTAGGATATTGGGTGTAAAAGTTGATCTGAAACGAAGAGGTTGGCAGAGAAGAGTAAGTCATGATTGGCCACATCAGATCATTCAGAATCATGAAATAACAAATTTTTCACCAAGATGCCAACTACATGTTGTTGCATTGTGGATGCTGCTTAGGGGCCTTGCATCTAGAAGGGAACCATGAGCTGTCCAAATAAATTGCTCTGAACAATGAGCTCTCAGGGAAGTTGACAGAGTATTTACACTCAATTTCTCTGCACCCATCTCTTGCTCCAGATCTTCCTCTGTGCAGGAGAGGTGCAAGGCAAATAAATGTCAAGGTAGGGACGATGAGTAAATCATCCATCCCCTTGACGCCTGGATATTTCAAGGACTGGACCTCAACGCTTCGCCCTTAACAGCCTATGTATGTATTGTTATCTGTGATTTCCCTACATCACTCCTTTGAAAGGGCACGGCCGATTTTCTTCCCCATCTTTCTCTAATCCGATGGCCTCGCTGTTCGGTCCTCTCCCCCAAGCAAACCAACCAACCTATCTATTCTAGACCCCATAACAAAGTTTTTCTGAAGTCCATTGTACTTCCTGATCTGGAAGATGAGACACTCGGACTCATTGTGGCATGAGCAGATCTAGGCTCGGTAGCAGTTATGTCTGCCCAACTGAAGCCCTTGGTCTCTCACGGTCCATCTAGTGCAGGCTGTGGCACTCACTAAAGACTGAACTCACTGAACAGATATTGCGGTTTCCTTATTTGTGACAGGGGACCACCTGGTGAATTCAGTAGAAATAAATGTTAATTACCACAATTTGTATCAACACGCTCTTGTGCTCTGAGGCCACAAACAAATCTGCTGTCATTCCTGCACTATAAACTGCTCTTCAACGACTGCTCGCACGTACACCCTCTGTAGCACTTTTACTGCAATAGCTAACAGACTAACGAACTCGGCCATCAGGGCCGGCTGACTATGAGATAAAGTTCGGCCACCATGTCTCCCTCTGTCATTTGAAATGGTGTGGAGGAACGTGCGGGTAGCAGATGGCTCTCCCAGTCAGTTTCAGCTCTGCCTCCTATGATGTCGGTACATCTCATCAAGCAGCTTCAGCCCTCACGTGGTTCAGTGTACACCATTACATGAATTTCAGTACGGGTAAAGTCCCTGACAGTGACGGGAATCGAACGCTGGACCTTTGCATGAGCCAATTGTCTAGCTAATAGTTAAGACCAAAAAATCCTGAAGAAGATTCCAGCAGAGGGGTCGAAACATCGATCATGTAGAAGAAACTGAAATGTAACGTGACACGGGCTAACATTCCAAAAGATTTTACCTTCAGTTTAAGTGCATCATATAATATGTTAAGAATATGCCATGAATAAATTTTGTTAAAAATAAGAGAATGACTCAAAGGCGTATGACCTCGCGAACAGTGTTGCATGATGCAATAAAAATGTGTCAGAAAATCACTACATTATTTGTTCTCTCCCCTAGTCCAGTAACTATAAAAATTCTGGGTAAGTTTAAGACAGTAACTAATTGTATGTATGATATTAAGATATAGTATTCAACCACTAGAGATTAAGCAGAGTGTTAAATAAGAAAACACTACTGTTGCAAATCAGGAAAATTAATAACGCAAGACCCGAATAGTCTGCTCCATATTTACATGCGCTAGACGATGCTTCACGTCTTGTACTGGGCTTACGGAAGGATGGGAAAATAGGTGGAACTGATAGAGTGCTCATACGAAAAAAGCTATGAATACGTGATAAAATAGAAAAATCAGGTGGGATTTATAAAGGGTTAAAGTATGTTCCACCAGCTTTCGAGTTTTGGGTTTTCTTGCAGAAGAAACCTCACTCGCCGCTCCCCTAACCCTGGTTCACAAATAGCTGCAGAAAGTGAGCTTATAAAGTAAGAAAAATGTTAGCGATGTTCAAGTTTAAAGTAGTAAGTAGCAACGATGGACGTGAAATCCTTCTGGCTCGTTTACAGGCAAATTACTGCCGGTTCCGGAAACATTAAGAAGCCTTCAGAGCGGCTGGTAGACCATTTTTTTACGAGTTAGAGATACCCAAGGGAGCACCGCGCCGCGTGCTGAGCTTTAAGAGGGATAAAGAGACGCTGCGGGTACGTCGCAGATAAACAGGAGCGCCCTAATTTTGGCGAAAAACGCGGTACACCTGTAACGGTGGAGGAATTGTGCGGCGTGCTCGCTAATGCAGTCTTGCTGACAACTCTTAGCACAACCCTTCATCACTGGAGACTTTCTGTGGTAAATGTGTGCACATTAAGGTAGGAGTAATGTAATTACTGCCACCACAGCTTATCAGTAATCTACTTTAACTTAGTATCCAGATATAACCGTATCTTTTCCTTTTTAGTCACGTGTTGCTCGCATTTCAGCACCGCCAAGGCGTTAGCCATTCTAGAACAGCTGACATCCGCGATCGTGCGATATCGTTATTCAGCTGTGGTCGGAAATGATGTAGTGTGTTATCAGGCTGTTCCGCAGTCGTGACCGAAAAAGATCTGTATTTACCACAATACTCTGCAAACCACGGTGCATGCTAGAGGACGCATTCCGTTGTACCGCTTATTAGAGCTTCATCCCGTTCCAAGCGCGTGAAGTTCGCAGTCCGTACGGGAGTGATACGTAGCGATTTTTGTATATTCCTAGTGAGTCACTCGGTACTGATTTTTGCAACTTTTAAAGTAAAATTACACGTGGTAATAGGGTCTATCTTAAAATATGTACTAGTTCAGGTTCTTCAGTAATTCTGTGACTCTCTCTCGCGTCTGAAACAAACTATCATCATTCGTACTACTTTCTTTCTATACGTTCAATATCCCCTGTTAAACCTATTTTGTACGTGTCTCACTCACTTGGTTCCACGAAAGTTGTTCACTTAAAAGTGAATACGCACATACATTTCCGATGTGCTAGAAGTCAGCAAATAGTTCCAGTTACAACAACCTAGCTGACCTAAATTTGTTGTATAATGTAGGGCCAACAGGAACTACTTTTAATCTTATTGATAATAACTTAAGTCTATCTTCTTGCTGCACGTAACCACTGAGACTGGCATGAGAACACCAGTTAGCAGCTATTACTCTCAAACAGTCGATTCCGCCTGCCTTGCTTTTCAACTTTATCGCATTTCTCGGTCACTTCTACGAAGAGTTTCAAAGCCAACATATACAAGTGCAATATAGGGTGTTTAATTACTGTAATTACAAACGAAAGGGGCGGGTAGAAGATAATCAAACAAGATAATCAAACAAGAAAATAAATCTAACACCATGGGTCTGGTTGCCAATGGTTTCCCACATACGATGTACGAGTGTGTGCTGAAAAGTAATGCCTTCGAATTTTCTATTCTGTTCTCAATACCGGTTGACGTACTGCGTGTCATGCATGTTACTCGGTCGATTTTCCCGCCTCGCTGACGCACGTTGCAAACCATCTGCCGCTCGAGGGACCCGAATTGTAGCGTGTACCATGGTGGGGTGTAACGTAACTACACTGAAGCGGCAAAAAGCTGGTATAGGCATGCGTATTCAAATACAGAGATATGTAAACAGACAGAAGACGGTGCTGCGGTTGGGACGTCTATATAAAACAACAAGTGTTTGGCGGGGTTGTTAGAAGGGCTACTGTTGCTACAATGGCAGGTTATCTAGACTTAAGTGAATTTGAAACTGGTGTTACAGTCGACGCACGACCGATGCGACATAGCATCTCGGAAGTAGCGACGAAGTGGGGATTTACCCGTAAGACCATTTCATAAGTGTACCGCGAATATTAGGAATCCGGTAAAACATCAAACCTGCGACATTGCTCCGGCCGGAAGAGATCCTGCAAGAACGGGACCAACAACGACTAAAGAGGATCGTTTAACGTGACAGAAGTGCAACCCTTCCGCAAACTGCTGCCGATTTCAATGCCGGGCCATCAAAAAGTGTCAGTGTACGATCCATTCAACATCATCGATATGGGCTTTAGGAGGCGAAGTCCAACTCGTGTACCCCTGGTGACTGCACGACACAAAGCTTTACGCCTCGCCTGGGCCCGTCAACACCGACATTGGACTGGTGACGACTGGAAACATGTTTCCTGTCTCGTTACAAATTGCATCGAGTGGACGGACGTGTAAGGGTATGGAGACCTCCTCATGAATCCATGGACCCTGCATGTCAGCAGGGGACTGTTCAAGCTGGTTGAGGCTCTGCAATGGTTTGGGACGTCTGCAGTTGGAGTGATATGGAACCCCTGACACGTCTAGATACCACTCTAATAGGTGACGCGTATGTAAGCATCCTGTCTGATCACCTGCATCCATTCATGTCCATTGTGAATGCCAACGGACGTGGGCAATCCAGCGAGACAATGCGACATCTCATAGGTCCAGAATTCCTACTCAGTGGCTCAAGGAACACTCTTCTGTGTTTAAAGACTTCCGCTGGTCACCAAACTCCCCAGACATGGACATTATCGAGCACATATGGGATGCCTTGCAACGTGCTTTCCAGAAGAGATCTCCACCGCTCGTACTCTTACGGTGGACAGCCCTGCAGGGTTCATGGTGCCAGTTCCCTCCAGCACTACTTGAGACATTAGTCGAGTCCATTCCACATCGAGTTGCGGTACTTCTGCATGCTCGCAAGGGGTCCTAAATTATATTAGGCAGGTGTAGCAGTTTTTTCTTTGGCTCTGCAGTATATGTCGGTGCGTGGGGAACAGCGTGTTGTTATAGAGTTTCAAATTCTAAGAGTTTGTCCACACATAGAGCACCATCTTCTTCAGCGTGACAATGCCAGGCCACACACGAACCCTGTGAAGTCTGCAGCAGTCCGACGCCTCGGATTCAGTGTCATCGATCATGCTCCGGACAGTGCTGACTTGGCCCCATCCGATTTTCGTCTGTTTCCAAAACCTAGGGAACACATTCGAGGACTTCAGTCTGACAGGGATCAAGCGATGCAAGCAGAAGTGAGGTTGTGGCTTCGACAACAAATTCAATCATTCTACAGTGAAGGTATCAGTAAACTGGTTTCTGGGTGGAAGAATTGTATTCTTAGCTAGGGTAACTATGATGAGAAATAAAAATACAGACTTGAAGAATAAAAGTGTAGAATGTTAATAACGTTGTTTTTATTTTAAAAAATCCTTATGAGTTTTAGGATAAAAAATTCGAAGGCATTACTTTTCAGTACGCTCTCGTATATGTTCTCGTATTACTACTGAGTACGTGAACACCTTATAACAGAGCACACGAGGATCCGAAATGCAGATATGCCCTGGAGGACAAACACATTACAAATGTTCCACAAGACCATCATTCATGTGGAGGAAGGCTTCAGCACGTCTTGGATCTACGCTTGTACTCGTTCAAATATCCCAGGCTTTTCCGAATGTACTGACAACCATCCACAACACGTTTCCGGAGTTCTTGTTAATTATTAACACGAAATGTACCGAATCGTTTTAGTACCCTCACACCAAAAAACCCGAGGAGTTCACGTCGCGAGACTTGGAGTGGTCGTTTTATTGGAGAGCCACGACCGACACACTTGTTGTCGAAACGGTATTTACCAGTACTTATGTATCCTGAATGGCGATAAAATCAAATGAGTGATTTTTATAACTTGTAATTTACTCCTTACTTGGGATGTTTCGAAATAAACGCAGCCTTAGGCAATAACACTGTCACAACATTAGCAAGACTGCGCTTGTGTATACGTCTATGGGCGAAACCGTTAATTTCCAGACCTATGGTTGTTAGTTACGCTAATTACGCATACTAAGATACACCGGAAACCTCTTTTCGATGTCCTGAAGATGTACTAAATGAAACGGATGCAAGATGTATAACTTATAACTGGGTGTATTCGCATGGTGAATTTCTGTTCCATTCAATGATCTGTCACGCGGTAGGGAAACCATAGTATTTCACTTTAGAGTCTTGGAGCATTTTACAGCATTTTTTCTTTCAACAATCCAACTATTCCGTTTATTACGAGTTAGTGTGATGTTTTGTTGTGAATGCAATCAGCTACTACGTAAGCTGTTTCTTTTATTTTATTTTTTATAATTAGTCATACAATTTTGTGATAGAGGGTTGAGTCATGGACTGAGCGGCTGGGCTCGGCGGAGGTTCGAGTCCTCCCTCGGGCATGGGTGTGTGTGTTTGTCCTTAGGATAATTTAGGTTAAGTAGTGTGTAAGCTTAGGGACTGATGACCTTAGCAGATAAGTCCCATAAGATTTCACACACATTTGAACATTTTTTTGATAGCGGGTTGGCTGCGTGGCATATACATCAAATGACGGTAAAAGCGGCAGTATTAATGCTAACATTTGGTTCTCAGCAATGTAAAAAGAACGTATGATATCTTACCGGTCAATTGTTTCGCATTTGTTAGGGGAACAATAATGTATGAGGACTTTCTAAACTTACTGACGTATGAAACTCCACTACAACCTCCACGTACAGCTTTTAAAAATGAACAGCTATTAGCAAATAACCTAAAGTACACTAATTAACACTTAATCGTTTACAGAAGGCCTCTCCGTATAGTATACAGTGTGAGACGGCCGCTAGGAGGACGACATCTATCAGTTATGTTTGCCACGCCCGTTATGGGCTCCCTTTCTTTGCTAACTGTGTTTGGAAAGTATACTGCCAAGAGTAAATATCGGATTCATTTTTTCGCGTAGTAATTAGTTTACGATCTCAGAGTCAATGTTTGGAACAACTATTTCATTTCCCGGTAACCAGTGCGTCCGCAAAAAGACTCGCTGGAACGAGGACAGAGTCAATATTGACGGACCCAAAAAAAGGGAGAGACAGCGCAGTTTATAGGGAAATTAAATTTTCTAAATTGGAATTATTAATTATAGGATGACAGGCAATACATGTCCTGATACACAGAGACATTTCTCAAAACGTCGTGTTGCTCTTCGTGTGCTTTAGATGAACGCGAAAATTGAAAATTTTTATCAATACAGCATCCCCGAAGTTAAAAGTACTTTTACGTGATTTGATTCGTTCATGGAGGTTATCGAATCGTCCAGAATCTGTGGGAGCATTTTTAATATTATTCTTCAGCGGTACATCTCATTCGTTGACAATATTATTAACATTACACAGCTTCACGCGACTACTTCAGTCATATTCGTAAGGATTATGATCAGAAAAGCATTTCGTAGAAACATAAAATTTTGCTGTGTACAACACGAGTTCTAGTTCTTGTACGAAAATATTAAGCGAATAATAAAAGCCACAACGAAGCTCAAAATTTAATTTGAACAGCAACTCTTTTTTAGTTGATGATTCGATGTAAGGGTAACATGGATTTAGAGGAATGTTGACTCTTTTATAAGCAGCAATAAGGCATTTGCTTCATACAGTGTTGCGAGATGTTCTCGAACTATGAAGAGAGCCAGCATTTCAACAGAGAATACTACTGCGCGGAACTGTTGTTGTTGTTGTTGTCGTCGTCGTCGTCTAAAGTCAGAATACTAGTTTTATGCAATCTTAGGAGTGTTCTAGCAACCGGTCCTTTCCGTAAAGTTTTGCTTTAAATGTCTTTTTTCCTAATTCGACTCTGCAACTTTTCATCACTCATTTCTCTCCTGTTAATGTCTGTTAACCTGAAAAAGTGGAGTTACACCGTGGTTCAGAGCCCACGTTATGCCGTAGCTGCCCTTATAATTGGCTTCAGTTAGTTGAAAGATCAGATGAAGATAATGGCACGTCATACCTACCAAAGCGCTATGATGTTCTGGTTGATGACAGCTCTACCTACTTCTTCCCATATGTTTTCCAGCATTCTTCTGTAGCACCACAGTTCTAAGGCGTCCATTCATTTCTTGTTCTTGTTTCATCTGCTCCTCGACAACGTTGCACCTCCTCAAGCTAGACTCCAGACAAACACCTCCAAAAAGACTTTCTGTCACATAAATTTACGTTAAATGTTAACAAATACCTCTTTTGCGAAAATACTTGCTATTGATTCCCCCCGTCGGAGGTTCGAGTTCTCTCTTGGGAATGGATGTGTGTGTCGTCTTTAGCATAAGTTAGTTTAAGTTACATTAAGTAGTGTGTAAGCTTAGGCACCGATGACCTCAGTAGTTTGGTCCCACAAGACCTTACCCAAAAATTTCTTGCTATTGCCAGCCTGCATTTTGTATGCCATCTATTTCGTTTATCGCCAGGTAGTTTGTTGCCCAATGCTAATTTATTCATCATCACCTAATTTTATACCACAAAATTTCATCACACTTGTTCCACTATTTTTATATTCATTTTATAACTTTGTTTCAAGACAGTATCTATTCGGTTCAGCTGGTATCTCATATAATTTACAGTCCCTCAGAGAATTACAAAGTCATCGGCAAATCTCAGAGTTTTTATTTCTTCTCACTCAATTTTAATTCTCTTTCCAAATTTCTTATTAGTTGTCCTCACTGCCTGACCTATGTAAAGATGAAATAACATCGGATTAGGCTACTGCTCTATCCCACTCCCTACTCAACCACTCCTTCCCTTTCATGTCCTCCCATTCTGACAACTGGAGTCTGGTTTCTGTGCACATTGTAGGTAATCTTTTGCTCACTGTATTTTATCCCGGTCACTTTATGCAAAACTTTTTTTTAAATGTTCAAATGCTATATGTGTAGATTTAGCTTTCTTATTTCTATTTTATGACGTAAGTCGTAGGTGCAGTATTGCCTGACGTGTTTCTAAATTTTTCCGGAATCCAAACTGATCCTCCCCAAAGTAAGCTTATAACAGTGCCTCCATTCCAAAACACGAATACGATGAGAGAGCTTTAGCTCCCAGCCAAATACACGCTCACATCACTCTCTCATCGACGGCCACTCCAGGAAAACACCAGTAGTGAAGTATAGATTCAGACGTCGGGCGAACTATACCAAGCACGCAACGGCACTGCGCGGACATAGACAGTGAGTTACTGCATGGAAACGCAACTGAAGTTCGACGTCGGATGGTCTTTCAGATGCTTTCGTGTGCTCCAAATCTCGAACAGGTACGTAACATAACCTAGCATTCCTTATAAGAAGCTCAATGTAGAATTTTTAACATCTCTATCATACATGGGTTCCAATGGCTCGTAGACAGCTGAAAATAAATAAATAAATGAAGTTGGGAAATAATTATTTATTGTGCAGTATCGCGCCGGAACTCTTTCTTCAAATTAAACTGTTTATTTACACTGTACCAAACTTCATCGAACGCAATCACCTCTCTGGCTGTGGAAGCGTAATTTACAATAGACGTGTTGTTGAGCTGCAACGGAACACAAGAAAATTGGAGGTGGTGCGAAGCCTGTCAGACAGACGGCAATATGTACGGGTGTTTCCAGCAGTGAATGGATGAATCAATAGAACTCATTGGAATGAAAACGTGTATTATGGCGAAATCGATCGCCATTGGCTGAATATCCTCATTAACTACATAAAATCGCAGCATTAGTCTTCGATTCTTTTGACCTAGCTCTCTTACATGCCTTTTTCCGATGGACCGCAAGAAAATGTGTTTAGTAAACCACTTGTTAAACTATTCATCATCACGTACAAGTGTGCCGATGTTTTCTGATCCTAAACAGTGCGAACGGCATCTGCTGTTCCGCGTATTGGCGCACACAGCGATCGACATTTGCCTGCCTCAAACATCTGTAGTAATTTATCTTTTTCTTGGGATAGTGCACCTCTGGATAGAAACTGTAAGTTATGTCTTACAAATCTGTGTGAGCTTTGATGGGACTCTACCAATAGGGAAGCTTGTCGGTAGAATTGTTTCACAAAGTTTCGTGGCCGGAAGACAAAGACTGAAGGGCAGATTCTACCTCGCAGCATAGACGCTTTGTCTTGTGACAGTGAATTGAGCATTTACGGAGGGTAATGGTGAGAGGGTTTCTCTGCATTCACATAACTGTACGCTAATTAGTTTCCCACATTAAAGAGCAGTAGACTTCTTTCCATTATACATTTTGTAATAGAGTTTAATATGGTAAATGTAGGATCTTTGTTCGCGCATCCAACTTTTCAGAGCACGTGCGATCAGTAACCAATATTATTTCAGTCATCCAAGGCTTCAAGAGGCACATCTCGTTGCTTTATCACTCATCAAATAATATTTCGGCCGTTAATGCTAATATGTGGTGATTTTCTTTCGTGTGTTGTATCCGGACGATAATATAAGGCACATGGATTTGTATATGAAAGGTGAGATCTTATATTCAGTTACTAAAGAATAGCATAATTTTGGATTTTTATGGGCTTATTTTCATCCCTCCCGGTCTGTATTCAAGTTAACCTACCGCGTGTTCCATATTTCACATGTGTTAACTCAGGAAGTACGTTCGCGAATTATAACACAGTCATTTTAATTACATTTTGAGCCATGAAAGAATAGCTGCAACTTGCATGATAATGCTATGAGACGAAGTGGCCATTTGGATGCACTTTAATGCATTTTCTTATGTCTTGTCCACGCTTTTATTATTTCCAAAAACACCCTTTGTGTTTTATAGCCTTTGAAAATGACTGAATGTCGAAACGCGTTAGCTGTTTTTGGAAATAATAGAAGTGTGGTCAAGACGTAATAAATATTATTAAAGTGCATGAGAGAATAACATTAATCAAAAATTACAATTTATTAAATAAATATTTTAACTATAATGGTAAGCTTATGGCACTGTGGAACTTCGAAACACGAGACAACGGAAACGAAGACTTCGAGATGATTTTTGCTGCCACCTTAACTGTGGTTTTTTTCAAATTATTAGGTATTGTAGGATAAAACTATTTGCATGCCACCAGTTGTGTCTATAATATGCAATTCTTGTACATGCGTAGTTAGTAACTGCATGAGATCTATTTTAAGCATTATAGTTTCAGTTTTATATTGCTCAATTCTTCTTATTACGTCGTGCTTTGCGAAAGTTCTTGCCAGGACGAAACTTAATATAAAGTCAGTCAGATTGCGTTTATTCACGTATAGGTCAAATTTTATACAAAGGGGTAACGTTTCAGGGCATAAAATCGGAGTCCTAGTCTTTTATGAACTCACAGGTTAAAATAAGCGGTAGTAGCAGCCTTTCGTGTATAGGTACGAGCACACAGTTTATGATCACACAACAGTAGCACACTTGTACTTGAGGATGAATAGCTTCTGAGTAGATCCATATTACTAGCAATCCTCGTCACATAGTTATTGAAAAAGTATTATATTATCGTTAAATCGGTTCCATTTCGTTTATATTTAGCAACAGTTGTTCGTATAAAAGCATCCGGTAGAATCTCTGGACAGAAACATCGAGCATTAACTGTAATTACCCGTCTCTTCGCCTTCTGCAAAATCATAAGAACGTTGCCTGTATGCGTCCTAATATTCCAGGTGATGGATGAAGAACGCGATTCGTTGTTTTGGCTGTTTTTGCTGTTCAGATCGTAACAAAAGGTAGTTATATATCGAGTTCGTTCACGTGTATCCCCATGTGTTACGTCCGGCAGTATAAAGTCACTACGGAAGCAGATAGTTTCAGGCGTTCCCCATGGTTCGGTATTAGGTCCTGTACTTTTTTAATTATATGCCAATTATGTGTCATCACTTTTGTCCTACTGAAAATACCACATGTTCTCTGATGGCCTCCAATTCTATCTAAGTGTAAAAACAATAAACATGAAGACAGCTGTCGAGAATCTTGTTACCGACCTGTGTGCACTATCAAAATGGGCACAGGATATAATGTTAGTGCTCACCCCATCCATACCCAAGCGGTATTGGTTGGTCATTCTAGGCTCATTAGCTCGAAATATCGGGAATCCCTACCATTTTTAATCCTAAATGGGGCATATAACCTCTCCCTCAGCAAAAAGTCTAGGGGTAATAACAGATGAAGATCTAAATTGGATAAGCAGTTAAGTGCAATGTGCGTAAGGTCATCAGCATCTCTTCATGGCGTATAAAAATATAAAAAGCTCTTCCCTCCTGACGATTTTATACTGGGAGAGGTTTCTTAGGAAGGCTTACAGCTCCTATAACTGTTTATGAATGCCTGTGTTCGTTATGCCTGTGATGTTAATTCTTTGGTCATATTTCACCAACATACGCACAACTATTCTGGCTGCGTGCAGAAAAGCGCTGAGATCTGCATACTCCCTACTGTCTTATCGACGTCCACAGTCCACAGTCCCACAGTCCTCGACCTTAACGGTTTTGTCCGAACAAAATGGCGGAAGCAGGCGATCCCACCAGAACAAGAACTTTTCTGTCCCACTCCATCGTTTAGCCACTTTTCTGAAGTCCATCTTAGCAGGAGGAACCCGGATTTGGAATATCATATGAGAGAATTAAATAACACCTCTAGCTTCAGAAAGACAGTTAATGATATATATACTTTAGCAACAATAACGATTTCTGTTGTAACCGTACGCACTCGTTATACTAGTACAGCCTTCTTTCCAACCTTATCTTGATCATTTCTTACTATTCTTAGCTTGTGCAGTCTCCTTAACTTTCATTTAGAACTTGCTTTGTCAGAAAATATGTAATTTGTACACCTATAAATTCTTTCTATATCTGCTATCATCATCATCATCATCATCATCATTAGTGACAGCACAAGCAGTAATAGTATAAGTAGTGCCACTATTAACTTTATTAGTTCATAGTATTACTTACTCATATCATCTGTATCGATATTCAAATCATTTTAATACTATTTGTAATATTAAATTTGTTATTTCTTAGGCACCTATGATATGAGAAAACTATTGTAAGTGTGAAACCCTGACGTGATGTAAGAGAAGGCCCCGTGGCCCTAATCAGATCAGATTAAATAAATAAATAAATTTTTAAAATAAACGACTAGAGTCTCATTTTCAACCACCAGGTGAGGTGTAAACGTCACAGCTCCTACACTACTGACATAAGCCCAGTTGTTATCCGATAGTACTCTCACTCAATCCAGATTCGGTCGCTGGACTGAAAATGCTACGCCACTAACTGCTTCCTCCTTTTGACTATCTGGATCCTTACGAAGTTCTCCAGTCCACAGAAACTGCGAGCTCTATATCCACATCAAGAAAACTCTGTCAAGATCCTTCTCAAGGTCGAAACCGCCTTCTGAAAGCGATTAACTCCACAATTAAGTAGGGGCAAATCTGCTGACAAATGCTGCAATTTAGGCTAGACGTGATGAGTTTTCTCTGGAGGCTTCTTGCACAGTAGCCGCCCGACAAACAAATGTATTACTTCATGATAGTTCTGCATCTCTGAAACGCAATTCTGCTGAGTCCTTTTGTGTACGAAAAGTTTCATTTGGACGCAATGTGTGCTACGTCTTTAGTTTTACTACTTCACTCGAGGAATAAATATCATTTTTTTTTCAAATTATCAGTCTGTCTGCTTGTTGGCAATTCTCGACAATTTGTCAAATGTCTAAATATTCCAACACTTTTCGAGCTCACTAGTATACGATATGAAAAGTGTAACTTTTTCACCTCAAGTAATGGCTCTGAGCACTATGGGACTTAACATCTATGGTCAGCAGTCCCCTAGAACTTAGAACTACTTAAACCTAACTAACCTAAGGACATCACACAACACCCAGTCATCACGAGGCAGAGAAAATCCCTGACCCCGCCGGGAATCGAACCCGGGAACCCGGGCGTAGGAAGCGAGAACGCTACCGCACGACCACGAGCTGCGGACTCACCTCAAGTAAGATTTCATCGTTAAAGACATATGTAATTTAACTGGACGAATAGTGATCAGGAGCTCATGAAACAAAGACCAAAGTGTTTTGGAATATTGAATAGTCACCGAGATATTGGCATCATTCCATTTTTTTAAATGGAACTATGATTTCTTTTTACAGCGGGAAGTCAGGTCTCTATGAAACAAATTGAAACAAACCTCACATACGTAGACAGTATTCGCACTGTACTTGTCAACGCTTGCAAAGAGCAACACACAACTGATGAAGTATCCCTTCACAATCAAGTTTGTTTCAATCAATACTCACAAAATTGTTTAGTGGCTGTTTTAGTTTCCACTGTCTAGTCATTATCGGTAGGGCATAAATATTGCTTAGTCGATGTTTAGACGCAGCCACCTGCCAAGCAATATGTATGCGTTACTCGTAATGACTAGGCAGCAAAGAACGTTTTTGTGAGAAATTACTGAAATGATCTTTATAGTGAAAAGCGATGTGCTCAGTGATGCTCTGAGCTAATGACATGTCAACCACGAACGAAGTATTCTTGTCTCACTTCCGTACAAGGCGACATTCCATAGAAATACCTACACTTAAATATATATTCGATAACAACAAATTTCTCTTGTCCAGAAACTTTTTTTTTGTTATTTTCAGAATAGGAGCTTCTGAAATGTGGTACAAGAGATGAAAGTCGGAATGTTGAAAATTAGACTGTATCAAATAGCGGAAAAGAAATTTGTAACATAATATGACTATAAGGAGGGATATGCTGGTGGGACGCTGCGTGTGGCATCAAGGAATCGTAAACCTTCAAACTGGTAATGGGAGGAAGTATGTGGTCAAGGTCTGAATACAGGTGGATGGAGGCTGCAGTAGTTACGCAGAGATGAAGAGGTTTGCGCAGGATAGAGTAGCGTGGAGAGCTTGCATCAAACCAGTCTTTTGACTGAAGACAACAACAGCAACAACATCTCTTGTATCAAAGATGCAGTTTTCCGTCGAGAGTGGCGTAAACATGACGTATCGCGTGCCTCGGTGACACTGCTTTCCAGAGAGAGCGGAGTAAATTTTGGGGTGGCCCTACCATTCGAAGTGTCTCAACAACAGCATAAAAATCTCCATATTCAACGTAAGTTCATCCCGTAATTTCTTGTCAGATCTACAAAATAATTATTCCACTTAATTTACCTCATTAAGATCTGTCTTTCTGGAGCAAAAAAGTAGTTCTATATAAGAAAGAAACACAGTTTATGCCCGTACCTCGGTGAGTAACGCAGTTGAAGAAAAACGGGTTGATCCTTCTTTTGTTTGGATGAATAGAGACAACAATAATTTTAACGAGTCGCAAGTCATTTTAGGGGAAACGCGTGTATTTCCTTCTATCTGCAGAGAAACGAGGGCAAAGAGAACCGTATAAAAATGTGAGCAACGCGTCGTGATACTCTGGGTGTAGTCTTTTGGTATAGTGTTCCTCTTGCGCTTGGGAGGTCGGGAACACGTGACGGAATGGTTCTCGGCACAGCGTGGGCCGCTTCCTGCTTAAAGCAGAACATCTGGGCGGAGTTGGCTGCCCCCCGCTCAGTCGGCGTGGCTGCCGTATAGGACATCCAGAAGCCGCATTGTGAAGAGACACAATTACTTTATTAGCGGGACAGCAACCGGTAGTTCCGGCAACACACTTGCTGTGACCTTTGTCTGACAAGCGGGTCGGTATTTTCCGCGAATGGTTTCAGATTGCTACTTGGAGTCCGTACCACAATTTAAAAAAAGACTTGTTTTTAAGTGTAGTACATGATTAGGAATAAAATGGTAGTGTGTTCATTAGTGTTAACATTAATTATACATACATATCCTGTAAATTGACTCGTTGAACTTTAGTTTGATATCGATCGAACAATCTATCGAACATGTAAATGACTTGCTGACTAACTAGGTAATTAGCATCCATGATGCCTGGAGAAGCCCGTGACCACTTCCGTAGCCGCAAATATTGAAAGAATCTGTGGATACAATGAGCGTACCAAAGACACAGCCAAGATATACGAGGTGGTTATAACTGAAGTGCATCTACTCCCCGAGTTTCAGTGTGGGCTGTAATTATCGTAAGCTATCGAAACACGCTAATACGTTATGCAGAACTGATTTATTAGTTTCAATTTTTTGCCACTGTCTACAAATCCGGCGCCGTACAGCATCCCGTCGACGTCTTCGGTGCTCTTATTGAACAAGCTGCGGTTGATAATAAAATCAACGTTATGTCTTTCTTACTTTTTCTGCCCACATCCCGTGCCTAATCCATCACATATGGAAACATTTCTATTCGTCTTTCTTGCATCCACAGTGCAATATTTGCACGTGATGGCCAAAAGTGGAACTAATTTTTTTCCAGCTCAGATTGATTCCGCATTAACGTGTCAGAATATCTATGAACTTTCGTTGCCATACAATGATTATAGCCCACACTGGACCTCTGCGAGTAGCTGTACTTTAATTATAACCACATGGAATAAGAAAACAGAAGTAAAAAATTTGCGACATAATGAAACGATTGGCCTTGCTTCCTTCAGTGCAGAAGGACCTGGCATTGATTACAGGTACGTACTCAGATTTTTTTCTGAGTCAGGAAGGTCTGGAATGAGTCGACAAACTCTCGTGGGGCCATACGTGGAGCTGCTTGAATAAAGGAACAACAGAACCATCAGAATTCATCTACTGGCAATAACGGCTGTAGGAGCTCGCGAGGTGTTGATCACATGTCCCACGATCATAAATCGCTCTTCGTACTGCCTTGTATGCAGCAGTTGGTCAGTGTGTAACATTCCATGCTTATGGTTACCACCCCTGCATTATGTATTGTAATTAAATTCAATTACCTTTCGATAATAGGAAAAAGGCTTTTAGAAGAAAAATAGCAATAACAAACAATAATAGTTACAATACCCTTTGTACCATAAACAACCGAAATCATTTTCAGGAAATTAATATATGGAAAATGCTTAGCTAAAAGAAGAATACGTTTCGTTCTCATCATCTGTAAATGGTAGGAATTAAATCTCGAGCCTAATTAACAAAATATAGATAATTGATAGTTTAGCATTGTTATAATGCTTATTTCTGCAATTTCACTAGTAATGTGATTTTTATGTCTTTAGAAAATGTCTTAAACTTGTTCTAGCAAAGTAGGGAATATTATAAAGTGTTTCATAATGTTGTTAAACTATTTCATATTATAACTTATGTTTTGCATTATTACAAAAAAAATGGTTCAAATGGCTCTGAGCACTATGGGACTTAACTGCTGTGGTCATCAGTCCCCTAGAACTAACTACTACTTAAACCTAACTAACCTAAGGACATCACACACATCCATGCCCGAGGCAGGATTCGAACCTGCGACCGTAGCAGTCGCGCGGTTCCAGACTGTAGAGCCTAGAACCGCTCGACCACTCTGACCGGCATGCATTATTACAACCAGTAGTACATTGTAGGAAGAGTATAAATACTCTGCCTTGAGTATTGTTAGGGAAGATGAGTGTTGGACCCACTAGAGGACAAATCTGTGCGTACAGTTAAGTTCTTGGTGCATGATTCAGGTTTGGATTTACAATAGAGCAACTCCTGTGTTGGACATTGTCTAAAACAGCATATTAGAGCAGTTAAGTGACGGATTATTTCAGAGTGTTAAACAGTTTGATTTAATATCGCAAAAGGCAGAATGATATGTGACTTTATATTCATACTGTTGAGTATTAGTGTTGAACAATGCAATGGACCTCACACATGCATGTCTATCAAATTACTGCATCTCGACTATTTACTATCGCCAGTGTAGTATGTGCTACCATCGGTTAGCTGTAGTAGTAACAACGAGGCTTATTACACCGTTTTGTTCACGAGATCATAAGATACAGGTTTTGAAGTGAATAAATATACGTACTTACTTTACTTCAGGTATGACCTACATCACTGTACTGAAATCCATTATGGTATCCTGTATTTAGGGGTCCGGCAAGACTGCATACTGTCACCGTACTTATTCAATCTGTATGCAGAACATGTTATGAGGAATGCGAGGCTAGATGAAGGAGAAACAGGAATTAAAATAGCTGGAATAAATGTAAACAACCTCTGGTACGCGGATGATACGATCCTGTTGGCAGAAAGTGAAGAAGAATTGAGAACACTCTTACTGAAGGTGAAAGACGAAAGTGAAAAGGCCGGTCTTATGCTGAATGTGAAGAAAACGAAAATTATGGCAAATACACCTACCAATTCGTGGCATATAGCAGGAGAAACCATGGAGGTAGTGACCACATTCAGTTATCTCGGTTCCCAGATCTCTGCTGACGGCGACTGCAGCCATGAAATCCGGAGACGCCTGTTGCTCGGTAGACAGGCGATGTCAAACCTTGACAAGATTGTAAGGTCCAGAGATATAACACTAGCAACAAAGATCCGTATTGTGAGGGCTATGGTCTTTCCAGTTGTGATGTATGGATGTGAGACCTGGACCATTAGAAACGCTGAACGGCGAAGAATTGACTCCCTCGATTTGTGGTGTTGGAGGAAACTTCTTAGAGTTCCATGGACTGCAAAGATTACCAACAGATCAATATTGGAGCCAATTAAACCCGATTTCTCCCTGGAAGGTCTAATGTTAAAACAAAAGCTGACCTACTTTGGACACACAATGCGAAGGCATGCCTCGCTGGAAAAAAACATTAATGCTGGGGAAGATTGAAGGAACTAGAAGAAGAGGACGTCAGAGGATGAGATGGATCGATGGCATCACAGAAGCAATGTGTTCCAACCTGGAAGGTCTACGGGAGAAAGTGCAAGACAGGAAAAAGTGGCGTGATTTGGTTCATGGGGTCACGAAGAGTCGGAACCGACTAAACGAATAGAGAGAGAGAGAGAGGTTGTAGGAACACTGAAAAGAAAAGAAGAGAAAAGAAAAAAAAACAAAAAGTTGTTTTGAAGAAATCGCCACTTCTATCACCTAAAATGGTTTAGCAAAACTCCCTGCGCAGGAATCGACAACGAAAAGCGAAACAGTTGGACGTGGTATGGCGATATACAGCTGGTAACAGATGAACAGATGAGGGCATTGTCGAGGCTCAGTGTAGACGAAAGATTACGGATTTCCATGCATTACTGCCGTTGTGTACCTTTTACTAAGAGACAGGGCTAACTGATGGTACCCCATTAGGATAAGCTAGATGTAATGTCTCTAATGACCGAGCCGTCGAGGGACGCTAAATCGTTGTAAGACAGCTCACACACGTAAAAGCTCTCACTGTGGTGCACGGGCGGAGCAGGAGGGAGGTGCCGGCGAAAAGAGAAGAGGGGGAAAGAGGAAAGAAGGAAAGCGCATGTCACGGAAAGGATTTGCGGAGAAACGCTTTCTACCTACGCTGTCTGGACGGGAAGAAAGGGAAAGGGTTTCTTAGCTAAGAGTGAGGGAGGGCGGGCCAAGGAGTTGGACGTGGGGAGAGGGAGGAATGCGATAGCTCTTGCGGACGTGCGTCAAAGGTGGGACTTTTCATTCGGCTTTATCGGCGGCAGTGCGGCCGAGAACCGCGTGACAGGCTGGAAGGAGAAGAATTTTGCCCCGGTAGGCGGGCGCAGACAGAGCCGCGATAGCGGCCCGGCGTGATAAGTGCTGGGATCAAGCGCGATGCCGCACGGCGATTCCTCAGCAGCGAGGAGGCAGCACGTGGCCAGCCGCCAGCTCCTTCCCCGCACCCCTCCCTATGTTTACCTGTCGCAGGGCCCTCTGTTGTTGCCTGTCTGAAATATCAGTACTGGCGGTTGTCTACGCCGTCTTCCTATCGAGGATTAGGCTATTGCCTGCTCTCATCTAACAACAAAATCGTTCTCATCCCTTCCGATTTCTTCCAACACCTTGTTTTCCCATTAGGATTCCAATTCAGGGTCTTCTGAGGATTTCTATGACCTGATATTCTCTTTCACAACGATTTTAAATTTTTTCATTCATGTTGAAAATATTTAATTCTGTTCTAATATTTTAATTCGAGGTCATTTCTCTTCTTGAGGAGCCATCTGTCCTCCTCAGGAACCTCACGTCTGCTGTTTGAATTCTTTCCTTTTTTTATGGTAACCCAGATTTCGCTTCCATAGGATAAGACAGGAGGTGCCATCACGAAGTAGAACTTCGTGGTGGTCTCCTTTTTCTCTTTTTGGCTCAGTGTTCTGCTAATGGTACCAAAGATAGCTTGAAATTTGTGTATTTTAATTTCAATATCGGAATCAAAATCACGAACTATATCACAGCCTAAGGAAGAGGTTCAACAGACTTGTCCTAAAATTGAATTATCTAACACAATTTTTGATCTGACTAGGTACTCTTCTCGGAATGTCATTATGTTTGTTTTATTACTAGAAACCTTTAAATTATATTCCCTGGGTATTTCGCTGAGCTAGTATACTGATCTTCGGATGTCATCTTCATTGTTTTGGATAATAACGAGATCATCCGCCGACAGAAGCACGTTCAGTTACTTATCATTCGCTACCTTAATTCTTTCGTTTACTTTCCATTTCCTTTTACGAAAAGTTAAGTGAATGTAAATATTAAAAGGCGTAGGCGATAGTTCACACCCTTGTCTAGATCCTTGGTTGATAACTACTTCTTATTGGCTTCTACCTGTGTTTTTTCCAAGGCGTGTGTTTTTAGAGATTTTGGGTGATAAGTATATCCACATTCAGACATTTTCCGCAGATTATCACGGCTAACACGGTCGCAAGACTTGTATTGTCTGTGTTTCAGTAGCAGCTCAAGTACTGTCTGCACGCTCTGTTTTTTCGAAGGAAGACACCTCCAAAGATATTATCGCAACTGATACCATTTCAGAGAATAAAATTCGTGTGGAATATTATTAACTACTCTAAAGCTTATAAATAGAGCTCCCTTCCTTTCCATCTTTCAGAATTTTCTTTGCAGTTCATGCCATGACCCAGCCCGCACATCATTCCCCTACTCCCCGCCAGTTTCATATCATCCAGACCTCTTCCCTCCTCACTTATCCTCATCACCACATTTTTTTATTCACTTTCAACAACCCTATAAAATCACTAACTTTTACCCTCCTGTTCTTCACCAGTGAAGCTCCATCATCTTTTTTCTCAATTTATCCCCTCTTTATGGATTTATAGTTTTAGCTTGACGATGTCCACTATGGACAAACGGTAGATACTGTTATTCTGAAGAAGGTTGGGTTATCCCGACTAAAACTGGGTAGATTCTAGGTAAACGGTGCAACTGAGGCTGCTAATTATTAAAATTAAAATTGACAATTTATTTTTTATTTATCAACAGTGAAAGTCATTTCTTCTGTAACTGTAAGAACCACAAAAATATTTAAGGTGTGTAGTTTTGTTCAGGGTGGAGCAAATAAAAGTGGCCCTGAGTAGAGTTGTAGGAGAGAAAGAAACACAGCAGAGGAAAGGAAATACAGTACTAATCTGACTATAGCAGATGTTGAAAAGTGATCAACACTCATCATTTTCTAGTGAACTGTAGCCACATTTTCTAATGTGCGGGCACGTTTCAGAATGTTTTTTGACTTTTTCAGAACAGATCACGTCTGACGCCATTTTCTGACTAAGAGATGCATGGCACTCTTTACTGGCGCTTTGACACCACTGAACTTCTCAGAAAACAACTAAATGTAAATGTCGTGCGACTAGGGCCTCCCGTCGGGTAGACCGTTCGCCGGGTGCAAGTCTTTCGATTTGACGCCACTTCGGTGACTTGCGTGTCGATGGGGATGAAATTATGATGATTAGGAGAACACAACACCCAGTCTCCAAGCGGAGAAAATCTCCGACCTACGCGGGAATCGAACCCGAGCCCTTAGGATTGGTATTCTGTCGCGCTGACCACTCAGATACCGGGGGCGGACAGAAAAGAACTGACCACACTGTTTCCACGACTATGTTGTCACGTATCTTTCCACAACGAACACCCGAAGCTCCACTGTGAGTACCTTCTTCCCCTTTGCACTGCTCCACTCACGCTGTGTACAGGAACATAATGTAAGACCCCGCAGGATGCCGCTCACTTAATATTTATTTAACAACAAGCAAGGATAAGATACCGATTGAAAGTAAAAAGTCGGCAAAGACATTAATTAGGAAAGCGCAAACCAACAAATTAATTTTTTCTCATTCGTCTTTTGATATACATTTTTTGTTTTTAGTAGTAGAACACAGTCGATGTTTTTTTTTTTCGTAAGAGAGGGATGTGCATTTGTAGAGCAAGTATTGCAGTCTATGTGTATTTAAATGTGCGTGAATTATACAATATAGAAGACCAATATAAAGCATTTTTATTTTATGGAAGTGTGTGAATTTTTGTGTAATTACGACAAGCGCCAGTGCCCACGGAGTCCTTTAGCTGCCTGCATTTTCACCAAAATTGTGAGGAAGCCCGATGCAGAAGCAGAGATTTTTAAATAAATTCAATTCATATCGAGTTACTAATATTCAATTAATAAATTATTAATTCATTTATTATTTTTTAAAAATATATCACAGCTGACACTGCCTGCACTACGGTCTGAACCGGTGTGGATCAACTGGTGGGAGTACGTGACGTGCGCGTACGCAGTCTGCATTCACGTCCAGTCGTATCCATTCGTCCGGGCCACATTTATTTGCCCCATCCTGTATCACTTTATGTATTTTAAAAGCATTAGGCTAAGGGCGAAAAGTTTGTACCTTTTACAGACATGAGGCGAAGAGGATGAAACAACATTAAATGGACAAAAAAATATAGTATGAGAAGAGTCCACTATTCCTTTATAGAAAACAGCTGAAATGACCATTACAAGTCACAATTAGAGCTTGCGTTAACGAAGTATCTCATATCTCCCAGACAGATCAATAGCTGTGCATGACAGTGGCCCATATTGGGCACTTTAAGACAGTAAAGCTTCAAAAATTTCTACCTGCAAATAAAATGTGCTTACTGTGCTTGAGAGAAACAGCACCAACTCGTTGACAGAAGACACGATCAGCTGAAAACACAGAGAAATTTTTCCTACCTCTGTGCAACAATCACAGGGTTTGAAAAGGAAAGGAGTAAATGTATCAATGAAATTTGGTTGCTAAAAATGAAGCTACTGACACAATGTAACATAAAGGAATATCTATTGGAGACGGAGTGAAAGCATGTGCACATATTAAATTGCTGGAAAGGAATATTGGCATCGTGGTGATTGAGCGTAGTACAAACTTAAATGGGTAGTGATACAGGTCTGACGTGAATATAACATTATAGCAACCATGTCACTAACTTTTTCGGGTTCAGCAAATTTGAATGAAGTTTTCCCGATACGACAACAGTTACTGCAACAGCTGGTGAGATCACAATTTAAATACTTAAGAATGACTACAGAATTTACGATTGCGTATAGCATTCAATAAGAAAAATTACCCGTGAGTAATACGTTTCTTGCCCAGCGCCAAAGTGATGTCAGACAAGTAATGTCTAAGGGGCTAGGAGTCGCTCTATGTTGCACGTTAGTTATTTTCTGAGACACGTAAACATATTTCAGTTGTCTGCATGACAACTCGACCTTTTCTTACTGCGGAATATAATGGTTTTAATAGCTCCAGCAGACTCAAGTTTCATAGTAGCTCCAGAGTGGTTACAACAAGTACTGAATCAAACAATCTATCACGCATGTCTTTAAACCATGTATGTAAGTCATGTCGTAGCATACACAGGAGGATATGCAATAAAATACAGTATAAGAAGCGTCCAAAATGTTTGGAGAGTGGACATACCTGGATGACGCCCTGCGTAAAAAATTCGTGCATATGCCTGTACATTGGAATACTTGTCAAGAAAAACAGTCGCACACAATGTGCTGCAGAGTGAGCGTGAAGATAGCTTTACATTTGAATGGAGAAACGCATGTACCAAATTTTGTTACAAAATGCAGGAAACGGTGACGAACGAGTGTGCGATACTGTTGAAAATGTATAGAACACAAGCAGTGAACACTGAAATATGTTTTCGGATGATAATGTCCCTTGTTCAGGATAGACCTTCAACAGACATGTCGACACACAACGTGAAGCTAGTGCAACTTCTGTTGACATCATGTCATAAATTGTCTTTCAGACTGATATTGAGATATTTGGAGATGAGACTTGTTCTTGGCTCCTAAAATAGTTCCTTTGATAAATGTATTAGCCGTTTAATTCTTTACAGCAGATAGCATCACTAAATACGGGAGATATCTTTCTTAAGTATCACACCTGTATGCTTGTATACGGTTTTATTCTAGAAGCTATTTCATGTTCTAATAGTGTAATCAACCAAAGATCCCGTTACTGCTTCATTAAATCACATAAATGTATGCAATTTCTTAGTGACAACTGAAATAAAATACACTACTGGCCACTAAAATAGCTACACCAAGAAGAAATGCAGATGATAAACGGGTATTCATTGGACAAATATATTATATCAGAACTGACATGTGATTGCATTTTCACGCAATTTGGGTGCATAGATCCTGAGAAAACTGTACCCAGAACAAACACCTCTGGCCGTAATAACGGCCTTGATACGCCTGGGCATTGAGTCAAACAGAGCTTGGATGGCGTGTACAGGTACAGCTGCCCATGCAGCTTCAACACGATACCACAGTTCATCAAGTATACTCACTGGCGTATTATGACGAGCCAGTTGCTAGGCCAACATTGACCAGACGTTTTCAATTGGTGAGAGATCTGGAGAATGTGCTGGCCAGGGCGGCCGTCGAACATTTTCTGTATCCAGAAAGGTCCGTACAGGAACCTGCAACATGCGGTCGTGCATTATGATGCTGAAATGTAGGGTTTCGAAGGGATCGAATGAAGGTTAGACCCACGGGACGTAACACATCTGAAGTGTAACGTCCACTGTTCAAAGCGCCATCAATGCGAACAAGAGGTGGCCGAGACGTGTAACCAATGGCACCCCATACCATAACGCCGTGTGATACGCCAGTATGGCGATGACGAATACACGCTTCCAATGTGCGTTCACCGCGATGTCGCCAAACACGGATGCGACCATCATGATGCTGTAAACAGAACCTGTATTCGTCCGAAAAATTGCCATTCGTGCACCCAGGTTCGTCGTTGAGTACACCATCGCAGGCGCTCCTGTGTGTGAATGTAGCGTCAAGGGTAACCGCAGCCAGGGTCTCTGAGCTGATGGTCCATGCTGCTGCAAACGTCGTCGAACTGTTCGTACAGATGGTTGTTGTCTTGCAAACGTCCCCATCTGTTGACTCAGGGATCGAGACGTGGCTGCACTATCCGTTATACCCATGCGGATAAGATGCCTGTCATCTCGACTGCTTGAGATACGAGGCCGTTGGGATCGTGCACGGCGTTCCGTATTACCCTCCTGAACCCACCGATTCGATATTCTGCTAACAGTCACTCTCTCGACCAACGCGAGCAGCAAATCCGCGATACGATAAACCGCAGTCTCGATAGGCTACAATCTCACCTTTATCTAAGTCGGAAACGTGATGTTACGCATTTCTCCTCCTTACACGAGGCATCACAACATCGTTTCACCAGGCAACGCCGGTCAACTGCTGTTTATGTATGAGAAATTGGTTAGCAACTTTCCTCATGTCAGCACGTTGTAGGTGTCTGCACCTGTTCCAATCTTGTGTGAATGCTCTGAAAAGCTAATCATTTGCATAACACAGCATCTTCTACCTGTCGGTTAAATTTCGCGTCTATAGCACGTCATCTTCGTGGTGTATCAATTTTAATGGCCAGTAGGGTATCAACATATTCTTTATCTATAATCGATTTACCTGGAGTGACGTATCAGTAATAGATTTAATTTTATGAAGTCGTTAATTTTGGATCGTTTCATTGATGTAACGGGAATTCTTGTATGATTTAGCGCCTTGTTCGTTTTGCTGATAGAACGATGCACCTCTAAATTTCGTTAACATTTTCTTGTTGCAAGGAGCCTTTAAAAGACTCTTCACTACCAGTTTCCAGAAATACATCAGTTTTAGTCTACATAAATTGGGAGAGTCGGTGCACAAGATCGGAATTGGACTAGGAAGCGAAATCACCATGTTCTTTTGTGAGCTATCATCCAAGTGATTTGGGAAAACTGAATTCGGGATTTGAACTCTGCTCCTCTCGAATATTTATTCTGTGCCTTAAGCGCCGCTCCCCTCGCTCGGTTTAATCCATATAGAGCACGCTGGTGAATTTTGTATGACTAGAACTGTGGGCCACAGTACACTCTTATAACAAGTGAGATTAAACCGAAATGAATAAAACAACTGCAGGAAGCGCACGAGAGCAGAGAGTGTTGCAGGCACGGTTTTGCATATCACATGGAGATTCAATTCTGGATTTGCAGAATTTGTGGTATTTTTGAGATATCAGATTCCGTTGCACGTCGGAAGCACAGCTCTGACGTTCCGCTGGCAGTGCATTAATAAATAAGATAACATCCACCAAATTCTTGTTTCTGTGTGTAATCTGAACAGTGTTTGTAAAAAAGGAGAAGTGGCAGTAAAGTGAAAATTCGCATTTTATTAGTTTTTGTTAGTCGGATCTCATTCATACATAAGTAAATGTTTGTATGTCACATATGAAGCACCTGTAATTGTATAACAGAAATATAATATATGCCTGAAAAACTGTTAACTGTCCGTCATGACATTTGTAAATACTTTTTTGTATACAGAAGTAATTGATTAATTTATATATGATTAACGTTCTTAGTTTCCATGACTTTCCCTGCGCTGTATTGCTAAGTTCAAATATGTCTGTGAAACAAGTTAGTAACAAGAGTTCTGGAAAACTGATTCGTATATTGTATTGTCTAGCGAACACACTCAAACAATAAGGGGGAGGATTATATAAATGCATCAGTCACTTTGCTTTCGTTTCTCCTCCCTCCACCCTTTAATTTATAGTATAGTACGATGGTCTTTTGACTACCAGTAATAGTTATAATGAACAAAGCTCTCAGTTTTACAATTTCCTTAATCCAATACAATCAACGGACTAAATTACAAGTCTCCAAATATTTTAAGTTGTCACTTCAGTGAGTAATAAATTAATTTCTTTTCTTGTCTCGAATATAATTTGCTGGTTCTTCTTTTGTTTTCGTTTTATCTCTTTATTTATTTTTGCAGATGGGCATTCTGTGTCATTCATGTGTGTGGCTGTGGCGAGCAGGATAACACTTTTTTACGCGTTAAACTAGATAAGATGTCACTCGCCACTATACTGCGCAAAGCGTTGTTACTTCTTTGCGACGGAACCACAAAATTTTGTGATTGATGTACAGTGAAAAGCATATGCGATTTTCCGCCTCAGAATGCAGGACATGCACTGTTCTTCTTGCACTTTCAGGTCGCAAACCAACGTCTCGGTCATCTCGCATGCTACCGCAGTAATCATCAATGCCTACCGCAGGATATCATCAATGCTTGGCACCAGGAACAATTATGTAAAAGCTGTCTTGCACCCGATAATTATGGTTAAACATAGAATCGCGTTGGGGTTGAAGGAAAAATTCTGTGACTAACGCTGAATTACTTTTTTTCATATTAAAGTAATAGTCACAGTCATCCTAGTATTAATTTGGGAATAAACTTGATATCAGAAGACCTTGTATCACACTTTTTGAGTGAGTGGATTGGTGGCGCTTTCGTGTCACTTTTATTGTGGCGCAAGTAAGAGTCAGTTACACAATCTGGCGAGAGATATTACGACACCCATTGGGGTTACTACAAAAATATCTGTCATGTAAGTAATGGGGTGGAGAATGTCCTCTCACTACTGTTACGTAATCTTAATCTCCGAAGAGGTCTTCTACAGAAGTTCTAATACAATGAAAGCAGTAACTCCACCACTCCTTACATTTTCTGTACCTGTTAAATTTCATAGAGGATGTTCTGTTGCTCCTGGAGAGACCTTCGGCCAGCTGCGCCACAAAGTTTTGAAGTTACTGTTGCTATGGTTGAGGATGTTGGCGACCTTGTGCCATCTTCATGCAGTGCACATGTCACGACAACTGACCACTCCATGATCCACCATTCGAAAAGCGCTGCGAACAATTGTGAAATGGTATGCGTATAAACTTCACCTTACTCACCAACTTACGCCGCGTATCGCAGTAATTTGAGTGGATTTTGCTCTTGCATTTTTTGCAAGGGTTTAAGTTGACGACATGTGGTTTTCAAAAATGTTGTGGAGTGATGAAGCACATTTTACGCTCACTGTGGCTGTTAACACTCACAGTGTAGATCGTCACCGCCAACGAACGTTCATGAACTTCCGCTGTACAGTGAACGCGTCAGTGTGTGGTGCTGCGTAATGGCGGAGTTAATGATTGGTCCATGTTTCTTTGGGGAACTCGGACTTCAAGAGCCAATGATATGCAGCATCAATGGCACGTTACTGTGATGGATCTGCAGCGTCAACGGCACACATTACTGTGATTGATCTGCTTCGCCAACATGTGACCACTGCTCTACGGAAGATAAGTGCTTTGGACTCGATTGCGATACACGACGGAGCTGCACCTCACGCTGCTCGTGAGCATACTCGGTACATATTTGGAGAAAAAAGGATCATTGGCCGATTGTTCCAAACCATGTTACCACACAGATCAATAGATTTGAAGCCTCTTATGTGGCAACTAAAATGTGTTTCTTTCAGTGGTTCATTCGTTATTTCTCTTTCGCATTTCCTTACAAATGTTTCCACAAAGTTTCATTGTCCTAAGATTACTCGTTTTCCAACGGGCCGCTCTTAAGCAGCGAAAGTTTAATTATAACCAGCCTGTGTGTGACCGTAGCAGAGACGAATGGGGAATCATTCTAGGGGTTATACGGGCCACAAATGGGGAAATGGACTGACAACATCTACATCTACTTCTACATGGTTACTCTGCAATTCACACTTAAGTGCCTGGCAGAGGGTTCATCGAACCATTTTCATACTACAAGTACTTCTCTACCATTCCACTCTCGATTGGCGCGTGGGAAAAAGGAACATCTAAATCTTTCCGTTCGAGCTCTCATTTCTCTTATTTTATTATGATGATCATTTCTCCTGTGGTGTCACCGCCAGACACCACACTTGCTAGGTGGTAGCTTTAAATCGGCCGCGGTCCATTAGTACATGTCGGACCCGCGTGTCGCCACTGTCAGTAATTGAAGACCGAGCGCCACCACACGGCAGGTCTAGAGAGACGTACTAGCACTCGGCCCAGTTGTGCGACGACTTTGCTAGCGACTACACTGTCGAAGCCTTTCTCTCATTTGCCGAGAGACAGTTAGAATAGCCTTCAGCTAAGTCCATGGCTACGACCTAGCAAGGCGCCATTAACCATTTCTACAGAGAGTCTCACTTGTATCATCAAGAATGTTGTATACAAATGATGGATTAAAGTTAAGTATTCCAGCAGCTACGTACTTTTCTTTATAGCATTCATTACGTATCCTGTTCCAGACCTCACGCCAGTCTGCGTTAGATTATAGCGTGCATTTCGGCCTCCTCTAACTACAAGGTGTTGGCACATCTGCCAACACATCATCTCCCTACGTAGGTAGGTGTTAACAAAATATTTTTGCATTCGGAAGAGTAAGTTGGTAATTGAAATTTCGTAAATAGGTCTCGCAGCAAAGAAAACCGCCTTTGTTTCAGTGACGGTAACCCCAACTCGCGTATCATATCAGTAACACTCTCACCCCTATTTCGCGATAACACGAAACGAGCTGCCCTTCTTTACACTTTTTCAATGTCCTCCGTCAATCCTACCTGGTAAGGATCTCACACCGCGCAGCAATATTCCTGCAGAGGACGGACAAGTATAATGTAGGCTGTCTCTTTAGTGGGTTTTTCGCATCTTCTAAGTGTTCTGCCAACAAAGTACAGTCTTTGTTTCGCCTTCCCCACAATATTATCCATGTGGTCTTTCCAATATAAGTTGCTCGTAATTGTAATTCCTAGGCATTCAGTCGAACTGACAGCCCTTAGATTTGTGCGATTTTATCGTATACCCAAAATTTATAGGATTTCTTTTAGTACCCATGCGGATGGCCTTGCACTTTCTTCTTTGTTTAGTGCCAATTGCCACTTTTCGCATCATACATAAATTCTCTCCAGATCATTTTGTAATTGGAATTGATCGCCTGATGATTTTACTACTCGGTAAATTACAGCGTCATCTGCAAACAATCTAAGGGGGCTGCTCAGATTATCACCTAGATCATTTATGTAAATCAGGAACAGCAGAGGGCCTATGATACTACCTTGCGGAACGCCAGATATCACTTCTGTTCTACTCGATGATTTACCGTCTATCACTACGAACTGTGTCCTCTCTGAGAGTAAATCACGAATCCAGTCGCACAACTGAGACGATACTCTATATGCACACAATTTGATTAATAGTCGCTTGTGACGAACGGTATCAAAAGCCCTCTGGAAATCTAGGAATATGGAATCGATCTGAGATCCCTTGTCGACAGCACTAATTACTTCATGGGAATAAAGAGCTAGCTGCGTTGCAGAAGAACGATATTTGCTGAATCCGTGTTGGTTATGTATCAATAAGTCATTTTCTTCAAGGTGATTCATGATGTTCGAGTACAATATATGCTCCAAAATCCTAATGAAAATTGAGGTCGATGATATGTGTCCGTAATTCATTGAGTTACTCCTATTTCCTTTCTTGAACATTGGTGTGACCTGTGCTACTTTCCAGTCTTTAGGAACAGACCTTTCGTCAAGTGAGCGGTTGTATACGATTGCTAAGAAAGGCGCTATTGTGTCTGCATACTTTGAGAGGGTCGTGTTTGGTATACCACCTGGACCGGAAGACTTGCCTTTCTTAAGTGATTTCAGTATTTCGCAACACCTAAGATATCTATTTTTATGTCACTCATGCAAACAGCTGTTCTAGTTTCGAATTCTGGAATATTTACTTCGTCCTCTTTCGTGAAGGAATTACGGAAAAGTGACTATGACTAGATGCAGATTGTTATTGCCCACCACCTGGGAACGAGCATCTCGGAAATGGTGAAGATGACCCAGTGTTTACGTTCTACGGTCGCCAACACCTATGGATCTATGGAAAATGGTTGAAGGGGGGTGAATCCAGGAGTAGGCGGTAAGGTACTGGACCTTCACGCCACATCACAGAACGTAAAGTCGGAGACCTGCTCGCTTCGTAAAAGAGAACAGGCGGTGAGGTGTGACAGATGTGGGGACAGAGTACATTACTGGTGCAGGCGCAAGTGTTTTGGAGCACACTGTTCAGCGTACAGTGTTGACCAAGGAGCTCGACGCTAGGCGACCACTACGTGTTTCCACGTTGACCCAACCACAACGTCAGTTACGACTTCAGTGGGTACGGAATCATAATTGGACCGTGGATCAATGTAAACGTTTCGTATGGTCGGATGAATCACGTTCCTTGCAAGATGGTCGTGTCTAGATGGGCCATCATCCAGGTGAACGACTGCTCGAAACATGCGCCGCGACAGGGTCGCGCTCCGCTGGGGACAGTGATAAGTTATGAGGGATATTAACTTAGGCTTCCTTGGGAGCTGTGGTAGTAATCAAGGCACAGTTACAGCCATGGACCACTTAAGCATTATTGCGCACCATGTGGATCCCTCCCTTCCTGCTTGATACTTCCACGATGCCGGTGACATCTTCCAAGAGGATAACTGTCCACATCACAAGGTCTGGAGCGTGCAACAGTGGATTGAGAAGCTTGATAGTGAACTTATGCTTATGCTTTGGCCACCAAATTCGCCTGATCTGAAAGTGATGGAACATATCCGGAACGCTGTCGAGCGCCGGCTCCGTGCCCACAAGCCACCAGCCCGGCAACTGCGCGATCTGTGAACGGATGTCTGGAGTCACATAAATCTAGGAACTATCAAGAACCTGTCGAATCCTAGTTTCACAATGTCGCTGGTGTATTGAATTCCAAAGCTGGATCGAAAAGCTGTTAATCAGGTGATCATAATGTTCAGGCTCAGTAATGTAGGTTACTATCACTTTCAGCCGGAGTCTGGTGGAAACCCTTTACAGTCGCCGAGTGTTAATGCACTGGTTTTCAGAAACTTGCTTGTGGCTCAGTTCGTTGCACTGCAGAGGGCGAAACAAAGTAATGAATCTACAATTAAATACGTGAGATGCAGCACCTATAGCCGCAACCTCTTATACATAGCTTCGTAAGCTCACATTATTTCTTTCCTCCTCTTTGTCCAGTCCGAGGATATGACGCGCCTGTTCTGACCTCGCAGTCGGCGGGACTTTGAACAACAATCTTCCTTACTCCGCGCCGGCCGGAGTGGCCGAGTGGTTCTAGGCGCTTCAGTCTGGAACCGCGCGACCGCTACGGTTGCAGGTTCGAATCCTGCCTCGGGCATGGATGTGTGTGATGTCCTTAGGTTAGTTAGGTTTAAGTAGTTCTAAGTTCTAGGGGACTGATGACCTCAGCTGTTGTCCCATAGTGCTCAGAGCCATTTGAACCTTACTCCGCGACTCCTCTCAGATGAGCTGAAAGCATCGACGTCGAACGAAGAAAATAATATAAATCTTGTGTGTTGTCTAAACAGATACCTGTGACAGATTTCTGATCACTGGAAAAAGTGACGTAAATCATATTGAACGTTAAATTAATAATGAATTTTCATATTCAAACCCTCTTTCCCACGTCTCATGACGGTGTCCAGTCGCTTGAGTCTCCACATCCGAACGTCCTGTTTCTTTTATTTCACCAGATCCGCGAAAGATTGCTTCTACAGAACGGATGCAACTAGCCGCAGGTGCAATGCTACTTCGTGTTTGGCTCTCTTCTTCTCGCTCCTGCAGAACGAGCACCTTGTATGCAAGCAGCAGCCACCGCATTCTTGGGACTTTATTGCCTGTGACATCACAAATCGAGAGAGAGCGGCGGAGATACTGTTGAATTTTGGAGGAAGACACGGCTGAGATTGCCTACGATCCGCTGCAGACTCAGCTGCGGTACCCACTGGGTCTTCTCCACTTTGTACCGTGTGGCCAAACACTTCCTTTCCAACTGTTTAACCCGATATGGGTCGGTGCTGACGTTTGATCAACATATTACATTTCAATCCCAGTCTAAAGTTAAATTATAATAGCCATAAGTCATCTCTCGACGTAATCACTTCATAAATCAAAGATAGTATTAGTAATAGTGCAAGTCGTGAGGCACAATGAAATATATGGCGAAAATTTTGAAGAGCAGGAGGATAATTACATACAAAGGAAATCCAACAAACAAAAATGTTTCGAAATCTGGGCTCTCGTTCTTAGAAAAACCGAGAAACTTGACATAAACATCTTAACACATAAGTCTGACAAACGTTCGACATGGCCTTTTTCACACGCATAGGGCTTCGCCTGATTTGAAAATCACTGTAAGTGCCAGAAGATCGTGCCAGTATCAAGAGACTGAACTAGTACTCGAGGGTGGATATTATCAACTGTATTTTTCTTTCTATGATGTTTTAAATTCATCTGCAGAAGTTTCCCAACAGTAGCTAAGAATTTGCGATTTACTTTATTGTAGATAACAGAGCAAGATGGATCTGTAAGTTCATCTGCAATTTAAAAAATGTGGTGTCGTTTTTCGTACCATAACTTAGCTATACTCATTCAGATACACGTGAATATGAACGAGGATATAATAGTCGAAAAAGCTCTCATTTGAAATAGAATTACGGAAAAGAAATTGCAGTGAATAACAGATGCAAGATGTCAGTAGATACCAGCAGAATTTTAAATCTAACAAATAATCTGTCGCCACGTGTGTGGTTGCTGGGTATGTGAAAAATGCTGCTTCAATGAACAGTGGTGACAGTAACTGCATGAACGAAACATTATTAACTTGACGTGTTATGGCCAAACCTATAGATAGAGAATAAATTTCAGGGTTCAAGGAGAATAATATATTCACATAAGTAATGCGACCCATAGAGTCAAGTTTCACTCGTTTTCCTACCGAATGGAGTATTTACCTTCGGATAAACCTATGGTAAAGTAATAATATAAAATACCGACTGTCAACTGCGAAAAATTGTTGACTTCCTGTAGTTGTTTGGAAATTTATATTGTTGCTGTTAAAGAGTTCGATTGCCAAAGGAAATCCATCATTTAAAATGACTGGAATAATTGAAGCCAATTGTTCTTGTTCGATGGTGTACAGAATGCTCCTAAGAGGGCTTGAAAATTCCAAGATGACAGTCCTCTCACTCACACGACTGGATATGCAAAGATTGGTTTGATGATTAAAACACTCACTCACCTTCCACAATTTTCGCATTTTAATTTTACCAATGGGTTGTGGTGAATGGAATGGAGAAACAATAATGTCCGCAAGAAATTAAACAGTTTTTTCACCAAGAATAGATCAAAGTTCAGTCGATTTGAATTTGCGATTTATACCCGTCGGTCTCGTAAACTGACAAAACGGTCGGGAGAGCGCTGTGCTGACCACATGCCCCTCCATATCGGCATCCAGCGACGCCTGTGGGCTGGGCGTGACACTGCTGGCGTCGATACAGTTGGGCCTAAAGGGCATGTTCGGGCGGAGTTTTTTTTTAGTTTTTTATTTGAACCTATACGTCTACATGGCAACGGCTTTGCCGCAGTGGATACACCGGTTCCCGTGAGATCACCGAAGTTAAGCGCTGTCGGGCGAGGTCGGCACTTGGATGGGTGACCATCCAGACCGCCATGCGCTGTTGCCATTTTTCGGGGTGCACTCAGCGTCGTGATGCTAATTGAGGAGCTACTCGACCGAACAGTAGCGGCTTCGGTCAAGAATATCATCAGAACGACCGGGACAGTTGTGTGCTGAACCCACGCCCCTCCTATCCGCATCCTCCACTGAGGATGACACGGCGGTCCGATGGTCCCGGTAGACTACTCGTGGCCTGACGACGGAGAGCTTATACATCTACATACACTGACGAAAAAATTGTAACACAAAGACATAGTTAATGTAGAGTAATGAAATTTCGGGAATTAATGTATGCTCGAGGTATGTAATTGTAAATGTGAAATTCTGGTATGTTAATAACCGGTTTAATCGCAAGAACGTTGAATGAAAAAATGCAAACGTGCATGCATTGTATTGTACAGTTGCCGGGTGTCAATTTATGGGATGGAGTTCCATGCCTGTTGCATTTTGCTTGGTCAATACGGGGACATTGAATGATGTTTGCGGTCAGCTGTAGTTGTCGTCCGATGACACAGTCCCACATATGCTCGATTGGAGGCAGAGCTGGTGAGCAAGCACGCCAAACGACATGTCGACACTCTACAACCATGATGGGCTACAACAGAGGATGTGGACGAGCGGTATCCTATTGGAAGACACCTCCTGGAACCCAGTTCATTAAAGGCAGGTCGAATCACCAGACTGACGTACAAATGTGGAGCCGAGATGCGTGGGATAACCACGAGAGTGCTTCTCCTGTGATACGAAATCGCAGCCGAATCCATAACCGTAGGTGTAGGACCAGTGTGTCTAGCACGCAGACAGGTTGGTCACTGGCAGCGAGATAGAACCAGCTTTCATTAGAAGACACAGCAGACCTCCAACCTGCCCTCCAATGAGCTCTCGATTGACAACACTGAAGTCGCAAATAGCGGTGTATTGGAGTCAGCGGAACGCAAGCTACAGACCCTCTGGTGCTGTCCTTGAAGTAACCGTTTTGTACACTACTGCCCATTAAAATTTATACACGAAGAAGAAATGCAGATGATAAACTGGTATTCATTGGACAAATATATTATACTAGAACTGACATGTGATTACATTTTCACGCAATTTGGGCGCATAGATCCAGAGAAATCGGTATCCAGAACAACCACCACTGGCCGTAATAACGCCCTTGATACGGCTGGGCACTGAGTCAAACAGAGCTTAATTGGCGACTCCATGGAGTGTCCTGTGCACCACGACCAGATAATGGATATACCTGGAAGGAGAGACAGCATTGGTCGTATTTTTTTGTTTTATTAACCGCAAAATCGATTTTCGGTCACTTAGTGACCATCCTCAGTGCTGTGATATATACACTCCTGGAAATTGAAATAAGAACACCGTGAATTCATTGTCCCAGGAAGGGGAAACTTTATTGACACATTCCTGGGGTCAGATACATCACATGATCACACTGACAGAACCACACGCACATAGACACAGGCAACAGAGCATGCACAATGTCGGCACTAGTACAGTGTATATCCACCTTTCGCAGCAATGCAGGCTGCTATTCTCCCATGGAGACGATCGTAGAGATGCTGGATGTAGTCCTGTGGAACGGCTTGCCATGCCATTTCCACCTGGCGCCTCAGTTGGACCAGCGTTCGTGCTGGACGTGCAGACCGCGTGAGACGACGCTTCATCCAGTCCCAAGCATGCTCAATGGGGGACAGATCCGGAGATCTTGCTGGCCAGGGTAGTTGACTTACACCTTCTAGAGCACGTTGGGTGGCACGGGATACATGCGGACGTGCATTGTCCTGTTGGAACAGCAAGTTCCCTTGCCGGTCTAGGAATGGTAGAACGATGGGTTCGATGACGGTTTGGATGTACCGTGCACTATTCAGTGTCCCCTCGACGATCACCAGTGGTGTACGGCCAGTGTAGGAGATCGCTCCCCACACCATGATGCCGGGTGTTGGCCCTGTGTGCGTCGGTCGTATGCAGTCCTGATTGTGGCGCTCACCTGCACGGCGCCAAACACGCATACGACCATCATTGGCACCAAAGCAGAAGCGACTCTCATCGCTGACGACGACACGTCTCCATTCGTCCCTCCATTCACGCCTGTCGCGACACCACTGGAGGCGGGCTGCACGATGTTGGGGCGTGAGCGGAAGACGGCCTAACGGTGTGCGGGACCGTAGCCCAGCTTCATGGAGACGGTTGCGAATGGTCCTCGCCGATACCCCAGGAGCAACAGTGTCCCTAATTTGCTGGGAAGTGGCGGTGCGGTCCCCTACGGCACTGCGTAGGATCCTACGGTCTTGGCGTGCATCCGTGCGTCGCTGCGCTCCGGTCCCAGGTCGACGGGCACGTGCACCTTCCGCCGACCACTGGCGACAACATCGATGTACTGTGGAGACCTCACGCCCCACGTGTTGAGCAATTCGGCGGTACGTCCACCCGGCCTCCCGCATGCCCACAATACGCCCTCGCTCAAAGTCCGTCAACTGCACATACGGTGCACGTCCACGCTGTCGCGGCATGCTACCAGTGTTAAAGACTGCGATGGACCTCCGTATGCCACGGCAAATTGGCTGACACTGACGGCGGCGGTGCACAAATGCTGCGCAGCTAGCGCCATTCGACGGCCAACACCGCGGTTCCTGGTGTGTCCGCTGTGCCGTGCGTGTGATCATTGCTTGTGCAGCCCTCTCGCAGTGTCCGGAGCAAGTATGGTGGGTCTGACACACCGGTGTCAATGTGTTCTTTTTTCCATTTCCAGGAGTGTAATTTAAATTGGTAGGCACTGGTGTCAACAAGCTTAGAGCTTGGATGGCGTGTACAGGTACAGATAGATACCCATGCAGCTTCAACACGATACCACAGTTCATAAGAGTAGTGACTGGCGTATTATGACGAGCCAGTTTCTCGGCCACCACTGACCAGACGTTTTCAGTTGGTGAGAAATCTGGAGAATGTTCTGGCCAGGGCAGCAGTCGAACATTTTCTGTATCCAGAAAGGTTCCTATAGGACCTGCAACATGTGGTCGTGCATTATCCTGCTGAAATGTAGGGTTTTGCAGGAATCGAATGAAGGGTAGAGCCACGGGTCGTAACACATCTGAAATGTAACGTCCACTGTTCAAAGTCAATGCGAACAAGTGGTGACCGAGACGTGTAACCGATGGCACCCCATAGCATCACGCCGGGTGATACGCCCGTATCACGACGACAAATACACGCTTCCAATGTGCGTTCGCCGCGATGTCGCCAAACACGGATGCGTCCATCATGTTGCCGTAAACAGAACCTGGATTCATCCGAAAAAATGACGTTTTGCCATTCGTGCACCCAGGTTCGTCGTTGAGTACACCATCGCCGGCACTCCTATCCCGGCTTCAAGGTTAACCGCAGCCATGGTCTCCGATAGTCGATGCAGCTGCAAACGTCGTCGGACTGTTCGTACATATGGTTGTTGTCTTGCAAACATCCCCATCTGTTGACTCAGAGATCGAGACGTGGCTGCACAATCCGTTACAGCGACGCGGATAAGATGCCTGTTATCTCGACTGCTATTGATACGAGGCCGTTGGGATCCTGCACGGCGTTCCGTATTACCGTCCTGAACCCACCGATTCGATATTCTGCTAACAGTCATTGGATCTCGTCCAAAGCGAGCAGCAATGTCGCGGTACGATGAACCGCAATCGCGATAGGCTACAATACGACCTTTATCAAAGTCGGAAACGTTATGGTACGTGTTTCTCTTCCTTACACGAGGCATCACAACAACGTTTCACCAGGCAACGCCGGTCAACCGCTGTTTGCGTATGAGAAATCGGTTGGAAACATTCCTCATGTGAGCACGTTGTAGGTGTCGCCACCGGCGCCAACCTTGTGTGAATGCTCTGAAAAGCTAATCATTAGCATATCACAGCATCTTCTTGCTGTCGGTTAAAGTTCGCGTCTGTAGCACGTCATCTTTGTGGTGTAGCAATTTTAATGGCCAGTAGTGTGACAGTTCGTTGTGCCACTGTGGTACTAACAGCTGCTCAAATTACTGCTGCAGATGCAGTACAAAAGGTCATAAACCGAACACAATGGTCTTCCCTCTCTTCATTACCACGTGCAGTCCGGAGCTCAGTGTTCTTGCGATCGTGCATTCTCGTGAACACCGCTGCCAGCAATCATATATAATGGCTACTTTACTGCCAAGTCTTCTGCAATATCGTAGAAGGAACATTCAGCTTCTCATAACACTATTACGTGGCCTCGTTCAAATTCAATGAGGAGTTGGTAATGTCGTCTGTGCCGCCTTAAAGTCATTCTTGGCTAACGTTAACTCACACCGTCCAGTCTCTAAGGTAACTAACGCTCACGACCGTTACAGCGTGTATTTAAAGTAAATATGATCTGCATCCTCATTTTGGCGCTACTAGTGCCTCTCTTAGGCGACTGGTGCGAAATTTGAATAGACATCATCTTTCAGATGTAGAAACACGTCTACCATCTTTATCTCGCACTACTCCGTCTTGGTGTTGTTATTTGTTGTCCGTCAGCGGATATTTCACAAAGCAATGCACACTTCAAGGCGAAGGGTACATAGTACTAATACGATCAGTTTTCATTTCTATTCCATTCGTGTTCTTAACGAGTGAAAAATGGCTGTCGCGATGACTCTGCACGCGTTTTATCCTCCTTTCTCTTACTAATGTGATGCCTACGCGAGATATGCGGTGACGGCAACATCATTACGCTAACGTCCTGGATGCGACTTCCGTTGCAGAAGAGTTGCACTTTCCCAGAGGCCTTCCAATTTTTCTTCCCTGATTTTCCGTGAATTTTCCATTACGTGCTGCTCTGTATTATTACCCCTAAATAGTTAAACGATGCGTCATGCTCGAGATGCTCACCACTATGTAATCGGATACTTTTCCGTTGTTATACGCGGTGTCTGAAGTACATCCATCTTTAAACAGAACTCCCATTCGATACACCAGGCGGAAATTTTGTCCAGGTATTTCCGCTTTTCCTTGTGACCCCCCACGGCGATACTGGCCCGTAGACAAAGCGTTGCTGATCGTATCTGGTAAATGGTTTATATGCATTGAAAACATTAGAGATAAAAAAATGTTCAAATGCATGTGAAATCTTGTGGGACTTAACTGCTAAGGCCATCAGTCCCTAAGCTTGCACACTACTTAATCTAAATTATCCTAAGGACAAACACACACACCCATGCCCGATGGAGGACTCGAACCTCCGCCGGGATCAGCCGCACAGTCCATGACTGCAGCGCCCTAGACCGCTCGGCTAATCCCTCGCGGCCATTAGAGATCGGATTACGCTTCGTTTTGACACACTCGTAGTTACTTTCGCTTGTTTGGAGCATTTGCTTGCTAGGATGACCTACTGTGTTCAATTCCTCAAATATTCACCGAGACAATTGAGATGTGGTGCTATAGACGAATGTTGAAAATTAGGTGGACTGATAAGGTAAGGAATGAGGAGGTTCTACGCAGAATCGGAGAGGAAAGGAATATGTGGAAAACACTGATAAGGAGAAGGGACAGGATGATAGGACATCTGCTAAGACATGAGGGAATGACTTCCATGGTACTAGAGGGAGCTGTAGAGGGCAAAAACTGTAGAGGAAGACAGAGATTGGAATACGTCAAGCAAATAATTGAGGACGTAGGTTGCAAGTGCTACTCTGAGATGAAGAGGTTAGCACAGGAAAGGAATTCGTGGCGGGCCGCATCAAACCAGTCAGTAGACTGATGGAAAAAAAACAAAAAAGAACGGTCCACTTGCATAAATGTTAATTGCATACGTAATCTAGGAAAATATTAATTTCGGTCAGTTGCTGTTTGGTAGCACAAGTGCGATAGGCGGGGAAAAATCCTATTGTTAAACATTTTTGGAAAAATAGTTGTTGCATCTAATCGGCGAAGATCTTCCAAAGCGCTACGCAGCTTCGAGTTCCAGGGAATCCAGTATCCAGAGAACTGATTATGTATTCGGTGGAGGCATGGGACACTGGACCTAGCCATACGAAATCAACAACTCACGGTTGTCGTGCAGAACCAAGAAAGTGATGACATTATTGGGGCTTGTCATTGATTTGTATACATTCTGAATTAACAGACACATACTTGCGCCAGAGCTATTGCAGTTATCTTTCATTATTTTTTAAAAACTCTTCGTAATTTAAGGTTAAGAGGCGCAATGCGTCTATTATTATTCACAGAAAACAGGTATATTCACATTTTTTGTTAAGTGATCAGTCATTTAACGAAACTTCCTGGCAGATTAAAACTGTGTGCGTGAGCGAGACTCGAACTCGGGACCTTTGCCTTTCGCGGGCAAGTGCTCTACCATCTGAGCTACCGAAGCACGACTCACGCCCGGTCCTCACAGCTTTACTTCCGGCAGTATCTCGTCTCCTACCTTCCAAACTTTACAGAAGCTCTCCTGCGAAATTTGAATAGACATCATCTTTCAGATGTAGAAACACGTCTACCACCTTTATTTTATCTCGCACTACTCCTTCTTGGTGTTGCTATTGGTTGTCCGTCAGCGCATATTTCACAAAGTAATGCACACTACAAGGCGAGGGGTACATCGTACTAATACGATCAGTTTTCATTTCGCAGGAGAGCTTCTGTAAAGTTTGGAAGGTAGGAGACGAGATACTGGCGGAAGTAAAGCTGTGAGGACCGGGCGTGAGTCGTGCTTCGGTAGCTCAGATGGTAAAAAAAAAAAAAAAAAAAAAAAAAAAAAAAAAAAAAAAAAAAAAAAAAAAAAATGGTAGAGCACTTGCCCGCGAAAGGCAAAGGTCCCGCGTTCGAGTCTCGGTCGGGCACACAGTTTTAATCTGCCATGAAGTTTCATATCAGCGCACACTCCACTGCAGAGTGAAAATCTCATTCTGGATCAGTCATTTATTTTACTGAGTGAACACGTATGACAGTGTGGTTACTTATTTTCAAACCACTGTACAATGTGCAGTTTTTTCTTCGTTGTTGCATGAAGCTGGGACCATCACATATCCTTTGCTTTGCCATTTAGTACTCTTTGGGGGTTATTGGCACCCAGAGCGGCGGAACATTAGTGGAAGCAATCAGATGCGAAACAGAGAGTTGCAGTTATGATTTTTATAATGGTAAATTATTTTTTTTTCCAGGGAATCTATACTTTAGTCCCTTGATAGCCGTGATTCACCCAAGACAGATTATAAAAACTCAAATTATAAGGAATTTAGCGTTCGGATTCAATCCTTTAATTATGTTAGAAACAAGGCGTCACAAAATGTATGAAAACACTGCATGTACTTACACGACGCCATGTGCTCAAGATTTTCACCACTAAACTTGTAATTAGGTTACTTTTCCCTTGTTATATACATATGAGTTCCAAGTAATACTCAGACTGCTGTGGGCTTGGGTGATTGTACACCGTATTAGGCGGTTGTTCATATTTCTTTGTCCATACCTATACATCCACTCTTTTTCACGGGTCCTACGTGTGGCATTATGGCACAGGGACACCATCTGGTGTTGTTCGGTTCTGTGTTGCAAGTCTTTCTATTTGACGCCACTTGAGCGAATTGCGCAACGATAAATATATGAATTGATTAAGGAAACACAACAACCTGAGCGAAGAAAATCTCCGATCAGGCTGGAACCGAAACCGGGACCCTGCCGTCTAGAGCAGTGGTTCCTAGCCTGGAGGTAATTAACCCATGGGAGATAAAATGTAATTTTCTGAGGGGTAGAATCAAAGGTTTTCGATTGTGTTTCGGTCAAGAAATTAAATTATTTTTAAAAGGCCATTACAATATCGCTATGTCATAAACCTGTAATACTGATTACATAAGTTACAAATAATTACATGTTTTAAAATTACTAACATTAACACGTGGCACAACGTGGTAGAGGTTACAGCTTGTGAAAGAAATACATGAATAACATATTTCTCACGTAGATCGCGTATTATAGGTTTCCTTTGTACCATGTATCTATGAAAGTGAAACTGATACACTATGTCATCAAAAGTATTCCGACAACCCCAAAAAGCTACGTTTTTCATATTATGTGCATTGTGCTGCTACCTACTGCCAAGTACTCCGTATCAGCGATATCAGTAGCAGAATGGGGCGCTGCGCGAAACTCATGGACTTCGAACGTGGTCAGGTGATTGGGTGTCACCTGTGTCATACGTCTGTACGCGAGATTTCCACATTCCTAAACATCCCTATGTCCACTGTTTCCGATGTGATAATGAAGTGGGAACATGAAGGGACACACACAGCACAAAAGCGTACAGGCCGGCCTCTTCTGTTGACTGACAGAGACCGCCGACAGTTGAAGAGGGTCGTAATGTGTGATAGGCAGACATCTGTCCAGACCACCACACAGGAATTTGAGAATGCATCAGGATCCACTGCAAGCACTATGACAGTTAGGCGGGACGTGAGAAAACTTGGATTTCATGGTCCAGCGGCTGCTCATAAGCCACACATCACGCCGGCAAATCCCAGACGATGGCTCGCTTTGTATAAGAAGCATAAACATTGGACGATTGAACAGTGGAAAACCAATGTGTGAAGTGACGAATCACGGTACACCGTGTGGCGATCCGATGGCAGGGTGTGAGTATGGCGAATTCCCGGTGATCGTCATCTGCCAGCGTGTATAGTGCCAACAGTAAAATTCGGAGGCTGTGGTGTTATGGTGTGGTCGTGTTTTTCATGGAGGGGGCTTGCTCCCCTAATTGATTTGCGTGGCACTAGCACAACACAGGTCTACATTGATGTTTTAAGCACCGTCTTGCTTCCCGCTGTTGAAGAGCAATTCGTGGATGGCGATTGCATCTTTCAACACGATCGAGCACCTATTCATAATGCACGGCCTGTGGCGGAGTGGTTATACGACAATAACATCCCTGTAATGGACTGGTCTGCATACAGCCCTGGCCTGAATCCTACAGAACACCTCTGGGATGCTTTAGAACGCCGACTTCGTGCCAGGTCTAACCGACCGACATCGATACCTCTCCTCAGCGCAGCACTCCTTGAGGAATGGGCTGCCATTCCCCAAGAAACCTTCCAGCACGTGATTGAACGTATGCGTGCGAGAGTGGAGGCTCTCGTCAAGGCTAAGGGTGCGCCAATACCATACTGAATTACAGCATTACTTATGGAGGGCGTCACAAACGTATAAGTCATTTTCAGCCAGGTGTCCGGGTAGTTTTGATCACATAGTGTATATATACACTACATATGCTTGAATATCTCATGAAAATGACTTCTCCGAATTGCAGGTAGTATGCGCAGCGGACCAGAAATTGCTTCCTCACTGACTTCGCCAATGATAAACCTAATCTTGACAAATACGCGCAACGGTAATTGTGTAATTGCTCCTACACAAAACTATTGCAATAATTATATTATTATTATTGGTAGAGGTCAGAAGACAAACATTGACTGCATGTAGTCTTCCCATTTCTGTCAGTGATTTACAAACTATAAGTATAGTGCGCGCATTTTAATTTGGATGATTTTCAATAGGGTGCAGGATGCGGTTGAAAAAAGTGCCGCTAGGGAGAGAATTGTTGCGACGGACGCATGCTTAGCAAAAAGCGTCTACCGTCCGTGTAGTTTGATAACCTGTTTTTGGGTTGGTTCAAATGGCTCTGAGCACTATGCGACTTAACTTCTGAGGTCATCAGTCGTCTACAACTTAGAACTAATTAAACCTAACTAACGTAAGGAGATCACACACATCCATTCCCGAGGCAGGATTCGAACCTGCGACCGTAGCGGTCGCTCTGCTCCAGACTGTAGCGCCTAGAACCGCACGGCCACTCCGGCCGGCCTGCTTTTGGGGAAAGGAGCTGTAAGTAGCAGAATTTCTTCACCAGTCAATAAAGAAGATTGTCAGAAATAAACAGCATCATTTGTCTAATTGACTCATTTATTCTTGGTTCACTAAAACACCTACAAAAATTAAAAGTCATTTATTTTACAAATAAATGAGTTAGAAGAAAGTTCTTTTTCAAAAATGGCTCTGAGCACTATGGGACTTAACATCTGTGGTCATCAATCCCCTAGCACTTAGAACTACTCAAACCTAACTAACCTAAGGACATCACACACATCCATGCCCGAGGCAGGATTCGAACCTGCGACCGAAGCGATCACGCGGTTCCAGACTGAAGCGCCTAGAACCGCAAGGCCACATCGGCCGGCAAAGTACTTTTTCGTTCTAAAGTTTAGTTAGGTGATAATATTGTTAAAGGAGAGAGGGTGAGGGGCATAGTATCCAATATCTGGTTACGCTCTGGGGTGATGGTCTCAGAAAGGTTGGGTATGGTATCAATAGCTACGATACCACAGCTTAGGTGCAATATTATAGGTTGGCACTACTACACCGACACCGACGACAGAGCCCTCTAGCAGGCTTTGTTCAGCTCTACGAGCACCACTGCAGATTCTATCCTTTTGATGCTGAGGAGAAGACCTAGCAACACTGTTTCTATTTCATAGTGGGAGAAGCCCTACTTAACGGTGTAACCTGATACATCCGGCTTCGCACCTACGTGCTCCTCAGTGCAAAGTTAGGTATTCACGGTATTATGTATTTAGTTAACACTGTGATATAGTAACACCATTTCTATGAGCAGTACCGAGAGATTTTCACCTTTCCCTGCTTCTACTCACTTTCTACATTCGGCCTACCGATTCAGTTTACAGGAGCAGACCCACGCTCCAGCTCTAGAGGCATCGTCGCTAACCTCAAGACCACGTTTTCTTTCGTTCTGTCTGTCTATCTGTTTCTTCGTCACTTTTCGCCATCGTTTCTATGTGAATGTCGCAGAATACGTCTGAAATTCCATCGATGACACGATGAAAACATCACCCAGGTTAGTTTTAATTACAGAGGGTGGGCACTCCCCTGACAGAACACGCTCTGCTATTCTGCCGCCTACCACGAGCTGCGGACGGCCTACACTGCGAAACTGTTCAGCTGACCGAACGGACTCCCGACACGTGCGCGAACAGCGCGCTGCTGTGCTGCAGCGTCAATAACCAGCCGGCAGGCGGGCCGCGAATAAACTGCCCATAACGACTGCTGTCAACATTTGCCCGTGACGGCGTTCCGATGGAGTGCCCCGCCGCTCCGAAGCGCGCTTCAAATACGTACCGCGCGCAAACAGTGCTGCCAAGCGCCGGCGGCTTCGTTGGCACCGCCGGGTTGGTACGCCACGCGCGGAAGTGCCCGTGGCAGAGTGGGGGGCTATAATGCGATTTCCATACAGGGCGGAGTGTATTGGCTTCGATCACACAAACACACACACAACGAGCAATTTCATCTAGTCTCCTAGTTTGGCGGGCACTCTAGCGAAGCGCTGCGCACAGGAATGGCTCTCGGGGATGGAATGCCCGTGTCGCGAGATACGCGGCGTCAGCGCGTGTTCTGAACGCTCAGCCGCTCTTGAAACCTGCCGTAGACTGCTGACACAGGCATTTTGAGGAAGCATAAAAGAGGATCAAGTGAGATTGAGAGCACAGTGTGTGGCGGCTCCCTCGTGTAAGCTCGGGTGAGTCATCACTACAAGGGGCACGAAAGTCCTCTCTGAATAGTAATTTACCAGTATAAAAATCATGACTGGCGTCCTAGAATACCCATCTGACTGCTTTTAATAATGTTACACCGCTCCGAGCATCGGTGGGTTCCAGAGAACTGAGTGTCTCCTGTTTCACGTAGTAATTAAAAACACTGAACACTCTTAAAATTGATATATACAGAGTGTTACAAAAAGGTACGGCCAAACTTTCAGGAAACATTCCTCAGACACAAAGAAAGAAAATATGTTATATGGACATGTGTCCGGAAACGCTTATTTTCCATGTTAGAGCTCATTTTATTACTTCTCTTCACATTAATCATGGAATGGAAACACACAGCAACAGAACGTACCAGCGTGACTTCAAACGCTTTGTTACAGGAAATGTTCAAAATGTCCTCCGTTAGCGAGGATACATGCATCCACCCTCTGTCGCATGGAATCCCTTATGCCCTGATGCAGCCCTGGAGAATGGCGTATTGTGTCACAGCCGTCCACAATACGAGCACGAAGAGTCTCTACATTTGGTACCGGGGTTGCGTAGACAAGAGCTTCCAAATGCCCCCATAAATGAAAGTCAAGAGGGTTGAGGTCAGGAGAGCGTGGAGGCCATGGAATTGGTCCGCCTCTACCAATCCATCGGTCACCGAATCTGTTGATGAGAAGAGTACGAACACTTCGACTGAAATGTGCAGGAGCTCCATCGTGCATGAACCACATGTTGTGTCGTACTTGTAAAGGCACATGTTCTAGCAGCACAGGTAGAGTATCCCGTATGAAATCATGATAACGTGCTCCACTGAGCGTAGGTGGAAGAACATGGGGCCCAATCAAGACATCACCAACAATGCCTGCCCAAACGTTCACAGAAAATCTGTGTTGATGACGTGATTGCACAATTGCGTGCGGATTCTCGACAGCCCACACATGTTGATTGTGAAAATTTACATCTTGATCACGTTGGAATGAAGCCTCATCCGTATAGAGAACATTTGCACTGAAATGAGGATTGACACATTGTTGGATGAACCATTCGCAGAAGCGTACCCGTGGAGGCCAATCAGCTGCCGATAGTGCCTGCACACGCTGTACATGGTACGGAAACAACTGGTTCTCCCGTAGCATTCTCCATACAGTGACGTGGTTAACGTTATCTTGTGCAGCAGCAACTTCTCTGACGCTGACATTAGGGTTATCGTCAACTGCACAAAGAATTGCCTCGTCCTCGTCGTTGTAGGTCTCCCCCGGTCGCGAGTCATAGGCTGGAAGGTTCCGTGCTCCCTAAGACGCCGATCAATTGCTTCGAACGTCTTCCTGTCGGGACACCTTCGTTCTGGAAATCTGTCTCGATACAAGCGTACCGCGCCACGGCTATTGCCCCGTACTAATCCATACATCAAATGAGCATCTGCCAACTCCGCATTTGTAAACATTGACTGACTGCTAAACGGGTGATGAACACTAACCTGTTGATGCTACGTATTGATGTGCTTGATGCTAGTACTGTAGGGCATTGAGTCGCATGTCAACACAAGCACCGTAGTCAACCTTACCTTCCTTCAATTGGGCCAACTGGCGGTGAATCGAGGAAGTACAGTACATACTGACGAAACTAAAATGAGCTCTAACATGGAAATTAAGCGTTTCCGGACACATGTCCACATAATATCTTTTCTTTATTTGTGTGTGAGGAATGTTTCCTGAAAGTTTATGTGTGTGTGTGTGTGTGTGTGTGTGTGTGTGTGTGTGTATGTGTGAGGATCAGTTGAGAACCTGCGTCCATGTCTTTGTTCCAACACCAGGAAAATCGGCAATTCTTCACAATTGCTAAATTTGCATAGGAGATGTATATGCGCTCTAATCTTCTTCTCCCCTGTCTCTGTTCATTTCCTCCTCTCCATTTCTTTCTCCATCTCCTCCTCCTCCCCCCAAAACTCATCTCCATCTCCTCCTCGCCCCTCTCTATGTCCATCTCCTCCTTCCTCCACTCTCTGACCATTTTCTCTGCCTCTCCCTCTCTGTCTATTTTCTGTTCCACCCTCCCTCTCTCTGGCCTTAAGCCGTGTTTATTGTTACTGCAATACACACGTACTTTGGTACTATTTGAGATTTTTGGTAACAACGTTAAACAAACGACCTTTTCATATAGTAGTATAGATATAGGTTTTATGTACCATAGACATTTAAAAAATGTGTCGTCTACGTCCATCCGAACGTTTACTAAAGTACTATCTTGTAAAATCTGTAGAGAGCTCATCGAGATTTTTTCTAACAACGTTTCCCCTTTATGTTTTATGACGGCTATTCGAAAAGTAAGGTCCAATCGGTCGCGAAATGGAAACCGCTGTAAAAACAAAAAAAAAAAAAAATATTTCCAACAGTTTGATACAACTTTTAGTTACTTATCAACATAGACGCCATTCCGACTTAGACATCTGTCGTAGCGTTGTACCAACCTTCCAATACCATCGTCTTAGAAGGCAGCCACCTGTGCTTTCCGCTAGTTCTCTACACTTCCCATCGAAAATGCTGCAGGAGGATCTTAGTTGTCCCTGCAGAGTGTAGTCAAGAATTGTCGTGTAGAACGAAACGCATGACAGTTGTGTTACGTGGGTTGCATAACTACAAGTGAAATCTTTCACCAGGGCCTCATGCTTGGCGGGAGACACTACTTTCTCGCCATCTTCACGTTCTCACTGTGAGATAAGGACTGAAAAAAGCGACGTGTTGCGATCGTCAGGCCTGCTAGAGACATTGCCCAACACATCTGTGCAAACATTCTTCAGATTTTCACTTTGGTTTCCATTTCGCTCCCGATCGGACCGTACTTTCCAAATACCTTCGTATCTATAAATTTATGTACGGCATATATTAAAGAAATGTGTAGCCTATGTCTATCCGAAAGCGTATTACAGTATCACATAAAAATTTGAGCTAAATTCTGTCAAGAACTTTTCGAGATTTTTACTAACAACATTTCCGCTAATGCGTTACATATATATTCATACACTTTATATTGAAAAATATGTAGCGTATGTCCGTCAGAGCGTATTAGAGTATTGCACAAAAATTTGAAGTAAATCAATTAAGAAATTTTCGAGATGTTTGGTAAAAATGTCAAACTATATCATGCCTTTACATTGAGAAACTTCCTGTTCTAACACATTCGTGTATGGAGCATAGGAAAAATGAGTATCTTCATTCCTACTTAAGCTACGTCTTACCTTTTCCACGTGAGCCCTTAGCCAGCAGAATTCTTGCTCAGTCTACTACAAATGCCGTACCTCTAAAATTAAACAAAAGAACAATGGCGCCATTCTTTCAACGATTACCATTTAAATTCCTAAGCATCAGCATGGCGTGTTTCAAAGAAACATAGCTCATTTACTTTCCATTCCTTCATCAATGGGACGTTAAACCATAAGCTTCCTTTTCTTTATGAAGCTCATTATCGCAGAACGTAGATTGTTTCTCTTTGTGTCACAAAAGTTTTCCCTCAAAATGCGTCACTTGATTCGTATGCATAGCAGCGCCCAGCGAATATTTGTAGCGTGAGGAAAGGCTGAATAATGTACAGGTAGTAGCCGTATGCGAATTGTGGAGGAAACTAGGTGCCTTTGACAGCCCAATTTATGCCCTGAGGGCTGCTCACGACGCCTGCCGTGGCCACACTGTAAAATAACCAACCCCCTCTGAGTCTGGGCGTCTGCAAGCATTTACGCATTTCATGCGAAATATCACAATGTCACCCCAAACATTATTACCACTGACAGTTTGTACCCCACTACTGCTGACAACTTATGTCTGTTGTCACCAATATGTTTCACTTTTAATGCGGATTATGCCATTTCGTAAATTACGAAATGAAAGCTATATAAACTTGACAGAAAAGGAATTGTATACCATTTGAAATATTCGCTCTAACCTAATGTACTCGTCAGTTCAACCGAAGACCTCCACAATGCTTTTAAACATGCTATGAAATAATAGCTTTTTTCGCTATATGTTCGTCGTTCTTCGAAATAATGTTTCTGTTTTGCTATATATTCCTTGCACCTAGTATTTCTCAGACACCATCTTTGGTTGCAAATTGTGACAGCTTACATGTGATGTATTACGACAGGGAAAACAGCCTGTGTCCGCTGGATGTATTCTGTTTTAGTTGTTTTATTTTCACATTTACAATGACTTTTTTTTCGTCAAAAAGCTCCCCAATACCATGTATTGTTTCTCCACTAGACAGTGCTACAGGTTACTTTAAAGTCGTAACACAATACAAATGGTTCAAATGGCTCTAAGCACTAAGGAACTTAACATCTGAGGTCATCAGTTCCCTAGCTTTGAACTACTTAAACCTAACTAACGTAAGGGCATTACACACATCCATGCCCGAGGCAGGATTCGAACCTGCGAGCGTAGCAGCAGCGCGATTCCGGACTGAAGCGGCTAGAACCGCTCGGACACAGCGACCGGCAACAAAATACAAGCATAACATATAAATCTATCTGGCGATGGAGGTTAAAAGCTTTCAAACGCGGGGTGGATATAAATAAAGAGTGACTGGTAACAGTAAATTTGTTGTTTCATTCGATATCAATAACAGTGACGGTAAAGCCTAGCGGAAAAATTTTCGCATTTAAAATGCAGAGTGATTTTCAATTCATATAAAGTATTTTGTTGACACGTTAATTGACTAGAAAACAAAGAAAATATTTCCAATAGTTTATTCTGTTTCTCCATAGGACATACAATTGAATTGTTAGATGTTTTTTTTCAATTATACATGTCTGTTCGTGTTATGTTTCTCTGAAATAATTAGCACCAACTGTTTCTTGTGCTACATTTTATTCTGTAGTCTTGTAACCGCTCATACACTTAAAAGTAAGAATGAGGGTAGACACATCTCGTTTGTTTTAAATGCTGATGTCTTCCAGCAGTGGAGAGTTAGAATATTTGATAAGAATAAGGTCATGAGATGTGTTGGAATCAATGGTTCACACTAAAGAGCCTCAATTCATGATAAATGTACGTGCATGATCCGCATCAAAATAACCCAATTCTCCAATTTCTGATTAAAGTGCTGTAAAAAAAAAATGAGTCTCAGGAGCGGCATTCGGTCTTCGATCGGAGCTGAGATGTATTGTTGCTGTCATAACGGTTGAAAGCACTTTCATCAACGAACAATATTGACGAAACGAATCGGAGATTAGCAATTAAACTTCGGCTAAATTCCAATCGAACTCCAGGGTGTGAGCGGCTCATTATAGGCGCGCATGCACGATGTAATTGTATGTGCTAACTGCCACATTTCGGCAATCGTAATTTCATGCCTGTTAGGTAGCGGCCACGGTTTAATAGGAACTACTCTAAACAGAATATACCGAATTAACAGACATCCAAATAGATGCTAAGCCCCTTCGAACACTTTATAGATAGTACTCCCTTCTTTATGCATGCAAGGCTAACATATGATCGCAAGTCAGGGTAATTTTTTTTCTTGCTGCACAAGACTGCAGCAATCACAGCACTGACTCAACAGTGCCTCAACCCCACTGTTGTTGTTGTGCCTTAGCTGAGTGGTTTCAGTGAATCGCTCTACTCGTGATTTCAGGCACTTTATAAAGAGTGCTCTGCTGCCCGTATGTGACAATGCGGCAATAAGTTGAACGATAAGTTTTCTGCACTCAGAAGGAACTTAAGCTGGGGCGATTATTCGCTGAATGCATCTGCAGTACGGTGAAAGTTCTCTTAGCGAATTCACGAATAAGTAAATCGCTTCAGAAGTGGACGTGTATCTGTCTGTGATGAAAAGTGTTCGTGTGTGCTATCCACTTTCATAACAGACTAATGCGAGGGTTGAACGAATGCTCGTGATGATCGTCGTGCCGAAGCTGCAGAATTTGCAATTGTCCATGGGTCTATGTTGTTGTTGTTGTGGTCTTCAGTCCTGAGACTGGTTTGATGCAGCTCTCCATGCTACTCTATCCTGTGCAAGCTTCTTCATCTCCCAGGACCTACTGCAGCCTACATCCTTCTGAATCTGCTTAGTGTATTCATCTCTTGGTCTCCCTCTACGATTTTTACCCTCCACGCTGCCCCCCAGTACTAAATCGGTGATCCCTTCATGCTTCAGAACATGTCCTACCAACCGATCCCTTCTTCTAGTCAAGTTGTGCCACAAACTATTCTTCTCCCCAATTCTATTCAATACCTCCTCATTAGTTATGTGATCTACCCATCTAATCTTCAGCATTCTTCTGTAGCACCACATTTCGAAAGCTTCTATTCTCTTCCCGTCTAAACTATTTATCGTCCACGTTTCACTTCCATACATGGTTACACTCCATACAAATACTTTCAGAAACGACTTCCTGACATTTAAATCTATACTCAATGTTAACAAATTTTTCTTCCTCAGAAACGCTTTCCTTGCCATTGCCAGTCTACATTTTATATCCTCTCTACTTCGACCATCATCAGTTATTTTGCTCCCCAAACAGCAAAACTCCTTTACTACTTTAAGTGTCTCATTTCCTAATCTAATGGGTCTATAAACTATCACAAAATTTGTGCTCGTTGGGTAGCACTCTAACTGCGAGACAAAATATAAACAGAAACTTTTGGAAAAGCCGAAATTAGATTTAAGGCGTTCTGAATTGAAAGTGTGAGACTTTCGGAGTTGCGTAGTAACCGTTTGTATGACGTGATTCGACCACTACGAATCAGAGGGTAAGCACCAGAGTATGGTATGGAAATGTCCATATTCGCCTGCGGTAAAAAAAGTTCTGAACCCTAGCCTTTGCAGTAAAGTTGATACTGACTGTTCCTTGAGGGTACTGGAAGTCCGCTGCTGATCTATCACACTCCTAAAGTTCAAACAGTGAACAGTGACAGCTATTACAAGCTACTACGTGAGCTGAGACCCGAAATCACGACGAAGGAGAGAGGAAAGCTTTCAACAGTCTACGTTTTGTTTCAGGATAACGTCTGTCTTCACATAGCTCGGGAAACAATCCAGTGCTTTCAAATCTTGGTTTTGAGGTGCTCGACCACTAACTCCAATATATTTTCACCTTTTTGATCCGATGAAGGAACACCTGTACAAATCCGAGTTTTAGTGCGATGACGAGGTTGTGGAGGTGATGCAAGAGAGCATGCGCACGATGTCACGAACCTGCTTCCAGGACGGAGGTGGGTTTGCCAAAAAATGGATCAGGTGCAGAGAGAATGAGGGAGATTATGTAGAGAAATGGTGCTTCTCCCAGTGTTGTTTTACCAATAAAAACTTCATATTTTGAAAAAAAAAGTCTTTACTTTTTGACTTTCCCTCTTAGTTTCGACAGTAAATTGTTTTTAGTGAATTCAATCACAACGCAGTCGTACAAGTCTGCTGATAAAGAAATCTGAATTCATTTTTACCTCGAAACTATGAGGGTCACATCACTCTTACTACTATAGTTCTCGGATCTATTCTGAGAGGGCGTCGATACTAATGAAATTTCGCTTCTGTTATGTTTTTACATGTTGCAAAACAACGTAAGTCAGCTGTCAGTGTTGTTTATATGGCTTTGTAACGTTGTTGTGTTGTTTGTGTCTCGTTAAAATGGATAAAATGGAACACCGGCCCCACACGGTTATTTTTATTTTTTTTTGATGTTACACCGAAAGTAGGCGAAAGTTCTTAAATATCATGGTTTCCTGTTTGCAAATGATAAAAAATAGGTATTTGAAATCAAAAGTAATCATACTCCTGTTGGAAATGACACACTTTTAGATCATTTACGTGAAGGATGGCTTGAAGACATTTTAGACTCAACGGTGAGGTTATGTAAACCAAAGCTGGATGTTTCTCAAACCTTTCACAAGCTCACTTCAGTGACATAACCCATTCGTCAGAGGAAGCAATCCCTAGACCTCAAAGTGTATTACGTAAAAACATATATTTTGTTCTGGAAAATAAGTCTTTCATTGACAACACGAGAAATCTAGTGCATGAACCGATAGTTCTTCGACGCCGCTTGTGGTAAAAGTAGTTTGCGTAATGTTCAAAAATGTTCAAATGGCTCTGAGCACTATGGGACTTAACATCTGAGGTCATCAGTCCCCTAGAACTTAGAACTACTTAAACTTAACCAACCTAAGCACATCACACACATCCATGCCCGAGGCAGGATTCGAACCTGCGAGCGTAGCAGTCACGCGGTTCCGGACTGAAGCACTTAGAACCGCACGGCCACCACGGCCGGCGTTTGCGTAATGAGCCTATATTAAAATGCGTAACTCACCAGATCTGAAAATATACCGATTGTGATAATTAGTACTAACGGATCACTGAAAGAATTTCTGAGCTAGTAAATCGAACGCGATCTGAGGGTCACGTTTGGATCGAAGCAACTGTTGAAGAGAACTCCAGAAAGAGAAACATGGAACAGAGCTTGAGATAATTACGTGTACATTGAAAAAAGCAATTAGGTACCGCGAAACAACGCCTACAATACTTAAGCAAATCTAGAAGCGCTGGTGAAAAATTTAACCGTTTTCCTCGTTGGACCACATTTCTTCGCTGGAAGCATGTCAGATTGTTCTGTGTGCCTGTCGGATTACAGAACACTCGCGGTTGTCAATTACGCAATTAGTTCCTACAAGTATCTGGATAAATACTAGGATCAATACCAATTCCAGTATGCCCTATCGTGGTCACAAGATTACATTACTTGGAAGTTGACTGTCAGTTATTTGTTTCCAAACCAGTAACTGACGCTAGTGTTATTGACGATTTCTTGTCACTAATTGCCGGCCGGAGTGGCCGAGCGGTTCTAGGCGCTACAGTCTGGAACCGCGCGACCGCCATGGTCGCAGGTTCGAATCCTGCCTCGGGCATGGATGTGTGTGATGTCCTTAGGTTAGTTAGGTTTAAGTAGTTCTAAGTTCTAGGGGACTGATGACCTCAGAAGTTAAGTCCCATAGTGCTCAGAGCCATTTGAACCATTTTTTGTCACTAATTAATTAATGAATGCAAAAGGACGATGCGTGTTAAGGAGAAGACACTATGTAAATGTGTGTGTTTCTTAAGTGCATTAAATTTCCTGGCAACGAGAACTCAAAAAAAGCATTTTATATGATTATCCAACAATTGTTGAACTGAATTGCGGGTTTCAGTTGTCACAGATCCATCTTAAGATTGCATTACTGTAATGATAATATATTGACACAGTTTTGCAAATTCAAATGCAAGAGACATCAAAACTGAATTAGCACATGCACTAATTTGTTACTTTATAGTAATGATAGCAATATGATATGAAGACGATACCTGTGGCAACGTAACGTATTATGCTGAGCAATAATTGTGTGATTTTGTTTGTGTAGTAACCACTTTTCAAACTAACTTAATAACTGCAAACTCTTCCGTCACTCCTTAACTGCATGCATTACAAAACTTCAGGAGAACTGTTTGGTTCTGTTACAATCGATCCTTCTTTAACGACGCACGAGATTTCAATCTGCGCCTGCGAAAATTTCGTGCGATTATCCTGTGAATGGCAAGTTTTATTAATAACAGACACTGTGGAAAGGCAAAAAATTGTCGGTCAGTCTGCCAATGGCTTAGCTTCGTTTTTTGCTCTCCGGGTGATTTACGGAGCACTGCGAATGACAATGGGGTGATTACTCCTTCCATTTTATCACTCCTAGAGGGTCGTTACAGTTCTGCAGAATGAAACGTGTGGCTCTCGTATCGGTTAATTATAAATTCCAGTGAATAAGAGATACGGGATCACGAAGCAAATTTAGTTCTGACAATTACCTCAGAGTAATTTAAGAGACGGAATTAAAAATTACCAAGACCAGTAGAAGTGAAAGTAATGCCTTTTGAAAATAAAAACTGCTGAGGGAGTCAGTGCTGCCAACCTCTATGAGTTGCTGCAGGTGAGAGAGCGCCGACTAAAGAACTGCGTGGGTTCGGCGGTTTCCAGGTTTCACGGTTAATTGGCAGTGAATATTGATGCTGTCTTGAAGGGCTGCTTTTTGTGTCATAGGCTTCTGTCTGTTGAGAATCTCAGAACTACAGCCTAAGTCGTCCGAAAGATCAACAAAGAGTCTCTGAAAGAATAATGACCAAAAGATTTTCCGCAGTCGGGCTAACAGCTTTTGTAGACCGAGGTGGGTCTGTTCTTTCACCATCAGAAAAACTTTGCGGAGTGGGAATCAGGTTAGCCAAACAACTGAGAAAAATAAAGCAAATTTGATTCTCTGGTGCAGTTTTTTTAGTATGAATGCATTTTATTTCTCTGCGTTACGCAAGCCGATATTCCTCCACAATTCCCTATTCAAAATGAAGTGCGGTGTAAGAATGCGAAGGCGGACTTTATGCTAGCAAAAACACCAAAAGCCTACCATGTCTCTTACAGGTTAACAACTGATGGCTGTAAATGCTTGTAATGCAACACGACATTTTTACGACCTAGTAAGAAATTAGTTGTGTAATAAATGAATTAATCAGCTTGAAGAGAATTGTAGGAGCCCCAACTCTAGGTCCAGCGTAAATGTGATCGGAGCTTATTAAAAGCACTGATTATTATGTTGTATGAAATCACAGTTAGTATCTACCTGCTGCTTAGAATAAAATACCCACTATCACTCTACAGCAGGGGTCTCCAAACTACGGCCCGCGGGCCGAAACCGGGCCGAGAAGGCCGGCAAACCGGCCCGCGTTAGCTGGCCGGTCATCTCCGGTATCCGGCCCGCCAAATATTTGAGGTGGTACCTATACTGACAACAATTGAGTTTCGAGGCCTATCGCGACCAATACATCGCGACACTGTCGCAGCTCTATCTTTACAAAGCGGAAGGTCACGGTTAAACGTGTGGCTATCCACAATAAACAGACAGACCATTCTCCGTGCGATAGTGAAAAAGAAAGAACGGTTAACAGAATAGTTTGGCGAAAACATTTTAAGTAAAAAAATTCTTTGCACTTTATTCTACTCACGAGTCTGGTGCAAGTCTTTCAAGTGCACGACACTTCGGCGACTAGCCTTAGTAATCAATCATTATGGAAGATGCTTCTGAAGCGAGGTTTCACTTTATTTTGATTACGTTGTGAAATACATACAGAATGTGCGGTGACATACTTTTTTGTCGGTGAAATTCGCCAGAATAAAATACGCCAGAACTTCGGTCAGGTACGTCCACCAATCAAAATTTTGTAATTAAATAAAAATCGTATTTCGTTTCAGTGCTAGCTATTCCCACAACCTTAGATTTTTGCGATTTCATCTTTCCTTTAGCCTTACATTACGGTGATCATGGTGTGCTAGGGTGCTTTAATCCCACTAGGTAGATCTTGGCCCTTATGACTTCGTGGAGGAGTCAATGTGACCCGTGGACTATAAAGTCTGGAGACCCCTGCTCTACAGTATCGGATGCGTTTTATTCTGCTTCATAGATATATTTATTTTGGAACCGCACATATCACATATGATGCCGCTGACAATGATCAGATTTACTGCAGAAGGATAGAAATGTACAAGCTTAATGGAAAATTGTCTCTAGAAAATTATTATCTAGCTTTAAGGTACTAAATAACACCTAAAAACTACTACTAATGTTGTATGTAAATTGAAGGTGGAGGAGAGAGAAAGAAAAGGGATGAGATTACTGAAGTTGTCACAGCGAATTTAGTTGTAGATTTTGGTGTTGTAACAGCTATATTTGTCATTTTATCGCTTATAAGTCATTATACACTCCTGGAAATGGAAAAAAGAACACATTGACACCGGTGTGTCAGACCCACCATACTTTCTCCGGACACTGCGAGAGGGCTGTACAAGCAATGATCACATGCACGGCACAGCGGACACACCAGGAACCGCGGTGTTGGCCGTCGAATGGCGCTAGCTGTGCAGCATTTGTGCACCGCCGCCGTCAGTGTCAGCCAGTTTGCCGAGGCATACGGAGCTCCATCGCAGTCTTCAACACTGGTAGCATGCCGCGACAGCGTGGACGTGAACCGTATGTGCAGTTGACGGACTTTGAGCGAGGGCGTATAGTGGGCATGCGGGAGGCCGGGTGGACGTACCGCCGAATTGCTCAACACGTGGGGCGTGAGGTCTCCACAGTACATCGATGTTGTCGCCAGTGGTCGGCGGAAGGTGCACGTGCCCGTCGACCTGGGACCGGACCGCAGCGACGCACGGATGCACGCCAAGACCGTAGGATCCTACGCAGTGCCGTAGGGGACCGCACCGCCACTTCCCAGCAAATTAGGGACACTGTTGCTCCTGGGGTATCGGCGAGGACCATTCGCAACCGTCTCCATGAAGCTGGGCTACGGTCCCGCACACCGTTAGGCCGTCTTCCGCTCACGCCCCAACATCGTGCAGCCCGCCTCCAGTGGTGTCGCGACAGGCGTGAATGGAGGGACGAATGGAGACGTGTCGTCTTCAGCGATGAGAGTCGCTTCTGCCTTGGTACCAATGATGGTCGTATGCGTGTTTGGCGCCGTGCAGGTGAGCGTCACAATCAGGACTGCATACGACCGAGGCACACAGGGCCAACACCCGGCATCATGGTGTGGGGAGCGATCTCCTACACTGGCCGTACACCACTGGTGATCGTCGAGGGGACACTGAATAGTGCACGGTACATCCAAACCGTCATCGAACCCATCGTTGTACCATTCCTAGACCGGCAAGGGAACTTGCTGTTCCAACAGGACAATGCACGTCCGCATGTATCCCGTGCCACCCAACGTGCTCTAGAAGGTGTAAGTCAACTACCCTGGCCAGCAAGATCTCCGGATCTGTCCCCCATTGAGCATGTTTGGGACTGGATGAAGCGTCGTCTCAAGCGGTCTGCACGTCCAGCACGAACGCTGGTCCAACTGAGGCGCCAGGTGGAAATGGCATGGCAAGCCGTTCCACAGGACTACATCCAGCATCTCTACGATCGTCTCCATGGGAGAATAGCAGCCTGCATAGCTGCGAAAGGTGGATATACACTGTACTAGTGCCGACATTGTGCATGCTCTGTTGCCTGTGTCTATGTGCCTGTGGTTCTGTCAGTGTGACCATGTGATGTATCTGACCCCAGGAATGTGTCAATAAAGTTTCCCCTTCCTGGGACAATGAATTCACGGTGTTCTTATTTCAATTTCCAGGAGTGTATTTTCGACTAGGATGGCACAGTTCTCCATTTCTTTGTAGTTCGTTAGTTAGTTTATGTTCCATGTACAATTTTGCATGATAAATCGTAGTGATGTGGAACGAGTCATTTTACGAGGACTATTCGGAAAGTAAAGTCCGATCGGTCTCGAAATGGAAACCACAGTGAAAATCAAAAATGTTGTATATGCAACAGTTTGCTACACCTTTCAGCTACTTCTCTAGATAGTCGCCACTCCGACACAGACATTTGTTGAAGCGTTGTACCAACTCTCCAATACCCCCATCATGAAACGCAGCGGCCTGTGCTTTCCGCCACGCCTCTACGCTGGTCTGCATGTGTGTGTCAGAAAGTTTTTTTCATAGCTAGCGGTTCACGTGAACAGAGATGAACGTCAGAGGGAGCCGAGTCCGGGCTGTATGGTGGGTGATCGAACACCTACCATCGCAAAAGCTGCAGGGGCGCTCTCATTGCAGTGAGTGGCCGAGAACTGTCATGGAGCTGCGCGGGGTAGCCACGTTGTCTATGGGCGCCATGCTACGGTTCACGCGGCTCGCCCCGTCGGAGGTGATTAACACTGCAAGGTCACAGGTTAATGTCAGCGCGAGATAAGCCATTAAAAATACGAAATTCTGATACATTAATAACCTGTGTAACCTCCAGAATGTTGAATGCAAGCGTGCATTGTGTTGTACGGATTCCGGATGTTAGTTGTTGGGACGGAATTCCATGCCTGTTGCACTTAAATGGTCAATACAGTGAAGGTTAATGGTGTTTATGGATGACGCTGGAGTTTTCGTACGATGATATCCCATATGTGCTCGATTGGAAACGGATCTGGCGATCGAGCAGGCCAAGGCAACATGTCGATACTCCGTAGATCATGTTGGGTTGCAACCACGGTATCTGGGAAACACCCTCTGGAATGCTGTTCATGAATAGCAGCACAACCGGTCGAATCACTAAATTGTTGTTGTTGTTGTGGTCTTCAGTCCTGATACTGGTTTGATGCATTTCTCCATGCTACTCTATCGTGTGCAAAAAAATGGTTCAAATGGCTCTGAGCACTATGGGACTCAACTGCTGTGGTCATAAGTCCCCTAGAACTTAGAACTACTTAAACCTAACTAACCTAAGGACATCACACACATCCATGCCCGAGGCAGGATTCGAACCTGCGACCGTAGCGGTCGTGCGGTTCCAGACTGTAGCGCCTTTAACCGCTCGGCCACTCTGGCCGGCCTGTGTGCAAGCTTCTTCATCTCCCAGTACCTACTGCAGCCTACATCCTTCTGAATCTGCTTAGTGTATTCATCTCTTGGTCTCCCTCTACGATTTTTACCCTCTACGCTGCCCCCGAGTACTAAATCGGTGATCCCTTCATGCTTCAGAACATGTCCTACCAACCGATCCCTTCTTCTAGTCAAGTTGTGCCACAAACTATTCTTCTCCCCAATTCTATTCAATACCTCCTCATTAGTTATGTGATCTACCCATCTAATCTTCAGCATTCTTCTGTACCACCACATTTCGAAAGCTTCTATTCTCTTCTTGTCTAAACTATTTATCGTCCATGTTTCACTTCCATACATGGCTACACTCCATACAAATACTTTGAGAAACGACTTCCTGACACTTAAATCATTACTCGATGTTAACAAATTTCTCTTCTTCAGAAACGCTTTCCTTGCCATTGCCAGTCTACATTTTATATCCTCTCTACTTCGACCATCATCAGTTATTTTGCTCCCCAAATAGAAAACTCCTTTACTACTTTAAGTGTCTCATTTCCTAATCTAATTCCCTCAGCATCACCCAGTTTAATTCGACTACATTCCATTATCCTCGTTTTGCTTTTGTTGATGTTCATCTTATACCCTCCTTTCAAGACACGGTCCATTCCGTTCAACTACTCTTCCAAGTCCTTTGCTGTCTCTGACAGAATTACAATGTCATCGGCGAACCTCAAATAGACCATAAATAGAACCTAAATGGACATAAAAATTTGCACTAAGGGTGCGTGAGATAAGCAAGAGAGTGCTCCTGCTGTCATACGAAATTTCGATCCAGACCATATCTCCAGATGTACATCTAGTGTGTCTAGCACGCAGACAGTTTTTTGCAGGTCCTCAACTGGCCTTCTCTTGATCAACACACGACCATCACTGGCACCGAGGCAGAACCAGCTTTCATGAGAAAACACAAAAGATCCACCCCGTCCTCCAACGAGCTATCGCTTGACACAACTGACGCTGCAAATGGCGGTGGTTTAGCGACGGTGGAATGCACGCTAAAGGGCGTGTACGAGGTGCATTCAAGTTCTAAGGCCTCCGATTTTTTTCTAATTAACTACTCACCCGAAATCAATGAAACTGGCGTTACTTCTCGACGTAATCGCCCTGCAGACGTACACATTTTTCACAACGCTGACGCCATGATTCCATGGCAGCGGCGAAGGCTTCTTTAGGAGTCTGTTTTGACCACTGGAAAATCGCTGAGGCAATAGCAGCACGGCTGGTGAATGTGCGGCCACGGAGAGTGTCTTTCATTGTTGGAAAAAGCCAAAAGTCACTAGGAGCCAGGTCAGGTGAGTAGGGAGCATCAGGAATCACTTCAAAGTTGTTATCACGAAGAAACTGTTGCGTAACGTTAGCTCGATGTGCGGGTGCGTTGTCTTGCTGAAACAGCACACGCGCAGCCCTTCCCGGACGTTTTTGTTGCAGTGCAGGACGGAATTTGTTCTTCAAAACATTTTCGTAGGATGTATCTGTTACCGTAGTGCCCTTTGGAACGCAATGGGTAAGGATTACGCCCTCGCTGTCCCAGAACAAGGACACCATCATTTTTTCAGCACTGGCGGTTACCCGAAATATTTTTGGTGGCGGTGAATCTGTGTGCTTCCATTGAGCTGACTGGCGCTTTGTTTCTGGATTGAAAAATGGCATCCACGTCTCATCCATTATCACAACCGACGAAAAGAAAGTCCCATTCGTGCTGTCGTTGCGCGTCAACATTGCTTGGCAACATGCCACACGGGCAGCCATGTGGTCGTCCGTCAGCATTCGTGGCACCCACCTGGATGACACTTTTCGCATTTCCAGGTCGTCATGCAGGATTGTGTGCACAGAACCCACAGAAATACCAACTCTGGAGGCGATCTGTTCAACAGTCATTCGGCGATCCCCCAAAACAATTCTCTCCACTTTCTCGATCATGTCGTCAGACCGGCTTGTGCGAGCCCGAGGTTGTTTCAGTTTGTTGTCACACGATGTTCTGCCTTCATTAAACTGTCGCACCCACGAACGCACTTTCGACACATCCATAACTTCATCACTACATGTCTCATTCAACTGTCGATGAATTTCAATTGGTTTCACACCATGCAAATTCAGAAAACGAATGATTGCACGCTGTTCAAGGAAGGAAAACGTCGCTATTTTAAGTGTTTAAAACAGTTCTCATTCTCGCCGCTGCCGGTAAAATTCCATCTGCCGTACGGTGCTGCCATCTCTGGGACGTATTGACAATGAACGAGGCCTCATTTTAAAACAATGCGCATGTTTCTATCTCTTTCCAGTCCGGAGAATAAAAATCGGAGGCCTTAGAACTTGAATGCACCTCGTAGATCGGAGTTGTCCTTGCAGTAACCGATTTGAAAGAGTTCGCTGCGTTACTGTGGTTCCAACTGCTGATCAAATTGCTGCTGCATATGCAGAATGACGTGCCAGAGTCATACCCCGAGCACGATGGTCTCCTCTGTCGGTAGTGCTAAGTGGCCGTCCAGAGCCCGGTCTTCTTGTGACTGACATTATCGTGATCACCACTGCCAACAGTCATGTACAGTTAATTATTCAAAAACAGTCTTAATCGCATTTATTATTATTATACCGCCAGCTGGTTTCAACTTGACGTAGGGGTCATCTTCTGGGCGTTTACATCATTGGTCGACTGCTAGTGGTGCCACTCCTGTCTACATAAAGGCAGTTTCCTACGTTATGTAGACAGGAGTGACACCACCAGCAGTCGATCAATGATGTAAACGCCCAGAAGATGACCCCTACGTCGGGTTGAAACCGGTGGGCGGTATAATAATAATACATGCAAATAAGACTGTTTTGGAATAATTGATTAATCATACTAATGGCTGCTTCATCTCCACAACCATGTTGTTCAGAAGTCATGTACAGTGCCTGCATTGCTAATACGTTTTCCTGCAGTATTGCAAAAGGGACATCCAGCTCCTTGTAGCCGTATTACACGACGGCGCTCAAACCCAGTGAGCTGCTAGAAATGGTGGCTTTGTCGCCCTGAAGTCGTTATTGACTAACATCAATTTACGTAGTCCAGTCTCAAAGCTAACTAACGCACACAATCGTTACAGACTGAATTTAAAGCGAACCTGATATGCAACCCCATAGTGACGCCACTAGCGTCACTCTTATAGGCACAAAATTTGAACAGACATCATCTTTCAGATGTGGAAACACGTCTACCAACTTTCGTTTATGTCGCACAACTCCTTCTTGTTGCTACAATTTTTTTTATTGCAGTCCCGGGTTTCTGCCAACTATGTGATGGCAGACGTAACTACTGGTGGATGAGTGGTCTGTTTGAATGTTTTGTGTGAAAGAATGAAGTAGTTCCTGGTACGAACGCCATCTGGAAGCGATTGACCGTACTTTTGATGTCACCATGCCGAGGCTGCTTGTTATGTGATTCTATTGCTGCGCACTGCGACTGATGATGATGATGATGATGAAGACTCTTCCATGAATCTCAGTGTGGTGTGCGTACTGTAAGACCTTCCGTACACACACCATCAGATTATTTGACTTGTCGCTCTAATGAAGTAGGCGAGTGTCAGCAGTATGTCTCGTGGTCTTATCGTGGCGTGTTTATCTTCTGCCGTTAGGTCACACAATAGAAATGCCACTTCCACGCTTAGAGTAGCAGATTGACGGTGACCAACTTTAACCAGAACTTCATTAATTTTTACACACATTTATTAAAATAGTAAAAAGCATAAACATTACTTAACTTGATTATGGATGCTGTTTACAATTGACAATCTGAAGTTCCTTTGGTCTTGGTACGTTAATCTTATTCACACATATCTCTGATACTTGACAAAGTGTCTATTCATTTATCTTCATGGCTATGTAAAGGAATATGGTAATCTTATTAGGCGCAGACTGAAACGTGACTATAGACTGTTACAGACTGGTGTAGACAAATGCAGACTGACTAATCGGAGGTCTGTACACTCGTTACAATACCTCACGTGTTCAGGTATCACTGCACAAGGGTGATCCGCGAGGAGAAAAGGTTCTACGTTAGCAGCGATTTTATTGGCTGCGTTACATATTAATACACGGATCGGCGGAAGCAGAATTTGGTCCGTCTCTAAGGCAGCGCCATCTCGTAGCGCGGAGACGGACGAGCGCTGCGCCTGCGCTGTTGCGCTTAGTGGGGCGCGCTCTAGTGGGAAAGTTGTGTACGCGGTGACTATGCGGAACTATGTACACAACACTCAGTGTGGCATCTGATTTTCTTAATATTTGTTGTATCAATTCACTTGGCTTTAGGCCTAGAAAGTTGCCGGCGAGAGGACTACGAGGACACACCGTGTTACTGTGTAGGCCTCCCGGTGTTGCTGTAAAGCTGGGGCGGGAGACGAAGCGCTGGATTGGTGTAGGGAGAGGATTTTGTAGGGGGGAAGGCGCCATCTGCCGGACGCAGGCGGGCGCTATCGAGCCGGCATCGACCCCGCGCGTTACGTAATGTATGAGCAGGCTGCTTTGCTGCCCCAGTTGGTGCAAATAGCTTCCAAAACGGCGCTCTTGACTTGCGTCGTGTCGGCGGGTGCTCGCTGCCCTGCTGCAATACGACTCCTCCTCTCCGGCGCGCTGCGTGGACGGCATGGGCCATGAAAATTTAATGGAAGTGGGACGCTAGTATTCCGTCACCTGCTTGTTCTTAATCCGGCGGCTACTGAAACGGAAAATTTTAACTGCCAATCGATGGAATGCGGTAAAGGAAGTCCTCAGAAATTAACTGTTTCTGTAATGTAGCACGTTTCCCGTCAAGGTTCGTTGGAGAAGTGTACACAAATGAAATTAATGATTAATTAGCGGAGCAGCTGATACACGAAGGGCGGTGAATGAGATAACAAGATGTGAAATGGAATGACGGCACTCATTTAAAATTTTCTGGAAAATTCTACGAAGCAATATTACGAGGGTAATCCCAAAAGTAAGGTCTCCTATTTTTTATAAGTACATAGACCTGTTTATTTCTACAATGGTTTACATCAGTTTACAGCTTGAACATGTAGCTATTTTTCGACATAATCACCATTTCTGTCCATGCATTTTTGTAGACGCTGTGGCAGTTTTTGTATGACCATGTCATACCAACTCGCCTCCATGCTGTTCAGAAAGTTATGAACCTCTTGTTACACCTCGTCGTCGGAGCTGAATCGCTTTCCGGCCAAATGTTGTTTTAACCTAGGGAACAGATGATAGTCACTGGGCGCCAAGTCAGGACTATAGGGTGGGTGGGTGATTATGTTCCACTGAAACTGTTGCGCCGGCCGTAGTGACCGAGCGGTTCTAGGCGCTGCAGTCTGGAACCGCGCGACCGCTGCGGTCGCAGGTTCGAATTCTGCCTCGGGCATGGATGTGTGTGATGTCCTTAGGTTAGTTAGGTTTACGTAGTTCTCAGTTCTAGGGGACTGATGACCTCCCATAGTGCTCAGAGCCATTTGAATCATTTGAAACTGTTGCAGGAGAGCAACGGTTTGCCGAGCGATGTGTGGGCGAGCGTTGTCATGGAGAATGTGTACGCCCTTGTTCAACTTTCCTCTTCTCCGGTTCTGAATTGCCCGTTTGAGTTTTTTCAGTCTCACAGTACCTGTCAGGGTTAACTGTGGTCCCAGTGGGCATAAAGTCGACCAATTTCGATCCCTAAAAACAGTTGTCATGACTTTACTGGCAGACTGTGTTTGTTTGAATTTCTGCGGCTTAGGCGAAGAAGGATGCCGCCACTGGCGTGATTGTTGCTTGGTCTCAGGTGTAAAGTGGTATGCCCAGGTTTCGTCACCCGTGACAATTGAGTCCAGAAAGTTGTCCTGTTCGGCTGCAAGGCGGTGAAGAAATGCGCGGGCAGCATCAACTCGTTGTCGCATCTGGTCCTCAGTGGCACCCATCTTGCGCACACCTTCCGGTAGTTCAATGTTTCCGTTAAAATACTGTGAGCGGTGCTTCGGGAAACCTCAGGAACCAACGTGCTGAGATCATCCAGGGTAATCCGCCGATCTTTACGCATGTTTTGCTCAAACTTCAACACTGTCTCCTCAGAAATTGACGACCTCCCGCTCCTTTGTTCGTCGTGAATTTCGGTCCGACCAGCTGCAAACTCTCTACATCATTTACGAACATTTTTGACATCGATGCACGACTGACCATGCACTTTCGTCAACTGGCGATGAATTTCAATCGGCGCAGTGCCCTTTGCGTTCAAAAACCGAATAAATGCGCGCAATTCGCACTTGGCGGTAACATCCAACGGGAGCTCCATTCTCTACGGCTGCCAAGCCAAGACTGAGCGCCTCAGCGCGGCGTGCGCATCTTTCCAAACAGCGCGTGAAGCATTCTTCATAACAGTGTGACCAAATGTCACACAAAGAGAGTTTTCTACTTATAAAAAAATAGGAGACCGTACTTTTGGGATTACCCTCGTATAATTTCACCGGGAAATAAACAATGCGACTTTCACAGGATCATTGTTTTACATGAATTGCTTAGGTACGAGACCACAATAGGTCACATATCAAGTATATCATCGTTATATAACTGCAGTACCATAATGAAAAGCAGTTATAATCTGCCAGGAAGTTTCATATCAACGCACACTCCGCTGCAGAGTGAAAACTTTCATTCTGGAAACCTCGCCCAGGCTGTGGCAAAGTCATGTCTCCGCAATTTATTATTTCTTCCAGGACTGCTAGTTCTGCAAGTTTCGCAGGAGAGCTTCTGTGAAGTTTGGAAGCTAGGAGGGGAGGTACTGGCGGAAGTAAAGCTGTGGGGAAGGGTTGTGAGTCGTGCTTGGGTAACTCAGTTGTTAGAGCACTTGCCCGCAAAAGGCAAAGGTCGCGAGTTTGAGTCTCGGTCCAGTGCACAGTTTTAATCTGCCAGGAAGTTTCGTTGCAGTACCGTAACTCACAAGTGCTGCTTTCTGAATCTCCCTACATCTCCTTCTACGTATTAGCCACATGTGTGTGGAACGAATTAGACTGTAATATGCGGCTGAGGAAATTCCATATCACTTGAAGAGGATTTAGCACCTCAAATATCGACAGCTTTCCAAACCCTTTGAGCACTAGTGGATCCTAACTGAAACCACTATTGCAGTAATTTTGTTTTGGAGTACCAGTGCCTTTCGCATGAGACCACCGATGTTACTACAACTTACATCTAATGGCACACTAAGATGCAAAGTGTATTACAGCAGCCGGCCGGTGTGGCCGTGCGGTTCTAGGCGCTTCAGTCTGGAACCGCGTGACCGCTACGGTCGCAGGTTCGAAGCCTGCCTCGGGCGTGGATGTGTGCTATGTCCTTAGGTTAGTTAGGTTTAAGTAGTTCTAAGTTTTATGGGACTGATGACCACAGATGTTAAGTCCCATAGTGCTAAGAGCCATTTGAACCATTTTTTTTGTATTACAGCAGTCACTTACGGCGTTCAAAACAACAGTCGGCACGAAGATTGTGCTATTTGACTGTAAGAGATAGTGACATTTGCTTTTTATAGTGACCATCTTTAAAGTTTTACTACTGCTTTTATGAGTGAGTTAGAATTTCAGCTACTGGGGCAGTATGTGCATTTATATAAATTTATTACATTTTAGGCCCATATTGGTTGTTATTGGTACTATAATTTGGTTTAGGCGTTATTATTTCATGGAAGTCTCGTGATCGGGTATTGTGTCTAGGAAAAAGGCGAAATTGCTTACGTATCTCATGAAATGAAGGATGGTTGAAAACTGTACATCCCAGTGGTTACAAAGTGAAACCACATCCTTAAAAAATTAGTTTTTACTTTTTGTCAATTTCCTATTGTATTCGTTGCTTACTATGATAATGAAAATGAATTTCATGACAAATTTTAAAATTAAATTTTTTAAAATATTATTGGTTTTCAAAGTGTTAAATAATAATACCTTTTAATTCGCAATAATTATAGGAAAACAGTCGCATAATTTAAATTTTGATGCGTGAATTAGTTTAGATTGAAGAAAACTGTAATTATGTTCGAATTTTACATGTTTAATTACGTCGAGCGGGCAAGGATATCTGTCAAAGAATGTCCCAACGTACAGTAGTAATTTAATCCACAGTCTCAATTTAATGCCATTGGTCGTTAATTCATGAAGTAAAATCCACAAGATGGCGGCTAATGAAAAGCAGTTGTTACATCAATTGAATGCGGTTACTTTGCTGAAGCTCCCCTCCACCCCATAGTAAGTGCCGAACGAAGGCAGTTTCAACAGCCCCCGTCGGACGCAGGCTGGAATCTCTGGTGCCACCGACACTAGAGGGTTGGTAGCATGCAGACCTGGGCAGACTCATGAGGTTTTTTCTCTATGCTGCGAAAAGTGTCAATTGACTCTAAATAATGAAAACTATAAGACACACGAGTAGCGAAAGGAATCCACAAAGCTTCAGTTACAAGATGAAACACACATAAAGCTGAAGGCTGTAAATTCAGTTAAATATTTAGGGATTACAATTACTAATAACTTAAGGTGTAAATAATGTTGTGCTGCAAGCAAACCAAATATTTATTGGCAGAAAACTTAGAAAACGCAACAGGTCTACTAAAGAGACTGCCTGTACTATGCTTGCTCGCCCTCTTTTGGAGTACTGTTGTGAGGTTTGGGATCTGTGTCAGATAGGATTGACGAATGACAAAGGAAAAACTCAAAGAAGGCAGCTCGTTTTGTATTATCGCGAAAGAGGGGAGAAAGTGAAACGGATATGATACGCGAACTGGGGCGGTAATTATCAAAACAAATGTGTTTTCCGTTGCGGCAGGATCTCGTCCTAAAATTTCAATCAGCTACTTTGTCCTCAGAGTATGAAAAATATTTTGTTGGCGCCCACCTACGCAGGGAGAAATGATCATCATCCGTGCGCTGTTCCAGAGTAGAATGGTAGAGAAATAGGTTGAAGGTGGTTCGACGAACCCTCTGTCGAATGATCACGGAGATGTAGAAGAACCCGACTAAATAAAACTGCATGTACACGTCGTCTCAACCTTACTCTGCGCCGGCATTTCAATATTAGCTGCGGTGACACGTCCAGAATAGGACAAAGAAGAAGGCTGTTAGTACAGTAGTTGGTACTCTAGGGCATCCATCGCCATCTCTTTTCAGATGCACAAAGATGCGCATATTTAGCAAGTGCTGGCAAGCCTAGGAAGTGAAACATACCCCTGCACATTACTATCTGTTTTACAGAACATTAATTTCACCACCCGCGTCGTGATGTTTTCATTTATTCATTGTCACCGTAGCTGCCGGAACGGCATATGCTGCCGCGTACTCTACAGAGTTCTCTGCTGTTCCAGATGGAGGATCCATGTCAGGAGTTCAGTTTTCCATGTGACTTCTCCTGCTTGCCACGTGTACCCTTGCACTTTCCATCAACCATCAATATTTCGTTATTGTGTGTCAGTCTTACAATGCGTTAAAGTGTGTTCTTCGTGTCACTGGGGTACTTTTGTTCTGTAAGGTTCATGTCTGATTAACAACAACCGTGTAAGCTGTAAATAACTTTGGTTTAATGTTGCAAACTTATCACAGAAATACACGCATTTACACAGTATGCAATGTGACAATGTTACGACAGTTGTCAAACGAATGCACCTCGTCCTCAGAAAGTGAAATAATCCTAAACACAACAATAGTAAATTTTAACTAGAAGTTCCTTCACAAAATTATTCTTACGACTAAGTCACGATGTTGCACAGTACTACGATAAATCATCCGATTCTGGTTCAAGGTTCGGTACTATTTAGGATGACAATCAAGTGTACGGAGGATGGTTATTTTCTTGACAAATTGAGCAAACGACTACCCAAGGTCACTCGAGTTTACAGTGGACGCAAACTGGTGAACCAACAAGTTTACGCCTCTGTGAGCGGTATTTACCTTAGCTGCGATGAGCTGTCATCTGCATGGCTGCTCTCGCTCACTGAAATTCCTATTAAGCCTTTGCTGATTGTTTTCAGCAGAAATTCTCCCTACGTTTCTCGTGATGCGAGAAAACATACACTCATCCCTAGTTTTGGAATATGGCGATACGCACGCACATGGATGGAGCAATGTGCATATTATAATGCCCTCTCAGTCCTCGCAAGGACAATTAACTAACTGGCTGGTTCGTTTCTCCACAGTGGGAGCTCAACGGTGCTACGTCTAATATCTGGCTGAATGTCAGTTGCAGCGAATGCAATGTTCACACAAATTTCTCCTCTGTGCTGTACAGAGCGTTATGCGCTCTTTTCTGCACTTGATGCCAGTTCGGAGAAGGCTGCCCAAAAATTTCGCTCTCGTCTTTCTCGTAGCAGATCTCTCATCCCACCTGGGTTCTTTCGTTCTCCATGTCACAGTTGTTTTCGACCAATAGGAGCGTCCCTCATATTTTGTGGAAAGTCTCTCTACCGATTGCAAGGGCCCTACCATTGAACTGCGTCGAAATCTCGACACTTTATTCTTTCCTAGTTCGTTTCTACCTATCAGACATTTTGTGCCCGCTCACATGTGGTCCAGTCGCTGTTCATGTGATCAACTGCGTGACTGGTTTTGTTCATATTCATTTGGAATTCTGAAACGCAGTTTTCTAAAGCTTCTTTCTGTTCTACTTCTGGTGGCTTGTTACTCGCTCTGCAGTATGCATCACCTGTCTGGTCGCTGATACTCCCGCTTTCCGTAGTGCCTCCCGGAGTACGGCCTCTGCATGGGCCCGTGCTGGCGTCCTCAGAAAACGTTTAGTCTTGCAGCTTGTTTCACCTTCCGCTCATTGACATACATTATAGAGGAGTGGTGTGTTAATACCGTCGGTTGAGTGTCATCCCTTTTGAATTACATACGAGGCAAATTTGCTCATTACCACCGAAGTAAGTTAGGTGTGATATCCATCTTCCCGTTGCGATGTATAAAATTCTTACGTAAGGTGCGAATTAGACCTCCATTTATTCTGCCGCCTTACAGTACTACTACTTTTACTGAGGGGTCCATAAATCTACGGATTACGTCTACATTTTTGCCAATCTGTTTCATCTACCTTTTTTTTTTTTGGTCATCAGTCTACTGACTGGTTTGATACGGCCCGTCACGAATTCCTTTCCTGTGCTAACCTCTTCATCTCAGAGTAGCACTTGCAACCTACGTCCTCAATTCTTTGCTTGACGTATTCCAATCTCTGTCTTCCTCTACAGTTTTTGCCCTGTACAGCTCCCTCTAGTACCATGGAAGTCATTCCCTCATGTCTTAGCAGATGTCCTATCATCCTGTCCCTTCTCCTTATCAGTGTTTTCCACATATTTCTTTCCTCTCCGATTCTGCGTAGAACCTCCTCATTCCTTACCTTATCAGTCCACCTAATTTTCAACATTCGTCTATAGCACCACATCTCAAATGCTTCGATTCTCTTCTGTTCCGGTTTTCCCAAAGTCCATGTTTCACTACCATACAGTGCTGTACTCAAGACGTACATCCTCAGAAATTTCTTCCTCAAATTAAGGCCGGTATTTGATATAGTAGACATCTCTTGGCCAGAAATGCCTTTTTTGCCATAGCGAGTCTGCTTTTGATGTCCTCTTTGCTCCGTCCGTCATTGGTTATTTTACTGCCTAGGTAGCAGAATTCCTTAACTTCATTGACTTCGTGACCATCAAGCCTGATGTTAAGTTTCTCGCTGTTCTCATTTCTACTGCTTCTCATTACCTTCGTCTTTCTCCGATTTACTCTCAAACCATACTGTGTATTCATTAGACTGTTCATTCCGTTCAGTAGATCATTTAATTCTTCTTCACTTTCACTCAGGATAGCAATGTCATCAGCGAATCGTATCATTGATATCCTTTCACCTTGTATTTTAATTCCACTCCTGAACCTTTCTTTTATTTCCATCATTGCTTCCTCGATGTACAGATTGAAGAGTAGGAGCGAATGGCTACAGCCTTGTCTTACACCCTTCTTAATACGAGCGCTTCGTTCTTGATCGTCCACTCTTATTATTCCCTCTTGGTTGTTGTACATATTGTATATGACCCGTCTGTACCTATAGCTTAACCCTACTTTTTTCAGAATCTCGAACAGCTTGCACCATTTTATATTGTTGAACGCTTTTTCCAGGTCGACAAATCCTATGAAAGTGTCTTGATTTTTCTTTAGCCTTGCTTCCATTATTAGCCGTAACGTCAGAATTGCCTCTCTCGTCCCTTTACTTTTCCTAAAGCCAAACTGATCGTCACCTAGCGCATTCTCAATTTTCCTTTCCATTCTTCTGTATATTATTCTTGTAAGCAGCTTCGATGCATGAGCTGTTAAGCTGATTGTGCGGTAATTCTCGCACTTGTCAGCTCTTGCCGTCTTCGGAATTTTGTGGATGATGCTTTTCCGAAAGTCAGATGGTATATCGCCAGACTCATATATTCTACACACCAACGTGAATAGTCGTTTTGTTGCCACTTCCACAAATGATTTTAGAAATTCTGATGGAATATTATCTATCCCTTCTGCCTTATTTGACCGTAAGTCCTCCAAAGCTCTTTTAAATTCCGATTCTAATACTGGATCCCCTATCTCTTCTAAATCGACTCCTGTTTCTTCTTCTATCACATCAGACAAATCTTCACCCTCATAGAGGCTTTCAATATATTCTTTCCACCTATCTGTTCTCTCCTCTGCATTTAACAGTGGAATTCCCGTTGCACTCTTAATGTTACCACCATTGCTTTTAATGTCACCAAAGGTTGTTTTGACTTTCCTTTATGCTGAGTCTGTCCTTCCGGCAATCATCTACCTATAGATGACTTTTCTAGCAGGACAGACTTCGTTTGCCTTTCGCCTGCTTGGTCACTCAGCCAGATCAAAGTGTTTTGTATATTTAATGATAAGTAATCACACATATCACCATTTAAGTAACTGTTTTTCTCACTATTAAGTATAGATGTAGAGGAAAGACACAATTACACCTTACACTCATGCGCCAAATAGAGCATGAGCCTAGAAAGCTGGTGAGAACAGTACCCGCGTCACAGAGACAGCATGAAGTTCCAAATGAGGAGAAAGGAATTACATTCTCTTTCACCTGAAATGATTCAGAGAATCCAGGAAAAATGTAGGTCTGCACGACTGGATGGAACTTGTATTCGTATTTTTCCGAATATGAATCCAGTGTTTTATCAATTGTGACATATCGCTCATTACTTCAGACCACTTGGGCTGCCAGGCAACTTCAGTTCTCGCTGTTACAACGAATAAATATGGTATTTGGTACCTATTCAGCTCCTAGTGAAGAAAACACGGTGTTATGGGGAATCTAGATGGACATGTGATGTGAGTACGAATAATGATCTCTTGATAATAAACAGGGTGAAAGATTCTAAGTTCTTAGGTGCGTATGTTGATAAAAACTTAAACTGGAAGAAGCATATAGTAGACCTGCTAAAACGCTTATATTCGGATAATTTTGCCGTATGAATAATTTCCAACTTACAGGAATAGAAGTCATTAAATTAACATATTTTGCATATTTTAAATCACTAATGGCTTATGGGATAATATTCTGTGGTAACTGCTCACTTAGTGAAAACTTATTCATTGCACAAAGGAAAATGATTACAATTATGTGTGTTCAGCCATGTACATCTTGCAGGCATCTTCTAGACAGCTGGGAGTATTAACACAGTCCATTTATTCACTTATTAAATTTTATTTGTCAACCATCCATCTGAATTTGAGAGTAACAGAGATATTCAAAAGCACAACACGGGAAGAAATGGGGTTCTACAATACTCTTTAATGAATACAACTATCTACGAAAATAAAATGTGTGACAGCTAGCAGAGGTGTTTCCAAGTACAAACGTGTTTCTCTTCAACAATTTCTTTTAGGACAATTTTGAAATAGAAGCAAGTAGTCGTATATAAAAGGTGAAAAAATATTTATATATTGTGCGGGTGTTTTCTATGTTTGTTCTGTTCAAAAAATTCCACATCATAATGTTTATCGTGAATGTGGTCTATGGGACAAGTACTAAAGCAAAGAGAAAAACAGTACCCTATCCACCTATCTACAGTAGAGACCAAATAACACATACAGATAATTCCACACGGATGTATGTTACGACATGTGGTGGGCATCCTTCATTTACGCTCAGCAGGAATGGCATTTTTATTCATAAAACATTGTCTGAAATCGTTACATGGATTATCTACGTCAGTGTTATCATAAGAGAACTAAAGTAACATGTAGCACTGCATTACCGAGATTATGGATTTTGCTGAAAGTGGATTATGGGATCACATCTCACTTCATTCTAGTCACGACTCACGAATAACCAGGGAAACAATGATCGGAGAAGTTGAGGAGTGACATGCCATTAAAGTGGAAGGCCAATAAAAGCTGATTTGAGGTTAAGACAAGTTTCGGGATCGGTCTGCTGGAAGGTTAGAAAAAACTGCTGCTTGTCTGAGGAAGGAACAGTTTGAAAAGCATTTCATGACCTATTCTGGAATATTGTTCCAATGGAGAGACGTATAAAATGTCCAGGAGGCACGCAAGCAGATTTGTTGCTCCCAGGAAGATATGCACCTCGTAGGCGACGCAATACTACTGGACATAGTTTTTATTTAAATTAGTAAGCGCCAACGTTACGCTCCTGTGGTCGGTTATGTAAGTCGACAGTTGCATGTGGCATAGAAGCGTATTGCTAGCGACACAGAAAACGGAATTGCATGCACGCTGGCCGAAGCGTTCAAGCAAACCTTTATTTCCGGACTATAACGGACACCATAATTACCTCGAATATTTTAAGCAGGAAATTATGCATAATTGTACCACGATGGGCGAGTTATTTTTGTGCGGTTCCACTGTTTTCATTATACTCCGCGAAATCGATACTGAGGTTGGTAATTGCATATAAATCGCGTGCTGCTGCGCGAATAACGTACACGATTTTGAATTCAACAACGCTATACAAAACGACAGTGAAAACAAAGCCATTATTGGCATACATGAGCGATTGCAAGTTATATATCTCTGAAACGTGCTTAAAAACAAAGCTGTGAAACGAGTATAAAGAAAGGAAACAGGTCCGCATAATACGCGTTGCTAAAATTAACGTTGAAAAGGGTGTGGATTAGAGAAAGAAAATCACCCATACACGTGGTCCGATCAACCACAGGTCGTCAGTAAATAATCGAGTACGTCAATACTATTTATCCACATTAAACATGGACAGTATGTAGCACGAATGGTAACGAGCTCGATGTTATCAGGTGCCTGATTCGAAGAGGGTGAATAACTTAAATTGGTAGGAGCTGGAAGAAACATGTGCGTCGAAAATATACTTCAGAAATATAGGGAATCTGTTTTCGGAATGAAATGTGGGTATATGTAGGTTGACAATTCTGATACGGGACTGTCGGAAGATAAAAAAATACCGAAATTCTGCGCAGATCCACGAGAAGTGACAAGCAAGAACGTTTTCAGCGATGGAAGGAATGAACATCGATGTGGCTTGACCACAGTGGGTCTTACTTTGAAGGCATCTACTACTAAGTGACTATAATATTCTAAGAAAACAAAATTTATAGCATCATTCTCTTTTTGTATTTTTCCTGCGACAGTTTCCGTACACGACGTTTTACGGTGGAACACAATGCTCTACCACATAGTTTTAATTCGTTACGTGTAATCACGGTTCCTTTTCCTTAAAGCACTAGAGTCAGGTTGTTTGTTACGAAACACCAAAGAAGGATATCGAGGCCTACGCAGTAATCGAAGTAAGATATTTTAACTTCAGTAAGATAAGGAGTACAGCAAAAGGTGTATCCTGAATTCAATACGCAAATTATATGCGAGAATGTTAGACAATAGGCTGAAACCAATTTCAGAACATGTTGCTGGAGGATAATAAAAAAAAAAGACTTAGTAAATGAAGATCAGTTGCAGACAATATATACATTCTACAGCAGATATTATGGAAAGAAAAGATGTGAATTATATTTTTTTAAGGGCTTCGACAAAGTATTCCACTGCGTTATTAGGAAACAGTTGTTGTCAATGACGAGAAGTATCTGATACCATGACAAATTAATAAATCTATAAAAAGCCCGAAAAAACTGAACATTTTTATAAACAAAGAAACAATTTTAATAAATAAATGTAAAGGAGAAGGATGACCAGTATGACCTAGGCTTTTCAACATTTATTTAAATGACATAATCCCCAAATATGCAGTTTAAACAGATATGTAATGAAATAGCAAAATAAAAAAAATATATTAATTATTTTGTTATACACAGACGATACCTTAATACTTCAAGAATCAGAAGAGGATTTGCGAAGTGTACCGAAGCATTTAAATAACTTGGGTGAGGCTTATGGAGTAGAAATTTGTAGAGCTAAAACAAAGGAAATCGTGTTCTGTAACAAAGATCCAGTCCTAATTGTTTCAGATGAAATGGCATTAGAATAGGCAATACGATTAGACTATATGTAATGTGCAATTGGATATCATGCTAATAAATATCTTGGAACAAAGCTGGTCAGATATGAATGTACATTTGGCAGTATCCAGGACACACTCAGAAGAAAACCCGCCAAGATAGGACAAGTGAAATTTGTAAGATGAGCAAGAGTTCGTTCTAGAGTAGAATATATAAGAAAACTGAAAATGAAGCAATACGACAAGAATCTGAGGCGAAAGAAGTACAGGAGAAAATAAACGTGTACCGTACTAGTTGGTACGAACAAATACCAAAGATGAACGATAAAAGGCTTTCCGTAGTAGCTTTCGATTGAAAATCATGTGGGATAAGTAACGTCGGAAAACATAGGAAGAGGTAGGAAGATACGAACAAATACCAAAGATGAACGATAAAGGTTTTCCGTAGTAGCTTTCGATTGAAAATCATGTGGAATAAGTAACTTCGGAAGACATAGGAAGAGGTGGGAGGAATTTCTGAGACGGATCAGACTGAAAAGTTTAATCCGTGAAGTGCAGAAGAAGAAAAAGATGATTTCAGGAAGGTGGAGAATTTAAATTATTTCACTGTGTCGAAATCCCCCATACGTTGCTGTGCATTCGGCTCGGTCGTCTGGCGTACAATAAACACGACACTAAGTGCCGTGCCGGCAAAAACTCGGATGGGCTTAAAATAACGGCTGCCATGTATTACGGGCAAACAGAAAGGGCTGTGACAGATTTATTCAGCATGGCGGCGAACAACAAAAGTTGTGTGCATGTCCAGCGATTTTCACACAATCCTCTGCGTCCGAATTGATTACTTCTATTTAATTTGAAATTTATACGCAGCTAATTTAGCAAACACGAAGCGCCGCGCAGGACTTTGTGCAGCCGATGATGTGATTAATTCTTTGATTGTCGACGCAAAAGCGACGCGACATGGCGTGTAATAACGCTCATTTCATGTCAAAAACATCGCACCCGTGAGTCGGAAAAAAAGGGAAAAAAAGGAACGGATGGTAAAGAGGAGAGAGAGAGAGAGAGAGAGAGAGAGAGAGAGAGAGAGTGGCGCCTAGCAGGTGTACCGGAACACCTGTGCTAGTGACATCGCGAAATGTTACGGCTGGCTGCACGGCCAGGACAGACTCGTGTGTGACGTCGACCCTGCGAAGCCGATGGCGCACAGCGATGATTAAAAAAACAGCTGCCAGCGAAAGTGCCAGACAGAAAACACCTGTCGCCAATTCCACCTGCACAGAGGGCGTACCTGGTCCTGTGAGGCGCGACAACGTTATTGTTTGTCCCACTGCGTAACAAGAGAGACACTAGGCGTGATTAATCGCGCGAGAATAGAAGTTACGTCCTATTGTCTAGTGCGTCACGAAATAGACCGCAATATGTGTCGCCTGCTTGTCTGCCCTGACGTAACTGGTGTCTTAACATAATGACTGTAATGCGTCAAGCTGTTGCTTCGCGATTGCAACAGTAATACTTTCCGCTTTGTGCTTGACTATATAGCCCGAGCCAACGAGTTATATGCTAGTTGGTGAGACCAGTTCTGTTCCGCGTTGCACTTTCGCAGTGAAAACGATTGTTTACGTACACTCAGTAAAGATGAATAGTTTCATGGAGGATAATAGCACTGGTAAAGGTATACGATACTAGGTGAAAAAAACATTCAAGTCAACGTGATTTCAGTGTGAAAGATAGTCCTAATTAGTACAAATGTATCTGAAATGTAAACTTTTCGATTAAGTCAGCATCTAATATGTGTCAATTTCTCCCACAGCCCATGGTTGGTGAGTATGGTACATACATGACGGTGCATCGGCACATTGTACTAACTGGGACAACACTTCTTACTGAACTCAGTGGCTGCACGTAGCCAAACATTCGCAGAACTCTCTAATTGCTCCTTTTCGTACCCATGATTACAGGTTTGTGTAATCACAGGTATTTGCTTCTCTCCTATTGTACGTAACTATAACAGGTGGATTTTAATCTTAGCAGCAACATAGGATGGAAGCCACCAGTTCAGTTATTTTATTTGTGTAAATCACGGAATACTTCTAGATAAGCTCAAGTACTATGGTATGAATGGGACAGTGTTCAAATGGTTTAAATCATATCTAACTGGAAGAGTGCAGAAAGTTGAAATAAGCAGTTCACATAACATGCAAAAAACTGGTGATTTCTCAAACTTGAGAACAATCAAGAATAGGGTGCCACAAGGTTCGGTCTTAGGTCCTCTGCTGTTAAAAAAAAATGGTTCAAATGGCTCTGAGCACTATGGGACTTAACATCTTAGGTCATCAGTCCCCTAGAACTTAGAACTACTTAAACCTAACTAACCTAAGGACATCACACACATCCATGCCCGAGGCAGGATTCGAACCTGCGACCGTAGCTGTCTCGCGGTTCCGGACTGCAGCGTCTAGAACCGCACGGCCACCGCGACCGGCTCCTCTGCTGTTCTTAATATACACTCCTGGAAATGGAAAAAAGAACACATTGACACCGGTGTGTCAGACCCACCATACTTGCTCCGGACACTGCGAGAGGGCTGTACAAGCAATGATCACACGCACGGCACAGCGGACACACCAGGAACCGCGGTGTTGGCCGTCGAATGGCGCTAGCTGCGCAGCATTTGTGCACCGCCGCCGTCAGTATCAGCCAGTTTGCCGTGGCATACGGAGCTCCATCGCAGTCTTTAACACTGGTAGCATGCCGCGACAGCGTGGACGTGAACCGTATGTGCAGTTGACGGACTTTGAGCGAGGGCGAATAGTAGGCATGCGGGAGGCCGGGTGGACGTACCGCCGAATTGCTCAACACGTGGGGCGTGAGGTCTCCACAGTACATCGATGTTGTCGCCAGTGGTCGGCGGAAGGTGCACGTGCCCGTCGACCTGAGACCGGACCGCAGCAACGCACGGATGCACGCCAAGACCGTAGGATCCTACGCAGTGCCGTAGGGGACCGCACCGCCACTTCCCAGCAAATTAGGGACACTGTTGCTCCTGGGGTATCGGCGAGGACCATTCGCAACCGTCTCCATGAAGCTGGGCTACGGTCCCGCACACCGTTAGGCCGTCTTCCGCTCACGCCCCAACATCGTGCAGCCCGCCTCCAGTGGTGTCGCGATAGGCGTGAATGGAGGGACGAATGGAGACGTGTCGCCTTCAGCGATGAGAGTCGCTTCTGCCTTGGTGCCAATGATGGTCGTATGCGTGTTTGGCGCCGTGCAGGTGAGCGCCACAATCAGGACTGCATACGACCGAGGAACACAGGGCCAACACCCGGCATCATGGTGTGGGGAGCGATCTCCTACACTGGTCGTACACCACAGGTGATCGTCGAGGGGACACTGAATAGTGCACGGTACATCCAAACCGTCATCGAACCCATCGTTCTACCATTCCTAGACCGGCAAGGGAACTTGAAGGTGTAAGTCAACTACCCTGGCCAGCAAGATCTCCGGATCTGTCCCCCATTGAGCATGTTTGGGACTGGATGAAGCGTCGTCTCACGCGGTCTGCACGTCCAGCACGAACGCTGGTCCAACTGAGGCGCCAGGTGGAAATGGCATGGCAAGCCGTTCCACAGGACTACATCCAGCATCTCTACGATCGTCTCCATGGGAGAATAGCAGCCTGCATTGCTGCGAAAGGTGGATATACACTGTACTAGTGCCGACATTGTGCATGCTCTGTTGCCTGTGTCTATGTGCCTGTGGTTCTGTCAGTGTGATCATGTGATATATCTGACCCCAGGAATGTGTCAATAAAGTTTCCCCTTCCTGGGACAATGAATTCACGGTGTTCTTATTTCAATTTCCAGGAGTGTATATTAATGACTTGCCAATCTATATTCACGATGATGCAAAACTGGTAATTTTTGCCGATGTTTCAAATATAGCTATCACACCCATCAAACAAGAATTAACTGATGAAATTGTAAACGATCTTTTTCAGAAGATCATTAAGTGGTTCTCCGCAAATGGGCTCTGATTAAACTTTGACAAAACATAGCATATACTGTTCCACACAGTTAATGGAATGACACCATTGATAAACATAGAATTAGATCAGAAATCGGTAAACTAAGGTAGAATGTTCAAAATTTCTGGGTGTATGCATTGATGAGGGGTTGAACTGGAAAAAACACACTGAACATCTGCTGAAACGTTTGAGTTCAGCTACTTATGCTATTAGGGTCATTGCAAATTTTGGCGATATACATCTCAGTAAATTAGCTTGCCACGCTTATTTTCATTCTCTGCTTTCTTATGGCATCATTCTGGGGTAACACATCATTGAGTAAGTGAGTGTTCATTGCACAAAAGCGTGTAATCAGAATAATTGCTGGAGCTCATCCAAGATCATCCTGTAGACACTTATTTAAAGAGCTATGGATCTTCATTGTAGCCTCACAGTATATATATTCACTTATGAAATTTGTTATTGACAATCCGAACGAATTCAAAAGTAATAACAGTGCACATGGCTACAACATTAGGAGAAAGGATGATCTTCACTACGCAAGGTTCAATCTAACTTTGGCTCAGAAGGGCGTAAATTATGCTGCCACAAAAGTCATTGGTCACTTACCTAATAGCATCAAAAGTCTGACAGATAGTCATATAGCATTTAAAAGGAAATTAAAAGAATTTCTGAGTGGAAACTCCTTCTACTCATTAGATGAATTTTTGGATATGGTAAGTCGGTAATTTCCCCACCCCCCACAAAATAATTAAGTGTCTTATAATATTTTGTGTAATATAATATCTCGTATAGACTCCTTTTATTAACCTGACATGTTCCACATCATTACGAAGTGTCGTATTCATGATCTATGGAAAAAGTACTGATCTAATCTAATCTAATCTAATTCTTTTGCGTGTGCGCTGACATTACATCTTTTGTAATCGCCTCATTCCTGAATTACGATCATATTGTGAGATCAAAATTACCGTTCCTGTCATATTTTACCAGAGATGTGAATTATATGAAATACTTGTATTCTAAATGCAAATAGAAAATGCAAAACACCTATTTTTATTTTGCATATTTTCCAAAAAGCGTTTTCTATTTCATCTGAAATACTTAAAATATGGATATTCTGTATTTGTAAAATGCAAAATGTTACTCTTGAATTTTTTTATTTCGTATTTCGTAGTATTCATTCATTTAATGACACACCTGTCTAAACAAAAGTAGTCCCACGAAGGATTCAGGTGGCACAATAAGCGCCAGAGGTATACCGGTCAAGTGACTATGACCTTGACTCTAATTAGTAGAAGAGATGGTAAGACCTCACTATACATTATATTTTTACAATTTTTGTCTGTTTAATGTAAAACGCACTGAAATCATCCGATAATGCCAAAGGAATTGAAAGAAGTAGGGAGGGAGGTCTCACCCATTACATTTAATAGCTTCACGAGATAAATATATATATAAGGCCAGATCTCAAAGTGATTCATACAAAAGTCTATGATGTAGTCATGTCAAAATGTCACGCACTTTGGAATTTGTGTTCAACTTCTCCTAATGCAAAGAATGCTAAGCAGCTTGCAAATGGATAACCCTAAGTACTATTGTGTGCTGGTAGAAGTCATTAAAGAAAGTCTCAATAGGCGTTTTAAGAGATTCTATAAATTAGTGGCTCCAAGATCAAAGAATAGCGTATTACCATCCATATCTCATCCTTTTTTCAAATTGAAATGGGTACCGAATGCCGACAGAGAATACATTAAAGAACTGTGGATTTCAGAAGTGTGGAAGATGAAAGAAGAAGATTAGAAGATCTTGCGGTATTGTGATAAAAAAAGTGAATCTTTTTATGTTTGTGGAGGACTCTGGTTCTTCTGTAACAAGTGATAGTGCCAACAGTATGCTAAGCAGCTTGCAAATGGATAACCCTAAGTACTATTGTGTGCTGGTAGAAGTCATTAAAGAAAGTCTCAATAGGCGTTTTAAGAGATTCTATAAATTAGTGGCTCCAAGATCAAAGAATAGCGTATTACCATCCATATCTCATCCTTTTTTCAAATTGAAATGGGTACCGAATGCCGACAGAGAATACATTAAAGAACTGTGGATTTCAGAAGTGTGGAAGATGAAAGAAGAAGATTAGAAGATCTTGCGGTATTGTGATAAAAAAAGTGAATCTTTTTATGTTTGTGGAGGACTCTGGTTCTTCTGTAACAAGTGATAGTGCCAACAGTATAACAGACCAGGAAACCTTGCAGTATTTAAAAGACAATTACAATAATTTAGATTCTAACAGTAAAAAAATTCCCATAAATGTAATATTTGTTTACCAAGATCTACTCCTGTTGAATGACCATTTTCCTATGGTGGATAACAATGAGACCGCATAAGCGGAACATGAAAGATGATTTATATGAACAATTATTGGTGTTAAAATCAATGAAATAAATGGTATGTAATATTTGCGCTAACTAGAGGAATTATTTTTGAATAAAGGTATTTTGGAAATATAAAAATAAGTATTTTCCATTCTGTATTTAAATACTTTTATTTGAAACCATTTTATATTTACTTTTTAAACAGAAAAAATAACCAAGTATTTGTATTTTGAATTTAAATAATTTTTATAAACTACTTTGCACATCTCTGTATTTTACCTAATTACTTTCCAAAGATATAATATGACTAATCTCTTCCTGTGGAATGACTATGCAACTTTGTGTATCAACTGCCTTCTGTTTTATTGTCATTGTGCGAAATTCTTAACCTTCGCTTGTATCTGTTTTTGCAATAGTGTTGAACAACTGTCTCGTGGTTTTTTACACTTTGTCATTCCTCTAGTTAGGTTTTGTCTTTACTTGCAACGATTATGACCTCACAATCAATTTATCGCACTTGATAGGGCCAAGTAGTTTGTTACGGCATATAATAGGCTTGAACGACGTACGAATGTCGTTTGGTCGCTGTGAACGATATGGACATGCTGCGTATTCGATTGAGAGAGCGTTATCAGCATACGACAGGGTTTTAAACAGGCGTTATTGTGGTTAGTGTGGTTAGTCTCCGTTTGGCGGAGACTAACAGAACCCGGACTAGGACCTTACCGTCACCACCAAATAAACAACTGTACTTGTGGTGTTGTGGTGGCCAGGAAGCATGGACTCCTGAGAAATGACGTCGCAGTGTGTTCAATAACGAATCGCGGTTCTGCTGTACCCATCGTTGGCGAGTATGGCGGTGACATTCTTCAGTGTTTTGGAGAGATTCACTGACGTTACTTTTGGCATCATAGCGCGGGGAGCCATCGGATGTGACTTCCTGTCACGACTGGTAGTGACTGAGGGAACTCTGACGGCATAACGGTAAGTCGCGTACCTCCTCCGTACTCGGGTGTTACCTCTGAAGCGAAAGTATTGTGTTGCCATTTTTCAGCAGCACAACACACATGTGACGTGTATCTAAGAACTGTCTGCGTGACGTAGAGGTACTCTGTGGCCAGCAAGATTCACGTATCTGCTGCGAGAGAACGTGTACTGGACTAGTCCGGATGTCAACTCTGTACCAGTGTCACTATGCTGGGTAACAAGAACAAGAGTCAGTTACAACCAAACAGTGCCTTTATCCAGGTCAGAATGAGTGCAACGTCATACTGAAAAGTGGACTCACATTCCCAAGTTCTTTTTAAATATGACTCGGTATTGTAATGACTGAAATAACATCACTTATTTCCTCAGCCGACCGCGGTGGTCTAGCGGTTCTAGGCGCTCAGTCCGGAACCGCGCGACTGCTACGGTCGCAGGTTCGAATCCTGCCTCGGGCATGGATGTGTGTGATGTCCTTAGGTTAGTTAGGTTTAAGTAGCTCTAAGTTCTAGGGGACTGATGACCACAGATGTTATGTCCCATAGTGCTCAGAGCCATTTGAACCATTTATTTCCTCAATCTGTAAGTATCATTTCGTGTTCTCTTACACTTCTCGGTCATTCACGTTTTTGTCACGCCATGTATGTCTGATAGAAACCAAACACGATGACAGGAACCATACGCCTATTCAAATTCTGTAATTTTCCAATGGTGCAGTTTCGTAATGGTTTGCACAGTAGATTCCAATCGATTCTATGGTCACGCAGAAACGAGACATAAATGGTAATTTCTATGAAACGATGGACTCAACCAGTGTTCGTTTAGTGGTTTATGCTCTGTGCACAGTAAAGCTATGCGTTCTTCCACACTGCTTAAAATGTGCAAGATTATTTTGATGTATATGAGGAGGATATATAATATTTCTAGGGAAGTGGATATTTTCGACTTGTTGAAGGCTTTCAGTTGGTTAATAAGAAGAGAAATCTCTCCTCATGCAGTATCTCACAAGCTATCGGAACAATTGCTGCGAAAAGAATGGCCTAAAATCCAATTTAAAACACTTGAGAATTTCTATGCCCAGAACCTCAGGAATACAGAGTAAATCATAACTAGGTCCAGAAGCCTAGCTACAACGTTAAATCTAACGTAAATTCTCACACCGTCTCCATTCACTAAATCTAACGAAGCAATCGCATCAATTCTGGTTTAACATAGCACAGCTGATCGTACCATGTTTTACACTTTTGGAGGTGATAACTTCGCTGCAGAAAGTTTTGAGTCACTACCAGACGTACGCCATGTAATCTGTTGACAACACTTGTTTATTTTCACACAGCTGACTGTCCTAACTTCACACTAACCAGAACACACCAGACAGTCCTTCAACCGCCCTACTCTATGGCTTTGGACAAGGTGTATTTATACATCTTTTAACAATTACGTTCTTTGGCATTGCTATGTTATTTCATGTTTGATGTTACAATTTCAATAAGTTAATCCAGCAAAAACTAACATTACAGAGTTTTAGTAGCAATTAAAACGAGTGCAATGATAATACATATTTCCGAAATTAACGATCTTTTCCAAGTGCAATTTTGAAACATACATACAGCTAACAAGTAAGTTCTTATTATTCAGTCCAGAACATCCTCGAATATCTTTACGTAATTTAATTAATTATGCGATTTTATGAAGCAATTTTGAGCTTGTAATATTTCTACAATATCAAAATTACAATTCAAACGTTTCAAATGACTTTTTACAACATTTGAAGGCTAAATTCGGAAAAATTACGTATATAATAAAACCTTTAAATTGTGTTACAAAAAATTAATGAATCGTTCTTCTAACATTATTTATGATACAAATTACTCTCTGAGTTAGGATATGTGTCCTGTTGAAACGAATATTCTCTAGTTTTCGTAATATTTAGGCATTCCACTGAATTTCTCTATATAATGTTCCAGAAACATTAATTACGACTTTAATTACATATTTTTAGTTGGTGATTTCTGTAAGAATATATTATCCTGGCTTGTAATGATACATAAATGTTAAGCTTTTCCAAAATTAATGGTTGACACAGTTAATTTGCGTTATGGTAAACAATGAATTTTACTAGCTGAATTACAATTACAAAACTGCATGAAAAAGGTTACTAACATTTATACTATTAACACTGATTCCAGAACCTGTTCTTTCCCTTCGAAACATCCCAAAATTCATATCAAAGTGATAATGAATTGTCCTAACTGTACGTTACTTTACCTGATTAAGAACGTACATTAACTGGTCTGTGACACAGTTTAACATTTTCCTTACGACTATTTCACACTGTTGGACTAAGTGACCTTATGCACTAAGTGTCCTTGTACCCTATCCACATCTATTTTAGTGCGTATCGCATACTACGAAACCTGCTGTATCGGGTACTCCACATGAGCCAATGCAGCCTGTTTAGTTACAAGAAGAGTCAAGAAAAATATCGACACTCTTTGATAGTCATTATCTTTGGAACAAAATGAGACGTCGTTGCAGTTTTGCGCGGTAACATAGTCCGTTGTTTTCTTTACAGACCTCGGTGTGCGTTTTCCAGCAGATGACAGTGCAGTGTGAATGATGCAAGACTGTTGTTTAAGCAACGCGAGGCCGTATTGAAGAGGTACTGGAAATACGAAAACATGAAGCAGGCACAACGAGAATGGCTTAATGTGTACGGAACTCAGCCACCAACTCGAACAACAATTTATCGTAATCGGGATAAATTTGAAGCCGTCGGTACTGTTCGGGATGTGCATAGGGAATGGTCTGGCCGACGAAAAGCTGCAACAAATCCAGCTTCCAACGATGCTGCGTTGCATCGTTTTACTATCTCATCTCAAATATCTGTGAGGAAGGATGCATGTCAAATCGGGGTAAGCCGATCAAGTGTACAACGAATTATCAATGCTGCAAATTGGAAAGTGTACATTCCAAGATCGCTGCATGCTATGAACGAGAAAGACCCGGATGGAGTACTGTGAATGGTTTGAGGATGAACGGTTTGCAGGGATGGTTGTCTGGTCTGACGAGGCGCAATTCAAACTGAACGGACTGTATACCGCCACAGCTGCGTGTACTGGGCTCCTGAAAATCCCCACGTTCGCGTGGACAAACATGTCACTCTACTGGATGTTTATGTGTGGTGCAGTCTGTCATCGCGCGATTGCTCATTCTTCCTTGAAGGTACACCAACTAGTGAGGTGCATCTTCATATGCTGCAGACATCGATTTTACCTGGCATCCGAGAAGTGAATGGAAATGAAAGATTTTATCTACAACAAGATAGAGCTTCGCCTCACCACCACAGAGATGTCAAAGCCTACTTCAATTAAAATCTACCTGGACGATGAATAGGTCGAAGAGCTGTTGAGTACCCACCATGGTCTCGAGAACTTACAACTCTTGACTTCTACCAATGGGGGACCTTGAAAAATGAAGTTGATCAATAAAACCCAGGTACACTGAACGAGCTGCGAGAAACCATCGAGCCGTCCTGCGTGGCTGCCACACCGGCAGCGCTGACAGCCGTAGTCCGGTCAATAGCGCAGCGGCATCAGCGTTGTTTGGCTGCAAGTGTTGGTCACTTTGAGCACAAAAAATTACCTCCCCCACCAAAGCAAGAACTGTAACGTTATGTCATTTTGTTCCATTAATACTGACTATCAAAGAGTGTCTACATTTTTCTGGACCCCTCTGTATTCAGGGTGTTGTGGACATCAAAGAAGGCCGGCCGTGCGTCAAGCTAGATATGTGCTCATGCAGGTTCGTCCAGCCGCTGTAGAATGACGTTAACGAAATGGCGGCCTACGCAGCAGGACCACCGCCGTACTGGCTAGTGTGTGGGCCGTGGCGAGTGACCCATGATTTCACAGGCGGGCGAACCGCTGCCTGTACGCAGCGACTAATTAACGCGACAGGTGAGAGGAGAGCGTGCGTTAATTGCACAAAGAACAGGCGGCGTTAGCGCGGCGTCACTATTAATTAACTCTGAGACTTCTACAATAAGCCAGAGTCAGCATGCGGAACAGGTCACGCTACACGCCTCTCACAGTCCTCTGTAGATAACACGGTGCGTGACGTCAACCATACTGGGTCTCCTGATAGGTGCGTATCAGTTTTTAACATTTCACACATCTCCATGAATATTGCGCGTACTGGACTGATGAGTTAGTTTTTGAAGAAACTGTGGGAAACTGGATCTACTTCCGAATAAAATCTGCAATTTCAACGCTCCGGAATGAACGAAAGTTGATCGTAATTACGGATATTAATTTACACTGAAGAGCCAAAGAAATTGGTACACCTGCTTAATATTGTGTAGCGCCCCGCGAGCCCACAGAAGTGCCGCAACACGTCTGGGAATGGATTCGACTAATATTTGACACAGTGCTGGATGGAATTGACACCTTGAATCCTGCAGGTCTGTCCATAAATTCGTAAGAGTATGAGGGATGGATACCTCTTTTGAGCAGCAGTTTTGGAAGGCTTCTGAGATATGTTCAATAATGTCCATGCCTGCGGAGTTTCATCTACATCTACATCTACATTTATACTCCGCAAGCCACCCAACGGTGTGCGGCGGAGGGCACTTTACGTTGGATTACCTCCCTTTTCTGTTCCAGTCGCGTATGGTTCGCAGGAAGAACGACTGTCTGAAAGCCTCCGTGCGGGCTCGAATCTCTCTAATTTTACATTCGTGATCTCCTCGGGAGGTATAAGTAGGGGGAAGCAATATATTCGATACCTCATCCAGAAACGCACCCTCTCGAAACCTGGCGAGCAAACTCCACCGCGATGCAGAGCGCCTCTCTTGCAGAGTCTGCCACTTGAATTTGCTAAACATCTCCGTAACGCTATCACGGTTACCAAATAACCCTGTGACGAAACGCGCCGCTCTTCTTTGGATCTTCTCTATCTTCTCCGTCAACCCGATCTGGTACGGATCCCACACTGATGAGCAATACTCAAGTATAGGGCGAACGAGTGTTTTGTACGCTACCTCCTTTGTTGATGGACTACATTTTCTAAGGACTCTCCCAATGAATCTCAACCTGGTACCCGCCTTACCAACAATTAATTTTATATGATCATTCCACTTCAAATCGTTCCGCACGCATACTCCCAGATATTTTACAGAAGTAACTGCTACCAGTGTTCGTTCCGCTATCATGTAATCATACAATAAAGGATCCTTCTTTCTATGTATTCGCAATACATTACATTTGTCTATGTTAAGGGTCAGTTGCCACTCCCTGCACCAAGTGCCTATCCGCTGCAGATCTTCCTGCAATTCGCTACAATTTTCTAATGCTGCAGCTTCTCTGTATACTACAGCATCATCCGCGAAAAGCCGCATGGAACTTCCGACACTACCTACTAGGTCATTTATATATATTGTGAAAAATAATGGTCCCATAACACTCCCCTGTGGCACGCCAGAGGTTACTTTAACGTCTGTAGACGTCTCTCCATTGATAACAACATTCTGTGTTCTGTTTGCTAAAAATTCTTCAATCCAGCCACACAGCTGGTCTGATATTCCGTAGGCTCTTACTTTGTTTATCAGGCGACAGTGCGGAACTGTATCGAACGCCTTCCGGAAGTCAAGAAAAATGGCATCTACCTGGGAGCCTGTATCTAATATTTTCTGGGTCTCATGAACAAATAAAGCGAGTTGGGTCTCACACGATCGCTGTTTCCGGAATCCATGTTGATCCCTACAGATTAGATTCTGGGTTTCCAAAAACGACATGATACTCGAGCAAAATCATGTTCGAAAATTCTACAACAGATCGATGTCAGAGATATAGGTCTATAGTTTTGCGCATCTGCTCGACGACCCTTCTTGAAGACTGGGACTACCTGTGCTCTTTTCCAATCATTTGGAACCTTCTGCTTCTCTAGAGACTTGCGGTACACGGCTGTTAGAAGGGGGGCAAGTTCTTTCGCGTACTCTGTGTAGAATCGAATTGGTATCCCGTCAGGTCCAGTGGGCTTTCCTCTGTTGAGTGATTCCAGTTGCTTTTCTATTCCTTGGACACTTATTTCGATGTCAGCCATTTTTTCGTTAGTGCGAGGATTTAGAGAAGGAACTGCAGTGCGGTCTTCCTCTGTGAAACAGCTTTGGAAAAACGTGTTTAGTATTTCAGCTTTACGCGTGTCATCCTCTGTGTCAATGCCATCATCATCCCGGAGTGTCTGGGTATGCTGTTTCGAGCCACTTACTGATTTAACGTAAGACCAGAACTTCCTAGGATTTTCTGTCAAGTCGGTACATAGAATTTTACTTTCGAATTCACTGAACGCTTCACGCATAGCCCTCCTTACGCTAACTTTTGGTGGCCAGCGGAAGTTTAAAGTCAGAAGAGTATTCCTGGAGCCACTCTGTAGCAATTCTGGACGTGTGGGATGTCGCATTGTCTCGCTGGAATTGCCCACGTCCGTCGGAATGCACAATGGACGTGAATTGATGCAGGTGATCAGACAGGATGCTTACGTACGCGTCACCTGTTAGTCGTATCTAGAAGTGTCAGGGGTCCCATATCACTCCAACTGCAGACGTCCCACACCATTACAGAGCCTCCACCGGCTTGAACAATCATGGATTCATGAGGCTGTCTCCATACCCGTACATGTCCATCCGCTCGATACAATTTGAAACGAGACTCGTTCGATCAGGCAAAATGTTCCCTGTCATCAACGGTCCATTGTCGGTATTGATGAGCCTAGGCCAGGCATAAAACTTTGTGCCGTGCAGTCATGAAGGCTACGCGAGTGGGTCTTCGGCTCCGAAAGCCCATATCGATGATGTTTCGTTGAATGTTTCGCACAGTGACACCTGCTGACGGCCCAGAAATGAAATTTGCAGCAATTTGTGGTAGGTTTGCACGTTTGTCATGTTGAACTATTCTCTTCAGTCGTCGTTGGTGCCGTTCTTGCAGGATCTTTTCCGGCCGAAGCTGTGTCAGAGATCTGGTGTGTTACCGGAGTCATGATATGAAATGGTCGTACGGGAAAATCCCCACTTCATCGCTACATCGGAGATTCTGTGTCTCGTCGCTCGTGCGCCGACTATAACACCGCGTTCAAACTCACTTAAATCTCGATAACGTGCCATTGTAGCAGCAGTAGCCGGTCTGACAACTGGGCCAGACACTTGTTGTCTTATATAGGCGTTGCCGACCTCAGCGCCGTGATATGCCAGTTTACATACATTTGAATACGCAGGCGTGCTACTGCCATTTCTTCGACAGGAAGATCATGTGCTTTTTCAGCTGGTGAACGCATGTCCACGTGTGGCTGCTCGCTCTTCGTGGTGTACAAGAACTGCCCTGACCAGCAGGATCACTAGATCTCTAGCCAATTGAACACGTGCGGGACGTGGTGAAGCGGGAACTTCCTCGTTCTCCAGGGTCTGGTGGAACCACGGCCGAATTGCAAGAAGTGGCACAAGCTGCTTGAGACAGTCCGTTGTAGGATGTCATTTGGCGCCTTTACGATAGTTGCATGCGAGAATACACTACTGTATAGCAGCCAGAGGGCGATACACCGTGTATCGATACCAATGTTTGGGTGCCCTTTGATGTGACATGTGTGTATCATTTGGTCTGGATTCGTAGTCATAGTGTAATATTTCTGGCGTTAGAGTCATCATAGCTACAAGAAGCTCTTCTTAGAGCATTCGAGAAGGCAGCAGTGGTAAGATGACGTAATTTGGTGTGATGTACCGGCGGCAGATGGTTTATTCGATACGGGTATCATGAGAAAGACCGACTAAATTATATTCCGACTCCACCATTGGCCATTGTGTTCGCAAGTAGCGCGCCAAAATGATAAACTTCTGCTGTCAATATAAACTTCTGTTATTAATATTAGAAAACAGTGAATTTAGCTGCCTTTCATATAGAAGCATCTCTCAGTAGCATTCCACTATTCCAAAAATGTTGATTACCAGCAGAATAGTAAAGAACTACTAAACGAGAAGGCATACGAAGTACTTCGGATCGCACCTAACTTGCATGACGGGCGATGTTCAAATGGCTCTGGGCACTATGGGACTTAACTGCTGAGGTCATCAGTCCCCTAGAACTTAGAACTACTTAAACCTAACTAACCTAAAAGAAGTACCCGTGGTCTAGGGCTCGGTCAGAGGGTTAGTCGCCCTCTGTAACAAAAAAACTGAGTTAATCGATCAACAACGAACTTAAACGGATGTCTTACGACATCCGCTCATAGCAGATACAACGAACAAAAGCGAACAAAATGAGATTACAAAAAAAAAAAAAGGGGTAGCGTCTTTGATTCATAATCAAAACGTCTTCGGTCCCGGGTTCGATCCCCGCCTCTGCCTAAATTTTGATAAATAATCAGCATTGGCGGCCGAAGACTTCCGGTATAAGAAGTCAACCTCATTCTGCCAACGGTCTTGTCAAAGAGGGCGGAGGAGCGGATAGAGGTTCAGGGCACTCTCTTGTCCTAAGGGTGGGAAATTGCCCCTAAAGGCGGAAGAATCAGCAATGATCAACGACATGAGGATGCAGAAGGCAATGGAAACCACTGCATTAAAGACACGTAACGTGTATCCAGAAGACATGTGGCCTGTATTTGAAGAAGTGTCATGATGATCTCTCCATTGGCAAAAGATTCCGGTATAGTCCCCCATTCGGATCTCCGGGAGGGGACTGCCAAGGGGGAGGTTACCATGAGAAAAACATTGAATAATCAACGAAAGGATAACGTTCTACGAGTCGGGGCGTGGAATGTCAGAAGCTTGAACGTGGTAGGGAAACTAGAAAATCTGAAAAGGGAAATGCAAAGGCTCAATCTAGATATAGTAGGGGTCAGTGAAGTGAAGTGGAAGGAAGACAAGGATTTCTGGTCAGATGAGTTGGTTCAAATGGCTCTGAGCACTATGGGACTTAACATCTGTGGTCATCAGTCCCCTAGGACTTAGAACTACTTAAACCTAACTAACCTAAGGACATCACACACATCCATGCCCGAGGCAGGATTCGAACCTGCGACCGTAGCAGTCGCACGGTTCCGGACTGAGCGCCTAGAACCGCTAGACCACCGCGGCCGGCGGTCAGATGAGTATCGGGTAATATCAAGAGCAGCAGAAAATGGTATAACAGGTGTAAGATTCGTTATGAATAGGAAGGTAGGGCAGAGGGTGTGTAACTGTGAACAGTTCAGTGACCGGGTTGTTCTAATCAGAATCGACAGCAGACCAACACCGACAACGATAGTTCAGGTATACATGCCGACGTCGCAAGCTGAAGATGAACAGATAGAGAAAGTGTATGAGGATATTGAAAGGGTAGTGCAGTATGTAAAGGGGGACGAAAATCTAATAGTCATGGGCGACTGGAATGCAGTTGTAGGGGAAGGAGTAGAAGAAAAGGTTACAGGAGAATATGGGCTTGGGACAAGGAATGAAAGAGGAGAAAGACTAATTGAGTTCTGTAACAAGTTTCAGCTAGTAATAGCGAATACCCTGTTCAAGAATCACAAGAGGAGGAGGAATACTTAGAAAAGGCCGGGAAATACGGGAGGATTTCAATTAGATTACATCATGGTCAGACAGAGATTCCGAAATCAGATACTGGATTGTAAGGCGTACCCAGGAGCAGATATAGACTCAGATCACAATATTGTAGTGATGAAGAGTAGGCTGAAGTTCAAGACATTAGTCAGGAAGAATCAATACGCAAAGAAGTGGAATACGGAAGTACTAAGGAATGACGAGATACGTTTGAAGTTCTCTAACGCTATAGATACAGCAATAAGGAATAGCGCAGTAGGCAGTACAGCTGAAGAGGAATGGACATCTCTGAAAAGGGCCATCACAGAAGTTGGGAAGGAAAACATAGGTACAAAGAAGGTAGCTGCGAAGAAACCATGGGTAACAGAAGAAATACTTGAGTTGATTGATGAAAGGAGGAAGTACAAACATATTCCAGGAAAATCAGGAATACGGAAATACAAGTCGCTGAGGAATGAAATAAATAGGAAGTGCAGGGAAGCTAAGACGTAATGGCTGCAGGAAAAATGTGAAGACATCGAAAAATATATGATTGTCGGAAGGACAGACTCAGCATACAGGAAAGTCAAAACAACCTTTCGTGACATTAAAAGCAACAGTGGTAACATTAAGAGTGCAACGGGAATTCCACTGTTAAATGCAGAGGAGAGAGCAGATAGGTGGAAAGAATACATTCAAAGCCTCTATGAGGGTGAAGATTTGTCTGATGAGATAGAAGAAGAAACAGGAGTCGATTTAGAAGAGATAGGGGATCCAGTATTATAATCGGAATTTAAAAGAGCTTTGGAGGACTTACGGTCAAATAAGGCAGAAGGGATAGATAACATTCCATCAGAATTTCTAAAATCATTGGGGGAAGTGGCAACAAAACGACTATTCACGTTGGTGTGTAGAATATATGAGTCTGGCGATATACCATCTGACTTTCGGAAAAGCATCATCCATACAATTCCGAAGACGGCAAGAGCTGACAAGTGCGAGAATTATCGCACAATCAGCTTAACAGCTCATGCATCGAAGCTGCTTACAAGAATAATATACAGAAGAATGGAAAAGAAAATTGAGAATGCGCTAGGTGACGATCAGTTTGGTCTTAGGAAAAGTAAAGGGACGAGAGAAGCAATTCTGACGTTACGGCTAATAATGGAAGCAAGGCTAAAGAAAAATCAAGACACTTTCATAGGATTTGTCGACCTGGAAAAAGCGTTCGACAGTATAAAATGGTGCAAGCTGTTCGAGATTCCGAAAAAAGTAGGGGTAAGCTATAGGGAGAGACGGGTTATATACAATATGTACAACAACCAAGAGGGAATAATAAGAGTGAACGATCAAGAACGAAGAGCTCTTATTAAGAAGGGTGTAAGACAAGGCTGTAGCCTTTCGCCCCTACTCTTCAATCTGTACAGCGAGGAAGCAATGATGGAAATAAAATAAAGGTTCAGGAGTGGAATTAAAATAGAAGGTGAGGGGATATCAATGATACGATTCGCTGATGACACTGCTATCCTGAGTGAAAGTGAAGAAGAATTAAATGATCTGCTGAACGGAATGAACAGTCTAATGAGTACACAGTATGGTTTGAGAGTAAATCGGATAAAGACGAAGGTAATGAGAAGTAGTAGAAATGAGAACAGCGAGAAACTTAACATCAGGATTGATGGTCACGAAGTCAATGAAGTTAAAGATTTCTGCTACGTAGGCAGTAAAATAACCAATGACGGACGGAGCAAAGAGGACATCAAAAGCAGACTCGCTATGGCAAAAAAGGCATTTCTGGCCAAGAGAGGTCTACTATATCAAATACCGGCCTTAATTTGAGGAAAAAATTTCTGAGGATGTACCTCTGGAGTACAGCATTGTATGGTAGTGAAACATTGACTGTGGGAAAACCGGAACAGACGGGAAATGGCTCTGAGCACTATGGGACTTAACAGCTATGGTCATCAGTCCCCTAGAACTTAGAACTACTTAAACCTAACTAACCTAAGGACAGCACACAACACCCAGCCATCACGAGGCAGAGAAAATCCCTGACCCCGCCGGGAATCGAACCCGAACGCGGGCGTGGGAAGCGAGAACGCTACCGCACGACCACGAGATGCGGGCCGGAACAGACGGGAATCGAAGCATTTGAGATGTGGTGCTATAGACGAATGTTGAAAATTAGGTGGACTGATAAGGTAAGGAATGAGGAGGTTCTACGCAGAATCGGAGAGGAAAGGAATATGTGGAAAACACTGATAAGGAGAAGGGACAGGATGATAGGATATCTGCTAAGACATGAGGGAATGACTTCCATGGTACTAGAGGGAGCTGTAGAGGACAAAAACTGTAGAGGAAGACAGAGATTGGAATACGTCAAGCAAATAATTGAGGACGTAGGTTGCAAGTGCTACTCTGAGATGAAGAGGTTAGCACAGGAAAGGAATTCGTGGCGGGCCGCATCAAACCAGTCAGCAGACTGATGACAAAAAAAAAACTAACCTAAGGGCATCACACACATCCATGCCCGAGGCAGGATTCGAACCTGCGACCTGAGCGGTCGCGCGGCTCCAGACTGTAGCGCCTAGAACCGCTCGGCCACACCGGCCGGCTCCGGCGAAGTGGTTCGGCTGTAAGATCTGAGCTGATTCGGTAGCCTCGGAGTACAATGTTTTCTGCTGTTAGTCATCTCTTGTTTGCAAGTGTGGGAGCTATTTCGACAGTCTCGGAGGACAGACATGTTGCCTGCCATAGTCGGTATCGGTTAAGAACTTAATTAGCAATCTCTGATTATTTGGACACGTAATTGAAAACTAGTGTGATACTTACACAAACCCACACCGCCGGCCGGGATGGCAGATTGGTTCCAGGCGCTACAGTCTGGAACCGCGCGACCACTACGGTCGCACGTTCGAATCCTGATTCGGGCATGGATGTGTGTGATGTCCTTAGGTTAGTTAGGTTTAAGTTGTTCTATGGGACTGATGACCTCAGATGTTAAGTCCCATAGTGCTCAGAGCCATTTGAGCCAAACCCGCACGTCATTATTTTGTTTATTTCTTGTGAAAGTGTGAAGAAGAAAAATTATATGTGATTCATTAAGTGGACTATAACTGTGCAGTTTCTCTTATTCTGACAGTCAAGGATGACAGAGCTCTGTATAGTTCTTTTTTTTCATGTCCATGGGTATATTTCCCTTGAAAACAAACGGAAAAAATGCTTCGTCGTCTCGTCGAGTGCCGCTTTCCCAAGAGCAATTCTTCTCGTTGGGAGTCTTTTGGCTATAAGAAGTGAACCCATTAATCATGTAAATCAGTATAGGTGATTGAACATGACTCTCAAACTATCATGTGAAATTTTCTTTCCGAGTTCGGAAAAAGCGAGTGACATCCCGTATAACAAATTAATTCAAAATTTATTTATTTATAGAATACCAGTTCCTAGATAACAGTTTATTTCAGCCTCAAAGGATAAAGGACACACGACCTCATTCTGTTTTCTGCGCAGGGGATAACAACTATAGAAGACTGCAGGTTGCTGAACATTATTTGGAACTGAGTGTGCGAGACACTGATATCATATTTTACGAGGGCGTGCTGAAAAGTTGTGCCTCTAATTTTTTTTATTCTGTTCTCAACATCGGTTGAGATAATGGGTGCCATGTCGGATATCCCGCTTCGCTGACGCAAGTTGCAACTCTCTGCCGCTAGAGGGCTCCGGATTGGAGTGTGTAACATGGCGGTCGGCAACGTAACTGTATTGGTGCTTGAGAAACAGCTTGCTGTAATCAAATATCTAGCGGTAGAAAACTTCGTGCACACACAGAGCGCCTTCCTTTTCAGCATTAGAACCGTGGGCCACATACGACAGCTGCGACATCTGCAACAACCCGACGTCTTCGGTTCACCGTCATCGATCATCGTTCACACAGTCCATACTTGGCCACTCCAGGTTTTGTCTTTTTCCAATACTTGAAGAACACCTTCGAGGACTTCACTTTCATAGTGATCAAGCGGTGCAAGCAGAAGTAAGGCATTGACGCCGTCAACAAAAATAAGATATTCTACAGTGACGGTATCAGTAAACTGGTCTCTTGTAAGGAGTAGTGTATTAGTCGCGAGGGCGACTGTTGAAAAATAAGTACATACACATGAAGAATAAAGATGTAAAAAAATTTCGGAGACATCTCTTTTGAGCACACCCTAGTGTTTTAAACCTCGTACTCGGAAAAGAATTTCACGTGATAGTTTGAGAGTCATGTTCAATCACCTATACTGATTTACATGATTAATGGGTTCAGTTCTTACAGCCAAAAGACTCCTAACGAGGCGAATTGCTCTTGGGAAAGCGGCACTCGACTAGACGACAGAAAATATACCCGTGGACATAAAAAAAAGAACTATACAGAGCTCTGTCAACCTTGACTGCCTCTTCTTATCCGCTAATTTTAAAAGAACAGTCGGGCAGGCGTTGTTAATTACTTTCTCCGCTCGACACTCCGTTCTTCTCAGCTGGCAAATATCAAGTTATTTTTTCAGTAAAATACTTTAAATTAGAGGTCTTGTATTATTACAACAGCTCAAATGACGAATGGCAGTAGCAAAATCAACACAAACAACGTATTGCTGTACTGAAGACCAGTAAGGTTTAGAGCTTACGCATCAAGCTAGTAAAGAACAGCTAAAGGAAATGATGTTGCCTATAATGATCGCACCTGTAATCGAGTGTTCGGGCGGGGACGTGAAACGCGCTCTTATCTTCATACGACAGGAGGGCGCTGCATGCTGGCGGTCTGTTTGTGGAGGTTCCTACGCACAACATGAGGGAGGGAGGGAGCAGCTGATTGCTTGTCCAGGCGGCCGCTTCTGGACAAACACGCCAACGCACCTCCGACACGAGTTAATGCTCTGCCTCCCACGCCGGCTAGCACCTGGAATCCGTTACTGTTTAAATTACTGAGGTACGCAAATAGAAACTTGTGACAGTTCCCAAGACAGGAAAATTTTATCTTACATATCTGTATTTTATTCTTCCTTTGGCATAAATCGATCGTAAAACTGTACAATTTTTGTCAGAGCTATACAGATGAGCACCAACACTGAAATCTGTTTCCACATAGGCAGGAATCGTAAGTGGATGAGCAAATTGCAAATAGATTCATTATTTACAGGAAAGATCTAGACAGGTATGCCTTTTCTGAACGGGATACTGGCATGTCACTTTTGAATATCGTTAGTCTGGCGGAGATCTTTATTCAATAGTGAATGACAAAATAATGTTGTTGTTGTCGTTTTTATTGCTGATGATGATGGTTCAGTGAGAAGAGCACGTGCTTTGACTGAAATAAACATTATTGACGTGGTAGTTGTCTTTGGACAGAGGGTGTATGACTTGGTTGATGTCAGTCCTGACGTTAAAAATTGTTAAGTTGGCAGTCAGTCTCTTCTAGTGATTTCTTATAGTATAGATGTTGTTGTTGACTGGTTTGATGTAGCTCTACACTATCCTGTGCAAGCCTCTTTATCTCTAAATATAATTACTACAACCTACGTTCATTTCAATTTGATTACTGTATTCACGCCTAAGTTGAAAATGAAATGTGTGTGAATGCCTAAGGGACCAAACTGTTGAAGTCATCGGTCCCTAGACTTACACACTACTTAAACTAACTTATGCTAAGAACAACACACACACACACCCATGCCCGAGGGATGACTCGAACCTCCGGCGGGAGCACACCGAAGTCTCTCTCTAGATTTTCTATCTGCCTAAGTTCCTTTTTTATTACCAAAATTATTATTTTTTGATGCCTCATGATGTATAGTACCAATTTATCCCTTCTTTAATTCAAGTTGTGCCATACATTTAAAGCTAATTCGATTCAGTACCACCGTATTAGTTGTCCGATATACCCATCTGATTTTCAGCATTCTTCCGTAACACCGCCTTTGGGGGTACGACGGTTCAAACCCGCGTTCATCCATTCAGATTTAGGTTATTCGTGATTTCCTTAAATCGCTCCAGACAAATACTAGGATGATTCCTTTGAAAGGGCAAGGCCGATTTGCTTCCCTCATCCTTAAAACTTTAAAACCCCCTAATCTTCCTTCCGTAACGCTACACTGCAAAACATTCTGTTCTCTTCTTGTCTTGGACTGCGTTAGCAGCCGTCCACCGTCTGACAGACACTCCATTTGCTTAATTACGTGTACTCGATACATACACCCAAGACGAGCTTCTTTTCCACTAACACCTTAACAACAAGAATACAATAGGTGGATATTCGTGTTGCCTTCTGCTACGCTACTCGTTAACCAAGAACACTGATCAGCGAGTAAGCAATCTCTCTTTCGTCACGTACCTCATAGGTGAAAGAAGGAACTGCTGGAGAGGCGAATGCGAAGTACTACACTCTGCAGGATGAAACATTGTAAGGAACTATAGGAAAGTAATGGTCATATTCGTAACAACAGGATCTGAACCTGAACATGGGTGTTGCATTAGCTTCCTTCCAAACAAGTACAGAAACCCAGTTGAAGGGGCCAGTTGACTCTGACTCCACGTTACGGAAACAATGCTGTGTTTCTAGAACAAGCCCTTTCCGAAAGAAAGCGAAATGACAAAAGCCATGGAGAGTCGTAGCCAGCGCTGCCCTTTGTACTTACGGCGTTATTCAGCGGAAGGAGAAAATGAATGTGAATAAGTTTGCCGCCGTGAACGGTGCACGAGCCGAGAGCTGGCAAGTAAATAAACTTATGCCTTGCAGCGACCAGAGAGCCTTGTGTGCCAACTTGGTGGCGTACACTTGGCTCTCCGACAAAGAGCTGAATGAATGAATAGAGGTAGAACTTGAGCGATGAGCAGCGGCGCAGAACTCGGGGCAAGTTTGCGGCCAAATATGCGAGCAGCCCCGAGGGGTCCTTCACTTAATGCAGAAGCTCGTTAACAAAGATCAGGGACGCTGAGAAACGGTAAGCTCTCTCTCTCTCTCTCTCTCTCTCTCTCTCTCTCTCTCTTTTTTTTTTTTTTTTTTTTTTTTGGCAGACACAACAAAAATTTGTTCTCCTTTCTTTATTGATTTCTCTATAGCGCTTCGGAAATACGCTTGAGTTGGTGCTAGCTGCTATTGTAAGACTTCCTGTCATTATCTTCAGCGCTGGTCATTAAGTGCCACGTTTACTTCGTCTTCACGTGTCAGTTTTCTTCACGTTATCTCTTTTTGGATCTGCCAGTGATACGGTACACAATGTATCGATCCGATGGCAGCGTGTGTAATGCCAACAGTAAAATTCGGAAGCGGTAGTGTTACGGTGTGGTCGTGTTTTTCATGGAGGGGCTTGCACCACTTGTTGTTTTGCTGGCACTATCACAGCACAGGCTTACATTGATGTTTTAAGCACCTTCTTGCTTCCCACTATTGAAGATCAATTCGGTGGTGGCGATTGTATCTTTCAACACGATCGAGCACCTGTGCATAATGCACGACCTGTGGCAGAGTGGTTACACGACAATAACATCCCTGTACGCAGCCCTGACCTGAGCCCTATAGAAGACCTCTGGGATGTTTTGGAAAGCCGACTTCGTGCCAGGCCTAACCGACCGACATCGATACCTCTACTCAGGGCAGCACTCCGTGAGGAATGGGCTGCCATTCCCCAAGAAGCCTTCCAGCATCTGACTGAACGTATACCTGCGAGAGTGGAAGCTGTCGTCAAGGCTAAGGGTGGGCCAACACCAACGGAGGGCCCCACGAACTTGTAAGTCATTTACAGCCAAGTGTCCGGATACTTTTGATCATATAGCGTACCTCGGTAGAGTTCGTACTGTCAACCCACATAGCTGCTGCTCTACGAGTGTTTCTATCACAGCTTATCGAATGTGGTGCGTTAGTCTGTGGAGTCGTGATTACTGGCACCACAATTTTAACATTCCAGGAAGTTTCAAATCATCGTATACAACGCTGAAGTGTGAAAATTCGTTGTGGAAGCTGTTGGGATGAATCACAACGTCGATTTCGCTTCAGACCCTATGTCCAACATCGGTGCCTTCCCTTGTTTCTGCTATTGAGGAAGAATGGGCTACCCTTCCCCAATAAGCATTCTGATATCTCATTGAAAGTATCGCCAGCAGAGTTCAAGACGTCACAGAGCCGAAGAGTGGACATGTATTAATGTCCACTAACAACTGTCCAGATACTTTTGATCATAGAGTGTAGAAGTTTCTTTGTTACTTGTTAGACATGATATATTCCCAATTTGGTGCTCGCAGACTTTCTTCAATTTTTCGGCAGACAAGCGTCAAGGGAAATATTGATTACGATGTCGTTGACAAATTTTTACTCAGTCTCTGTTAAACCATTGTGGACATGGGACAGCGGCTGGTCAGATATTTGACGGTGAAATTAGCCAAACAGCAATGCAATTGAGAAGTTATTTTATTCTCGCTACCAGTTTCGGCAGTACTTTATGCCATCTTCAAACACCATAATACTTCTAAAAACAATCGATATTGGCATACTGGCCTATATGTTTCTGGATGTCGTGAATTGCCGGCCGGGGTGGCCGAGCGGTTCTAGGCGCTACAGTCTTACCGCGCGACCACTACGGTCGCAGGTTCGAATCCTGCCTCGGGCATGGACGTGTGTGATGTCCTTAGGTTAGTTAGGTTTAAGTAGTTCTAAGTTCTAGGGGACTTATGACCTCAGCAGTTGAGTCCCATAGTGCTCAGAGCCATTTGAACTATTGTCGTGAATTCTCAAGTGCTTCTTTCGAAGACTTGACTGCAACTCAAGCCTTCGAAGGTAGCACTTGAGAATTCACGACATCTAGAAACATATAGCCCAGTATGCCAGTATCGACTGTTTTTGAGAGGTGCATATGAGGCCTGAAGATGTCGTAATGAATTGCCGAAACTGGAAGCGAAGATAAAACAAAATAACTTGTCAATTGCAGGGCTCTTTGGCGAGTATCACTGTTAAAAATTGTTAATCAACAGACGCCTATATGTGATACTGCTTGAGCGTTGGGAGATATTGAAAGACATTGGGAGAGAATGTTTTACTGATCATTTCTTGTGAGACTTATGTCAAAGAAACGAAAAGATACGAACGTTTGTATCGACCCATTAAATCAAACACAGGAGATTTTCAAAGCGCGTTCTAGCAATTCGGTACTTATTACAATAGAGTGATTTTTGCTCGGAAATTGTGAGTACTGGCGTGTGAATGCTATCAGAACTCAGTTAATCCTTTCTATAGAGCTCCACCGGCCACATACGATATAGATTTTGTACCGGTTCCAAGGATTCTCCTGTTCCACGTGACGGCCTAAAGCCAGCGGCATTACGGGCCAGGGAAGGAAAAGCTGCACGCCATGTCGCACACCTACAAAGGGAGCGGTATTTTCGGGGTAACAGCGGGGCAAAGGATTACCCGCAGAGGTAGTTCAGCGACCATTCACTTATTCAGTCGACCGTTCCAGCCAATCGCCAAATCCGGCGGCTCGGTGCGGGAGACCTAAACGCTACATTAACCGCAATTCTGTCCTGCTTTTAACCATCACACACACACACACACACACACACACACACACACGTGCTGAGCAAAAAACGCTTGCAATCAATGTGAAATGCACCTCTCTCGTGGCTTTCGTTTCTGGACGTGGATGAATAAAACTCGATTTAGAAAGCTTTGCGGGAAGCAGTCTTTTTTGTCCTTTGCAATTAGACGCTAATTTCCTTCTTTTAAGTGTCAATAATGGGAGTGCGTCTGTGTGTGTGCGTGTGTGAGAGTGTGTGTGTGTGTGTGTACATGCATAGAAGGTATGGAAAGAACAGCAAAGCTACAGATGTGGGAAGAGAAATGGCGATTAAACCGTTGGAGAGAGGTGCACAGATGGAAGAAGTTTGCTGGCACCGTTTTCAGTGGCCATGCACACGGCGGGTCCGAATGCGAAAGAGGAGCTGAAAAATACAGCGGGGACGACGCGACGACAAGCAGAAGCAAGGCAGGCCCAGAGAACAGCGCAAAAGCTCGTTGTTTGCATGCTGCCGCGGAACCTGTATTGTGCTGTCCGGCGGCGGACACTTTGTGGAACCCCAGGGCAGTGCTGGACGTGTTTCACCAACACAGCTGCGGCAAGGAGTAAATTAAATAGACACCCCCTCCTCTTTGATTGCTGGTGCGCTCCGCTACGTCATACGAAAAAAAAAAAAATGCTGCGACAGCAGAAAATCTAGTCAATACCGAACTCGAATAGCTGATGAATTATTTCCGTCCTCCGATACACGCATCGTGATTGGAGAGAAATTTCTGTTACGGGATAACCGAAAACTTTTATCACGGACGTCAGCCGTTGATATATTGTCGCATCTGTATATTCGGCAAACACGCGGTATCGGTACGTTTAATATGTTAGCAATAACGTCTGAAATTGCCAGGTTTTCAAGACCACATCAATGCGTTCACGGTGCTCACAACAATACGATTACGCTATACGTATTACGTCCGGAAGAGAAACATTCGAGAGCGTATTTCAACGGTTAATTCACGTTACTAATTGTTTCTTAACTTACAGTGTGATTGGAAGATAACGAAATAACGAAATATTTCAAATAAGTCAACAGCCCTGAAGAAGATATAGCCCATGTACAAAATTATCATTTAGAAAACGATGCTGCAAAAAGTCACGCTTTGTAGGAAGTAGTGCTCAAATATCTCAGAAATAATGTGACTAATAAAAAAATACTTAATAACTTCAACTGAATTCTCAGTCAAAGTTGTCAAAAAATAATAACGCTCTCATAATAAAGTGAAATAGAGACTACGAAATGGTATAATCTGCATTTCTGGAGGAGTTTGGTAACCTATATATTTAAAAATAAACTGAAGAATTTTCAGCCCTGAACACACTGTGTTTTATTGAAACAGATTACAGGGTTCGGCTTCCCAGGCATCGTGAGGTCATAAAAATAACAGTATTGCATTGGAAGCGTGCTAACGAGATTCACCTACTTCGCGTCATCAATGACTGAATAATCCTTTCTGAGAGCAATAACCCACCCAGAACCTCTCCGTTATGAGAAGTAGGCTATTATTTGGATAACTCGAACGGACCAGATGTTATGGTATCACATTAACCCTTTGTTAAACCACAAATGTTTGCCATATTTAATGTTTTTAAGATTGGTGCACTGTATGTGGTTTCGCAGGGACTGTTCACGTCTGTTGGTACTCTGCAAAACAATCGTTCTTGCTACTCACGTACTGTCCAACACTACATGCCTGGCTCATACATTTGGTTCGATGCGGATGTCGCACTGTGATTCACAACCCAACTATTCCTGATTTTCTCTTTACAGGCATATACGTAAGCGGCTTCATCTACCCAATTAGCTCGTTGAGCGTATGATTTGTAACAGTTATTGCTCAGTGCTTCACTGCTCTTGTTATTGGAGAACACTTTGATGCCCCACAAGCCGTGCAATGATAGCAACTCTAAACTAAATTTTATTCTATTTCCTATATGAATTTCGCTCATCAATATGGTGTCACTCACAGGAAACACATTAAGAAATTGGCTCAACTCCATTTTCAGTGTCATTTGGCAGTGGTTAAAAACTGAAACCACGTATGACTGTCTTGTTTACCACAAACTCTATCGTATGTATGTATGTATGTATTAAACTGGGGACATAGCAACGACGGAGAGGCTTCATCAAATGGTTCAAATGGCTCTGAGCACTATGGGACTTAACATCTATGGTCATCAGTCCCCTAGAACTTAGAACTACTTAAACCTAACTAGCCTAAGGACAGCACACAACACCCAGCCATCACGAGGCAGAGAAAATCCCCCACTGGGAATCGAACCCGGGAACCCGGGCGTGGGAAGCGAGAACGCTACCGCACGACCACGAGATGCGGGCTGAGGCTTCATCCCTCAGTGGTTCACAACCCCACAACAGGCCACAGCAGTCCACTCACCCTACTGCCGCCCCACACCGAACTCAGGGTTATTGTGCGGTTCGGCCCCCAGTGGACCCCTCTGGGAACGTCTCATACCAGACGAGTGTAACCCCAAACGTTTGCTTGGTAGAGTAATCATGGGGTACGCCTACATGGAAGCGGTGTTTGCGCAGCAATCGCCGACACAGAACTGAGGTGGAATAAGGGGAACCAGCCCGCGTTCGCCGAGGTAGATGGAAAGCCGCATTAAGGGGAGCTGGAGGTGCCTATGCTGCCCATGTTAAAATCACTAAGTTTGAGGAACATTTATGAATAAACTACCAAATAGAAAAATTTGAATTTTTTTTACATATAGAGTGGTTTAGTATTGCAGTTATGACAGAGGGATTTTGGAGTATCTTTTCTAGTTTCCTTCCAATTATTTTTTTTATTAATGACCCAAATTTTTTTTACAAATAATTGCTTTATAATTAAACTGAAATGAAACTACTGAACATATTGCCAAATGGCTGTGTTACAATGTAAGTTTGACCACTAGGAGTGGTGTATAAAAATTTCATCTCTCTAGCTTGAGTGGATTTTGAGAAAATGTTCTTTATATTCGAAAAATTCTAATTTACAGGAAATGGCTATCAAAGTTTCTCAATACACTCCTGCACTATAGGATGGATTATCAGGGTCTTCTTCTTCATCCTCGAGAAGCTTCCTCTTCTGTCTTGTTTTCTGGCCTGTTGTTCCATCATACTTCATATGCCTTTCTCTTCTTTCTGCTCCTCTTATCCTTTCTCTGCTCGTACAGTGTTCACCCCAGCTGTAAATCTGAATGCCTTCAGAACTTCACACTTCACACTGTTCCCTTGGTTGTAGGTTGCTATTGCATCATAAATGCCAAAGTTCAGTGTTTTTATGCTTACAAACACCCTTTTAGGAATCACTTTCAAAATCAAATTGTTTACGCTCTCATTAGGATTCTGCGTCTTTCCATGTAGACACTTGTTTAACAATTCTGGCTGTGCTAAGTCATGAAAAATTGGTTTTATTGCATTTATCACAGCTGACGGCAAACCATGTTTGTGATCATAGTCCTTTTTTGCATTATATTTGCACCAGGAATCTTTTGGGCACAGGCTGTGTTGAGGGTATTCATTGGAAGAGGCAGTATGAAGGAACAATGCCCACACTGCTTTTCGCATGTCACTAACATTACTAGTATTTTGCCTTATAGCATACCCATAGTATCTCTGTAGACGTTCAATCACCTCAACAGTGAGCCTGCCTCTCCCTCCTATTGTCTTTCCATCACTGAGCTTAATTGAACCCAAAGTTAGTTTGAGCCTTCGAAGCCGTGCACCCATACACTTTTGCACATGCCCAATGCATTCCAACTTTTCAACTGCAAATTCATTTCCATATGCTTTCAGTTCCTCTATAGTCTTGAAACCTTTGGAGTCACCATCCCCAAGGTAGTATTTGCTAGAAGGTGTCACAGGGCTATGGCCGGCCATGTGTTGCTTAGCAGAAGAACGCACTGTTTCAGTAATTGTAGTATCGCAAGTTGGTATTAGTGTTAATTTTCTTTTCCCTACGTTCTTCCTCTTCTTATATACACGGTTACTAAAACGTGGCATCGTAACCAGAACAACGCTTTACACAAGAAGTATAATACTACCAACAACAGGCGCAACACTGAACTAATTCGAAACGGTAAACAGCAAAGATGTTCCGCGCTCTTAGCGCTTCATTTGTCACAGAAAACAATGTAGCCAACCCTTGCACACTCGCTGTATGCGTAACATAAGGCGCTGTATACGTAACAGGCCGAGAAAATCCCAAGCAGTTCGCCAGGAAGTCACGAGAGGGTGTTAGATGCATTCAGCGGCCGCCCATTTCCTCTGCAGGCGTGGAGGAAAATGGTAATAACTCCACTGCTAGGGCGAGTAGAACAATAATTCAAAGTTTACATTAAAGAGGAATATTCCAATTAATTTTCGGTAGCAAAAAAAATCATAATTTTTTGGATTTGACCACCTCCGGCTCCCCTTAAAAACCATCCACTGGCTGGCTGGCACACCGGACCTCGACACTAATCCGCCGGGCGGGTTCGCGCCGGGGACCGGCACGTCTTCCTGCTCGGGAAGTAGCGCCTTAGACCGCGCGGCTAGCCAGGCGGGCAAAGCTATCGTAGTTGCAACACACAGAACAATTTATAGACAACAGAGCACACAAGAATCATAAGCTATACCGGTTATCTCAAAACTAGGGAAGACACGAAAGATTTGCTATTCGACAGCTTGTATGCAATGCAGACGCTACTGTTATCTAGCAATAAAACGTCTACGTCTACGAAGGGACTTCGAAAAGTAAGCGACACATGTCATCCTACGCTAAGATCATTACGCAACAGGAGTAGTACACTGTCAGAAGAGAGTACATGTGTTGGGGTTTCCCGCAAACACAGTTCTGGTGCGTACGGATAAGAGGTGCACCACAGTGAAATGGCGTGGCAACTGGAAACTTACTCCAAAGTTGAAGTACGCGGGACGGTTTGATTCATGGAACAAAACGTCTAAATTGCTCACAGGTTCTCTGTGAATTTATGATGGTATATGGACCAAACGCAGAATCGCGTCCACCTATAGTGAAATTGTGCCAACAATTTGACTAAGGCCGCACAGACGAGGGTGATGATGTTCGTTAACGAAGGCCACTGACATTGATTACAGACGACAGTGTCCAGGCAATCCAGGAACCGATTCGCAGCAGTCAGAGTGTTTCTGGCGATGAGGACTTTAGCACAGCGGTTCTCGACTGGCTCCTTGACTAAGGAGTAGATTTCTACCGCCAAGGAATAGAAATATTGGTCACAGACATTGTTTACAGAAACTTGGTGAGGATGTTTAAAAAGTAGTATCATGTATTTGTGTCACTCTGGAGTGTAGTGCAGCATTCAATAAAATTTATATGATCTGCCATAACGATGTGTAACTTACTTTATGAAGTTCTCTCGTACGTGATTACTCAGAAATTCACACATCAGTGTTTGACGGAGGGTGCAGAGAACCGCGTTCTAACTACACTTCTATCGTTTCATTCTCGAATAGAATGCAGAAAGAGTGGGCACATAAATCTTTCTTCCCGGGTTCGATTCCCGGCGGGGTCAGAGATTTTCTCTGCCTCGTGATGACTGGGTGTTGTGTGATGTCCTTAGGTTAGTTACGTTTAAGTAGTTCTAAGTTCTAGGGGACTGATGACCATAGATGTTAAGTCCCATAGTGCTCAGAGCCATTTTGAACCTAAATCATTCCATGCGAGATGTTTACATCTACATCTACGTATTTATTCTGCTATTCACAATAAAGTGCCTGGCGGAGCGTTCAATGAACGACCTTCAAGTTGTCTCTCTACCGTTCCACTCTCGAACGGTGCATGAGAAAAACTAGCACTTAAATTTTTCTGTACGAGCCTTGATTTCTCTTATTTTATCGTGATAATCATTTATCCCTATGTAGGTGGGTGCCAACAGAATGTTTTCGCAATCGGAGGAGAAAACTGGTGATCGAAATTTCATGAGAAGATCTCGTGGCAACGAGAAACGCCTTTGTTTTAATAATTGCCACCCCAATTCACGTATCACGTCTGTGACACTATCTCCCATATTTCGCGATAATACAAAACGAGCCGCCCTTCTTTGTACTTTTTCAATGTCATCCGGCAGTCCCACCTGATGCGGATCCCACATCGCACAACAGTACTCCAGTATAGGACGGACAAGCGTGGTCTCTATAGTAGACCTGTTGCACCTTCTAAGTGTTCTGCCAAAGAATCGCAGTCTTTGCTCTGCTCTACCCACAACATTATCTATGTGATCGTTCCAAATTCGGTTATTTGTTATTGTAATCCCTAAGTATTTAGTTGAATTTACAGCCTTCAGATTTGTGTGACTTATCGCGTAATCGAAATGTAGTGGATTTCTTTTAGTACTTATGTGAATAACTTCACACTTTTCTTTATTCAGGGTCAATTGCTACTTTCGCACCATACGTATATGTTATCTAAATCATTTTGCAATTTGTTTTGGTCATCTGATGACTTTACAAGACGGTAAATGACAGCATCATCCTGTGCGGATGGTCCCGGCGGAGGTTCGAGTCCTCCCTCGGGCATGAGTGCGTGTGTTTGTCCTTAGGATAATTTAGGTTAAGTAGTGTTTAAGCTTAGGGACTGATGACCTTAGCAGTTAAATCCCATAAGATTTCACTCGCATTTTTTTGACAGCATCATCTGCAAACAATCTAAGAGCGCTACTCGGATTGTCTCCTATCTCGTTAATACAGATCAGGAACAATAGAGGGCCTATAACATTTCCTTGGGGAACGCCGGATATTACTTCTGTTTTAGTCGATGACTTTTCGTCTATTACTACGAACTGTAGGTTGTACTGAGGAATAATCTTTAAGAAAAAAATAAGAAACGTGTCGCAATTTTCAAGCTAATTAACATTGAAGTTAGCCAATCACATCGATGCACGCGAAAATTAAAGCGTCCCGCCAGATACAATTAGTGTCAGTTCTTCTTGTAGCGTAGATGATGGACGAGTCTACTCAGTCTGAGCTACCCAAGCACGACCCACGCCCCGTCCTCACAGCTTTACTTCTGCCAGTATCTCATCTCCTACCTTCCAAACTTTACAGAAGCTCTCCTGCGAACCCTGCGGAACTAGCACTCCTGAAAGAAAGGATATTGCGGAGACATGGCTTAGCCACAGCCTGGGAGATGTTTCCAGAATGAGATTTTCACTCTGCAGCGGAGTGTGCGCTGATATGAAACTTCCTGGCAGATTCAGGAGTGCTAGTTCTGCAGGGTTCGCAGGAGAGCTTCTGTAAAGTTTGGAAGGTAGGAGACGAGGTACTGGCAGAAGTAAAGCTGTGAGGACGGGGCGTGGGTAGTGCTTGGGTAGCTCAGATGGTAGAGCACTTGCCCGCGAAAGGCAAAGGTCCCGAGTTCGAGTCTGGGTCCGGCACACAGTTTTAATCTGCCAGGAAGTTTCAAACTTGAGATACCTCGTCGATAGAACACATTACTTCGTGTGAATAACGTGCCAGTTGTGTTTCACAATAATGATGAACACCATGGTTCCGCTATCATACAGTTGGTAACCTGATTACTAAAGCTAAAACATGTAGTTTCGCATAGTAACCAAAAGTAGACGGAGGGTTAAAGTTCTGCACAGAATTAAAATGTGAAATTTCAAAAGTATTGACGAGGACAATACGAGTCGCGAAGGTAGACAGTGTGTCCAGCAAAGGTTACAGCGGACGAAGAGACATTATGGCAAAAGGACCAAACGAGCGGGTGGCAGGTGCCCGCTGTTTGCCGCAATAACCGTGAAATATAACGGCCGCCGGCGTAATTAAGACGCGGCGACCGCAGGGGCAGTTTTATCTGCGGAGCACGGCACGCCTTTCACGTAACGAGAACGAAGTGGTCCCCGTGGCAGTGCTGGTCGTAGACTTCTGGGCAGAAACTGCCCACGCTGGGTAGCCCCCTCTCTCGGGGCACCTGATGGACTGCACTGCGCCCAAACACCACGCACGTGGAGCTGCGTCCTCCGGGATAGCGATTTCGGGGAACTGTGACGCTAGTTAAATTAACAACAAAAAAGTTTTATTGTTCAGGTGATTACAGTGTTAAAGGAATGCCGGAGAAATGCGGACACGGAGATATGTGGACATGGGGGACTGCCGAAGATTTCCAACACCACCCTTGCTAGGTAGTTTTGGCACCGATCCCTCGGGACGAGGAAAGCAATTCCCCAAGGTCGCGGTGTCCGCAAATCTCTACTTTCAAGCTGTCGTATCCACATACTACCCGAAACCGCCAGTGCAAAAGCGTTCAATATTTATACACTACTGGCCATTAAAATTGCTACACCAAGAAGAAATGCAGATGATAAATGGATATTCATTGGACAAATATATTATGTGATCACATTTTCACCAAAATTGGGTGCATAGATCCTGAGAAATCAGTACCCAGAATAACCACATCTGGCCGTAATAACGGCCTTGATACCCCTGGCCATTGAGTCAAACAGAGCTAGGATGCTGTATATAGGTACAGCTGCCCATGCAGCTTCAACACGACACCACAGTTCATCTAGAATAGTGACTGGCGTATTGTGACGACCCAGTTGCTCGGCCACCATTGACCAGACGTTTTCAGTTGGTGAGAGATCTGGAGAATGTGCTGGCCAGGGCAGCAGTCGAACATTTTCTGTATCCAGAAAGGCCTGTACAGGACCTACAACATGTGGTCGTGCATTATCACGCTGAAATGTAGGGTTTCGCAGGGGTCGAATGAAGGGTAGAGCCACGGGTCGTAACACATCGGAAATGCATATTCCACTGTTCAAAGTGCCGTCAATACGAACAAGAGGTGACCGAGACGTGTAACCAATGACACCCCATACCATCACGCCAGGTGATACGCCAGTATGGCGATGACGAATACACGCTTCCAATGTGCGTTCGACGCGATGTCGCCAAACACGGGAGCGACCACCATGATGCTGTAAACAGAACCTGGATTCATCCGAAAAAATGACGTTTTGCCATTCGTGAGCCCAGGTTCGTCGTTGAGTACACCATCGCAGGCGCTCCTGCCTCTGATGCAGCGTCAAGGGTAACCGCAGCCGTTGTCTCCGAGCTGATAGTCCATGCTGCTGCAAACGTCGTCGAACTGTTCGTGCAGATGGTTGTTGTCTTGCAAACGTCCCCATCTGTTGACTCATGGATTGAGACGTGGCTGCACGATCCGTTACAGCCAAGCGGATAAGATGCCTGTCATCTCGACTGCTAGTGACACGAGGCCGTTGGGATCCAGCACGGCGTTCCGTATTACCCTCCTGAACCCACCGATTCCCTATTCTGCTAACAGTCATTGGATCTCAACCAACGCGAGCAGCAATGTCGCGATACGATAAACCGCAATCGCGATAGGCTACAATCCCACATTTATCAAAGTCGGAAACGTGATGGTACACACTTCTCCTCCTTACGCGAGGCATCGCAAAAACGTTTCACCAGGCAACGCCGGTCAACTGCTGTTTGTGTATGAGAAAGCGGTTGGAAACTGCATATGACAGCAACTTCTTCCTGTCGGTTAAATTTCACGTCTGTAGAACGTCATCTTCGTGGTGTAGCAATTTTAATGGCCTGTAGTGTAAACAATATTACGAGGGCTATTCGAAAAGTAAGGTCTGTTCGGGCGCGAAATGGAAACCACAGGGAAAATCCGATTAAACTTTGAGCTGATGTGATGGCCTTGTCTCTGGTATGCCCGTTGTTTGCAAGACGTCGCTTTTTTTTAGCTCTGAGCGCACAGTGATCAGGTAAAGATGCCTAGATAAATAGCGTCTACCGCCACGTATAATGGCCTGGTGAGAGATTTCGTCTGATGTCATGCATCCCACATAACATCAGTGTCATGAGCTTTCTTCTTCAGGACAATTCGCGGCCGCACTCTGCAGTCCAACGAAGATGCTCCTGCAACGTTTTCGCTGAGAAGTGTCTGATCACCCTTAACATAGCCCGTAATTGGTCCCCTTAAGTTTCATCTCTGCTCACGTGAACTACTGGCTGTGATACAACATTCTGACACAGACAGCGAGCTGTAGACCAGAGTAGGTAATTGGCGGAAAGCACAGGGGGCTGTCTTTGATGACGAGGGCATTGGAAAGTTGGTATAACGCTGCGATAAATGTCTAATTTGGAGTGTCGACTAAGTGGAGAAGTAGCTGGAAGTTGTAGCAAGGTGTTGCAAATAAAAATTTTTTGATTTTCACAGTAGTTTCTGTTGTGGATTGGCAAGAGAGCCAACCCACTATGAGAGGAAGCCGAAAGGCATGCGTTTTAGCTCACGCAGGCTGGCGTGAGGTCTGGAACAGGTCAAGGAAATTAGACTAACAAAAAACGTACGTAGCTTCTGGAATACTTAACTTTAATCCATATATGGTGAACATCGCTCTTGACGGTACATGTTTTACAACATCAATAGTAACTGGTAATGGCGCCTTGCTAGGTCGTAGCAAATGACGTTGCTGAAGGCTATGCTAACTATCGTCACGGCAAATGAGAGCGTATTTTGTCAGTGAACCATCGCTAGCAAAGTCGGCTGTACAACTAGGGCGAGTGCTAGGAAGTGTCTCTAAACCTGCCGTGTGGCGGCACTCGGTCTGCAATCACTGATAGTGGCGACACGCGGGTCCGACGTATACTAACGGACCGCGGCCGATTTAAAGGCTACCAACTAGCAAGTGTGGTGTCTGGCGGTGACACCACAGTTTCCATTTCGCGACCGATCGGACTTTCTTTCTGAATAGCTCTTCTCTTGTATATTGTTAGTCCTTCAATATATTAGTGCCACCATCATAGCATGGATAATTACTTCACTACTTCATTCGTCAAAGCGAATATAGGAAGTAGACGAAAAGTTGTTGCTACTTTATTTTCTACAGCTGTAAAAAAGATATAACAAAGAATGGATGCATGAATGGCTGAGAGAAAAGAACTACGCACTCCATATTATTTTGCTGACAAAAAACCGATGGCTTTTGCGACTTACGAAAAATTATTAATGATGTGACGGGACAGAGTAGAGAGCACTGAATTTGCCATCTAAATCTGTAAAATATTATACCTGTCGTGCAATAACAGGACACTGAACAATAACTTTACTTCCCTCTTTTTTGAAAGTATGTAGGCACGGGATGTATGAGTAAGGTAGCCGTTTAAGTCAATGTGTTAATGCTTTTGTAGCAGCAGGCACGTAAATGTTAGAATATTTGATACAGGTAATACATCTCAGAATACATTTTACAAGTTCTTGCGTTACATGGAGAACGTAGTGTCTAAAGTTATGCTGGAATTTTCAATTCTGCCAGAATACTTGAAATATGGCAAGAAGTATCGCGACATCTTTAACTACGCTGTTATATTAAATCGTGTCGCAGTGCGCAATAAGGCTAAAGAAAGGCCTCGTAAATACCGAAGAACAGGCTGCGCCGAGAACTTATGTTTCTTCATAACCGGCCCGCACTGGTGTGAAACGAGCGGAGTCGACGTTTAAGCGCAGACATTTCTCTTACTGTTCCGTTCTCCAGAGACTAAACAGCCCCTTATGACGAAGTACTACTGCAAGTGTATCATGCATCCTAGCTTGTAGATCCCTCCCGAAAAAGTATTAAGAAAAACGGAAAGGCCATCACAATTTACTATACGTGGAAGAAAACGTTCTGTTTTGGCGTTTTTTTAACTCAAATAGAGAAAGTCCCAAATGTGTTTTGCCTGGAGTAACTTAAAATACAGAAAGGAATGGTGAACGAAGAGTGCCGCTACAAGACTTTAACTAGAGCCTATTACTACAGCAGAATATTTAGAAATTACGTCCCTTTCGATTTCATCATGGAGTAATTCCATTATCTTGCTGTGAAGCCCTCATAATGCGTGTCCAACGTTTATGATCTATCGGATGAAAGGCATCCAGACACATATTAGTGAACATGAACATGGTCTGTGTTCACAGTTCGTCTTTATGACGGACTCAACTCTTGTCGTGACACTTTCATGAAGGTGTATGTTTATGTAGGAATGACAGCCCATTATTCCTCAAGAGACGAAACAATAGAAGTTATGGATGTTGGACGCTAGGGTCTGGAGCGCAATCGACGTTATAATTTACCGCAACGTTATTCCGCGTTACACAGAGGTGGTGGCTGCGTAACGATGTGGGCTGTATCCCCTAGTTCAAATGAACCGATGATTGACTGGGAATGATTATGTTCGACTACTTGGAGACCATTTCCAGCCATTGGTGGACTTCATGTACCCAAACAAAAATGGAACTTTTATTGATGATGAATCTCCATGTCACCAGGCCACAATTGTCTGCGACTGGTTTTAAGGACGTTTTGGACCATTCCAGTGGCTGATTTGGCTTCACATATCGCCCGCAATGAATCTTTACGAACATTTATGCGACATAATCAGTACGTGCACAAAATCCCCATTCGGCAACAGTTTCACAATTATGGGTGGCTAAAGAGGCTCAGTATTTCTGCAGGGGACTTCCAACGAGTCGTTGAGTCCACTCCACGTCGAGTTGGTGCATTATGCCGGGCAAAAGGAGTTCCAGCACGGTATTAGCAGGTATCCGATGACTTTTGTCATCTTATTGTATATTGTAATTAGCGTAATGCAGGAGTAAGTTGGTTCAAATGGCCCTGAGCACTATGGGACTTAACATCTAAGGTCATCAGTCCCCTAGAACTTAGAACTACGTAAACCTAACTAACCTAAGGACATCACACACACCCATGCCCGAGGCAGGATTCGGATCTGCGACTGCAGCGGTTTCGCAGTTCCAGACTGAAGGGCCTAGAACCGCTCGGTCCCACCGGCCGGCTTGCACGAGTAGGTGCCTAGGTGTATGGCTACACAGGTGACTTTGCGTAAAGAGCGATAAGACATTCGAAAACAAACTACAACTGTCGTATCAAACATACTGAAGTTTTTTACTGATTTGGCGAATGGTGAAGAAGTCAAGAATGATATAAATTTTGCTCAAACAGGTGAACTGACAGAAAAAGCTTGCGCTATTTTCGTATCGACTGTGTTCCCTTGTAACAATGCAGTAACATCGCAAGGATGTCCAGATGTGAGCACGCATTTTGAGTCTCCAAGACATAAATACAAGCGAGATCGGAAATCTAAGGAATTTGACAATGTTAACGAAACGTTAGTGCACATAACCGTACTTCATTCGGTTTCTGCGACAGAGTAGAGTATCAGACGGCCACACGGCTAGAAAAACCCTAATCTCTGTGAAAAAATTAGTTATTCTGCCTCAGAGATCCCTGTTCTTCGTCGTCTCCGTTCACTTGGATTTTAATTAAAAAGATGTAACGACAGACGAAAATTTTTAGTGGAATGCAGAGACATTGCAGCAGTAAGAACGAAGTTTTGTGTACAGTGCGCTTTTTTTGTGCGAGGACAATAGTCCCGTAGTATGCTTAAATAAAACCATACGACCAAATACATTTCGCTCGACTTCAACGAAAATACTGGTTTGAAAGTTCATACAATAATTTTTGCATAGCGTATACTGGCGTTTGAGGTGATGTGTGCGATGGTGAAGGTTCTGTAACAGCAACAGCTAAAAAATATTCGTGAGATAGGGAATATTCTCGCTCCTACTGAGGTGAGCATTCGTAAGTAAATGTGTTCATAAGTGACACGATACAATAATATCGTCCCAGATGTTACCAAAATTAATTCCATAGTTTTCTTAAGAGGTCCAACGGATGCAAATTCATCGGCGACGTTACATATATGAAACCGATGCGTTTCTCTTAAGGTATTTCATTTTTTACCTCGGAATACTTTCATGCTTACACGATAAAATATGTATAACATGCATCTGTGTACTTTGAGAGTGTTCATATTTTTTTCAGTAAAAAAATATTAATGCTTCTACAATGAATGACAAGAATTTTCTTCTGGAAAGCGCCCCATGATATCCTAGATTCTAGACTGAAAATAGAGATGTCATGTATTTTGTTCGGAATTTTTACTAACATTTGAAATTATCACTAAGTGGCAGTACCGTAAAAATGTGAGATGAACTTGATCAGTTTAGTTTCACGACCATCACTATGGTCAATATCGCATCATGATGCAGATTCCTAGTACCGAACAGTGACTTCGAGGTTGTAAATTACTGTTTAGCTTAGAAAACAATCCGACTTCCGTCTTTAGCAATGGCCGAAGACAACTTAATTATGGATGCTTTTGACAAAACTTCTAAGGTAAGTCTATGGACTTCAGGAAACTGAAAATAGGAGAGGTATCTTTAAAAAAATTTAAAATTCCAAAGCATCAAAGTTCATTTGTTGTCTTCAGTTTAAATACCTTGGGTCACGTTTCAGCAATAAAAAACATAAAAATGGATATAAACGAAAGAGTAGCCTCAGGGTCAAGATTAACAACAGAATCACCAAGAAAGCATTTGAAGGAACTCTCCAGACAACAAGACCATTGGGCCGACCTCGTACAAGGTGGAAAGATGACACAGACAAGGACATCGCAGCATTAGGAATTTCCACAGGGTGGAGAGAGGCTGCGAGAGATAGAAGGCGGTGGAAGCAGATCGTTGATGCAGCGCTGAGAAGAGAGAGAGTATCTATGAGGAAGTTCAGAAACACATTAAATCTTATCGACTGTGTGTTGATGACTATTTCACTGGATTTTGTTTCGTTACGTAGGGGCGCGCGGCGTAGCCACTAGGTCTAGGGGACCTTGTCACGGTTCGCGCGGCTCCCCTCCGTCGGAGGTTCGAATCCTCTCTCGGGCATGGGTGTGTGTGTTGTCCTTAGCGTAAGTTAGTTTAAGTTAGTTTAATTAGTATGTAAGCCTAGGGATCGATGACTTCAGCAGTTTGCTCCCATAGAACAAATTTCCAATTTTTCCAATACGCATGCAGTAAGAGAAGGCTTATTGAACAGTCGTGACCGGAGGTGAAAAATGTTTTTCTATGCTAATGTAGAGAGAACAGAGCAGTGGTTTGGGCTCATAAAAAAAGAGACATTCCAAAAATATTAGGTCTTCATTTCCGTAGGATCTTACCACTTGATTAATCTCATTGTTTCATCGTAGATATCTCGTTTACATTTTGAGCTGCAGTCTGTCGGTAAAATGAAGAGCGAGCAGCGCTCGTGGTGGGCGAAATGGACTTTCGCGGAAGAAGGCCCTATCTGCCGTACGGGATGAGAAAGATTCGGTTTGCCGTCTAGTAATGCGGTACAGCATGCGGTGTTCCACGCAGATATTGTTGTTGTGCGTTCCTTGCGATTTTTGTGTGAGTTAACTAATTTACGCATTTAGTAGGCTACATTGTGAAAATATTTAGTGGAAAATAAGAGCTGCCGGCCATCTCCGAACACTGCGTTGTTATTCATTTAAATGGCGCGATGCGAAACGGCCACTGTAACATTTTCAAACGGTCTATAGATGCTTCTTGTAGTTTGGGACGTAAGTCCTATGACCACAGTGAACTGAGAAGGATCTCCACGATCAAATATAGCCCAACAGTCTCGATCCAATGTCAAAACGATGCCCTTATTACACTACTGGCCATTAAAATTGCTACACCAAGAAAAATGCAGATGATAAAGGGGTATTCATTGGACAATTAAATTATACTTGAACTGACATGTGATTACATTTTCACGCATTTTGGGTACATAGATCCGGAGAAATCAGTACCTAGTACAACCACCTCTGACCGTAATAACGGCCTTGATACGCCTGGGCATTGAGTCAAACAGAGCTTGGATGGCGAGTACAGGTACAGCTGGCCATGTAGCTTCGACACGATGCTGGCCATGCAGCTTCGACACGATACCACAGTTCATCAAGAGTAGTGACTGGCGTATTGTGACAGGTCAGTAGCTCAGCCACCATTGACTAGACGTTTTCAATTGGTGAGAGATCTGAAGAATGTGCTGGCCAGAGCAGCAATCGAACATTTTATCCAGAAAGGCCCGTACAGGACCTGCAACATGCGGTCGTGAATTATCCTGCTGAAATGTAGGGTTTCGCAGGGATCGAATGAAGGGTAGAACCACGAGTGGTAACACATCTGAAATGTAACGTCCACTGTTCAAAGTGTCGGCAATGCGAACAAGAGGTGACCGAGACGTGTATCCAATGGCACCCCATACCATCACGCTGGGTGATACGCCAGTATGGCGATGACGAATACACGCTTCCGACGTGCGTTCACCGCGATTTCGCCAAACACGGATGCGACCATCATGATGCTGTAAACAGAATCTTGATTCATCCGAAAAAATGACGTTTTGTCATTCATGCACCCAGGTTTGTCGTTGAGTACACCATCGCAGGCGCTTCTGTCTGTGATGCAGCGTCAAGGGTAACCGCAGCCATGGTATCCGAGCTGACAGTCCATACTGCTGCAAACGTCGTCGAACTGTTCGTGCAGATGGTTGTTGTCTTGCAAACGTCCCCATCTGTTGACTCACGTATCGAGACGTGGCTACACGATCCGTTACAGCCAAGCGGATAAGATGCCTGTCATCTCGACTGCTAGTGACACGAGGCCGTTGGGATCCAGCACGGCGTTCAGTATTACCCTCCTGAAACCACCGATTCAATATTCTGCTAACAGTAATTGGATCTCGACCAAGGCGAGCAGCAATGTCGCGATACGATAAACCGCAATCGCGATGGGCTTCAATCCGACCTTTATCAAAGTCGGAAACGTGATGGTACGCATTTCTCCTCCTTACACGAGGCATCACAACAACGTTTCACCAGGCAACGCCGGTCAATTGCTGTTTGTGTATGAGAAATCGGTTGGAAACTTTCCTCATGTTAGCACGTTGTAGATGTCGCCACCGGCGCCAACCTTGTGTGAATGCTCTGAAAAGGTAATCATTTGCATATTACAGCATCTTCTTCCTGTCGCTTAAATTTCACGTCTGTAGCATGTCATCTTCGTGGTTTAGAAATTTTAATGGCCAGTAGTGTAGTTTATTTACTGCAACAGAATTGTGTGTTTTTGCCTCAAAGTCTACAAGTTAACCATCATGGTTATACAAGTCTTTGGGAGGGTTATGTGAGAAAATTAAAAAAAAAAAGGAATAACCAGCACAGTCGATTCGCGAGTTTTCTGCTAAAAATCTGATGAATGGCCATCTCGATTCGTCTTAGTTCTCAGATCTCGCCTTATATGGCTTATTCTCTTGTTTTACTTAAAAAATACTTTAAGTACATGGTTTCGGCATGGTAATGAAGGACGTACCAAAACAAGTTGTCCAGAACTGCATGGCGAAATGAAAAGTCTCTGGGACGCAATGATGCATAAAAGTGGAAATTGGTAGGAGACAATAGGTAAATATTTGTAATTTGGATAAAAGTTTATCTCAGAATGTCTTATTTTCGAAAAATGGGTGTCCACATAAAACTTAACATTCTCAGCAAGCAGTCCATCTCTCAAGGTACAAGACTCTAAGGCAGTCTGCTGTATTAGTGCCAGAAGAGTCTATGCGTAACCAAGGTAGAAGTTTTTTCCATTGGTGAGGAGGGAGACACAGTCATTTCCATGTCGCCAATTGCTCATCCTCTGTAAGAATTAGCTGCGCCACACTAATTTTCATTAGCGAAAAGGAACAGTGACAGTACACATCCCACTGGATGGTTATCGTGGGCCTTCTTTCCCTTGAAGAGGGAAGATCGTTTACGGCTCTTCCAGTGACTTCTGCAATAGAATTTTACGTATCTCCGAAACTACATTTTAAATGCTAATGGTCGTTTCTGAGAGGCGGGCGTTTCGGTCGCATCGCTACGAATGGAAGCTCTTCTCTCGTGGAATCGTCTGCATCGTGCATTAGCCTGACTGTATAAATGCCGTGGAGTGTCTATGAGAAAGGATTTCCGAGTAAGCTGCACCGGGGACAATTCCCTTAATGAAATTCGGAACACTGAAGGCGTACAAGGATCCATTCTAAAGCTACCTCGCTACACATTAGCCTCGGTACAGCAGTGTTCTTTAAAGTTCTCTACTCAAAATGTTGTGCGTTGGGTAACGATTTCATATGCATTTCCTAACTACGAAGGCTATTCGGAAAGTAAGGTCCTATCCGTCGCGAAACGGAAACCACTGTGAAAATCAAAAATGTTTTATTTGCAACCGTCAGCAACACTTTTCATCTACTTCTTTATATAGCCCCACTCTGACTTCGGCATTTGTCGCAGGGCGGAACCAACTCTCCAGTACCATCGTCACAAAAGACAGCCGCCTTTGCTTTCCGCCAGTTATGTACGCTGGTCTACAGCTCGTTGTCTGTGCCAAAATGTTGTATCATAGCCAGCAGCTCACGTGAGCGGAGATGAAGCTCAGGGGGAGCCAACTGCGGGCTGTGTTGTGGGTCATCAAACACTTCTCATAGAAAACGCTGCAGGAGCATCTTCATTGCCACTGCACAGTGCGGCCGAGAATTGTCATGAAGAAGGAAACGCATGACAGTTATGGTGTGTGGGTTACATGACTTCAGGCGAAATCTCTCACCTAACCATCATACTTGGCTGAAGACACTATTTATCCAGGCATCTTTACGTGGTCACTGTGCATTCAGAACAGAAAAGAGCGTCGAACCGCGATCGACGGGCGTCCTAGAGCCATTGTCAAACACAGCTGTCCAAAGTTTCATCGGATTTTCACTGTGGTTTACATTTCGTCCCCGATCTGTCGTTACATTCCAAATAGCCCTCAGACAATGAGAAACACAAATTCTATAGAACTCTGCTCTAAATATTGACTCTCAATGTGACAGTAAAACTCCATTCCGATGTGTGTAATCTATTCTTTGCAGCTGGAACACGTAGTTACTCCTAAATGCATATCTTACTCAACTGAATACGTGAAAAACGGCGTCGACTGTGTATCAGTGCAGCTGTGATTAATTACTTATATTTGGTACGAGGGTAAGTCAATCAGTATTTGCATCTTCGACCTAAGTGCCTTTAGTTTGACTTTATGTCTTAGTGCACTCGGTAGCAATTATATGGTAGCACTTTATTTGCTTGTGGCAAGTTTCAGATCCGTCACATCAGTTGCACTCTTACGAAGTAAACATGGTCTGAAAGAGTATCAGAACCTGAAATGCATAGAAGGCTGTCGACACAATAATCACAGAGAGCTGTTTACCAGGGGCTGCCCCAAAAGCTGACGAACAAGAGTGATTGATCATATGCAATACCTTACGCAAACAATGAGCTACTCCAACATTTGATTTTCAATAAGTGGGGAATGACTGTTTTGAAGTGGCAAACAAAATGTACGTTAGTTCTGCACTATGACATCATCCCTAATATCCGATCGTGAAGCTTGTGCAAGATGGACCCAAAAAACTCGATAAAGAGCGCAAGCGCAATTAACCGAGAGTCTCTCTCACTAGCTACTGGACCATAATTCTAATGAAGGTCAAAAGTTTTAGGAAAAAATTGTCTCGGGAGATGAAACGTGGATTCATCGCTTTGAACCACATAGCAAACATTCCAGTACTGTAGCGAGGAAAAAATGCAAGAGTCAATCCTCTGCAGAAGAAGTGATGCTCACAATTTTTTTGAGATGCACAAGATACAGTTCTGGAAATAACTTAGAAAAGTAGTCAACACTATACAGTCAACATTACAGTAATATCCTCTGCAACGAGTTGAAACTTGCAGTTCGAAATAGACTCCGAGTCTATTGTTAAGCGGCACCCTGTTTTTGTACGACAACTCGTGTCCACATATCGTTCGAACTCCTCAGAATATGCGTTGTCGAGCATCTTTCATAAAGTCCTGATCTCGCTCCGTAGAATTTCCATTTCTTTGTTCTTCATTAAAAATTGGTTAAGAGGCCGTCGATTCGCCTCTATGAATAGGTGAAAGACGAGGTGCATGTGACGTTTATTATTCAGCAGCAATACTTTTTCCGAGAGTGTTGGAGAGTTTATCCAACGATCGACCAAGAACATTGAAAACTAGGCTGACTATGTTGAAAAACGATCTCATCTTAAATTTTGTAGCGATGTTGTAATAAACCAGAAATAAACTCAGTAGATTGGTGCAGGTCAACCTGAACAACACCAAATCCAAAGTAAAGCTTCGAGAACAACTCGCAGAGAGTATCCCAATTAATACAGGTTAACTTCTGAGATCATCAGTCCCCTAGAACTTAGAACTACTTAAACCTAATTAAACTAAGGACAACACACACATCCATGCCCTAGGCAGGATTCGAACTTGCGGCCGTAGCGGTCGTGCGGTTCCAGACTGTAGCGCCTAGAATCGCTCGGCCACTCTAGGACTAGCTTTCTATGGCCATCCATACTGATCGGACTCTGAGATGAAAAGGTTGGCACAGAAGAGGAATTAGTCGCGGGCCTCATTAAACCAGTAAAAAAACCTTCTAGGCTGTCCTATAAGATCTTCAAAGCGGCCAACAAGGGTAAACCGACTGGATTCCTATGAATCAAGCAAATTTAGAAAGATCTTGTAGAGCTTCAAAACACTTCGTAACGTCTCTGTCACTGGAGTGCACCACAGTGAGGCCAGGAAACGGTCAGAGAAACGCACGAAATCTACATCTACATCTACATGATTACTCTGCAATTCACATTTAAGTGCTTGGCAGAGGGTTCATCGAACGAAAATCATACTCTCTACCATTCCACTTCCGAACAGCGCGCGGGAAAAACGAACACCTAAACCTTTCTGTTCGAGCTCTGATTTCTCTTATTTTATTTTGATGATCATTCCTACCTATGTAGGTTGGGGTCAACAAAATATTTTCGCATTCGGAAGAGAATGTTGGTGACTGAAATTTCGTAAATAGATCTCGCCGCGACGAAAAACATCTTTGCTTTAATGACTTCCATCCCAACTCGCGTATCATATCTGCCACACTCTCTCCCCTATTACGTGATAATACAAAACGAGCTGCCCTTCTTTGCACCCTTTCGATGTCCTCCGTCAATCCCACCTGGTAAGGATCCCACAACGCGCAGGAATATTCTAACAGAGGACGAACGAGTGTAGTGTAAGCCGTCTCTTTAGTGGACTTGTTGCATCTTCTAAGTGTCCTGCCAATGAAACGCAACCTTTGGCTCGCCTTCCCCACAATATTATCTATGTGGTCTTTCCAACTGAAGTTGTTCGTAATTTTAACACCCAGGTACTTAGTTGAATTGACAGCCTTCAAAATTGTACTATTTATCGAGTAATCGAATTCCAACGGATTTCTTTTGGAACTCATATGGATCACATCACACTTTTCGTTTATTTAGCGTCAACTGCCACCTACCACACCATACAGCAATTTTTTCTAAATCGCTTTGCAACTGATACTGGTCTTCGGATGACCTTACTAGACGGTAAATTACAGCATCATCTGCGAACAATCTAAGAGAACTGCTCAGATTGTCACTCAGGTCATTTATATAGATCAGGAACGGCAGAGGTCCCAGGACGCTTCCCTGAGGAACACCTGATATCACTTCAGTTTTACTCGATGATTTGCCGTCTATTACTACGAACTGCGACCTTCCTGGACAGGAAATCACGAATCCAGTCGCACAACTGAGACGATGCCCCATAGGCCCGCAGCTTGATTAGAAGTCGCTTGTGAGGAACGGTGTCAAAAGCTTTCCGGAAATCTAGAAATACGAAATCAACTTGAGATCCCCTGTCGATAGCGGCCATTACTTCGTGCGAATAAAGAGCTAGCTGCGTTGCACAAGAACGATGTTTTCTGTAACCATGCTGATTACATGTCAATAGATTGTTCCCTTCGAGGTGATTCATAATGTTTGAATACAGTATACGCTCGAAAATCCTACTGCAAACCGACGTCAATGATATAGGTCCGTAGTTCGATGGATTACTCCTACTACCCTTCTTAAACACTGGTGCGACCTGCGCAATTTTCCAATCTGTAGGTACAGATCTATCGGTGAGCGAGCGGTTGTATAGGATTGCTAAGTAGGGAGCTATTGTATCAGCGTAATCTGAAAGGAATCTAATCGGTATACAATCTGGACCTGGAGACTTGCCCGTATCAAGCGATTTGAGTTGCTTCGCAACCCCTAAGGTATCTACTTCTAAGAAACTCATGCTAGCAGCTGTTCGTGTTTCAAATTCTGGAATATTCCATTCGTCTTCCCTGGTGAAGGAATTTCGGAAAACTGCGTTCAATAACTCCGCTTTAGCGGCACAGTCGTCGGTAACAGTACCATTGGCACTGCGCAGCGAAGGTATTGACTGCATCTTGCCGCTTGTGTACTTTACATACGACCAGAATTTCTTCGGATTTTCTACCAAATTTCGAGACAATGTTTCGTTGTGGAACCTATTAAAGGCATCTCGCATTGAAGTCCGTGCCAAATTTCGCGCGTCTGTAAATTTTAGCCAATCTTCGGGATTTCACGTTAGAGTTAAGCAGGAAAATGAAGAAATACTGGGCGAACAGAAAAACTCAAATTGTAAATAACAGAACATCTATTACAATTCACCGGAAATGACAGACGAAAACAGCACAAAACCTAGATATCCCAAATGAGTTTTTGAAAAAATCTAGGAAAACGTTATACTCATACTTTTTGACTTAGCCTCGTTTTCTCTTCAATCAATGAAAAGATGTCTCTGCCAGGTTTTGGTTTGCACCGACAGCAGCTACTGATAATGTAAAGTAAAGCCTTTTCCTGACAGATGAATCTTGTGAACAGAACTCATCACTCGCCCCACGAGGCGGCGTACATTCGTCAAAAACGAGTGTAATAAGCGGCTCTTTACTGCGGAGGGAGTTCCGGACGAAACTACTTCCTCTTTAAAAGGGAGTTGGGGGTTTTTCGTTCAGAGAACAGCCAGACAGCAGTTAATTCGTTGCTTCTGAGAATCTCCGATAATGAGGCCGCAGCCCAGCTCGTGATGAAGGCCGGCCAGGAGCGTCCTAATAAACCCTCCCGCCGTGCCTGACTCTGCATATTTCCCCCGGATCGCGATGTTTTGCCGCTGGAATTTCTAGCTGTGGGCGCGGAGAGCGGCGAGTGGGTGCTGTGTGCAGGACGGCGCCGTGCACGTACGCAGCAGACAGCTTAATGGCGCCTGCCGCGGCTCCGCCAGCATCAAAATGCAACTCCCACCTCCTGCGCGTTGCCCCGAGAAACGTTACTTAGTGGCGCGGAGGCAGCTAACCGCACAGCGTGTCATCTCTGTTTCTTTGTGCAACTGTTCCCCTTGTAGCTTTAGTGTTCAAACATTCGCGACAGAGAGTTCCTTTGTCGTAATGTTATTCATACAAAGACGGTAACAAACTAGAATTAAACTTACAATTTTGTCAATGATTTATACTACACTCCTGGAAATGGAAAAAAGAACACATTGACACCGGTGTGTCAGACCCACCATACTTGCTCCGGACACTGCGAGAGGGCTGTACAAGCAATGATCACACGCACGGCACAGCGGACACACCAGGAACCGCGGTGTTGGCCGTCGAATGGCGCTAGCTGCGCAGCATTTGTGCACCGCCGCCGTCAGTGTCAGCCAGTTTGCCGTGGCATACGGAGCTCCATCGCAGTCTTTAACACTGGTAGCATGCTGCGACAGCGTGGACGTGAACCGTATGTGCAGTTGACGGACTTTGAGCGAGGGCGTATAGTGGGCATGCGGGAGGCCGGGTGGACGTACCGCCGAATTGCTCAACACGTGGGGCGTGAGGTCTCCACAGTACATCGATGTTGTCGCCAGTGGTCGGCGGAAGATGCACGTGCCCGTCGACCTGGGACCGGACCGCAGCGACGCACGGATGCACGCCAAGACCGTAGGATCCTACGCAGTGCCGTAGGGGACCGCACCGCCACTTCCCAGCAAATTAGGGACACTGTTGCTCCTGGGGTATCGGCGAGGACCATTCGCAACCGTCTCCATGAAGCTGGGCTACGGTCCCGCACACCGTTAGGCCGTCTTCCGCTCACGCCCCAACATCGTGCAGCCCGCCTCCATTGGTGTCGCGACAGGCGTGAATGGAGGGACGAATGGAGACGTGTCGTCTTCAGCGATGAGAGTCGCTTCTGCCTTGGTGCCAAAGATGGTCGTATGAGTGTTTGGCGCCGTGCAGGTGAGCGCCACAATCAGGACTGCATACGACCGAGGCACACAGGGCCAACACCCGGCATCATGGTGTGGGGAGCGATCTCCTACACTGGCCGTACACCACTGGTGATCGTCGAGGGGACACTGAATAGTGCACGGTACATCCAAACCGTCATCGAACCCATCGTTCTACCATTCCTAGACCGGCAAGGGAACTTGCTGTTCCAACAGGACAATGCACGTCCGCATGTATCCCGTGCCACCCAACGTGCTCTAGAAGATGTAAGCCAACTACCCTGGCCAGCAAGATCTCCGGATCTGTTCCCCATTGAGCATGTTTGGGACTGGTTGAAGCGTCGTCTCAAGCGGTCTGCACGTCCAGCACGAACGCTGGTCCAACTGAGGCGCCAGGTGGAAATGGCATGGCAAGCCGTTCCACAGGACTACATCCAGCATCTCTACGATCGTCTCCATGGGAGAATAGCAGCCTGCATTGCTGCGAAAGGTGGATATACACTGTACTAGTGCCGACATTGTGCATGCTCTGTTGCCTGTGTCTATGTGCCTGTGGTTCTGTCAGTGTGATCATGTGATGTATCTGACCCCAGGAATGTGTCAATAAAGTTTCCCCTTCCTGGGACAATGAATTCACGGTGTTCTTATTTCATTTTCCAGGAGTGTAAATACACCATCAGGAGTTAAAAATCTGTAAGTTTGTGCCCCATCGATATTCTAAGATACTTGCCATCGTCGCAAGTGTTACCAACTAGTCAGTTTTACAGGTTTCTTCAGCCACTGCTCTGGAGGACACTAACTACCACTTCCCATCTACCCCGACGCTTTCTCGGCAGATGAAGGCTACGATCAAGGCTGGAGGTAAGGCCGCTTCCTACAGAAATCGAGCTCTTCGCCTGAAAACGGCGAGTAGAAAACTATTCGCTACATTCTGCCAAAATATCGCTGTCGCTCCTTTGAAACTGTTACGTACTGCACTTGAGATTACGCCGCTATCGCTACTAAAATTATCGAGACACAAAGCTATCTCCGCGGCTTTCATATACCAGTTAATTTCGTGCTGTGACCGACGTCACAATGTAGCTAACGCATTGGACTTCATTTCCCATCCACCTTCATTCGTAAGTTGTCTTCCGCCTTCCCGGACCCCATTGTCAACGGAACGTTACATCCTAAACTTCCCTCCTTTTTTCCGAACACCGTTGCAAATTAGACAGCTCTCAACACCTCATCAAATGAATAGCTCCGTCGTCTGTCTAGTGTCCACGCGTTTTTGATTTTCAAAATCCCTCCGTTTTGTTGTTTGAAAGTGAAACACATAAAGGAAGCGAATCCAAGCATTCTGAATGTTTAATTATGGTAGTTCAAAGTCTTTCCCACCAAGGTCTTGGAGTAATAGATCGTGTCATGAAGAACAACTTTTGTTAGAACAAACACTTCTCGGCTACGCTAAGGAGTCCTTTAATATTTTAGTTTCCGCCGACCCTGGGATGACCCAAAATTACACAACGAAACTTCTTCTCGAAACCTGGCAGAAAATCCAAAGATATTCTGGTCGTATGTAAAGTATGCTAATCGCAAGACACAATCAATGCCTTCTCTGCGCGATAGCAATGGAAATAGCATCGATGACAGTGCTGCTGAAGCTGACTTACTAAACACAGTCTTCCAAAAGTCGTTTACCAAAGATGATGAAGTAAATATTCCAGAATTAGAATCAAGAATAGCTGCCAACATGAGCAACTTACAAGTAGATGTCCTCGGAGTAGTGTCGCAACTTAAATCACTTAATACAAGCAAGTCTTCCGCTCCAGACTGCATACCAACTAAGATGCTTTCAGAGTATGCTAATGCAATAGCTCCATACTTAACAATCATACACAACCGCTCGCTCCAAGAAAAATCCGTACCTAAAGACTAAAAAGTTGCACAGGTCATACCATTAACGTCGATATGCAGCAGCATTTTGGAACATATAATGTGTTTGAACACTATGAATTACCTCGAAGAGTGCGGTCTAATGGCATACGGTCAACATGGATTTAGGAAACATCGCTCTTCTGAAACACAACTGGCTCTTTACTCACCCGAAGTGTTAAGTGCTGTTGACAATGGATTTCAAATTGATTCGGTATTTCTAGATTTTCAGAAGGCTTTGACAGTGTACCGCACACGTGACTTGTAATCAAATGGCGTGCGTATGGAATATCGTATCAGTTATCTGACTGGATTCGTGATTTCCTTTCAGGCAGATCACAGTTCGTAGTAACTGACGGAAAATCATCGAGTAAAACAGAAATGATTTCCGGCGTTCCCCAGGGAAGTGTTACAGGCCCTCTGCTATTCCTGGTATATATATATATATATATATATATATGGTTTAGGAGACAATTCGGGCAACCGTCTTAGTTTGTTTGCAGATGATGCTGTCGTTCACCGCCTAGTCAACTCATGACAAGATCAAACCCAACTGGAAAACGACTTAGATAAGATATCTGTGTGGTGCAAAAAGTGGCAATTGACCCTATTTGATGAAAAGTGTGAGGCCATCCACATGAGTGCTAAAAGGAATGCGTAAAACTTCGGGTACAGGATAAATCAGTCAAATCTAAAGGCCGTAAATTCAACTAAATATCTAGGAATTGCATTTACGAACAACTTAAATCGGGAAGAAAACATAGAAAACGTTGTGGGGAAAGCGAATCGAAGACTGTGATTTACTGGCAGAACACTTATAGCAGATGATGCAACAGATCAACTAAAGAGACTGCCTACACTACGCTTGTGCAGCCTCTTTCGGAGTACTGCTGCACTGTGTATAATCTTTACCACATGGGATTAACACAGTACATCGAGGAAGTTCAAAGAAGAGCAGTACATTTTGTATTACCGCGAAACACAGGAGAGGGCGTCACGGACATGATTCAGGATTTGGAGTTGATATCATTTAAAAAATAAGACCGTGTCACTGTTGCCATGGGATCCTCCCACGAAATTTCAAACACCGGCTTTCTCCTCCGAATGCGAAAATATTTTGTCGACGCCGATCTACATAGGAGAAACGACTGTCATAATAAAATAAGGGAAAGCAGAGATCGCACGAAGAGATATAGGTTTTCGTTTTTTCTGCGCGCTGTTGGAGAATCGAATAATCAGGGTACTACTGTGAAGGTGGTTCGCTGTACCCTCCGCCAGACATTTAAAGTGTTATTTGCAGTGTATCCATGTAGAGAAGATGTAGATGGTTAGGCGTCTTTGCTACAAGAGCGTGTGTTTCGACTATCCAAACTGAACAATCGACGTCAGTGATGAGAGAGAGAGGATTGTTATGGACGTGATGGAGCGTCTTGAGGATTGACTTCCCTGCGTGAGCGCACGGTTAAAACATTTAAAATAATATGTGAACCCGGGGAAAGTAAATTGCAGATGTACAGTGACTGCTGTTGATTAAGTAGTGAACTGTGTGCTGTGCTTTTACTCTTGGAAGAACTAAATGAATTTACGCTTATTTAATGGACGCAAATTGGCCACTCACTGTTGAAACAATGTGCGTGCACATCAGCTTTTAGTATTATGACGAGAAGTGTGCTTTGATGTAAATAAGCCTTGGACTGTGTCTTACCGTTCAGAGTACAGAACAAGATTTAATCGAGTCACGGTGTAGGTCATTCTATTGACAGATATACTCCGGAAATACGTCAGTGCTACGTGTTTCAAATTGTAAGGACTCCTGACATGAAGCTCCCGAGGCCAGCTGCGATAGCAAAGGGGTCGTATCACGACCTGTAACAGGTGATAAAGGTTCTGCAGACGTTATCCTTAATGCAGGATCGTGAAACACCAGCATCACGTTTCATCGCCGGCACACTATCACGGAATCCTGCAACGAAATTAGGTGCAGCCAAAGCGAAGATTTTTGAAAGAGATTGCGAAATAGAATCAGACTCTCATTGCAAAACTTTTATATTATGTGTTTTCTCTTTGAAAAAAAAATATTGTTCCTCTTGTGATAGTCAAAATTCTCTCTGGTCATTACTCTGTACCTAAAGTCAAATACTAGTATCATCTCCCTCATACATTTATTAAGTGATGAGTATTCTCTTACATTGCTACAGAAGAATGCTGAAGATTAGATGGGCAGATCACATAACTAATGAGGGGGTATTGAATAGAACTGGGGAGAAGAGGAGTTTGTGGCACAACCTGACAAGAAGACATGTTATGAGGCATCAAGGGATCATAAATTTAGCATTGGAGGGCAGTGTGGAGGGTAAAAATTGTAGAGGGAGACCAAGAGATCAATACGCTAAGCAGATTCAGAAGGATGAAGGTTACAGTCAGTACTGGGAGATGAAGAAGCTTGCACAGGATAGAGTAGCATGGAGAGCATCAAACCAGTCTCAGGACTGAAGACCACAACAACAACAACATTCTCTTAGATCGACAGTGTTGTCCGGCATTGCCGCAACAGTAGTAACATATAAATGTAGTGTTTGCTCCACATCCCTCCCTACTATTTTTACTATTGATTTATACAATAATTGCCACACATTCTCCCATTCTGTCGCTGCATTTTCCACGTTGCGCAGATTCTTTTTTTCTCACGTAAGAATAATTTTAATTGTGAAATGGACAGATGTGCAATCCTCGATTGTATAGCCTAGGCAAAAACCACTCACAAGCGTGCTTTGTTCTGACTGGTTGAGAACGGGGCTGGGAACTGCAGTCACATCTGACGGCTGGTGTATATGTGTTTGGTGTTGGTTTGTTTAGAATATTTCGCGAGTAGCAGGGTTTGGACCCGTCAGTGTATTTTCAGCGGCTGTATGCGTATCTCGATGCATGCACAAATTATTATTGAACAACACTGACACCATCTACTTGGGGGAGACATAATGAACTACAGTGATCGATATTTAATTAATTTTCTTGGTGCTGCTTTTGTGTGATTTGTTGAAGTTGTAGGACTAGTTTATTAGTAGCGCTTTATTGGCTTTGAATTGGACAGTAAATTTAATTTAATTTCATTTTTTTTTTACCTCAGAATCCCACAAGTAGAATTAATCACTCTTGACTAACACGCTGAAATTAATTCACTGGGACGTAACAGGATGAGGTCACACTTGATTACATTGTCATGTAAACTGTTTACATTTAGGTCGGCCATCCCGGTGTGTTAGACGTGGCACAGTGTGTGATAACACTTGAGAATTTTATGTAGCTGGCACATTATATTATATTAACGAGATGGTGCTGTGGTTTTGCAATTACCTTTGCTGCGCTAGATTCGCTTTCCAGCATTGTCACTCTCCCCTGGGGCTTTGCCCAGATTCGACAAATACATACCTCCACACGCTGCGTACCATGTACATGACATTTAAAATTGTTCCGGGTGCAACATGCAATAAACCACTCGATACGCATATTTCATGAGATTTTGTAAACAGTAATGAGCTAATTACTGCTACGAGACTCCAAACAAAATTTAAATTCCTGCTGTATGCGATTATTAGCTTAATTACAGATCACCTCATTATGATGATTTACAGGTTAACAGCAATTCCTTACTGGCCTATAAATCGCACACTGTGTCACGTAACGAATTATTTGCGAATTTACATTTCGAACAAATACTCGCTGTTGCCTCCGCTTCAGATTCGAGTCTACAATCACTTTTTTTCGCATAAAAGAGTGCTGTTTTGAGTGGAGGAACGTACAAGAATTTCAGCATAAGTAGAAAACAATGCACCAATTTTTTTCTGATATTTTTTCATTGTTTTGTCGTCATCTACTTTCTTACTTGAAAGGAAAAATAAACTGAGTGAATTGTAACAGAATGCTGAACTATGACCGACTGATGATTTGCGTTTCCGTAAGTTGCTAAACGTGAGACACTGACGAAGAAACTGTCTTTCCCTTGGCATTAATGAGTTTAGGAAAGCCACTGAAACTCTTTACGGCTGGACGAATATACACTACTGGCCATTAAAATTGCTACACCACGAAGATGACGTGCTACAGACGCCAAATTTAACCGACAGGAAGAAGATGCTGTGATATGCAAATGATTAGCTTTTCAGAGCATTCACACAAGGTTGGCGTCGGTGGCGACACCTACAACGTGCTGACATGAGAAAAGTTTCCAACCGATTTCTCATACACAAACATCAGTTGACCGGCGTTGCCTGGTGAAACGTTGTTGTGATGCCTCGTGTAAGGAGAAGAAATGCGTACCATCACGTTTCCGACTTTGATAAAGGTCGGATTGTAACCTATCGCGGTTGCGGTTTATCGTATCGCGACATTGTTGCTCGCGTTGGTCGATTTCCAGTGACAGCAGAATATGGGATCGGTGGGTTCAGGAGGGTAATACGGAACGCCGTTCTGGATCCCAACGGCAGTCCAGATGACAGGCATCTTATACGCATGGCTGTAACGGATCGTGCAGCCACGTCTCGATCCCTGAGTCAACAGATGGGGACGTTTGCAAGACAACAACCATTTGCACGAACAGTTCGACGAGGTTTGCAACAGCATTGGTCAAAATGGTTCAAATGGCTCTGAGCACTATGGGGCTTACCTACTGTGGTCATCAGTCCCCTAGAACTTAGAACTACTTAAACCTAACTAAGCTAAGGACATCACACACATCCATGCCCGAGGCAGATTTCGAACCTTCGACCGTAGCGGTCGCGCAGTTCCAGACTGTAGCAGCATGGATTATCAGCTCGGAGACCATGGCTGCGATTACCCTTGACACTGCATCACAGAGAGGAGCGCCTGCGATGGTGTATTCAACGACGAACCTGGTTGCACGAATGGCAAAACGTCATTTTTTCGGATGAATCTAGGTTCTGTTTACAGCATCATGATGGTCGCACCCGTGTTTGGCGACATGGCGGTGAAAGCACATTGGAAGCGTGTATTCGTCATCGCCATACTGGCGTATCACCCGGCGTGATGGTATGGGTTGCCATTAGTTACACGTCTAGGTCACCTCTTGTTCGCATTGACGGCACTTTGAACAGTGGACGTTACATTTCAGATGTGTTACGACACGTGGCTCTACCCTTCATTCGATCCCTGCGAAACCCTACATTTCAGCAGGATAATGCACGACCACGTGTTGCAGGTCCTGTACGGGCCTTTCTGGATACAGAAATTGTTCGACTGCTGCCCTGGCCAGCACATTCTTCAGATCTCTCACCAACTGAAAACGTCTGGTCAATGGTGGCCGAGCAACTGGCCTGTCACAATACACCAGTCACTACTCTTGATGAACTGTGGTATCGTGTTGAAGCTGCATAGGCAGCTGTACCTGTACACGCCATCCAAACTCTGTTTGACCCAAAGCCCAGGCGTATCAAGGCCGTTATTACGGCCAGACGTGGTTGTTCTGGGTACTGATTTCTCAAGATCTATGCACCCAAATTGCCTGAAAATGTTATCACATGTCAGTTCTAGTATAATATATTTGTCCAATGAATACCCGTTTATCATCTGCATTTCTTCTTGGTGTAGGAATTTTAATGGCCAGTAGTGTACACTGTCCGTCCTGATTGACTTAACAACTATGGATAACAGATGTGCAATCTATTAGTCTGTTGTGAGGAAGCAGTGTTCAACAGCAGACGTGCGACCATAGTGCGTCAACGAAGGTGTGTAACAAATCGAAATGGACCAACACCTCTGAAACAAGTGTTCAATATTATACTCTACCAGGTACAGGCGGAAGTAAAGCTGTGAGGGCGGCTGTTGAGTAGTGCTTGGACAGCTTTTGCCGGCACGGTAGGTCAGCCTATTCGGTCAGAGGGTTAGCTGCCCTCTGTAATAAAAAACTGAGTGAACGGATCAACGATGAACTTTAACAGGTGGAAAAAAAGGTAGCTCAGCTGGTAGAGCACTTGTTCGTGAAAACCAAATATCCCATTTTCAAGTCCCGGTCCGGAACACAGTTTTAGTCTGCCAGGAAATTTAAATCAGTGAACATTTCACTCCAGAGTGAAAATTAATTCTGGCATTCTCCTGAATGTTTTGAAGAGGGAAAGTATGCACAAAATTTTTCCCACATACCTTGACTCCCGAACAGAAACAATGACGCTTAGGCGCCTGTCGCGACTTGAGTGAAATGCAAGACGCGGAAAATTCTCTTTCTGTTTCCAATACCAACCTACAGCAAAACGACAAAGTACAGAAACTGAAATGAAGGGTCAACCCTTTGACAACGTAACCGATATTCTACCCAGAGTGACGCGCGTTGACTAACATCCCAGAGACAATTTCACATGGTTGTATGAATGTTCTGTGCTTTTGCACTCAAGCGGAAACAGACTACGTAGAACAACCGCGACATTAAAACCACGATTTCAATTTTTCTCTATCAAATTCATTCTGGAAAGTTTCTGATTGGCGGGAGCGAAATGCGCTACTCGTCCCCAATGCCTCAACCACTGTGCCATCTCACTCGATTGCTTCACAAAAAGCAGAACAAATTTAATCAAAATATAATCACTATCAGAATTATTTCCGTACTGTAATGGGATAAATTAATTTGCCCATGAGATTCTGTGAAACCTAAATTGCCTCACGTAAAATGTAAGCCGTCAACTCAAAATTAATCTCGATATTAGTTTTTTACTTGACCATTAGATTTTAAATTCTTTTACACCTGGTTCTTTTTGTACTAAAAACCGCCTGGTTTAAGAAGAACGTTATTGCACCACGGGTGCACCGGGAACGCAACAAAATTAATGGGAAAACGTCAGTCATTGTTTATAATGAAATTCTTTACATGATCTACGTCTGCAAAGGTAATTACTTGCTGAACTTTTTCCACTGGAGTGCCAATCATATAACATAAAATGCATACATATATGAAATGAAATATTAAAGATAGGCGCATTTATGAAAGCTAGTATTTAGTTAAAACCTAGAGATACTCTTTAGCCGTTACGTATCGCTCTCGTAAGGACAGTGATGACGAAATTAGGCTAATTAGAACACGCATAGAGACTTTATTTTTGCGCTTCACACGCGATTCGAACGGGAAAAAAACGTAACATTCAATACCATAGTAAGTACGGAAGCTATTCGGGAAGCAAGGTCTGATCGGTTGCGAAATGGAAACCACACTGAAAATAAAAAATGTCGCCTTTCCGATCTGGACATTTGTCGTAGCGTTGTACCAACTTTCCAATACCCTAGTCACAGAAGGCAGCCAGTTGTTTCCGCCACTTCTCTGTGCTGGTCCGTATTCCGTTGTCTGTACCAAAATGTTCTCTTCACAGCCAGCGGTTCATGTGAGCAGACATGACCATCAGAGGGAGCCATGTCCGGGCTGTATGGTGGGTGATCAGGCACTTATCATCGAAAACGCTGCAGGGGTATCCTAATTGCCCCACCAGTGTGCGGCAGAGAATCTTCGTGCATGACAGGTACGTAATGTGGGGTTGCGTGAAATCGGGTGAAACCTCGCAGGGGACACCCACACTTGGCGGGGGACATTATTGTTCTAGGCATCTTTAAGTGCTCACTGTGTGCTCAGAACTGAAAAGAGCGGAATGACGCGATCGACAAGCATGATAGAGATACTACAAAACACAACTGTGCAATATTTCATCGGATTCTCGCAGTCGTTTCCATTTCGCTGCCTATTGGATCCTGCTTTCCGAATAGCCCTCGTACTTTCTGCAGCGCACGTTACAGTGGTTTACAGAGTATGGATACAGATGTAGAACTGCTACTTCTTCTACCATTTTATAAACAGGGCTGCATGCGTGTATTTCAGCAAAATAAACATGATACGATTTCAATGGAAACAATGTAAAGCTGTTCTTTCACTGTCTACTACTGATCAGTGACCAATTCAGGAAATGAATTTCGTTTGAAGATCTTGTGCTCTTACAGGTAGTATTTATGTTTGAAACGAAGTCCGATGCTTCTTGACAGAGCGTAGGGGAACGATGCGGGAGACCCGCACCGCCATACTAGGCAAGGTCCTAATGGAGGTGGTTTGCCGTTGCCTTCCTCCGACCGTAATGGGGATGAATGATGATGATGAGGACGACAGAACTACACCCAGTCATCTCGGAGCAGGTGAAAACCCCTGACGACGCCGGGTATCGAACCCGGGACCCCGTGCTCGGGAAGCGAGAACGCTACCGCGAGACCACGAGCTGCGGACTATTTATGTTTAGTATTATTTATTTTTGTTTTCCTTATTCTGTCATATGAAACCTGACTGGCTAACAATCACGTAACATCCAGATGCTGAAGGACCAAGATAAGTATATCGCTAACTGCCAACAATTTGTTATACAGAAGATAGACCAGCCCTAGTTCGCAGGCCTTTGTTGTGTGGCGCAATGCTGCGTAATCGCGAGGAAACGTTATTGTGATGTTTCGATTAATATTTGGACAGGCGGTAAGGGAAGCCGAACGCAAAATGAAGTGATCTAGAATTTCGGTACGAAAAATTTTGTGGTAGCTCGTGTCACTAGCATGTTGTCCATTGGTGAAGCTTATCTGTGCGCTGGATGATGAAAACCTAAATACCATGTTCTCATATCGGAATCTTCATAATCCCATTCATACTTAACTGTCATTTATTTGCGAAGAACAGTAGTTGTTGTTATATAGGTTTCTTTAAAAAGATGTACGCGATTTTGTTATTGATTTGTATTTATTGAAACATATGTTGAAAATGAAATTGAGTAACTGGAAAACATTTGGAAATAAGAGAAGCTGAAGTTCGGAGTACCGCTGCAAGAGCGCTGATAGTTGCATAAACGACCGCCAGAGTGCTCGCACGAACAGACAGCCAGTTCGCGCCAGTAACCAGTAAGACGGCTGTAACGAAACAGAATGTTTTCTTCTACTTTCTTGAGTTAGAAAGAAGTGATTAGACTGTTTCAATGCAAAGTGTATTTCGCCCCCAATTAGGCACTGAGACAATGACTAAGAAAACCATGAGCTGTTAACAAGCTGGATTGCTCAGCAATGGACAAAGCGTGGACAGATTGCACCTGCCAGAAGTTAACCTGAAACAATCTGAAGAAAGGAGGGAGAGTAACGAATATTTGTAACTTTTGTTTCCATACTTTTTTTAAAAAAATACTTGTTTCCATCTCTAAGATGAAGGACACGTACAACAGATAGACCAGTCGAATATGACAGAGTAAGAATTGCGAGAGACGTTACAAGGAGCGTCAGACAGACGGAAATACGTAGATACTGAATTATATTACTTACTTCCATCGAGCAGAACTACTCTTTTCGTTCCAATGCAGCTATTGCATTTCCAAATAGTCTTTGACGAATAACAAAATTTTGGCTCTTACAAAAGAGATTTCCAAAGATATAACTTTCAAGAAAGGAGGTCTTTACTTTCATTTTTTCCTCTCTCAGGAAGAGAATCACTACGGCAGTGAAGCCAGGATTTACCTGTTTACAGAACTAAATTTTAATTTCAAAGCAACATTTTTTTAAGAATAGAAATTTATCTTTGTTTTAAGACAGGACGAACTTCCAGTTTAACAGAAGAAGACGCTTATTTTTAAGTTTTCATTATAAAAATAAAGCTACAGTAAAGCAAATAAGCTAGCCGAAGAAGGCAAAGATGGGAAGAGAATGGCTGACCTATAAGAAGAAGATGGGAGGCCCATAAAAGAATGTTTAGCGTCGTCGCCTCTGGGTAGCGGGACCCCCGTTCGATTACCTTTACTCGGGGACAGGCTGTTTTGTTACCATCGTCATTTCATCTCATATCCATCAACCTGGCAAGCCATCGAGGCGGCGTCAAATTTAGAAAACTTGTACCACGCGGCCTAGTAACCAAAGACGGGGTCGCCCAACCAATGATGACATACCATCATTTCATTACTGCATTTCATTTATGTTTCATGAAATAAATGTTGATTAAACTGGGTCCATCGTACAGAATGTCCCTGTGCTAATATGCAACGCAGAAAGAATGTCGTAACGTGAAGACGAGACAGTCATGAAAATGATAAGAAAAGCATACTCTCCTTTTTAGGGTTCCGAGCCTCGTTGTGGAAAAAAACGGAACCTTTATAGGATCGTTTTCTTGTCCGTCCGTTTGTCTGTCCAGCTGTTAAAAACTCACTTCCACATGAACGGGGAGGCGTAACGAGCCCAAAATTTATGCTTCAATTGACATTGTGGTCCCTTGGCGGTGTGAAAATTTTAAATTTCTAAGTCAGTTCAGTCAAAACATACGACCATTTATGTCACATATTTTGAAAAGAAAACTCACTCATCAAAATCTGTAGGGTGCTCCCGTTGATTTACAGTCATGAAATTTGGCAAGAAGAAAGGTTTTACAGTAAACGTAAAGGAAAAACTCAAAAATTGTTAGTCTGCGATTATATAAGAAGAAAAAACATTTTTTTGTTATTTTATATCTGTCTGTGTGTCTGTCCGTCCGCCGGTTAAGACAAATTTTCTCTGGATCATGTTGGAGTACCAAGTTTAAATTTATGTCACATACTAATACCTATAGTCTGTTAACACCCCTTTTCCTCAGGAATGGGGTAAAATTTATGACGCATACTAAGGTCTATAGTTCTTTGGCGGTATAAAAATTTTGCGCTTCTGAGTCGTTGCAGTCAAAAGATGTGGCCACGTCACATATTTTGAAACTCGAAAACCCATTCATCAAAACCTGTAGGATACTTCCCGTCGACTTAGAAATATGAAATTTGGCAAGAAGCAACGTTTCAGATTAAAAATGAAGAAGAAACCAGAAAATTGCTAATTTGTAATTATATCACAGGAAAAAAATTATTTTTGTCTTTTTCATCAACTACATCTGTCCGCTCGTCTGTAAAGATCCTTTTTTCTCTAGAACCGCCTGGCGTATCAAGTTCAAATTTATGTTACATATTAACGTCTACGGTCCCTTGGTGGTGCTAGAAATTTGAGCTTCTAAGTCAATGCAGTGAAAAGATATTAACGTCTACGGTCCCTTGGTGGTGTAAGAAATTTGAGCTTCTAAGTCAATGCAGTGAAAACATTCGGCCATTTATATTACATATTTCCAAACTCGCAAACTCGCTCATCAGAACCTATAGGGTACTTCCCATTGACCTAGAATCGTGAATTCGGTAAGAAGCAAGGTTACATAGTACAAGTAAAATAAACATTTGAAAGTTATTACATTGTAATTGCATCATATAAAAATATTTTTTGCCATATGAACATACACTGCATTCATCATCTGTCAAAAGCGTAATAGACAAAAACAACTGCACGCAAACATAAAATGTAATCTACAGTCATGTTTTAGAAAGCAAATGAAAAATGTTTTATTAAGTCCTCAATCTCTACATATAAAACCTCAACTCCACTGCTTGCTTCTTTTTGTATGTCTGGGCTATGTCTGGGAAACTACTGTAGAGATTCTGATACGGTCTGGGAATTCCTGGGACCAATATCTTGCCAGTGTCGATATCGATAACAGGCACAAATCGTTGAGATTTACAATTCCTAGGATAGATGAACTCTATAACTGAGTTTGTACGGAACCCTCAGTGTGCGCGTTCAACTCGCTCTTGGCCGATTTTTTTCTAAATAATATGAATAATTCCATCTGAAGCAAACAACGTAATTAGTTTCCCGTATTCAGTACGATTTACTTCCAGAAACAAACCGAGACATCGAGACTGCATTGCTGTGCATGTTTCGTGGGGAATGTTTTCCCAGCCTGGTAATCACGTATGGCTCTCACGCCGAAACTGAAACCTACCAGCTCCTTGTCCGGCCGTGCCGCACGTGCGATGCACGTGGAATCGCCGCCGTCCGTTATTTGTGCTGCAAGCAGCGCAGCTGCTGTCGCTTCTATGGCCAACTAATTTGTCTTGTTAGGGCGAACCTTATTAAGGTTGCCGCTCGTAATTAAGGATCTCGGCGACTGTTTTGCTCGCGAAACACGCCGCCGCCTCTGCTCTCGCACCGTGTCTTCTGCTGCTCGTCCCGTATCGCGATTACCAATTTTCTCATCTTCGCTTCGACAACACTCAATTTAGATTAAAATTTAATTTCGAAACTGGGGCGGCTGCGTTCGCATCCACGGGCTTCTTAATTACGCCGCCGTGAATGCTGGTCTACACTGAACAAGAACTCCTTAAACGGCACCTGCTATTTCTCTTTGCTCGCTGAATGCTGTAGCTGTAAACCAGTCACATCTAAGCAAAGAGGTGTACTTCAAGATGTAACTATTAAGGGCTTTACTGAAACTCTTTTAAGACTGAACTGTGATGGCCTTTATTTATCACTAGCGGACCTGGCAATGCTGCGCAGTCGTTAAATATGTATGGAAATTGTATACACATCCTAATCACCTTCTTCTCCTTCTCTCTATCTGTCTCCTCCTCTCCCTCACCTCCTCCTCCTCCTCCTCACTCTGTTCATCACCTTCGCCGCTTTCTCCTTCTCCTTCCTTCTCTCTCCATTTCCTTCTCCCACCTCTGCTGAAGAAGATTCGTATAACACACCAGTAAAATTTACATCAGAGCCAGGATCTCCCATATTCTCTTTAATACGTCACCTCTAATAGAGGAACGCAACCACGCCTTTAAAAATCCACCTGCGCAAGGAAACAACTGAAAGAGTTGAAAACAAGAAAGTTGCCAGGCCCGGATAGAATTCTAATTCGGTTTTACGAACAGTACTCTACGGCAATGACCTCTAACTTACCTTGCACTTATGGCGAATCTATCACGCAGCGCGAAATCCCAAGCAACTGGAAAAAATCGCAGGTGATTCCTGCCTATAAGCAAAGCAAAAGAACGGAATCGCCAAATTGTACATAAATGTCCTTCATATCAGTTTGCTGCAGAATTATTGGAGATATCAGAGTTTGTGTATCATCAATTTCCTTGGGACCAAAAAACTTAAGTCCACGAAACAGCACGGTTTTGGAAAGCATCTCTCACAGAAAACTCAGATTCCTTTCTTCTCACATGATATGCTGCGAACTGCGCATCTAGGGCAACATGCAGATTCCACATTTCTAGATTTCCGAAAATGTATTTGATACAGTGCCCCATTGCAACGAAGGTACGGACGTTTGTGATAGACAAGTATATCGTCAGTATTGCCCCTGGGAAGTGTGGTAGTAATGCTATTATTTTCTATATACATAAATGATTTGGTAAACAGGCTGCACAACAATCTGCGGTTGTTTGCTGATGATGCTGTGGTGTACGGGAAACTGTCCGACTGTAGGGGGATACAGGATCAGGTAGACAAAATTTCCTGTTGGTGCGATGAATGGCAGCTAGCTCTAAATGTAGAAAAATTAAGTTAATGCGGTTGAGTAGGGAAGACAAGCCCATCATGTTCGGATACAGCATTAGTAGCATCCTGCTTGACAAAGTCACATAGTTTAAAAATCTGGGGGTAACGTTGCGAGGCGATACGAAATAGAAGGAGCATGTGAGGAATGTGGTAGGGAAGGCGAATGGTCTGTTTCGGTTTACTGGGAGAATTTTAGGAGCATGTGGATTATTTGTAAGGGAGACCGCGTATAGGGCGTTAGTGCGACCTGTTTTTAAGTATTGATTGAGTGTTGGAGATCGGCACCAGGTCGGATTAAAGAAAGACCTCGAAGTAATACACAGGAGGGCTGCTAGATTCATTAGCGGTAGGTTCGAACAACACGAAAGTATTACATAGATGCTGCGGGAACTAAAACTGGAATCCCCGAAGGGAAGGCGACGTTATTTTCGAGGAACACTACCGAGAAAATTTAGTGATCCATTATTTGAAGCTTACTGGCGAACGATTCTAATGTCCCAACATACATTTTGCGTAAGAACCACGAAGATAAGATACAAGAAAGTAGGGCTCACATGGAGGCATGTAGACGCTCGTTACTCATTCACCCTTTTTGCTAGAGGAACAGGAAAGGAGGTGACTAGTAGTGGTACAGGGTACGCTACGCCTAGCACCTTAAGGTGGCTTGCACAGTATCTACACTCCTGGAAATGGAAAAAAGAACACATTGACACCGGTGTGTCAGACCCACCATACTTGCTCCGGACACTGCGAGAGGGCTGTACAAGCAATGATCACACGCACGGCACAGCGGACACACCAGGAACCGCGGTGTTGGCCGTCGAATGGCGCTAGCTGCGCAGCATTTGTGCACCGCCGCCGTCAGTGTCAGCCAGTTTGCCGTGGCATACGGAGCTCCATCGCAGTCTTTAACACTGGTAGCATGCCGCGACAGCGTGGACGTGAACCGTATGTGCAGTTGACGGACTTTGAGCGAGGGCGTATAGTGGGCATGCGGGAGGCCGGGTGGACGTACCGCCGAATTGCTCAACACGTGGGGCGTGAGGTCTCCACAGCACATCGATGTTGTCGCCAGTGGTCGGCGGAAGGTGCACGTGCCCGTCGACCTGGGACCGGACCGCAGCGACGCACGGATGCACGCCAAGGCCGTAGGATCCTACGCAGTGCCGTAGGGGACCGCACCGCCACTTCCCAGCAAATTAGGGACACTGTTGCTCCTGAGGTATCGGCGAGGACCATTCGCAACCGTCTCCATGAAGCTGGGCTACGGTCCCGCACACCGTTAGGCCGTCTCCCGCTCACGCCCCAACATCGTGCAGCCCGCCTCCAGTGGTGTCGCGACAGGCGTGAATGGAGGGACGAGTGGAGACGTGTCGTCTTCAGCGATGAGAGTCGCTTCTGCCTTGGTGCCAATGATGGTCGTATGCGTGTTTGGCGCCGTGCAGGTGAGCGCCACAATCAGGACTGCATACGACCGAGGCACACAGGGCCAACACCCGGCATCATGGTGTGGGGAGCGATCTCCTACACTGGCCGTACACCACTGGTGATCGTCGAGGGGACACTGAATAGTGCACGGTACATCCAAATCGTCATCGAACCCATCGTTCTACCATTCCTAGACCGGCAAGGGAACTTGCTGTTCCAACAGGACAATGCACGTCCGCATGTATCCTGTGCCACCCAACGTGCTCTAGAAGGTGTAAGTCAACTACCCTGGCCAGCAAGATCTCCGGATCTGTCCCCCATTGAGCATGTTTGGGACTGGATGAAGCGTCGTCTCACGCGGTCTGCACGTCCAGCACGAACGCTGGTCCAACTGAGGCGCCAGGTGGAAATGGCATGGCAAGCCGTTCCACAGGACTACATCCAGCATCTCTACGATCGTCTCCATGGGAGAATAGCAGCCTGCATTGCTGCGAAAGGTGGATATACACTGTACTAGTGCCGACATTGTGCATGCTCTGTTGCCTGTGTCTATGTGCCTGTGGTTCTGTCAGTGTGATCATGTGATGTATCTGACCCCAGGAATGTGTCAATAAAGTTTCCCCTTCCTGGGACAATGAATTCACGGTGTTCTTATTTCAATTTCCAGGAGTGTATATAGATGTAGAGGAGGAAAATGAAGATCATAAAATCGATCATAAAAACTTAAGAATAGCTGGTAGTTCCAAAAAGATAATCAACTGATGAATCCACTACAAATAGCGTGCAGCCTCTCAGGAGAAAATAACTTCGGGTTACGAACAGTGAGGGCCATGGGCCAGCTAGCGTGACCACCCGTCTCTCTCCTAATGTACGAATCCATCACTGTCGTGCTGCGACTCCTTCTTCACTACGTCGTTCCTTTTTCAGTCATCTTCGTTTTCTCGATTGTGCTTGCGGTTTTCACCAAGTCCGTATTTACTTCACTTCTCCAGCTGTTTTTAGCATATTTCCTGTCTTCACGTTACTAAGTATTGCGAAACATTATTTTCCAGCAGCTAGAAATACTTTTTATTTATTTTTTATTTACTGATTCTCTTATATTTTTGTTGTCCTGAAATTCTAGCCAACGACTGGACTGTGGCTGAAACTGAATAACATACCGCTGTCCATTCCAAAATTGTGTGTGTTCGTTTTGCATGGTCACTAGAGAGAGATGTGCAACATGTACCGGACGAAGCGTTTCATTCTTTTCAAAGATCCACAAATATTACAAAAGTTGATGGGTGTATGTGTATGTGTATGTGTATGTGTGTGTGTGTGTGTGTGTGTGTGTGTGTGTATATGTGTGCGTGTGTATGTTCCCCATCCGCTCCTAAACCACTGGACAGATTTCAACCAAACGTACTATACATACCCTGTACTGCCAGGCAGCAATCGCTGTGGGGGTAAGAAACCTACCTGTTATAGTTCAGGAGATATTGCGTCGTAAACAATGAGATGCATGAAAAAATGCCGCAGCGCTCTGCAGTCGGCTTCAAATACCGGTTCTGTATACTCTGTCAATAGTGTTTCGTGGAAAAGAACATCATCTGCCCTCCAGAGATTCCCATTTAAGTTCACGAAGCATCTCTGAATCTCTGGATCCAGCCGGTAACGAATCTAGCAACACGACTCTTAACTGCTCCGATGTCTTCTGTTAATCAGACCTGGTGGGGATCCCAAACACTCGAGCAGTACTCAAAAATGAGTCGCGCTAGTGTAACATACGCGGTATCACTTACAGATGAATCATACTTTCCTAAAATTCTCCCAATAAATCGACGCCTTCCCTACTACTGACCTATCTTGCTCGTTCCGTTTCATAAATCTTTGCAACGTTATGCCTAGGTATTTAATCTACGTTAGTGCGTCAAGCACCACACCACTAATATTTTATTAACTTCTCATGGTTGGGATTCACAGTCATACAATATTTGTTAAAAGACGTCATAGTCGCCGTTCACTGTATAAAATCTTTATTGTTACTACTGCAATTTCGGCCTTATAGCGATTTTTAAGTAACACTGCAAAGTTACATTCTGTCATAATATAAAACTATCTGACATGAGTACATGTAGTCAAAATGCAGCCTTTTGACTGTGACTCATCGGATCTTGTGGGACTCTGACAGTCAAACGGCTTCATTTTGACGACGACATGTGCTCATGTCAGATAGTTTTATATTCTGACAGAATGTAATTTTTCAGTGTTACTTGAATATGGCCATAAGGCCGAAATTGCAATAGTAACAATGAATATTTTATACAGTCAACGGCGACTATGACGTCTTTTAAGAAACTAATATTTTATTCGAACATTACGTAGTTGTTTTTCCTCCTCATCTGTGCTAACTAACATTTTTCTGCTACTCATCGTACCAAATAGCAATTCTAGGTCATCTCTTCTCCTCCTACAGTCACTCAACGACGACATTTTCCCGCACACTGCAACATCATCAGCAAACAGTCTCAGGCTGTCTTTCATCTTATCCGTCGGATCATTTGTATACGATGGACATTCAACACGTAATGCAACACATTTTCTTCTGGGGCAATTTCGGTTGAAAAATTGAGGAATTTGTTTTGAGACATCGTGGAATATCCCAGCTGCAGTACATGTAATTTCGTGATGTTCCAATAGGTGGCGGCGCTATACGTAGCCTTCAAAACGACATCTGCAACGGAGGTGCATTCCAAGCAGAGAGGTGCGCTCCAAGTAGAGAGAGTTTCTTTTAGCGGTCGATCGGAGAATCGCAGATATTGATAGGTGCTTGCAGAATGTCCGCGAAGAATTGTGAGTGAACAGAAGCACGGTGAGTCGTTGGGCGAGGCGTTTACCATCATCGCAATAAGGTCGTGCAAACCTGTCCGACCTCAAGTGTGCCCGGCGGTCGCATACAGGCGTGAGTACTGCACCGTTGGAACGTGCGGACACTCTCATTGGAGATGATCGAAGGCTCATCTTGCTGTTAAACTGGACATCTCTCCTGGTAGTGCAGACACACTCGGCCACCAGTTGGGATAGTCAAAACGCTGGGTTCCTCGCCGTCTAACACAAGACCATAACGAGATTCCATCCGTTTGGTTTAATGCGTAGGATGCACTCCATTAAAAGCAATAGGTGGACTATGGGGAGGTTACTGATGCAGCAAGGCGTTGCCTCGGACGTCAGCCAGTACAGTGGTACCATGTGGGTTCACAGCCCTTTCAAGTAAGGGGGCGTGAGATCGTTGCACTGAATGGAGATTATGTTCAAAAATAGGGTTTTGTAGCAAAAAGAGAGGAAAAAGAATGGTTTATTGGAGTCCTGAATACAAAAAAGGTGCTTTCCGAAAAAAAGTATTGCCTTAATTATTGAACACTCCTTGTACATAGAGAACAAGAGCGTCCCTGTCCGTCGGCCGCTATGGCCGAGCGGTTCTAGGTGGTACAGTCTGGAACCGCGCGGCCGCTACGGTCGCAGGTTCGAATCCTGCCTCGGGCATGGATGTGTGTGATGTCCATAGGTTAGTTAGGTTTAAGTAGTTCTAAGTGGGACTGATGACTTCAGAAGTGAAGTCCCATAGTGCTCAGAGCCATTTCCGTTCCTGTCGCCATTGTATGGAATATCCTTGTCTCTGGTGACTCCTCGGCGCGAAGGACAATACAACACAAGTTGCCTTCTTTGCACTTAGGTCTTTACTCAGATCAACTGGCTCATCTGTACATTTGAACTCATTGAACGCTTCTCGCACTGATCTCCGTAAGTGCATTTTGTCTTCGTTCAAGTTTTGTTTGTCAGCTAGGCTTTGACTTCGCTTTCTTACTCAGTACTGAATTTTGTAGCTCGTAAACTACTGGCCATTGCAATTACTACACCAAGAAGAAATGTGATGATAAACGGGTATTCATTGGACAAATATATTATACTAGAACTGACATGTGATTACATTTTCACGCATTGTGGGTGCATAGATCCTGAGAAATCAGTACCCAGAACAACCACCTCTAGCGGTAATAACGGCCTTGATACGCCTGGGCATTGAATTAAACAGAGCTTGGAGGCGTGTACAGGTACAGCTTCCCATGCAGCTTCAACACGATACCACAGTTCATCAAGAGTAGTGACTGGCGTATTGTGATGGGCCAGTTGTTCGGCCACCATTGACCAGACGATTTCAATTTTCAATAAGCTACCACAAGAACTCAAAAATCTTAGCAGTAGCCCAAACTCTTTTAAGTCTAAACTGAAGAGTTTCCTCATGGCTCACTCCTTCTATTCTGTCGAGGAGCTCCTGGAAGAGCTAAAAAATTAAGCAAATTCCAGTGTTACACTGTTGATTGTCTTCATTTAAACTTACGACTTGTCACCTGAATATGTTTTTTTTATATTTCATTTTATCTGTTTCTAATATCGTGTTATAATTTCATGTATTGGCTCGTTCCATGACCATGGAGACTTCTCCTTAATTTGGTCCCATGGAACAATAAATAAATAAATAAAAAAAAAGAGATCTGGAAAATGTGCTGACCAGGGCAGCAATCGAACATTTTCTGTATCCAGAAAGGCCCGTACAAGACCTGCAACATGCGGTTGTGCATTATGATGCTGAAATGTAGGGTTTCGAAGGGATCGATTGAAGGGTAGAGCGATGGGTCGTAAGATGTCTGAAATTTAACGTCCACTGTTCACAGTGCCGTACCATCACGCCTGGTGATAAGCCAGTACGGCGAAAACGAATACTAAAAAATGGTTCAAATGGCTCTGAGCACTATGGGACTTAACATCTGTGATCATCAGTCCCCTAGAACTTAGAACTACTTAAACATAACTAACCTAAGGACATCACACAGCACCCAGTCATCACGAGGCCGAGAAAATCCCTGACCCCGCCGGGAATCGAACCCGGGAACCCGGGCGTGGGAAGCGAGAAGATGACGAATTCACGCTTCCAGTGTGCGTTCACAGAGATGTCGCCTAACACGGATGCGACTATCATGATGCTGTAAACAGAACCTGGATTCATCCGAAAAAATGACATTTTGCCATTCGTGCACCCAGGTTCGTCGTTGAGTAGACCACCACAAGCACTTCTGTCTGTGATGCAGCGTCAAGGATAACCGCAGCCTTGGTCGCCGAGCTGATAGTCCATGTTGCTGGAAACGTCGTCGAACTGTTCGTGCAGATGGTTCTTGTCTTGAAAACTTCCCTGTCTGTTGACTCAGGGATAGGGACGTGGCTACACGATCCGTTACAGACATGCGGATAAGATGCCTGTCATCTCTACTGCTAGTGATACGGGGCCGTTGGGATCCAGCACGGCGTTTTGTATTACCCCCTGAACCCACCAATTCCATATTCTGCTAACAGTCATTGGATCTCTACCAACGCGAACAGCAATGTCGCGATACGATAAACTGCAATCGTTGTAGGCTACAATCCGCCATTTATCAAAGTCGGAAACGTGATGGTACGCATTTCTCCTTCTTACACGAGGCATCACAACAACGTTTCACCAGGCAACGCCCGTGAACTACTGTTTGTGTCTGAGAAATCGGTTGGAAACTTTCCTCATGTCAGCACGTTGTAGGTGTCGCCACCGGCGCCAGCCTTGTGTGAATGCTCTGAAAAGCTAATCGTTTGCGTATCACAGCGTGTTCTTCTTGTCGGTTAAATTTCGCGTCTGTAGCACGTCATCTTCGTGGTGTAGCAATTTTAATGGCCAGTAGTGTACAATTAATGCTTTGAGACATTCTGTGTCCAGAACAGTGCAAATTGTATTGGTACTTTCATATGAGGTGTAGAAACGTGGCAGTAAGTTTACACTGTATACGTGATATGAGCTGCAGCGCCCTAGAAGCAGCAGTAGCTGGCTGCTTGTCGGGGGCGGAGGGTGGGGTTCGTGACTGCAGGTGATCCGTCAGGCGACTATCGCGTCTTTATCACCACGGCAGTGGCAGCGGCGGCGCCACCGGGACCGCCTGCTGAAGGCGTGGGTGGTGGGGCCACGTGGGACGGCGGCCCGGACGCAGGCGCGCTCTGAGTGCGTGCTTTGCGGGCCAGCACACTGCACGCGAGCTCCGCGGCCTAGTTCCGCTCTGCGCCACCGCGGCGCTACCGCTGCCCAGAGCATAGTCGTTTCTAGATACCTTCCCAAAAATAACGCCAAGAATGCCGTTCGTAGGATTTCTATCACAATAGTTAACGCTTTGAATTCCAATATTAAAAAAAAAATTATACATAATTTTAAATGGTTTCAGTAAGTATTGTTATAATAGCAAGCAACTAATACAAGGAATGATCGAAGCAGACGAAAAGAATTAAAATTTGTGCTGTGGTCGGGACTTCTTGCTTGCTAGGCAGAAATGCTAACCATTACATTACAACAGCACAATGGTCAACATGTGCATGTGGTTCATGCACGATGGAGCTCCTGCACATTTCAGTCAAAGTGTTCGTACGCTTCTCAACAAGCGATTCGGTGACCGATGGATTGGTAGAGGCGGACCAATTCCATGGCCTCTACGCTCTTCTGACCTCAACCCTCTTGACATTCATTTATGTGGGCATTTGAAAGCTCTTGTCTACGCAACCCCGGTACCAAATGTAGAGACTCTTCGTGCTCGTATTGTGGACGGCTGTGAAACAATACGCCATTCTCCAGGGCTGCATCAGCGCATCAGGGATTCCATGCGACAGAGGGTGGATGCATGTAGCCTCGCTAACGGAGGACATTTTGAACATTTCCTGTAACAAAATGTTTGAAGTCACGCTGGTACGTTCTGTTGCTGTGTGTTTCCATGATTAATGTGATTTGAAGAGTAAACGTTTCCGGACACATGTCCACATAACACATTTTCTTTCTTTGTGTCTGAGGAATGTTTCCTGAAAGTTTGGCGGTACCTTTTTGTAACACCATATATATATATATGGTGTTACAAAAAGGTATATATATATATATTATTTACTCTTTCTGATGGACACATGTCCAGATTGTCCGCTCTCAGAGTTCTCCCATCTCTCTCCCCACATCCACTACTGCTGGCGGCTCGTCTCCAACTGCGCAACTAGTGATGGGGAGCTCGTGAATGAGTCGTTCAAATGAACGCTTCACTCCAGTGAAATGTGAACTAACCACTCAGTTTCAATGAACTGGAACTTCAAACTCTTCACAGATAGCACACTCCACACTTTTGTCTAGTTCACTCACTCTCTTCCACTCTCCCTTTTCCACTACATCGGCGCTACGTCACTCATTCTCCCTTCACCTCAGTCCTCCCTCTACTGCCTGTCGACGAATCGCGCGGTGAAATACACTTAGAGCAACAGTTGGACTTTGCTTTCCCATCACCTAAACCGGCGAAGAAACCCCAAATTTCACTACTTTTAGGCGATCGTGAGTTGCTAGCCATTGTATAAGCGTGAACAGAAACAAAAACTGCTCTCCGAATAAAATAATGAGGGATTTTACCTGAAATCGTACCAATGACTACAGGTGACAGTATGCGTTTTGATTTTAGAGGGTTATTATTCTCAACAAAAATAAAATATACAGGAAACCTTTTGAATAATTACGTAACATAGGTATATAGACTTTGAAACTTTGTGACAGCGGTAAACATACTCATTCCATTTTGGATTAAATTTTAAAAGGAACATAAAATTTGACTGCATTTCGTTGGTAGCCCTAGTTTTCAGTCCATGAATAAAACAAATAAGGTTTCACTTGACAGATGAAAACTTTTTTTGGCGCTTCACGAGAAAATGTCGAGCAAGATTAAACGTAATACCTTCTTTATATGTGACATGCTTCTCTGTTTATCTTTCCTTTGTCCCCTTCGACCTTGCTCTATTTAAGTTAACTCACGTCAGACGCTGTAAGACGCAAAACGTTGCGTGCACGTTACTGCATAGTTCGGCCATCTGTTGGTAAAATTATGAAGTATTACGAAGCTGTATTGTACGAGCGAGGCGACGCGAGCGTAGCCGCGGCTGAGAGGCGAACTGGGCAACTTCGCCAGGCTTCCGTAGTTCATGAATGAACTACGTCATTTGAACGCTTCACGGCAAAGAGTGAAATGAATGAAGTAGTTCACGGGAATGAACGAGTTCGACCCATCTCTATGCGCAAAGCTACGCGCTGTTCACATCCAACTGCCCAACACTACAATAGCGAATATTTCAACAATGCCAACCAGCCACAGGCTGCACACAGCACAGTCAGTGATTTTCATACGCTACGTGGCGTTACCAACATAAAAACATAAGCAGCCTACTTACAGTCTCCAATCGAGTACGTGTGGGATATAATGAGACGAGACGCGACTCATGCGATTCGTCCCAATAACTCTTACATAACTACATGAAGAGGTTGAACAGGAGTGGCCTAACTCATCCCGGGACAGTATTCGCCTTCTCTACGACTGACTGGGTGCCAGAGTCATGTCTGCATTGCGGCCCGTGGGACATTGCGGGAAGCTACACAGGAAACGGGTTTGGAATCTCGTAATTGCAGTGGCGCGGAACTACTCGCCTCCGCGACGTACATAAGGCTTCTTTAAAAGCTGAACCAATGCAAACGATTGTGCTTCCATTTCTGTGTTCACAGTGCGCATCATCATCATTTAAGATTGATTATGCCTTTCAGCGTTCAGTCTGGAGCATAGCCCCCATTATACAGTTCCTCCATGATCCCATATTCAGTGCTAACATTGGTGCCTCTTCTGATGTTAAACCTATTACTTCAAAATCATTCTTAACCGAATCCAGGTACCTTCTCCTCGGTCTGCCCCGACTCCTCCTACCCTCTACTGCTGAATCCATGAGTCTCTTGGGCAACCTTGCTTCTCCCATGTGTGTAACATGACCCCACCATCTAAGCCTGTTCGCCCTGACTGCTACATCTATAGAGTTCATTCCCAGTTTTTCTTTGGTTTCCTCATTGTGGACACCCTCCTGCCATTGTTCCCATCTACTAGTACCTGCAATCATCCTAGCTACTTTCATATCCGTAACCTCAACCTTGTTGATAATGTAACCTGAATCCACCCAGCTTTCGCTCCCATACAACAAAGTTGGTCGAAAGATTGAACGGTGCACAGATAACTTAGTCTTGGTACTGACTTGCTTCTTGCAGAAGAGAGTAGATCGTAGCTGAGCGCTCACTGCATTAGCTTTGCTACACCTCGCTTCCAGTTCTTTCACTATGTTGCCATCCTGTGAGAATATGCATCCTAAGTACTTGAAACCGTCCATCTGTTCTAACTTTGTTCATCCTATTTGGCACTCAATCCGTTTATATTTCTTTCCCACTGACATTACTTTCGTTTTGGAGATGCTAATCTTCATACCATAGTCCTTACATTTCTGATCTAGCTCTGAAATATTACTTTGCAAACTTTCAATCGAATCTGCCATCACAACTAAGTCATCCGCATATGCAAGACTGCTTATTTTGTGTTCACATATCTTAATCTCACCCAGCCAGTCTATTGTTTTCAACATATGATCCATAAATAATATGAACAACAGTGGAGACAGGTTGCAGCCTTGTCTTGTCTGACAACTGACAAACTGACTCACAGTGCGCAACTCCAAATTTTTTGTAGAACACCTATTGTAATCGCTGCACAACGATTAAGCTGCTAGATATCATACCACATATACTACTTTTAGCAAATAAAAGGAAATATGCTTCGACCCAGGATCGAACCCTCGACATCCTACATTCCAACCTAAAACGCTATACGCTGCACCAACTGCACCACACTGCTAACTGTTCTGACAGAGGTAGTTACGTATATGTGATCACAGTATTACGAGATTGCTAATCTTTAACGTACATTTACAGCTCTAAATATGCTCAGGACGAAATTTTGTGACAGAAGTTTTCGTGTTGCCAGTATATGAGGAATCGAACTGCTCGTTCCAATGCGAGAATTTTTCTTCACCTTATATATAGACAGCTCCATCTGTCATTGACTACTTTTAGATATTTCTTGCCAGACCAGTTTCAACGTGAATTTCTCAAGAGAAACCACTGCAGGCGCCGCACTAACGAGCACCGGCGCCACGGCCTTTCATTAATACCGGCCGCGACGACGTGGCGCCGCCTCTCGCTCGTTACTGGGGGGAGCTCTCAGCATCGACGCGAATTGCCCGCTTCCTTTGCTTTTATGTGACTGACGAAAGACCGAGTATGAAAAGGTGGCGCCCTGAATGGCAATAAAACTCTATTCAGTGTGAGAACTAATGGCAAAAATCAGATTTTGGCGGCAAATGATGCTTCCAGAGCAACAACTTGAATATGTACAGGGTGTTACAAAAAGGTATTGCCAAACTTTCAGGAAACATCCCTCACACACAAAGAAACAAAATGTGTTATGTGGACATGTGTCCGGAAACGCTTAATTTCCATGTTAGAGCTCATTTTAGTTTCGTCAGTATGTACTGTACTTCCTCGATTCACCGCCAGTTGGCCCAATTGAAGGAAGGTAATGTTGACTTCGGTGCTTGTGTTGACATGCGACTCATTGCTCTACAGTACTAGCATCAAGCACATCAGTACGTAGCATCAACAGGTTAGTCTTCATCACGAGCGTGGTTTTGCAGTCGGTGCAATGTTTACAAATGCGGGGTTGGCAGATGCCCATTTGATGTATGGATTAGCACGGGGCAATAGCCGTGGCGCGGTACGTTTGTATCGAGACAGATTTCCAGAACGAAGATGTCCCGACAGGAAGACGTTAGAAGTAATTGATCGGCGTCTTAGGGAGCACGGAACATTCCAGCCTATGGCTCGCGACTGGGAAAGACCTAGAACGACAAGGACACCTGAAATGGACGAGGCAATTCTTCTTGCAGTTGACGATAACCCTAATGTCAGCGTCAGAGAAGTTGCTGCTGTACAAGGTAACGTTGATCACGTCACTGTATGGAGAGTGCTACGGGAGAACCAGTTGTTTCCGTACCATGTACAGCGTGTACAGGCACTATCAGCAGCTGATTGGCCACCACGGGTACACTTCTGCGAATGGTTCATCCAACAATGTGTCAAACCTCGTTTCAGTGCAAATGTTCTCTTTACGGATGAGGCTTCATTCCAACGTGATCAAATTGTAAATTTTCACTATTAACCTGTGTGGGCTGACGAGAATCCGCACGTAATTGTGCAATCACGTCATCAACACAGATTTTCTGTGAACGTTTGGGCAGGCATTGTTGGTGATGTCTTGATTGGGCCCCTTGTTCTTCCACCTACGCTCAATGGAGCACGTTATCATGATTTCATACGGGATACTCTGCCTGTGCTGCTAGATGATGTGCCTTTACAAGTACGACACAACATGTGGTTCATGCACGATGGAGCTCCTGCACGTTTCAGTCGAACTGTTCGTACGCTTCTCAACAACAGATTCGGTGACCAATGGTTGGTAGAGGCGGACCAATTCCATGGCCTCCACGCTCTCCTGACCTCAACCCTCTTGACTTCCATTTATGGGGGCATTTGAAAGCTCTTATCTACGCAACCCCGGTACCAAATGTAGAGACTCTTAGTGCTCGTATTGTGGACGGCTGTGATGCAATACGCCATTCTCCAGGGCTGCATCAGCGCATCACGGATTCCATGCGACGGAGGGTGGATGCATGTATCCTCGCTAACGGAGGACATTTTGAACATTTCCTGTAACAAAGTGATTTAAGTCAGGCTGGTACGTTCTGTTGCTGTGTGTTTCCATTCCATGATTAATATGATTTGAAGAGAAGTAATGAAATGAGCTCTAACATGGAAAGTAAGCGTTTCCGGACACATGTCCACATAAGATATTTTCTTTCTTTGTGTGTGAGGAATGTTTCCAGCAAGTTTCGCCGTACCTTTTTGTAACACCCTGTATATGTGCACTGCAGCGCCTTCCAAATGACAATTTTTTATCACAAATCGAGAGATACTGCTCGACTACTGTCAGACGGTACTGACAAATGCAAGGACCACAAAGACAACAGTTAGCAATTGTTTCTTGCTAAGGTAGGGGTAGTTAAGTGAATTTATAAAATGAGAGATTTCATGACAGTAAATTTCAAATTCTCTGCGAGTGTACAGTTTTGATAGACAGTAACGATTTATTTGAAGTATAAATACTTGAGGGCATTTGCTCGTGCCTGTCTCTATGGCCATAACGTTGTAATTATCATCATTATCATCATCACTCTATTGTCGATGCCGTCGTCTTATTTGTCGTGGCCGTCATCCTCGTCGTAACCACTTTCGTTTCCTTATCTCTCAGCACACCATAAGTGCTGAGATTATATTAGTATTACCTGATTTTGTTTGCCGTCAATTTAGGACATTTTTTTATTAGCTTGCTTGAGACTACTGATTTTGTCGGCAAATTTGTCAAAATCAGACTGCTTAGGAGTCTCAAACACTTCCTTTAACTGCACATTAGCTTCGAAGTGCCATTTTATTAACTATACCGTCATATATCTTCAAAAATAATAGAAAATTTATGCTAGGAGTTGCGGCTCGAACGCGAGTATCCTGTTATTCGCTAGCAGTTGCCTCACCTTTAGGTTATTCAGAAACCTCTACTGGCCAGACCCAAATCCTGAATAACCCTCACAGTATCCTCCTACATGACACACAACTCTCTATTGGGACTTCAGGTGCCTAACAACGCTGTTCCTGCGACAATTAACTCTTTGATTTAGGGTTATGTTCATATGGACTTCATTGCAAGTTATATGGGACGACCAAAAGGCTTCGGTTCCAAGGCCGTACGGTCTAGAATTGGTACGGCAAAATCGCCGTGAGTATTGAGGCTATCATCCTATCGACGCACTAGATTGAAGATATCCGTTTGGTAAAACACCAAGTCCTGAAGCAGGCTGCTGCACATCCTCATCTGACAGGTATCGTCGATCCTTCATGGCTTTTTAAAAAGACCGAAGGCGGATGATCGCATGGGGAAAGATCACGACTATAGGGAGGGAGCACGAATGTTTACCACTTGGCGTAACTTCTGCCTAACGACATTTGCAACGTGGGGACATGCTTATCAGAAAGCAGCAATACCATTCCGCAACAATGGTTTTAGACAGGCAAGCTGTCCCAGCACATCATTCATTCTTCGATAGATGTCTATATCGGTGTTCGTCCCTCGGCAATCAAGAAAGAATAAAAGCAAACTGGTCCTGTTTGGATGCATTTGGTAATAACGTCGCCATAGTTCGCGTTTCGGCATTTACCGCACACACGTCAGAAAGACAGAAATGCCACTCTAATTCCTTGTGTACATGTCGGTGCTAACACACCCTCAACGGAGTCCCTCTTCGCTGTATAGACGCTGTAGCAACGCCATCAAATGCGAACTTTTTGATCGCCCCTTATACGTCCGAGGTGACAAGGCCGCAGCTTATGTTATAGTTCTCATAGACTCATTCTATCTCATATTTGGTAAATGTTCGAAAGCCCTGAGATGGTACCTACTTGATTATTGAACTTCTTAAGCCTGAATGAAAATAATTTCGACAGAATCTGGCATTTAATTATTTAATAATTTTTTTCAATATGCGGGGCCACAGTCACAATATATTTCTTTAAAGTCAGTACCGCCATTAGACTGTTTTTTATTTGCAGTGTTACATTTACACCATCATGATTTCGGCTTTAAACTGCCATTATCGAGTGTTTTAATGTTATATAGTGCCTAAGATGGCATACTGTCGTATTTAAAATACCAATTCTTTGTTATAGAATCATTTAAGTTAGTTTCCAACCTATGGAATTACAAAAGGACTATTCATTTAGTTTTATTATCGCTCTATTTAATTCAACAATTCTTAAAACATTTTGGCAGCTCCATATTGCCTTCCCATATTGCCTTCCTTGCTTTGTCAGTTTGAACAACACGAATAACAGATTAAAGAATTTCAAATGTGTAATTTCCTCAGTTCAGTTCATTGAAAGGTATTTTCGGATATTCCAAGCAGTTGTTTTATGCAAGTGTTTAGAAAACCACCACAGCTGTTCTTTCAGATGCACTTATTAAGTCACTACATGTTTCATACTGTATAAATATACTCAGGTGATCCACATTTCGACAAGACACAGATTAGGATAAAAGGTACTGAAGCATGCACATGATGTATGACATGTAGGCGGACCGGGGTGGCCGAGCGGTTCTAGGCGCTGCAATCTGGAACCGCGCCACCGCTACGTTGCAGGTTCGAATCCTGCCTCTGGCATGGATGTGTGTCATGTCCTTAGGATAGTTGGATTTAAGTAGTTCTAGTGGACTGATGACCGCAGAACTTAAGTCCCATAGTGCTCAGTGCCATTTGAACCATTTTATGATATGTAACTGTTACATAGTGTAGACACCAGCAATCAAATAAGACTTATAAGGCGGCAAAACCGTGCCGGTGTAATGATTGAAACGCTGATACGTAGTTTTTGGAATGTGATAAGTACAATGTTCCTCTTTGTCGCTTGTGCTTGGTACAAACACGAACTGCGGCACTTGTAGGGTACATTTAACATTATTCTGGGCTGGCCAGACAGAGCCGCTCAACGAAAGAAGTAAACACCTAAACATCCTGAATGACACCTGTCGAGTGCGATATGTCGGTTATAAAACTTCATAATCGCTTCGAGCAAAGGTAATGGTTCAAATGGCTCTGAGCACTATGGGACTTAACATCTGAGGTCATCAGTCCCCCTAGAACTTAGAACTACTTAAACCTAACTAACCTAAGGACATCGCACACATCCATGCCCGAGGCAGGATTCGAACCTGCGACCGTAGCGGTCGCTCGGTTCCAGACAGAAGCAAAGGTAATGACTCAGTGCTAGAGTATAGCCTACTGAATACATTTACGCATTAAGTTCGCAGTGGCGGTTTTCTTAACAATCACATTAATCAGCTGTGGAAGCATGACGTGGTCAGAGTCATTTGTACGCTTGTTAATTGTGCCACTAATGATCAGTATTCGTAATACAGCGTTAGATTGAGAACGTAGGCCTAATTTCAGAGTTTTCACTGTCCTTCGTTTTAGTAAGGTGTTATCTCGTGTTTCTCTCATTACAGTCGAATATTTAACTAAATTAAGACATCTAGAAGTACACTGAATTTATTTTTCTAGTCCGTTACCATTTGTATAGCATGGACGTAGAAAACGTTAAAATTTAATCAGGGAGTAAATGAATGTCAATTTCAGATTATTTTTTTCTTATACGCCTCGTACGAAAGCTACATGTACCATGAGTATCGATTCAGTGTTGAATAGTGTACGTTTGACAAATTTGAACGTATTTATAAAACTATAATCAAGAAAGATATCTCTGTGCTATCGTAATTTCATTCGCGATTGGTTTTTAGAATCGACTGCCCCATTCATCGCGTATCCCAGTGAATTACTATCATCGCGCAGTAGTGTACTCTACAGTATGTGTGTAATGGTGTTAGTTAACAGATTCACGAGTTAATGAAAATGCACTTCTAAGTGTCTAATGAATTTCTTTGATAGCACTTGTATATGAACCTATGCTTCGATCATACATTTATAGTCTGTGAGCACTGTTTTTGTTAGAGACACGTTAAACTTCAGTTTACGTAATTGTGGACGCTTTTGATTGAACAGCGACTACGGAACGCTGCTGTGTATTGGAAGCTTTCAAATATTTGTTCTTAAGCATGCATTTAAACTGTAATTACACAAAAGCTAAATAGAATGGTGTACTTCAGAAAGAAAATTTTGATATTGTGGAGATACTCATGACTGCTGCTGATTTAGAGGCTTGACATACATTTACAATGCTTCCTGTAAGCCAGTACACATTTATGGAACCTATGTTCCATATTTTCAGTTGTAAACATGTTTTTCGTTGCGCAAAACGCAAGCAGACAAACATATGCGTCTTTGTTCCGACATAGACATTTATGAAATTTATTTATTTTTATTCGTTTATTCTGCAGATGATGTGACAATGGTGCAGCCATACTGTTGTTGATTACTCTATAGTAATTTAAAATAAACTAATATTTTTGAAAATTGTATCAATGAATTACTTCCCGCCACACACAATAAGGTGATTAGCGGAATCTAAATGTAGATGAAATTCAATTTACACCACAAATTAATTACATGACAACATACTGGGATTATAGAACTGTTCATGATAGCTAACTTCTAGAAATTATTATTGTTTGAAATCTTCACGTCTTGCAATCTTAGGCCACAAACGTCGTAGCATGTAGTCAGATGGGATATGGCTATATTTATGGCGAATTTGCCTCCACGTCTTTTGTAAGCACGTCGTTCAGTTCAGTTGCTATTATAAAAATTGAAACTACACAATACACATAAAATACTACCCATGAAAGAAGTGAAACGATGAAAGTGAAAAGTAATTGCAACGTTTCCGTCTGATTAAATATTGCTGCTGATATTGCGAATTCGTACGATATAGCTGCGGCATTTCTGTGAGTGGAGCTTTGATATGAGCGAAAATGTTACTGGCGACGGTCAGTCCACAGATATTGTAGTTGTGTATGGTGATCAGCTTCCGGAAGCAGCGAGGGGGAAATGTGGCGAAATGTGAAACGATAGAGAGGGATCAGCAATTCAGAGAAGTGGCTTTTGTGTGTCGGGGAATGCACGAGTGAGAATTGGCAGTGGCGGTTGGATCGTGGCAATTAAGCTGGGTGTGAGGGGCTATGGGATAATGGAGACTCAACTGTCGAGAGGACAGGGCAGGGAGATGCCGTAACCGGTGTGGGGAGTAACAATCGGCTCGGACTTGTGGGCCAGAAGGAATTTATTATTTTATTTACTTAGTCTGCACAATTATATTCTATTGTCTAGATAGCTAAAATAGGCCATACGAGCCACATTTTATGTGTAATAAAACGCTGTGATGGTCATTAGTCCTTGTAATACGTTAATAACACAAAGAAAAGCTAATACTATTAAAGAATATGGAATGAAAGAAATACTATCGTTACAGAGCTACTATCGACCCCTTGACCTATAGTAACACAAATATTTTAATTCATTGTCACACAGTCGGACGTTCGCTAAGGGGGAGACATTACGTAAGTATAGATGGTACTGTACGCCGACCAAAAATTCAAAAAAATCGTTATATGTTGTTAAATTTTATTAATAACTTCCTTTTTTGAATAGCTACTGATGTATAGGTAGGTTCCAGACCACGAAAATATCTTTTAACACAATCTTAGCAATACCTACGCATTTTAAATAATGGGGAGGGGAGATGGGTACTTTGAGGCCACCACAAAAAATTAAAAAATACGTGTTTTGTGAGTTATCGTTGTCTTTTATTCACAACACATTTTTAAAGACATATAAATGTACAAGAAGGGTCCTGAACTTGAAAATATAAATTTGTCATTTGTAGCAAAAAGTCATATTCACTAATAAGATTTAAATTTGTTTGTTTGCTTTTCCGAAAGAATAAAACAGTTTTGGAATCTGGTATAAAAAATCTTTAAAATCAATAAATATTTTTTTCAGAATTTAAAATTATGAAGAGCACAACTACATTACAATATTTTCTAAAAGTGAGCGTAAAGTAACTCCCACTTCCTCTCCCCTTTGGTATTGTGAGAGTTAAGGCTTTGTACCTGTGGGAAAAATAGGATTAAGATTTTATGTTCATGTCACTATTCATACAAGGAAGGCAAGAAGATTATACTTAGCGTTCTGTCGACGACGAGGTTATTAAAAACAAAGAAGAAATTCCATAAAGACTCTATCTTTGGTCTCTCCGCATTATTTCTCAAAATTTTGCTATCTTTTTGCGATTGTTGATACGTGCGGCCGGCATCTGTTGGTCGTCCATAGAATATGTGTCTGCAAAGACACGAATATATGACGCACATCTGTCTCCGAAAACGTCACACAGTACCTGAAAAATTTCTGTTGCTGACTTTCGTAAAGCCAGCCGCTGTGGCCGAACGTTTCTAGGCGCTTCAGTCCGGAACCGCGCTGCTGCTACGGCCGCAGGTTCGAATCCTGCCTCGGGCATGGGTATGTGTGATGTCCTTAGGTTAGTTAGGTTTAAGTAGTTCTAAGTTATAGGGGACTGATGACCACAGATGCTAAGTCAAATAATGCTTAGAACCATTTGAACCATTTGACTTTCGTAATTTTTACAAAAGAACTTGTTTACTTTTAGCATACGACACTTTCTGGCGAAGCACAAGAACGTGTGTGTCAAGCGGCTCTGTTCTGGAACTTCAAAATTGTGCGGAGTGAAGTAAAAAAAAATATTGTTTGTCTCTACTGCAACACGACAAATGGTTTGTTAGCAATGCTAATAGTATGATATCTTTTGTTGCAGTCAGGCGCGGATACACAGGATTGGGGGGGGGGAGGGGGGTCATGATCCCTCTAGAAATAATTTAGTAAAAGCATCTATACAGGGTGATCTGAATGTCTTTCAATGATTACAAATATTTGTTTCTAGGGAAATATGCTAGATAGGTACAACTATGCTGTTTATGGCAAGTGGTAGCCAAACTCATGAAGGTTTTTACCGATACGGTTACGCGTGTGCTCCGTTTGTTGCCCGTATGATGTGTAGGCAATACTCAATTTCTCTCCGTGTCTTTTGCAACATCTCTTCTGTCACGGCCTCTCCACCATTTCGTATCTGTGCCATAAGAGTTTCCACATCAGGAACTAGTGAACTGAACGCTTCATCCTCAGCGTGTCTGTAAACATGGGGCGCTCATGTTGGCCCATTCTACTGATCGATCAGACCGGAAAGGTTTCATCCAAGAACTGGTGAACAAATAACCCCCAGTGCTTTGGTCCACCGTCTAGTTGAAACTCTATCCATGTCTGAAATTCCTGTAAAGTTTCTGTAGCAGCACTTGTAGAAGTGCACCAACCAAAGGTATCATTTGCAACAGATTGCATTGCTGTATCTAGCATATTTCCTTATAAATAAATCGTTTGTTCACCTGTACTTCTACACATATAAATTGGAAAATTTCTCACCTAACATTTGAAGAGTAAGTAGAATGAAAAGTAAGAGTATTCAAAACGGCAAGGAATAGTACAAATGACATGCTATGTTTAACAGAGGATATCTTACAACTGCGTGCGTGGTGACCTGTCCACAAGAGCAATCGGCTGACTGTCTGCAGAAATCATTCCAGCCAGCAAAAGAAGCACGTTCATAGGTTCTCAGTACTTGAAATTTAACAAGTTTTAATGTTGTTACATACACTCCTGGAAATTGAAATAAGAACACCGTGAATTCATTGTCCCAGGAAGGGGAAACTTTATTGACACATTCCTGGGGTCAGGTACATCACATGATCACACTGACAGAACCACAGGCACATAGACACAGGCAACAGAGCATGCACAATGTCGGCACTAGTACAGTGTATATCCACCTTTCGCAGCAATGCAGGTTGCTATTCTCCCATGGAGACGATCGTAGAGATGCTGGATGTAGCCCTGTGGAACGGCTTGCCATGCCATTTCCACCTGGCGCCTCAGTTGGACCAGCGTTCGTGCTGGACGTGCAGACCGCGTGAGACGACGCTTCATCCAGTTCCAAACATGCTCAACGGGGGACAGATCCGGAGATCTTGCTGGCCAGGGTAGTTGACTTACACCTTCTAGAGCACGTTGGGTGGCACGGGATACATGCGGACGTGCATTGTCCTGTTGGAACAGCAAGTTCCCTTGCCGGTCTAGGAATGGTAGAACGATGGGTTCGATGACGGTTTGGATGTACCGTGCACTATTCAGTGTCCCCTCGACGATCACCAGTGGTGTACGGCCAGTGTAGGAGATCGCTCCCCACACCATGATGCCGGGTGTTGGCCCTGTGTGCCTCGGTCGTATGCAGTCCTGATTGTGGCGCTCACCTGCACGGCGCCAAACACGCATACGACCATCATTGGCACCAAGGCAGAAGCGACTCTCATCGCTGAAGACGACACGTCTCCATTCGTCCCTCCATTCACGCCTGTCGCGACACCACTGGAGGCGGGCTGCACGATGTTGGGGCGTGAGCGGAAGACGGCCTAACGGTGTGCGGGACCGTAGCCCAGCTTCATGGAGACGGTTGCGAATGGTCCTCGCCGATACCCCAGGAGCAACAGTGTCCCTAATTTGCTGGGAAGTGGCGGTGCGGTCCCCTACGGCACTGCGTAGGATCCTACGGTCTTGGCGTGCATCCGTGCGTCGCTGCGGTCCGGTCCCAGGTCGACGGGCACGTGCACCTTCCGCCGACCACTGGCGACAACATCGATGTACTGTGGAGACCTCACGCCCCACGTGTTGAGCAATTCGGCGGTACGTCCACCCGGCCTCCCGCATGCCCACTATACGCCCTCGCTCAAAGTCCGTCAACTGCACATACGGTTCACGTCCACGCTGTCGCGGCATGCTACCAGTGTTAAAGACTGCGATGGAGCTCCGTATGCCACGGCAAACTGGCTGACACTGCCGGCGGCGGTGCACAAATGCTGCGCAGCTAGCGCCATTCGACGGCCAACACCGCGGTTCCTGGTGTGTCCGCTGTGCCGTGCGTGTGATCATTGCTTGTACAGCCCTCTCGCAGTGTCCGGAGCAAGTATGGTGGGTCTGACACACCGGTGTCAATGTGTTCTTTTTTCCATTTCCAGGAGTGTATATGTTTTCATTGTTATGTATACATGTTTATAAATCAATTTCCCTGGGATCTGTTTTCGGGCTGTATGTGAAGGTTGAGGGGAATTACTGTAGGAATTTTAATACAATTTCACTGATAAGTAGGGGCTCATTCACGAGGAACATTTGTAAATAAAATATATAATTATATTAATGATGAGTTTCAATACATGTAATTTTATCTGTTCCGTATTTACAAGCGACAGCTCGTGGCAGTGATGGGAGGTACGATAGCTACACAGTAGGCTGTATCTGGTGGGAATAGTAGTACAGATAACAGCCGCAGCTCCAGAGAGAAGTGAAGCTTGACCAGAATCTATATCTTACGACCCTTGCTACATTTTCCAGTCTGTATCAGGAAGAAGAAATTGACATCCGTGGCGTAGGGAATAAATGGAAAGAGCTGAAAACAAATTAGTCGCCAGGTCCACATGGAAACCCAATTCGGTTTTACAGAGAGTACTATACGACACTGGCGTCTTACTTAACCTAGATTTACCGCGGATCTCCCGCCCACTGAAAAGTCCCAAATGAACAGAAAAGAAGGGCAGGTTACTTCTTAATATCAGTTTGCTGCAGAATTCTTGAGAACATTCCATAAATTACTCCGAGACAGAACAGCTGCTGTCGACAAATCAGCAAGGGTGTAGAAAACATCGCTCGTGCGATGCTCATCTTGCCCTTGTGTCACATGATATCCTGCAAACCATAGATTTCCGCAGCTCGTGGTCTAGTGGCTAGCGTTACTACCTCTGAATCACAGGGTACCGTGTTCGATTCCCGGGCAGGTTGGGGATTTTCTCTGCCGTGGACGGGGTGTTTGTAATGACCTCATCGTTTCATCATCATCCTCATCATTCATGACAGTGGCTACAATGGACGTTGAAAAAATTGGGACTTTGTACGGGCGCTGATGACCGCGCACTTGAGCGCCCCACAAACCAACCATCATCATCATCATCATCATCTACAAACCATAGATAGAGGGCAACAGGCAAACTCTATATTCCACGTTTTCCGGAAGGCACATGACACGAGCATGCGGTTTAGGTTTCCAGAAACGCGAGTGACTCGAAGACTTTTTGAGTAATAGAAATCAGTACGCAGTTCTCGAGGGCGAATATTCGTCAGAGGCGCGGGAACCGTCAGGAGTGCCCCACGGAAGTGTGTAGGACCGCTTCTATTCATTCTATACATAAATCACCTGAAGAAAAGGGCGAACAGCAATTTACGGCTGTTTGCTGATGGCGTTGTGGTGTACGGGATGTTGAGTGACTCTAGGAATAAGCAAGGCGACTTAGACAAAATATATAATCGGTGTGATAAAAGGCAGCTAGCTCTAAATGTCGGAAAAGTGTAAGTTAATGCAGGTGAGTGGAAAAAAACCATAATGTTTGAATGCAGCATTATTAGTGTGCTGCTTCACACAGTCACTTCGGTTAAATATCCAGGCGTAAAATTGCAAACCGATATTAAATGGAATTAACAGTTCAGGTTGGAAGGGGAAAGGCGAATGCTTGACTTCGTTTTATTTGAACGGTTTTGGAAAGGTGTAGCTCATCCATAAAGGAGATGGCGTAAGAACTCTAGTTTGACCTATTCTTGAGTACTGTTCGAGTGTTTGGGATCAGCACCAGGTCGGACTGAAGAAAGACTGCCGGCCGTTGTGGCCGGGCGGTTCTAGGCGCTTGAGTCCGGAACCACGCGACTGCCTCGGTCGGAGGTTCGAATCCTACCTCGGGCACGGATGTGTGTGATGTCCTTAGGTTAGTTAGGTTTAAGTAGTTCTAAGTTCCAGGGGACTGATGACCTTAGATGTTAAGTCCCATAGTGCTCAGAGCCATTTGAACCATTTTTGAGGAAAGAGATAGAAACAATTCAGAGTCAGAGGAGTGCTGCTAGAATTGTTACCAGCAGGTTCAAACAACACGCAGATACAACGGAGATGATTCGTGAACGCAAATGGGAATCCCTGAAGGAAAGACTACGCTCTTTCTGCAACGCAATATTGCGCAAATTTAGAGAAATGGCACTTGCGGCCGAGTGCTGACCGATTTTAATCCTGACAAAGTACATTTCGCGTAAGGACCGTGAAAATAAGATGGGAGAAATTAGGGCTGGTATGGAGGCTTTTAGACAGTGGTTTTTTCCTTGCTCGGTTTGCGAGTGGATTAGGAAAAACAATGACCACAATTGGTACAAGGTATCCTCCGCCATGCGCCGTATGGTGGTTTGTGGAGCATGAATGTAGATGCAGATGTAGATGAAGGCTAATCTGAAGAACTTACTACAAAGATATTCGTGCTGTTTTCACTGATCATCTGATTCACGAGGAACGATTGTGTATTCAGTTTATTGCCGCTAAGCCAGACAAGTGGTCTGCCCGTGGATACTTATTGTGAAGCCAGGGCAGGTCGTTAGTTATTATTAAAATCGTAGGAAATTTGGAAATTTGTGGTAAGGTACTATGGGACCAAACTGCTGAGGTCCCTATCCTTACACACCACTTAATCTAACTTAAATCATTTACGATAAGGACAACACACACACCCATGGCCAAGGGAGGACTCTAACCTCCGACGGGAGGAGCCGCGCGAATCGTGACAAGGTGCCTCAGATCACGCGGCTACTCTGCGCAGCAAAATCGTAGGAAGGTGAGACACTAATAACCCATGACCCGTTGCAGACACCAACCCAGCTATAATTTAACTTATTCATATTGTGGTACTGGGGTGCTGAAACTGACGAAGATTAATTAAAAAAGAGACTGAAGCATTAGTTTAACGTGTTAAAGACCAAATGCCCATCTGCATTGAACTATAATTATGTATGAAGAACGATCAGAAAAATACAGGAAACAGAATGAAACTGTAAAGAAATAAATTACACGTTTAGAAGTGATTAAGCATACTGTTGCTGCTCTGATATATGTTGTGTCCCTGAGAAACGTTTGGTGTTCAGCTAGAGAGATTTTCTTCTTTACCTTCAAATGAGGGGTATCTAAAAACATTCGTCTCATTTCTTGCCAATTACGGAGGGGAAAAAAGCCCTTTTAGGAATCGTAAGTAAGAGAAATGCGCGGAAAGCTCGCAGTCCATTGGCTGGCTTGAAGACGGAGATGAAGAAGGCTTGCTAGAGCGCCATCATCCAGCGTCCTAATTTATAACTTCTCGTCCGCCTCTTTTTACCTCAAACATTTCCGTTACATTAATCAGACGCGAGGACTTTGCAGTGAAAATGGACGGTCGTCAGGGAGGGCCTTTTTGATTAATTATTCGCGGAAGTTGACAAATTAATGCGGCCGTCGCGTTCTGTGAGCGCGGAGCCAGCCAGCCGCCGGGGGCGGGGCGGCGCGGTGCATGCCGGGATTACGGGGCGCCCGCGGCCCGCGACGATAAATTGTGGCGGCTTCTCTCCCGACAGAGCCGGTCTAACGTGCGATACATGGGACCAGCAGAGGCAGCGTCAACGGTATTGTATCGCTTCAGCACAAGACACGGGTGCTTCCGAGATGACGCGTCCTGTTTCTCGCGACTGCAGATAATTTCAGCGTTACGCAGATTCCCTGAATCATATGAAATGTTTAAGGTTCGAGCTACCTAGTTTGTTAATAGTTATGCATCGGACGGGCTTGCAAGTACCAGGGTGGCATCCCCGTGTATCACATTTGTTACTAACTTACTTTAATTGTTACTAATGACAAGAAAGGCTCTCTTCGATTGTGTTTTGGATAAGATCGTCCAAAAAATGAGGAAGAGAACCGGACACTAAAGGACTGCTCAACGACGTATGGTTTGGAAGATAAATGCGGACGCAAAGTTTCAAAAATGGTTCTAATGGCTCTGAGCACTATGGAACTTAACATCTATGGTCATCAGTCCCCTAGAACTTACAAGGGAACATCCCCATCGCACCCCCCTCAGATTTAGTTATAAGTTGGCACAGTGGATAGGCCTTGAAAAACTGACCACAGATCAATCGAGAAAACCGGAAGAAGTTGTGTGGAACTATGAAAAAAAAGCAAAATATACTAACTGAGTAGTCCATGTGCAACATAAGCAATACAAGGACGATGCTAGATCAGGAGTGCCGTGGTCCCGTGGTTAGCGTGAACAGCTACGGAACGAGAGGTCCTTGGTTCAAGTCTACCCTCGAGTGAAAATTTTACTTTCTTTATTTTCGCAAAGTTATGATCTGTCCGTTCGTTCATTGACGTCTCTGTTCACTGTAATAAGTTTAGTGTCTGTGTTTTACGACCGCACCGCAAAACCGTGCGATTAGTAGACGAAAGGACGTGCCTCTCCAATGGGAACCGAAAACATTTGATCGCAAGGTCATAGGTCAACAGATTCCTCCACAGGAAAACACGTCTGATATATTCTATACGACACTGGTGACGGCATGTGCGTCACATGACAGGAATATGTTGTCGACCCACCTAACTTGTACACTTGGCAAATGGGTAAAAAGATTCTTCTACCTTGCCCGACTTAGGTTTTCTTGTCGATGTGATAATCACTCCCAAAAAAGTGATCACATCGGACGAACGGACGGACAGATAATAATTGTCTGAAAATAAAAGAATTAAATTTTCACTCGCGGGAAGGCTTGAACCAAGGACCTATCGGTGCGTAACTGCTCACGCTAACCACGGGACCACGGCGCTCCTGAGCTCACATTATCCTTGATGTTGCCTATCTTCTGATGGACTACTCAGTTTGTATATTTTGTTCCATACAACTTGTTCCTGTTTTTTTGATTGATCTGTGTTCAGTTTTTCAAGGCCTATCCACTGTGCCAACTTATAACCAAATCTGAGGGGGGTGCGATGGGGAGGTTCCCTTGTTACAACTACTTAAATCCAACTAACCTAAAACAGCACACAATACCCAGTCAGCACGAGGCAGAGAAAATCCCAGACCCCACCGGGAATCGAACCCAGGAACCCGGGCGCGGGAAGCGAGAACGCTACCGCACGACCACGAGCTGCGGATCTCAAAGTTTCCTTTTAAAAACAAAATATATGAAAAAAACAAGAAAAATAAAGCTGCCGCCATAACCTAATAAAGGCGTACAGTAAAACAGAAAGAACAGCACCTTTAAACATCTCGGAAAAATAGTACAACTGAAACTAGCGAAATAGATGCCAACAACAACAGGTGAGACAACATGACCATTGTTTTCCGTAGGACACAATGCTTCATACAAGAGAAAACAATCACAAGACGAGCTAAAATCAGACACGTTGAGATTAGAACGGTGTCTGCATGCCAGTGAGTGCCTCCGAATGCCACGAATGTCAGGACTAAAAACAGCTGAAAATTTCGAGAGAGGTCCTCCGAAAGATAATTGATCCAAAGATCGTGAATGGGCGGTATAGGTTACGAGGGAGAAAAGAACTGCAGAAGGAAAATCAACGTTAATTAAGTCAGTGAGGAAAAGAAGACTAACGTTTTACGAACGTCTGTTTGTAGGATGGATGAGAAGGTGCTGAGAAAATAAATTTTCAATATACTTGACGGGAGGCCTAAAGTTTCGCACAAATGGTTCAGGGAAGTGAGAAAGGATCGTCAAAGGACTCGATTATGTCGCTGAATATCTCAGAGAGCGTAAACTGTAGGTCAGAGTTCTACCGCTAGAAAGGCTTTCATGATTAATAGAAAATGAGCAGGGGATGGACAAAGAAAAGGAGACAGCTTATCAAAAAAATAATATCAAGATTTTCGGCTGCAAAGAAGGTTTCCGGTTTTGCGCAATTGTCACCTAACATGGTCTCTAATGGCCAAAATGGAATAAAAAACCAAACGGAAATTTTGAAATAAGAACGGTCTTAGAATCAAATTTCAGTGTTTGAATTTATTTTGCACATGGTTTCTTGTGTCCACCCGTTCGTAGTCACACACTTCCATCTCGATATCAAAATTCTACTCTTATCTCTGGTCAGTCCGTTTACTCCAGATATCAGATTGGTAGTACA